>NC_135900.1:2790761-3427274 GCF_964194155.1 Cetorhinus maximus | reverse complement strand
GAAAAATCAGGGCCTAAGAGAATTTCCCTGCAGGACCAGAACCACAAGGGTTAACATGGCGACCATGTCCCTTTAACACAGCCACAAGTCAACGGGCAGGATTTTCCGGCCCTGACAGCAAATGGGCATCATTGGCCGCTCTCCAAATTCTCCAGTCCCGCTCGCGACGATGCCCATCACTGGCAGGGCCAGAAAGCCCAGGCCAGTGACTTATTTTTGAAGAGTTAGCTGAAAGGAGAGTGTGAAATGTGAGCCCCTTGTGTCTGGATTGGTTTATGATGTACAGACACTGCTTGGCATGTCCTTCCCTCTGCTCACAAGTCACTTGTTTTCTTTTTAAATGGAAGATCATTTGATATACAGCAAAGCAAACAGGCCTTTCCCCAGCTTCCTTTGTCCCAGAATCAGAGACATTTCATCGGAAGTGCTGGAAATTTATGAAGTATTTTCTGCACTGTTTCTTCGGTATGTGAGGTCCATTGATTAACAGCTCTTGGTGAAAACCTGTCAGGAATATTCTCTACCAATAAAGCCAAGAGTCACTGGCAGCCGGGCAATGAATCAGGGGGGGGAGTATAACTAAAGCCTGATAGTTTTCTCTACCTTTTCAGTTAAAAACAAAGACCTCTCCTCTCCTTCTGGCCAATAACACCAGCAGTAAAATGAAGGCCTTTTCAAAAAACAAATGTAAGCGAGAAAATTCAATTGTCTTTAATTAAGTTCTCCCAGAGAGGAACTGAGCATTGTGGTCATGTTGAGGTTATCAGGGGTCAGATGCTTAACAATGAGTCTCTGACCTCAGATCAAACTAAATGGTGGAGGAATCCCTGCTGGCTGAGATGATTTTCTACATTGGCTCTTGTGTCTTTCAGCTTTAATTTGATAGCAATCAGCACCGTACGAACATTTGGCTTCAGACGAGTGGGGGTTGAATAAATGTTATGTTACAGATCCTTGAACCAGCCCTGAAAGGAGGTTAGACTAAAAGAAAGAGAAAACATAAAAAGAAAAGTTTTACTGACTGACCATCTCCTGAACAATAGCCACGACCTAATTCGTAACCATAAATAACTTAGAAGCATTCATTTCAAGGTTGCACAGATGTGCGTTCTTCCATCCTAACAGTGCCTTCTGGACCTTGTTTACCACACACATGCACACACAAAGTCCAGCGGTAAAACATAGCCTTACATTTAAGCTTACCTTTGACACAGGCACCTTTGTTGAGTCGCGGCTGAGCTGTTTAAAGCATTTTCCTCGTGAGGGTGGGCCGGGTAGCTTGAAGCGCAGGCCCCCCGAATTCCACGCCTCGTTTTTCACCTGCCCTGACATGGGAAGCAGCCGGGAGCTGCTGCCAAACCATCCATGGGACCGCTTCTTCTTGGAGTTGGAACCATCGCTCTAGGCCCAGCAATGGAAGGGGAGTGACAGGCTCCCTAAAGCACACGGATTCATCTCAGTCTCGAGGAGGGCTGTGAAACAGACGCTCGGAGAAATGCCGGGGAGTGAGAAAGTGAGCTTGCGAACCGATTCAGTCGTACCCTCAGCACAATATTATTTAGGCGGGTGACAGTGTGATCATCCACTCATAACACAGCAAATATCTGCACTCTCTGTTCTTCAGTCAGTCTGTAAATGTTAAACTGGACTGGAATGCAGATTGCCTACAAGGGTCACCTAGCTGGAACACGAACCACCACAGAATATAATAAGTTAACATGTGCTTCACAACAAATGCCTCATTGTACACCCTGCAGATTTGTACAGAGAACAAATAAAGAACAAAGAACTTGCATTTAAATAGCACCTTTCACAACCTCAGGACGTGCAAAGTGTTTTACCACCAATTAAGCACTTTTCAAGTGTAGGCACTTTTGTAACATGGGGAATACAGCAGCCCAGTCAGCACACAGCAAGCTCCCACAAGCTGCAATGGCATAATGATCAGATAACCGTTTTTTATTGATTTTGGTTGAAGGATAAAACTGGCCACAACTGCCCCGCTCTTCTTCAAAATAGTGCCATGGAATCTTTCACGTCCACCTGAGAGGGCAGACAGAGCCTGGTTCTAACATATGATCCGAAAGACAGCACCTTCAACAAAGCAGCATTCCCTCAGCTTAGCTTTCCTGCTCAGGTCTGTACTTCATTGCACTTTGAGACATTCTGAGATTGTGAAAGACATCATATAAATTCAAGCTCCTTCTTTTCTCATGCAACATCTCCCCAAACCACTCCAACAAATAGGGCCAGCAGCATTTCCCATAGCTTTCTGCAGAAGTAGGTAAGCTGATAGAGAGAGGTCAACAGTCCCATTATGGAGCTAGTCTCTGGACTGGAACATCCAGTAAAGGGGTTAGAATGAGCAGCCTTTGAGAAGGATGGTGCCCGTCTACTAGAATGGCCTTTGCTAACCCTTCCTTTCTTGCACTTTGTCCCTAAGAAACCACAGCGAATAGAATACTTGTAAACACCAAACTGAAATCATGGTTAATAAGCCAAAGAATGGAAGGAAAAATGCAATTGGCCAACCTGGTTGAGCCTTTGGTGAAAGGGAATGTAAGAAAGAAAAATACACAAATACCAGATCTCAGATAGCAACAAGAAGCAAAACTTGCTCCAGGGGCACTGGCTGAGATCAGAGGCTTTAGGCAGAGATCAACTTGTGACTTCAAAAGAGTAACATAGCAAGTCAAACAAAGCCCAGTGGATTTTAGGGGCGGCATCAACGAATAAACATTTCCCCACACCCCCCATAACGTCACAGGGTTCAACGGTTGCCATGGCAGGACAAATCTTGATCAATATGCATGTTTGCCTTTCACATCTCATCACAGTCGTCCCTATTCTTTCCACGCCCCGCACTGTAATGTGAAATTTGAAAAAAATAAAATAAAGACTGACCTCCATTTCAACGCAAATACCTACAAAGCAGAACATGGGACCCAAGCAGGTCACGGGTCAACCTCCCAATCATTGAGACACTTGCTTTCTTGGACTCTGTCCTTTGCATCTGAGGTCAAAGTCAAGACCTCTACAGAGTGTCCCTAGTAAAGAATTAACAAGTGTGACCATTGCTTGTCCCTCCCCCAGACCCTGCTCTTGCCATTTGAATGCTGTAAATAGAGACATCTGGACTAAAGCCTTTTACTTCAGCAATTGAAAATGAACATGGATCAACTGCTGTATTCATAAATCTTACAGCCTAATTACATTAAAGGGGGAATCTAAGGGGGGCTGCTATGGAAACAGCACAGATTATCAGCTGTTCCAATCTAATCATTAAGATAAGTGTTTTTGTTCCCTCCTTCACCCGTGCCTCCGTGGTGAAGGATTCAAGTTCTGCCTTGCTCATTATCTCAAAAACTTTGCCATAGTAAAATATTAACGTGCTCTATTTTTTTTTAAAGAACGAAGCTTGTAGTAACCATTGGCAACAACGCTGCCATATCGTGTATGTCTTATTCATTGGCAGCTAGCAGTCAAAAGCCCTGAACATTGTAGCTGGGATTATGGCTGTTTGTCTGAAGCCTCTTATTCCAAGTGTTGCCTCTGATTGTCTAGCTCAGGAGAACTCTGAGTCTGTGAGTAGCAGTGGGGCCCAGGCTCAGGCACACGCTCACCACTGTTTGCCACGTCGGCTGTGTACAGGTCCAGGCAGAGACGCAGAAAAAAAGCTGAAATGGTGAACGCAGAAATGAAAGGAAAAAAGTAGAAGAGGCAGAGCCAGAAGAAAGCTTGCTGAAATAAATTTTGAAGTATTTATTTGAGTTAAGGGATGAAGAAAGGATGTTCATTTATATAGCACCTTTCAGGACCTCAGGATGCCCCAAAGTGATTTAGAGCCATGAAGTAGCTTTTGGAGTGTAGTCCCTGCAACAAGCAATTTTTTCACAGCAAGATTCCACAAATAGCAATTTACAGCACAGAAACAGGCTATTCAGTCCAACAGGTCTGTGCTAGGGTTTATGCTCCATATAAGCTTATAGCCCAGAGGAAATGGTGGTTAGTAGTAATGTCACTGAACTAGTAGTCCAGAGGCCCAGGCTAATGGTCTGAGGAGCATGGGTTCAAAGCCAACCATGGCAACTGGTGAAGTTTAAAGCTAAAATCAGGGGTGGTAAAAACCCATCTGCTTCACTAATGTCCTTTAGGGAAGGAAATCTGCTGTCCTTACCTGGTCTGGCCTACATGTGACTCCAGACCCACAGCAATGTGATTGACTCTTAAATGTCTATTGAAGTTCAAGGACATTTGGGGATGGGCAACAAATGCTGGCCTTGCCAGTGATGCCCACATCCCATGAAAGAAAAAAAGTAATGAACCTATGAAATAGTGACTAGACAATCTGTTTTCAGATTGAGGGCTAAATATTGACCAGGACAAGGGACAAACTCTCCTGGTCTTCTTTGAAGGAATATTGGTGGCCATGAGATCTTTTACATTCCCTCAAGAGGGCAGACAGGCCTCAGTTTAACACCTAAGGATGGCACCTCCGACAGGTTATAGTAATTAAACTACGGCCAACACTCGAGTAATACTTACCTGAATCATCCTTTATTCTTTCATGGATGTGGGCATCACTGGCAAGGCCAGCATTTGTTGCCCATCCCTAATGATCCATGAAAGCAGTTAAGAATCGACCACATTGCTGTGGGTCTGGATTCACATGTAGGCCAGGCTGGGTAAGGATGGCAGATTTTGTTCCCTAAAGAACACTAGTGAACCAGATGGGTAGTTTCTTGCAGGGAAAAAGGGGACTTGGAGAATGTGGGTCAGAATGCTCCTTATAGAATTATAGAATGATACAACACAGGAGGCAACCATTTGACCCCTCATGTCTCTGCCAGCTTTCTGAAAAAGCTATCTAATTAGTCCCATTCTCCTGTTCTTTCCCCATAGCCCAGCATTTTTTAAAATTCCTTTTCTAGTATTTATCCAATTCCCTTTTGAAAGTTACTATTGAATCTACTTCCTTTCAAGCAGCACATTCCAGATCAGAACAATTTGTTCAGAGCAAAACATTCTCTTCATCAACTCTCTGGTTCTTTTACCAACTATCTTAAATCTGTGTCTTCTGGTTACTACTGCCAATGGCAACAGGTTATCCTTGCTTACTCAATCAAAACCCTTCATGATTTCGAACACCTCTATTATATCTCCTGATTAACCTTCTCCGCTCTAAGGAGAACAATCCCAGCTTCTTCAATCTCTCCAAATGAACTGAAGTCCCTCAGCCCTGGGACCATTTTAGTAGATCTCCCCTCTCCAATTTGTCTTTAGCAGCGCCAAGCTGAACCCTCCTATGGATTTCATTGTGCAAAATAATAACAGTGCATAGTGACGGTACTCGGGATCAACAATGAAATACTCCAGTAGCTGCCAGTGAGGATTTTTTTTTAACTGGAGGAGGGTTGTTTCTGTTTGGTTATTAATTTTCAAACTGTGTTTGTTACACGTTGGCACATGCCGAGATGTTGCTAGACAGAAGGATCGGCTAGCGTCGGGCTCTGTCTTCGAGTAGGGAAGCTGTAAAGCTAACCCCTTGTGAGGAAACAATTGCTTTCTATGGAGATGATAAACAAAAGGGCGCTGACCTGAGCTGCCCTACCCCCACCAGGCAGCGCTGCAGCTTCCTCTAAGCAAACACGGCAATGTCTGGCAGCAGTCAAGAATACCCGTTCAACACCAAGCGACCACTGAGACTGTTGCTATTTGCACTTCCTATTAATCTGTCACTTGGCTGGGCAAACATTCAGCACAATCTGGACCGTACATTTCTCCATTAGTCAATGCTGGGCATTCACAGCAGAAGATGAGTGAGTTATACGTTGGCTCTGTTTTTAGCAGCACCCATCCTTTAAAAGTACAGCCTTGTTGGAACAGGAGAGACTGAAGGAGCCATTTTGGGTCCCATTCAAATGCACTTGCATCTTTATTATATTGCTGGCCAACAAGGGACTGAAGAAAAGACAGGCCCATCAGAAAAAGGCGTTAATATACAAAATAGAACTTGTTGACAATAACCAGTATTCCCACTATTGTGATGCACAGGTGTCCATGAGCACAAAGTCTGAATGAATTGGACGGGGTTTATTGTTCTGCACAGTTTCTGGCCACTTGTTCAAAAACCTGGTCGCAGCTTCCTACATGTATTAACTGATTTCCATAGAGAGCGATGAAACAAGAAAGTTGCCTGTGAGCCTCCTGAACTGCAGGGCTATGACGTGAGTTTAGACAGCTTTGTAGCAGAGTATTGTCTCTGGATTATTCACGAGTTAAAAGAGGCCATAGACTCGCATTATTGCAAGGGTGTGGGGGGGAAAGTTTTGCTGCGGCTCCTATAGGATGCCGCTGATTTACTGTAGCCAGGTTTTGCAAGGCACCTGCGGGTTGTACACATAGAAACCGTAACGAAATGTACGCCATTCCATCCCCCTGCCCCTCCCTGCGCCCCTGCTGGCCCAGGCTTGGCAATGAATCTAGTTGACAGCTATGAAGTTAGTGTAAATCAGCGAATTGTCCCCACTTGCTTTTATGGCATCCCCGCAATTTGCTACATTCGTTCTGAATGGGATAAAGCAAAAAAGATGCCAGCTTCACCTCGCAGTCCCTCCTCCAACCCCCTGCTCGGTATGAATCACACACTGTCTGCCTGGCCACGGGGAAATGCTTTAGGATACCGTGGAGAAATGAGAGCTGCTGGAAGAAAGAATCCCAGAGAACCGAGGGGCTAAGAAAAGAGAGCAATATGATCAATATGGTTCCATTGTTCGCCCCATGCTTACCTCCACAGGGAAACCATCTGTTTGCTGTCAATGCATCACCTGCTTGTCTGGACTGTTGCTACAGCAACCAGTGGAGGTGGTGGGGGGGTGGGGGGTGGTGTAGAGGGGTGATTAGAAACCAGAGGTTAGGCTGACAGGGCAGCCTGTTAGGGGGTGAGAGGGGGCTGAGTGACAAAAATCGGGGGATGTCACCCCAAATGCAAATCAACTGCCAACTTCTTCTGGCAAATAGTGAAATTTATGCTCATTCCCTTTGGTCCTGGGGTTTCTACAACCTCTGGTTCCTTTTTTTTGAAGAAAAGAATGGAATGCGTTTCAGGAGGGGAACCAGTCAACATTTCTAGAGTCTTAAGCCAGCTATTACAGGTATTCTAACCCTGGGCGGTGGGGGATCTGTCAGAGCGGAAGGAATAGTACACACGCTGTGGGGCTTTGATGAAGTAGTTTTAAGGAAAAATAATCAGAAATGCTGTAAATCTGAACTCAGAACAGAAAATACAAAGCACCTAATAATGCGGTAAGACAAGTGCAAACAGAAAACCTATAGACTGAATTAACTTGCCTTTTCACTTTGTGGATATATTTCCAGAAGCTTTTGTGTTTATTTAATTATCGCTAGGTATTTAGGAAGGTGACACTTGGTGGACACAAAAGAAAGATTATCATTTAACACAATGGTGGCCGATCATCGACTAGCAGAAACTCTGTCAAAATCTCTGAAAGAGTCAAAATGCAACTCCAGAAATTAATCTGTGACCATTTCTGGGTGGATGCTGGACTGGGCAGTTCCCTGGTTTCTCCGAATTCAGCCACAATGGCACTGGCTGCCTCAAGGCAACCAAACTTTGGTAGTACAGAACTCGAGTATTGCTGAAAAAAGAGACATGTTGAAGCTTTTTGTCTTGCACTCATCAGGACACCTCATAAGAATAAGGACAAAACAACAATTTATGCTATATGAGAAGAGAGTGCTGATTGGTTGGCAAGTGGACTCTGATTGGTAGAGGCATTGTCATGAAGAGTGCGCCAATTGATGGCTAACGTACGTCCCAAAGACTGGCAGATTGTATCAAACAGCATGCCCCAGACACAAAATATCGGTCGTCATCTGAAGCTAAGCTGAACCATTTCTAACTACCCCCTCAGAGACCATTAGCACTTAAAGAGAAACTCAAACACCCAGTGATTAACTGAAAAAACACACAAGATTTCACGTTTTTCAATGAAAACAAACTTTATGGCATATATAAAAAAGAAAGAAAGCAAACACTACTAATTTAACATTATCGTTCATCAAGACGTCGAGTTTAAAGCCAGTTCCCCTTTTATATCCTAATTGTATCCAAGAGTTCCCCTACACTTTATGAAATCTTGAGGGCTCATTCACTTCTCCTTCTGGGATCAAACCAAGTAGGCCACAGCTCTTCAGAATTCACTTGGATTTCTCCTCAGTTTTCCATCTGTTCTCCGAGCTATGAGATCTCATGGGAATCTTTCCATTAGCTTTTGCCTAAGTGATCTTTCAACTTTCTCCCAAAACCTCAAGACTGTAGAATTTTCAGCTCAAGCCTGGGCTTCACTGCGTTTGTGCTCAGCGGTTTAAAAATCAGAAGTACCCCTAATGGTTCCTAACGGCCTCTATGCCCATTGTCCTGGCTTTGGACGGACACAGGCTGCTTTCTCCCAGTCTGCTCCCACAGCTACTTTACAGTTCCTGGCAAAACCGTGCTCTCTCTTTCTCTCTGCTGGATCCCAAGCTGAACTGCTTGTTTCTGTGAACCAAACCCAAAACACAAAAAGTACTACCCTGTATAGCCTATCTCCATAGCAAAGAGGTATCCTTGGAATGCTTCCAACAGAAATGTAAATTAATTATCTTTTACCATCAAAAAAACAACCCTTTGATTCTTGGACTCGCATGAATAATTTATATTTCCAATGGTGTTAATGGCCCTCCCTCCAGTCTTGCTGGTTCCACTAAGAAACCCCCCTTCTTTATAAAGGTGTTTTTAGCTTCTTTGATAGAATTATAGAATCAATGAATGGTTACAGCGCAGAAGAAAGCCATTCGCCCCCATCGTGCGTGTGCTGGTTCTCCTAGGGAGCAGCTCACATACTGCCCCTTCCTCCACCCTCTCCCCACATCCCCGTGCATTCCCCCTTTTCAGGTATTTAGAAAATTTAGAAAATTTAGAAAAATTTATAGCACAGACGGAGGCCACTCCACCTGTTGTAAGCGCACTGGCTGAAGACAGCCCTAGCCGCAGCCTAATACCATTTTCCAGCACTTGGTCCATAGCCCTGGAGGTTACGGGACTTCAAGTGCATATCCAGGCACCTTTTAAGTGAGTGGGGGGGTTTCTGCCTCTAGCACCCTTTCAGGCAGTGAGTTCCAGACCCCTACCACCCTCTGGGTGAAAACTCTTTTCTCTTCTCCCCTCTAATCCTTCTAGCAATCACTTTAAACCTTTGCCCCTAAATCTCTCTGCTAAGGGAAATAGGTCCTTCCCATCCACTCTGTCTAGGCCCCCCACAACCATATACACCTAAATCAAATCTCCCCTTAGCCTCCTCTGTTCTAAGGAGAACAATCCCAGCCTATCCAATCTTTACTCATAGCTGTAATTTTCTAGTCCTGGCAACATCCTGGTAAATCTCCTCTGTCCCCTCTCTAACGCAATTATATCCTTTCTGGAATGAGGTGACCAGAACTGCACACAGTACTCATATTGCAGCCTAACTACAGTTTTATGTAGTTCCAACATAACCTCTCTGCTCTTGTATTCTATGCTTTGGCTAATAAAGGAAAGGGTTCCATATGTCTTCTAAATAATCTAGGAACTATATGAATAATTAAAATTCCTCATTGAAATAGCTGTAGACCTCCTGTCCCTATTGAGCTCAGAAATGAGTTATCTATTGTTTAAGTCTTTTCACTTCTAACTCTGACCTTATTAGGTAAACACAGGTTACCCTTTGAACTGTAATTACCCCAGGTTTGTTTGAATTGCAATTACTTCAGGATTGTTCCCCAGTTTCTCAATCAAACGTTTCCATCTATCTACATTTAAATTCAATTCCTAAAACTAAAAGTTATACCTCTAAGACATATGAATTATGAATTTAGATATTTGCAACACTTTATAGATCAATGGTTAGGCCTCAGCTGAAGTATTGTGTGCAATTCTGGGCATTACATTTCAGGAAGGTTGTCAAGGCTTTGGGATAGGCTCAAGAGGAAATTGAGTAGAATGGTACTAGGGACTTCAGTTACATGTAAAGTCTGGAGAAGCTTGGATTGTTCTTCCTAGAGCAGAGAAGATTAAGAGGAGAGTTAATTGAGGTGTTTAAAACAATGAGGGATTTTGGTAGATTAGTTAGGGAGAAACTGTTTCTATTGGTAAGAGAGTCGGTAACCACGGAGCATTGATTTAAGATAATTAATAAAGTAACCAGATGGGGAGATGAAGAGACTCTTTTTTCTACACAACATTTTTTAAAATCTCCTGCCAAGAAAGCTGTTAAGGCTGGGGTTCAACAAAAATTTCAAAACTGAGGTTGATAGATCTTGTTCGACAAGAATACTAAGAGTCATGTAACCTCAGCGGATAAATGGAGTTGAGGTACAGGACTAACTGAATGGTTGAACAGCCCCAAGGGGCTGAATCGTCTCCTCCTGTTCCTGTGAATTGTTGAGAGTGGTGATGGAGGGGATGAAGGGAGGTTGACAGGTGTTACTGAGTTTGTAAAACCTGACGTCATCCAAAATTCTGCTGTCCATGTCCTAATTCTCACCAAATCCTTTTCCCCTAACACCCCTGTTCTCACTAACCCAGTGTCAAATTTTTACTTTTTAATGCTTCTGTGAAGCACCTTGGGATGGTTTGTTACATTAAAGGTGCCATATAAGTGCAAGTTGTTGTTGAAAGAAATAAAGAGCTGTACTCACCTTTGTTGCTCATGAGATCATTAAACATCTTCCTACCAGGTCCTAGGGAAGGATATTCTCGACACTGACCATCCCAGCCACCTCAGAACAGGCTTACTGGGTAATGACCATGAGGAATCCCCTGCAAGTCTGTGAAGTAGAATTTCCCCCCCTTGTCCTGACCACCAACACCGTGACCTCAGGAAGGCATCTAAGAACCACTGGAAACACACTGTGGGGGTTTACCACTTGTTCCACACCCACCACCCTCCCCACCCCTACCCTGTTTGACATAAACGTGGGACTATTATTTTAATCATTTTCTGTCCATGGGTAACATCAATTTTAAATCCTCATTGTCCACTAGTCTCCCATGTTATGCAGGATTTATTCCACATCTGGTCCAATCACATCGACCTTAATTAGCAGTGATGTGTGGATTCTGATTCTGTGAAACAATGGAAGGTAACAGATGGGCAGCAGTGAGTTACAAGGCACTAATGATGTCAAGCATTAACTTCAGGCAGAATCTCTAGATTGAATTATTTCATTAAACTCACTGCCAACCTACTTTTTCTACGTGTGTCTAATATTTTCTTTGCTTAAGGTGAGGGTTCCTTGTCTGAACGCTTCTCTCTGCCATGCCAGGTGTCGCCCTGCAGCAGATGGTGGTCTGAGGGGCTCTGGGTTCACCCCCAATTTATTCCTGAAACCACTCATAGTCAAGCGGTGCAGGAGCCTAGGACGATCATTCCATGTTTGCGAGCAAGGAACTGTACCTACTGAAAACCTGCCCAAGACAACAGGTTTCTAGATTGAGAAGTTCACCATAAAGGAGGCTGGTCCATACCAACCACAGAAGTACCTGTTCTGGTGTGTCGTAACATCATTGTAGTGCATCGATGAGTCATAGCCATAACCATAAAAAACATAGGCATATGCAGTGTCAGCTGTGGCTCAGTGGGTAGCTTTCTGGCTTCTCTGTCCACTGCTTGTGGCTTCATTCTCCACACCAGAGACTTGCACACAAGTGCTAGTATTGAGAGATTATTGCACTGTCCAAGATTCTGCCTTTTGAATTAAATGTTAAACCAAGGTCTTGACTGCACTCTCAGTTGGACGTAAAGGACCCCACAGCATTATTTCAAAGAAGAGTATCATAATTCTTCCTGCTAAAATAACAGATTGTCTGGTCATTATCTCATTGTTGACCATGAGAGCTTGCTGTGTGTGAACTGGCTGCTGCTGTTCCCACATTACAGCAGTGACTGAACTTCAAAAGTTCTTCATGTCTGTAAAGCACTTTGGTATATTCCCCAGTCATGAAAGGTGCTACCTAAATGCAAGGTTTTTCTTTTAACTGTGCCAAGGTGAACAGCAGATCCATTAAGTTCAGGCAACTGGCTACCAAGTTAGATTGAGGCTACAGCAATGAAACAGGCCACTGGGGCAAATTGGTCCATTGCTGAAGCTTATGCTCTACATGAGCCTGCTCTTCACTTCACTCTGCTTATCCCCCTATTCCTTTATCCTTTCTCCCTCATGCGGTTATCTAGCTTTCCCTTAAAGATGGGACCTAGATTCCAGCCAAACCTGTTCAAACTGGTGTAGAGCAGCTGACAAAATACTTACAGCTAAACGTGTGATAAAAATCAAAGCATTGCTATTATCTCCTTCTTAATTTTAATAAGAAATATGGTAATTCTTTTCTCTAAAAAATATAAGACTGAAAGGTGACCCGGCCTTTAAAATCAGTAAAAGGGTTCAATGGGGTAGACACAGAGAAAATGTTTCCACTTGTTGGGGAGATCAGATTTGGAGCTGTAATTACAAGATAGTCAATAGGAAAATCAGGAGAAACTTCTTTACCGAGAGAGTGGTTAGAATGTGAGCTTGCTATCACTAGAGGAGTTGAGGTGAATAGCATTGATGCATTAAAGGGGAAGTTGGATAAACACATTAAGGAGAAAGGAATTGAAGAACATGGTGAAAGAGTGAGAATGAGAAAGTTGAGAAAAGGCTTGTGTGGCAGATTAACACAGGGATGGAGCTGTTGAACCAAATAGCCTGTTTCTGCGCTGTAAGTACTATCAACTACATAAATACATCTATTGTGCAGTTTAATTCACGATAGCATGGATATCATTAAGGTGAAAACTGCCCAGGTATGTCCTGTCCATAAAAAACAGGACAAATCCAATCTAACCAATTATTGCCCCTACTGTCATTAATTAGCAAAGAGATGGGAGGTGTCAACAATGCTACCAAGCGACACTTAGTCAGCATTAACCTACTCACCAATTCTCAATTTGGGTTGTACCAGGGCCACTTGGCTTCAGGCCTACAACCTTGGCCCAACCACCACCCCCCCACGCCCCCCTCCCCCACCACAGCCCCTCAGCTGAGGAGTCAGTGCTCCTCCATGTTGAACACCACTTGGAGGAAGCACTGAGGGCGGCAATAGCACAGAATGTACCTTGGGTGGGGAACTTCAATGTCCATCACCAAGAGTGGCTCGGTAGCACCAGCACAGGCCTCATTCTCATCAACCTGCATCTGTCCATGACAGTATCGGTAGGAGTGACCACCACATAGCCCATGTGGAGATGAAGACCCATCTTCACATTGAGGATACCCTCCATCGCGTTGTGTGGCACTACCACCGTGCTAAATGGGATAGATTTCGAACAGATCTAGCAGCTCAAGACTGGGCATCCCTAAGGTGCTGTGGCCCATCAGCAGCAGCAGAATTGTACTCAGCCACAAACTGTAACCTCATGGCTTTGTATCCTCCTCCAGCCCAGCAACCCATCTATGATGTATTCACTCCTCCAATTGTGGCCTTTTGTGAATCCCCAATTTCAAACTCCGCCATTGGTGGCCGTGCCTTCTGTTGTCAATGCCCTTAAATCTGGAATTTCCTCCCTAAACTTCTTGCCTCTCTCTCCCTCTCCTCATTTAACATGTTCCTTAAAACCTACCTCATTGACCAAGCTTTTGCTCACCTGTCTCAATATCATGTGGCTCAGTGTTAAGTTTTGTTTGAGAATATTCCTATGAAATGCTCTGGGACATTTTGCCATGTTAGAGGTGCTATATAAATAAAAATTGCTGTTGCTTTGTTACATTGAGTCTACAAGCTAGAAACAAGCCATTCCAACCCTATCAACATATCCCTCCATTCCTTTCTCTCTCTAGCTTCCCTTTGAATGTATCTTTTGGTCACCTGTCTTGATGTCTTCTTCTTTGGCTCAGTATCAATTTCTTTGTCTGATTCATGTTCTGTGAAACACCTTGAACATTTTCCTATGTTAAAGTCACTATATAAATGCAAGTTGTTATTTGTTGTTATTGATGCAAGCATCTCTTGCTGATTCTATGAATTGTGATAGTGCTTTCTTCCACACCCTACAACACACAACAGATGAGCAACAGGGAGGCATTCAGCAAAGGAGGAGGATCGTACTCTCCCTACATCGGTGCAGCCAACATCTCAAACTGCCTTGCGTTGTTCATCTGTGTGAGGACTTCCTGTCAGTGGCAAAGTGTTTCTCAAGCACATTCTGCAAGCTGGAGGCATCCCCACAAAAGAAAGACTTGTATTTCTATAGCGCCTTTCACATCCTCCGGACGTCCCAAAGTGTTTTACAGTCAATGAAATGTTTTTTAATGTGTCATTGCTGTGGCAATGTAGAAACACGGTAACCAATTTGCACACAGCAAGCTCCCACAAACAACTATGCGGTAATGACCAGATAATCTGTTTTTGTGATGTTGGTTGAGGGATGAATATTGGCCCCAGCTCAATAATCAGAAAGGCTGTGAAATTCATTAATACTATTTCACACTGCCTCACTCCCCCATATTAATCACTGTATTTCTAAACCATCTCAACTCCTTAATTAAATTTGCGTCTTGTAATGACTCCAATTTCATGAAGTCAAGATGCGCAACAGGAGAAGTTGTAAAAAGGTATCTGCATTTACAATTATTTATCAAAACATGATGATTTACACAGAAAGGGGGATTTAGCTTTAAACTCAGAGCTCCATCAGATAGTCAATCATCCTGTATCTGGAGAGCAGCATGACCGTCCTTTATTGTGGAGGAGAAAAGTAATCCCTTTCACATCTTTTATCGCAGGAAACATTTTTGTTTGTTTTAAAAGACAGAAGCACGGGTGGGGGGTACTTTTTGGGTTCCCTTTCAGTCCCCCCTCGGTGGCGACAAGACAGCCTGCGAACGCCACACGGGGCCAGGGCCACTGCGTGACATTCCCCTCCACACAACTGTGCCCGTTCTCTAACCTTTGGCATTGCCTTTCATCCCAGGAGATGTCCACCCACCGGGGACACAGTGTGTGGCTGCAGCAACGCTGCCTCCCAAGCCCCTTTGCAATACTTCCCCACCCCTGGGTTTGTCTGCACGCTAAGCCACTGCAACAATATATATATATATATATATAAATAAAACACACACACACACACACACACAGGCACTGGAGGTTATCAATCTTCAGACTGTCAGATCTCAGCTTTCATCAGTCAAACGCCTAACCTCTCCATCATTTTCAAAAGTATCTGCGCCTCGCTGTAGTTGGAGCTGAAAAAGATTTTCGAACAGCCACTCCCAGTTTGACTCAGGCGACAGGGGAGATGTGCTACAATCCATTGTTTGACAAGCCCAGCAACAATCTGCTCATTGTCAAACCTGCTGCAGGAGAGCCCGAGGGAGGAGAGGGGAGGGACTCTCTGCACAGCTCGCTATATATATATATATATATATATTTAAAAAAAGGACATGAAAACGTGGACACGAGGCAGGTGCCCTCCAACATCTGTATCTGTCACTCTCAGTTAGTGCGAACAAGCCGCTTGTTGCCCAACCCCCAGCTGTTAGTGCACTTGGTGTGTGCTCTTTATATATAAAAACACATTCTCTGTTAATGGCCCGAGTTTAAAGCATCTTTAACGCCGGCTCGTTATCTCAAAATGACCCGCAGCACAGAGTGTGCCGGACCCCCCACCCACCCCCCGAGTGAGTGAGTGAGAGAGAGAGAGAGTGAGGGTCTGCAGTCCTGAGTTTACTGCCAGCCAGTGTTATCAGGTGCAGCCCAGCACTGCCCATTGCCCATCCAGCACTGCCCATTGTCCATCCACCACTGCCCACTGCCCATCCAGCACTGCCCACTGCCCATCCAGCACTGCCCACTGCCCATCCAGCACTGCCCATTGCCCATCCACCACTGCCCACTGCCCATCCAGTACTGCCCACTGCCCATCCAGCACTGCCCATTGCCCATCCAGCACTGCCCATTGCCCATCCAGCACTGCCCACTGCCCATCCAGCACTGCCCATTGCCCATCCACCACTGCCCACTGCCCATCCAGCACTGCCCATTGCCCACCCAGCACTGCCCATTGCCCACCCAGCACTGCCCATTGCCCATCCAGCACTGCCCATTGCCCATCCACCGCTTCATGATTCCACATTTCGGCTCTGATGCACTTTGCTGTGTAAAAATTCAGCATCTCCCTTTAAAAAGGCAGCCACACTGTGTGTCGGGCGGTTTGATTTTTTTTTCCCCTGCATTTGTGAAATTCCTGGGGGGGAAAAAGAACTTGCATTTATATAGCACCTGCCGTGACCTAGGGATGTTCCAATAGCATTTCGCAGCCAATGAGGTATTTTCTGAAATGTAGTCACTGTTGGAATTAGGAAATGTGACAGCCAATTTGCGCACAGTATGATCCCACTTAAGCAATGAGCTAAACGACCAGGTGATCTGCTTTTTAGCGATTAATAAGTGGCTAGGAGCCTGAGGGAAAGTGCCTAGGTCTTCTTTGAAGTAATGTCCGGGAATCTTTTACAGTCACCTGAGAGGACAGACAGGGCCTCCCTCCTTTTAATGTCTCATACAAAAGGCTGCACCTCTGACAATGCTGGGGTCCCTGAGTATTGCATGGAGTTTAGATAATGGGCTCAGATCTCTGGAGCGGGATGTAAACCACAGCATTGTGACTCAGAGGTCAGAGTGCCACCCTCTGAGCCATGGTTGGCACAAGGAATAACCTCGGTCTTTGGCAGAGGAGGCAATTGAGGAAGAGAAAATGCACAAACTTTTGATGCACTCTCCTTGAGGACAAGACTCAATGTCTGCAGCACAAAATCAGGAGTTATCTGGAAAATCTCCAACTGGCAAAATACATAAAACAGCAACTTCAGCCTCTGAGCTGAATATAAATGGGCCAATTTTAACCCTAATCCCCCTGTGGAGAAACTGATGGGATGGGGGGGTGCAATGATGTTTTACACCTCATCTGATTTCACTCTCTACTGAAGCCAGCATAAAACTGATGGGCCGAATGATCTATTTCTGTGCTTTAAATTCGATGTAATGTGTTAATGACGAGTAATACTGGACAAGATGTAACATCCACCTTGTGAGTTATTAAAATTACCCCAAAGTGTATGAAAGTACTGCAGCATTTCTTATATAAATTTGGTGATCCATGGAGGTTGAGTTTCCCATCTTTGAATCCTGCTCTGATATCTAAAAACTCGGAATGCAATAATCGACTGCCTCTGATTACCATTGTGATAGATTTGATTCACACCCACCCCCCAATTCACGTATTAATTTGAATGACGATTTACAGTCACAGTACATAGAGGCAGAGACACTAGTAAGTACTTGAATAATCGTGCGCAGTCCTCAATAGTATTTGATGTTAAAGAACTTATGGAAATCCCTTTTAATTTTCATCTGGTTCCCATGTGGAATCTGTTTAATCTATAGTTTACCTACATTGGCTCCCAGTTAAGCAACACCTCAATTTAAATATTTTCATCCTTGTGTTCAAATCCCTCCATGACCTTCACTCCTCCCTATCTCCACAATCTCCTCCAGCCCTACAACCCTCCCAGACCTCTGCACTCCTCCAATTCTGGCCTCTTGCCCATCTCAGATTTGATTCAATCCATCATTGGCAGCCGTCCTGTGGCCCTAAGCTCTGGAATTCCCTCCCTAAACCTCTCTATCTCTCAATTCTCCTCCTTTAAGTCGCTTCTTAATACCTACCTCTTGGACCAGGTTTTTTTTGGTTGTCCATCCTAATGGCTCAGTGTTGAATTTTGTTCCACTGACACTCCTGTGAAGCACTTTGGGATGTTTTTAACTATGCTAAAGGTGCTATATAAATGCAAGTGGTGGTTATTGTGAGATCTCACCCAGTTTACCTAAATATAGTCCAAGTTAATTTGATTAATATTAATTTCCTAAGATTAAATCACTGCCAATGAACACTGTAGAAGGTCCAACCCTCATGATATGACTTCCAGTGAATATTAAGTTGCCACACCAGAGTTTGTGACTTTTCTTTGCTTATATCTATTTGTAGGATATGTTCTTCTACAATTACAATGCATTAAATGCTTGGATTGTATAATGGGACAACCTGGAAGCTGTTTTCAATTAGGAAGTAAAATAAAAGAAAGACTTGCATATATATAGCACCATTAACAATTTCATGACATCCCAAAGTGCTTTGCAGCTAGTGAAGTAATTTATGAAGTGTGGTCACTGTTGTAATTTAGTAGATGTGGCAGCCAATTTGTGCACAGCAAGCTCCCACAGACAGCAAATGACCTGAAATCTGTTTGTGAGGTTGGTTGAGGGATAAATGTTGCCAGGACACTCGGGATAACTCCCCTGCTCACCTTCAAAATAGTGGTCAAAAGCAAAATACTGTGGATGCTGGAAATCTGAAACAAGATAGTCACACAGACTCGAAACGTTAAATCTGTTTCTCTCTCCACAGATGCTGCTAGACCTGCTGAGTTTTTCTAGCATTTTCTGATTCAGAATAGTGGCCATGGGTTCATCTACACCCATCTGAGAGGGCAGACAATGAAATGAAAACAGAAAGTGCTGGAAGTTTTTCTGAAGAAGAGTCATATTTGACTTAAAACATTAACTCGTTTCCCCTTTCCACTGATGCTGCCAGACCTGCTGAGTATTTCCTGCACTTTCTGTTTTTATTTCAGATTCCCTGTATTTCGCTTTTACATTAAGGCAGATAATGCCTTGGTTCAACATCGCATCTGAAAAACTGTACCGCCAACAATGCAGCTTGCCCTCAATACAACTCTGGAGTGCCATCTACATATTTGTATTCAACTCCCTGAAGTGGGGCTTGAACCCACAACCTACTGAATACTATCCACTGAGTGACAGCTCATAAGGCTATTAGTAAGTGAGGCATTTCCCTAAATCTTGCTGAGTAGAGCATCTCACGACTCAACATTAGTTAGACTTATTCCCTCAACCCTTCAGCTCAAGATATTTGTAGCCTGTAATTTGCTGGGAGTGTGGGTTGATAACAGCAGGGTGGGGAGAATGGGGCTCCTGGGATCTCAGTAAACGATGGAGTCTATCCCTTTAACCAAAGAGATTTAAGTTTGAGAAAGAAGGAGGACAGAAAAGGAAATATAGTGAATTAGAGTCAAATCAGAAAGAGAAATAGAGGGAAAGAAAGATTGCATTAACAAACGGAGAAAAAAAGTTGGCAGAATAGTAAGAGATAATTCAAATTTTAAAATGTTGTATTTTTAAGTCTGTTTAAGAAGACTTTAAGGTATGCAAGTATGAAACTTGACAGTTAAAATTGTTCTATTTCGGGATACAGAGGTTAATTGGTATTGTGTTAACAATTGTTTTTATTTATTTGTTCACAGGAAGTGGGCGTCGCTGGCTGGGCCAGCATTTATTGCCCATCCCTAATTGCCCTCGAGAAGGTGGTGGTGAGCTGCCTTCTTGAACCGCTGCAGTCCATGTGGTGTAGGTACACCCACAGTGCTGTTAGGAAGGGAGTTCCAGCATTTTGACCCAGTGACAGTGATCATGTATTAAGAGTCATGTGCTACTATCTACCAGCCCTAACCTTCTGCAGGAAGTTTAATGTATAAATCCAACAATTTCTTAATTATGACATGGAGGCTGAGGAGGAGATGCCATTTGTGCAAAGCAAATGTTGGAGCAGCCTAAATCGACCACCAAATTCTGGAGATTTACAATTTATAGCATATCTGTTATCACTCCAAAAGTGTAAGCTGCTTTGGGCATTAATAACAGCATGTGTCATGAACACAATGTTACTTTCCCAGCAAGGTTTAGGGCATGAGCTCCTTAATCTCTGCACCTTATGTAGAAAAAATAGAAAAAACTTCACTATAAAAATTGTTCAAATATTTTGAGGCTAAATTCATTTTATGTTCTGTGTCTAATCCCGCTACACACGGCTTCAGAGTGACACACATGAATGTATTATCACACTAAATATAGTTCAGAAAACAGTGGGGGATGAGTGGTATAAAAGGGTTCCTTTATTAACGATATCACTTGAGTGGACTAGATAATTGAAAGCTTGTTTTTACTTGTGGACCTGTAGACTATCTCTGAGTCTGTGAATGGGCTCTCGAATTGCCATCTGCTCCTGTCCCATGCCCTCAGCACATTAAAGGAAAGTCGACAACTGACAGGGGTCAAACAGCAAGAGACTACAGCAACATATTCCTTTTGTTTAAAGCACGGTTAACATTGATTCAGAAAGGTCTGTGATCTTACAGAGAGAGGGTCAGGGTAACCCCCAGGTGGATATGCAGATGCCAGCAGAGACAGTCTTTATGTTTTCTTTGTGCTAAGATTTCTTCCATATTTTAATTCTAAATTCCTTCACACGATAATGTATCAACAAAGAGAGAAAAAAAAATCACAAACTTCACCAAGACAGCAAAGCATTGTCACAAAGTGGGAACACTCTGTATAAAACTGTTACGTTCTCTGTAAACATCCACTCATCCAAAACCCTGCTGCCTGTATTTTAATTCACACCAAGTACCATTCACCTATCACCCTTGTTCGAACTGATCTACGTTGGCTCCAGCCCAGTACCACCCCAATTTTAAAATTCTTACCCTTGTTGTTAAAATCCCTCTGTAACCTCAACCCCTCCCTATCTATGTAACCTCCTCCAGCCCTACAACCCTCCATGGAATCTGCGCTCCTCTAATTCTCTTATGCAGCCCTGATAGCGGCCGTGTCTTCAGCTGCCTGGACCCTAAGCTCAGGAGTTCCCTCCCTAAACCTTGCTGCCCCTCTCTCTCCTCCTATACATTGCCCCTTAAAACCTCTGTCTTTGGCCAAGATTTTAGTCTCGAGTTCTAATACGTCCTTACATGGCTCAGTGACAAATTTTGTCAGATAATGTTCCTGTGAGGCATCTTGAGACATTTTACTATGTTAAGGGTGCTCTGTAAATGCAAATTGGTGTTATTGATCTCTCTAACCACCAGTGATAGATAGTCAGAAATTTGTCTTAGCTCAGTTGGTAGCAGACTCAGCTCTGAGTCGGAGGCTGTGGGCTCCATTCTCAGGAATTTGGGACCTTATCCAGGCTGACACATCAGTACAGTACTTGTGGAAAAGAGCAAGGGAGTTTGGCCTTGGTCAAATTTTTAATCATCAAGCGACTTCACTAAAGTAGATGATCTGCTCGTTTACCTCTTTGCTGTTTGTGAGATCTTGCTGTGCTCAAATTGGTTGCTGCATTTACTCCATCACGACAGTGACTACCCACCACTCCAAAAAGTATTTAACAGGCTGTAAAGCGCCTCGAGACATCCTGAGGAAGCTCAGAATTTACCTGCAGGAAGCTGTAAGTGCATTAAACACAAACACCTGTGACTTTAACTTGACAAAAGTGAAGCTTTTCATTCTGGTAACCAGCCATCTGGATCTCAGGCAGAGTCACCTGGGCTGGTGAAATGGGCCGTCCGGGTCCTTTAATTGCAGTTTAATCTCATTTCTGTGAGAATCTCAAATCTACGGGGTTAAAGGGGACACAGATTGTTATCAGCCAATGATTCTGAAATGGAGCAGGAGGCAGCCTGACTGAGGAGAGAAGTACTTCAGAGGACAGATGCTGAACTTTTCTTCACTCAGGTTAGCCTGCATAGGGCAGATGGGAGGGAGGGAAGGAGGTGAGGGAAGGGGAGAGAAAGAAAGGGAGGCAGGGAAGGAAGGGAGGAAGGAAAGAGAAGGAAAGGAGGGGGCGGGAAGGAAGGAGATGGAGGGAGGAAGGAAACTGCATTTATGTCGTGCCTTTCAGGGTATCCCTAAGTGCTTTGCAATCAATTAGACATAAGAACACAAGAAATAGGTGCAGGATTAGACCATTTGGCCAGTTGAGCCTTGTTCACCATTCAATATGATCATGGCTGATCCTCTACCTCAGCTCCACTTTCCCACCCACTCCCCATGTCCATTGATTTCCCCGAGACACCAACATCTATCAACCTATTCATCTATCAATGAACTCAACAATTGATTATCTACAGCCCTTTCGGGGGGTTTGGAAACCCACTAGCAGGACCCCATCAGTTGCTGCAATGCAGCTGTTAATGGACCAGGAAGGATCCTGACTCGAGTGTGAGGCCATTACTGCCCCTACAGGCAAATGGGGCAATGACAGCCCCTCTACCACTAACTACAGAAATTGACATTTTCAATAGGAAAAAACCTCCAGAGAGTGGTGAGAATTGTGGAACTCGCTATCCCAGGGAATAGTTCAGTTGAATAGTGTAGATGCATTCAAGGGGAAGATAGATGAACATGTGAGGGAAAAGGAATAGAAGGATATACTGATAGCGTGAGATACAAACATACGAATTAGGAGTAGGAATAGGCCATTCAGCCCCTTGAGCCTGCTCCGCCATTCAATAAGATCATAGCTGATCTGCTTGTGTTTCGAGTTCCATATTCCCATCTATCCCAGATAACCTTTGATTCCCTTGCCTAACAAGAATCTATCTACCTCCGCCTTAAAAACATTCAACGATCCCACCTCTGCCACCTTTTGAGGCAGAGAGTTCCAAAGTCGCACAGCCCTCAGAGAGAAAAAACTTCTCCTCACCTCTGTCCTAAAAGGAAGACTGTTAATTGTAAAACAATGCCCCCTAATTCTGGACTGGATCAGGAGGAGTGGGGGAGGAAGCTTGTGTGGAACACAAACACCAGCATGGACCGGATGGGCTAAATGGCCTGTTTCTGTGATGTGCATTCCATGTAAAAGGTCAAAACTCCTATCTTTGTTAACTTTATTGTGATAATAGGCATGAGCTTAAAACAACAAACCTTGCTTTATACACACACTGAGCTTTTCACAAAGGAGGAAGTTTGCTGTTTATTATTAATTCACAGGATGTGGGCATCAGTGGCAAGGCTGGCATTTATTGCCCATCCCTAATTGGCCTGAGAAGATGGTGGTGGTGAGCTGTCTTCTTGAACCGCTGAAATTCTTTTTGTGGTTTGATACAATTGAGTAGCTTTCACTTGGCCCATTCAGAGAGTAGTTAAGGGTCAATCAGGTGGTAGGTGGCAATTGGAGTGTAACTGTTGGGATTGCATCAATTCATCCATTCACATTTCTCAATACAAATATCTATCTTCACACTTATAATGGAAACTTCTGTGAACTTCGAATTGTACATACACCCTTCTGTCAGTCAAGATACTACAGCATCTCTGGTTGCAGGAGACAACATTTACAGCATGACATGTTTACATGGATGGTACCCATTATAAATATGGAAAAAGGAATTTATAATGGAAAAGTTGGCAAGAAGAGCGCACAGCCACAGATTTTTAACTTATGGATAGATGTATCTGAAGCATGGGCTTGTGTCAGTAACAGATCCCATCTGTGACTTAAGATGTTTCCATTGAAGTCGTGGGCTCATTAAGACTTTCTTTTATAAATTGAAATTGTCTGTTCTGTCCTCCTCATTTTCTTGAGTCTCCTTAGGCCTTTCCTCTTTTGAGATGAACCCATCTATGCCATGGGTTTAGCCTGTGGGGGTCTGTGAGAGTGATCTAGTTCATTGTCTTTAGTTTCCTTTCATTTGTGTCACTCCCTTTAAAATCTTGCAATTTAAAATGAATCCTAGTTTCACTTGAGGTGCAGAGACATTTACAATCGGCATGTTCAACACTCAGTCAAACAGCAATCTCTCAATAGCATCATCAAGTTACATTAAGCTTTTTAAAAACTGCATGAGGAGCAAAAGTTTAATTCAATGAGACTAAACAGAACAAACAAGTCAAACTCACAATAATTGCACTTATCTTGGTACAGTCGCCAAGGAGACACAATGTGAATGAGCTATGCAAACAAATGTAATTACCAAACTATCTTCCACCCCTCCTCATGTCAGTAAAGATTATCAAAGGGTAAATCATCATTCTTGATTTATTTATACCTTATTATAAATGAATTAGTTCCAGGCTTCAACTGGCCATGCCAGAACTTTCCAAAAAATGCTATTGTAATTTTAAGTCTGCAGCTTTCTCAGCGCAGCATCCCCTAAAGTGAGGTCCTTCAGAACTGGGAACCTATGGGATGCATTTCGGTCTACACACTGTATTCAGCTGAGCATTTGTTTAATGAGGTTCCCATTCAAACATGGCAACAAATATTGGAGTTGCCAACTTTTCAACAGCATCACCTGCTGCTAAGTGCAACGCACCATTGTGTCGCCCTGTTAGAAAGGGAATTCTGAGGCTCCTTTCATACGTTTGATATGCCTGGAGCATTTCTTCCTTGTAGCTTCCTTGCCGCCACACTGAAAATAAAACTTCCAGGGTTGACAAGTGCAGTGAAGCAGATTCGTTACCCAGATGCAGCACTCCTACTAAATGGGACTTCCAACCAGACAGGACTTCCACTCAAAACACCAGCCATCGGAACTGGCTGCCTCGACAGGCTTCACCTGCTAGAGAGTATAACATGTCATTGTGCTGCCCTTTCAAAGCCGTTTCTGTACCTCTTTTCATATGCTTGTCATGCTAACTATGTATGAAAATGTAGCGAATTAGGATAAGTACAGTTAGCCAATTACTACAGTTAAAGTCTGCTCTGTCACCAAGCATTTATTACCCACAGATTATACGCAAGGGTTGAACTCATTCACCAAGCTTCAGAGAGCAGTGTTTGAATTTCTGTGGCTGGCAGCTCCCCATAGGCAAGGTATAACTTAGAACATACATACAAAGAGCTATTGTCCAGTGGTCCCCAACAACTGGAGCTAATGTGCAGCTAACAATAGTTCATTTAGAGGATAAGTCATTCACTTTGCCATTATGTGATTTCCTTAAGTGTTTTGCGTTACACATTGACTGTGTTTTGCCAAATGCAGTTTATCAGCCAGTTAATGAATCGTAATTACTGACATGAATGCATCAATGTAAAAATGACATTTATAGGCAATGATTGATGGCACTCCCAGCAGTGAGTGAAGGGAGCGGGCAAGGAACATGAGAATGTAAGAATTAGGAGCTGGAGTCGGTCATTTGGCCCTTTGAGCCTGCTTGAGCATTCATCAAGATCATGGCTGATCTTTTACCTCAATCACACCTTCCCGCATTATTCCCATATATCGCTTAATTCTCTCCAAACACCTTTCAACCTCTGTCTTGAATATACTCAACGATGGAGCATCCACAGCTCTTTGGGGTAGAGAATTCCAAAGATTCACATCCTTTCAGCTGGAGAGATTTCTCCTCATCTCAGACCTAAATTGCCACAGCTGACACCTAGAATCATGTTTTACAATAACAAATGGTAACAAAAGGAACCTGCATTTGTCAGGATAGAAATTAACTGGAGCCCAAGTTTATGTAAACAGTAATAATACTTGATGGGTCAATATGTCCTGACCGATATTTATACCTCAACCATTAAAAAACAGATGATCTGGTCATTATCACATTTCTGTTTATAGTTGTTTGGTATTACTGTACATGAAGAGAGTGTTGATTGGTGTTTTCCCCTTATATTGGTATTCTTGCTAAGTGTCCTGATGAGTGCAAGATGAAAAGCTAACAAATGTCTCTTTTTTCAGCAATATATTTGTTTGTGGGATCTTGCTGTGTGCCAATTGGCTTCTGCGTTTCCTACATTACACAAGTGGCTACACTTCAAAAGTGTTTTATTGACTGTAAAGTACTTTGGGATGTCCCAAAGTCATGAGGGGAGCTATAGAAATGCATGCCCATCTTTCTACTGACACAAACAAGTTCAGGGAGGATGTATTTTGTAGATGCAGCCGGAGTTAGCAGGGCCTCTCTGGGCTGGGTGGTGGGATCAGCAATGGACCCAGTAAGCTAATGTTCCTCTCCTGCAACCATCCAGATATTGAGAAATATTTCCCTCTGGTGGGGGAACCAAGAACGAGAGAGCCAGGCTATTTAGGAGGGAAATGAGGAAGGCTTTTTATACACATAGGTTAGCGGAAATCTAGAATTTTCTTTGTCGAAAAGGCTCTGGATGTTGGGGGTTAATTGGAGCTCAAAGCCTGAGATCAATAATGTTTTGTTGGTGAAGATATCAAAGGATGTGAGGCAAAGGCAAAGGAAGTTGATGTGCAGATCAGTCATGATCTCACTGAATGTGGAACAGGTTTGAGAGGCTGAATGGTCTCTTCTTATTCCTAATGCTCCTAGAATGCCATAGCTAGAAACCTGACAGGAGGGTTGCCCTTCCAGCCAGTGACTAGAGGATCGGAGCAAAAGAGAATACTGAGGAGTCACCTGATAGAGGTCTTTAAAATAATGTAGGTTTTGACGTAGAGAAGATGTTTCCACTAGTGAGGAGAGACCAGAACTAAGAGACTTAAGTATAAGAGATAGGCATTGATAAATAGGAAACTGAGGAGAAACTTCTTTACCCAGAGAGTGATTAGAATGTGGAACGTGCTAACACAATGAGTAGTTGAGGTGAATGGTATAAATACATTTAATGGGAAACTAGTTAAGCACATGAAGGGCAATGGATTAAAAGGATATGTTGATGGGGCTCCATGAAGAAGTTTGGAGGAGGCTTGTGTGAAGCATAAACACCATCATAGACCAGCTGGGCTGAATGGACTGTTTCTGTGTTAGAAATTCTATAGAAAAGAAGCTCTTAGACTGTGACCAAAGGTGGAACATGGGAACGGGCCAACAATTCAACAAGTGTCGAGTATGCAACCTTACACCTCAAGGGAAGGTTATATTGGACGGACATTGTAATGGGATTAAATTTCAGTTCTGAATCATCCCGACAGAAAGGCATTTTAAATAAGGAAAGAAGACAGGTGGTGGGGGAAGGGTTGGGTGGGTAGTTGCGAAAAACATTCTGGAGCTTTAACTTAAATCTCTGCTTACCATCTGCTCTATCACAGAGGTGGAAAGGAATTGTCACATTTGGCAAACACAAACAAAGCAACTTAATTTCATGTTGGGTGTCAATATGACATCGGTGTGCGAAATTTCAATGTTCAAATTCTGTAGGCGATACATCAGTACATCAAAACACAAAGGGGTCATTCTTAACTTTATGTGATTGTGTATATCGGCCTCTGTGATTGAGCATAATGGTCTAGATGATTGTGTATATCGTCCATGGCAAGCTGACGGTCCATTTTATATCCCTCCCTGTGTTTTGAAGTCACTGGAAATAAAATAAAATAATATGGAGGGATGGGTTCCACAAAGACTGAGCCCAAGACTGCCTACAGATGAATGAGTAGAAATTTCTCAGGAACAACTTCTGATGATGGTAATCAATCAATCCATTCAGTGAATGTGCTGTCAAAAATCATGTCAATGTGTTGGTACATGAGAGGAGTTGACTCATCAGTCACCTCATTTGCTACAGGTATTCGTGTACCTGTTTGTTTGAAAACTGCCTAATGCATTTGTCTACATGACCATTGCACCAAAGAGCAATTTATTGAACGTGAAGCAATTCTGGATGTCCTAATCAAGTACTTCTCGAGGTGCTCTTTCTAGATGTAAGTTGCCAAGGCCTTAGAGAGGATGCTGAGGTGATCGCTAGAATGGTACCTAGTTTGGGAGGCTTCAGTTTTGTGGAGAAACTGAAAAAGCTGGGATGTTCTCCTTAGAGCAGAGAAGGTTATGGGGAGAATTAATTGAAGTGTTCAAAATTATAATGAGTTTTGACAGGGTAAATAAGGAGAAACTCTAGTTGTCAGTTTCCACTGTGCAGCGAGTTGTGATCTGGAATGCGCTGCCTGGAAGGATGGTGGAAGCAGATTCAATAGGAACTTTCAAAGGCAATTGGATAAATGTCTGAAAAGGATACATTTTCAGGGTTATGCAGAAAGAGGAGAGTGTCACAAATTGGGTCACTCTTTCAAAGAGCTAGCACAGGAATGATGAGCCAAATGGCTTTTTTCTGTGCTGCAAGATTCTATGGGGAACCTTGGGGGTTGTTTGGCTTGATGAGCGAAAGGAAGGGAGGGAAGCATCAGAGACAGTTGAAGCCCAAGATCAGCCATGATTGTATTGAATGATGGAGCAGGCTCGATGGGCTGTGTGGTCTACTCCTGCTCCTATTCTCATGTGTTTTTGTGGCTTGCTGTGGGAGGTGAGGATTTTGGGGGTAGGGAAGAGGGGCTTAAGGAGACATTTAATAGGGGAGATGGACTAGAGGGTAGTTTTGGTGGCGAAGAGCAAGGCCCAACAGCACGGCAACCCTTCAACATTGCACCACTCTGGCACCTTCAGCATCTCCAATTTTAATCACTCCACCAGTGATGGCCATCCCTTCATCTGCCTGGGTCCAAAATTCTGTAATTCCCTTCCGAAACTCCTCTACCCCTTTTGTCTCCTCCTTCAAGTTGATCTTAAAGCCTGCCTTTAGTTATGTCTCCAGATGTCCTTTAGGGAAGGAAATCTGCCATCCTTACCAGGTCTGGCCTACATATGACTCCAGACCCACAGCAATGTGGTTCACTCTTAAATGCCCTCTGAAATGGCCTAGCAAGCCACTCAGTTATATCAAACTACTACAAAGTCTCAAAAAAGGAATGAAATTGAAGGACCACCCAGCATCGACCTAGGCACCAGAAAAGACAATAGCAAACTCAGCCCTGTCGACCCTGCAAAGTCCTCCTTACTAAGATCTGGGGGCTAGTGCCAAAACTGGGAGAGCTGTCCCACAGACTAGTCAAGCAACAGCCTGATATAGTCCTCCTCATGGAATCAGATAATGTCCCATCCCTGGGTATGTCCTGTCCCACCGGCAGGACAGACCCAGCAGAGGTGGCGGCACAGTGGTATACAGTCAGAAGGGGGTTGCCCTGGGAGTCCTCAACATTGACTCTGGGTCCCAACAAGTCTCATGGTATCAGGTCAAACATGGGCAAGGAAACCATGTACCACCCTCCCTCAGCTGATGAATCAGTGCTCCTCCATGTTGAATGCCATTTGGACAAAGCACTGGGAGTGGCAAAGGCACATAATGTACTCTGGGTGGGGACTTCAATGTCCATCACCAAGAGTAGCTCGGTAGCACCACCAATGACCAAGCTGGCCAAGTCCTAAATGACATAGCTGCTAGACTGGGTCTGCAGCAAGTGGTGAGGGAACCAACAAGAGGGAAAAACATACTTAACTTCATCTTCACCAACCTGCCTGCCACAGATGCATCTGTCCATGACAGTATCGATAGGAGTGACCACCGCACAGTCATTGTGGAGACGAAGTCCCGCCTTCACATTGAGGATACCCTCCATCGTGTTGTGTGGCATTACCACTGTGCTAAATGGGATAGATTTCAAACAGATTTAGGAACTCAAGACTGGGCATTCATGAGGCACTGTGGGCCATCAGCAGTAGCAGAATTGTACTCGAACACAATCTGTAACCTCATGACCCAGCATATCCCCCACTCTAACATTACCTTCAAGCCAGGGGATCAACCCTGGTTCAATGAAGAGTGCAGGAGGGCATACCAGGAGCAGCACCAGGCATACCTAAAAATGAGGTGTCAACCTGGTGAAGCTATAACACAGGACTACTTGCGTGCCAAACAGCATAAGCAGCAAGTGATAGACAGAGCTAAGCGATCCCACAACCAACAGGTCAGATCTGCAGTCCTGCCACATCCAGTCATGGATGTTGGTGGACAATTAAACAATTCACTGGAGGAGGAGGTTCCATAAATATCCCCACCCTCAATGATGGGGGAGCCCAGCACATCAGTCCAAAAGCACTTGTTACAATTTTCAGCCAGGAGTGCCAAGTGGATGATCCATCTCGGCCTCCTCCGGAGGTCCCCAGCATCACAGATGCCAGTTTTCTGCCAATTCGATTCACTCCGCGTGATATCAAGAAACGGCTGAAGGCACTGGATACTGCAAAGGCTATGGGCCCTGACAATATTCCGGCAATAGTACTGAAGACTTGTGCTCCGGAACTTGCCGCGCCCCTAGCCAAGCTGTTCCAGTACAGCTATATCTGTGGCGTCGATCTGGCTATGTGGAAAATTGCCCAGGTATGTCCTGTACACAAAAAGCAGGACAAATCGAACCCAGCTAATTACGGCCCCATCAGTCTCCTCTCAATCATTAGTAATGTAATGGAAGGGGTCATCAACAGTGCTATCCAGCGGCACTTGCTTAGCAATAACCTGCTCACTGACGCCCAATGTGGGTTCTGCCAGAGCCACTCAGCTCCTGACCTCGTTACAGCCTTGGTTCAAACATGGACAAAAGAGCTGAACTCCAGAGATGAGGTGAGAGTGACTGCCCTTGACATCAAGGCCGCATTTGACCGAGTTTGGCATCAAGGAGCCCTAGCAAAACTGGAGTCAATGGGAATCAGAGGGAAACTCTCCGCTGGTTGGAGTCATACCTAGGGCAAAGGAAGATGGTTGTGGTTATTGGAAGTCAGTCATCTCAGCTCCAGAACATCACTGCAGGAGTTCCTCAAGGTAGTGTCCTCGGCCCAACCATCTTCAACTGCTTCATCAATGGCCTTTCTTCCATCATAAGGTCAGAAGTGGGGATGTTCACTGATGATTGCACAATGTTCAGCACCATTCGCGACTCCTCAGATACTGAAGCAGTCCATGTACAAATGCAGCAAGACCTGGACAATATCCAGGCTTGGGCTGACAAGTGGCAAGTAACATTTGCGCCACACAAGTGCCAGGCAATGACCATCTCCAACAAGAGACTCTAACCATCACCCCTTGACGTTCAATGGCATTACCATCACTGAATCCCCCACTATCAACATCTTGAGGGTTACCATTGACCTGAAATTGAACTGGATTAGCCATATAAATACGGTAGCTACAAGAGCAGGTCAGAGGCTAGGAATCCTGCGATGAATAACTCACTACCTGACTCCCCAAAGCCTGTCCAGCATCTACAAGACACAAGTCAGGAGTGTGTGGAATACTCCCCACTTGCGTGGATGAGTGCAGCTCCCACAACACTCAAGAAGCTTGACACTGTCCAGGACAAAGCAGGCCACTTGATTGGCACCACATCCACAAACATTCACCCCCTCCACCCCCGATGCACAGCAACAGCAGTGTGTACCATCTACAAGATGCACTGCAGGAATTCACCAAGGCTCCTTAGGCACCACCTTCCAAACCCATGACCACTACCATCTAGAAGCACAAGGGCAGCAGACAAATGGGAACATCACCACCTGGAAGTTCCCCTCCAAGCCACTCACCATCCTGACTTGGAAATATATCACCGTTCCTCCACTGTCGCTGGGTCAAAATCCTGGAACTCCCTCCCTAACAGCACTGTGGGTGTACCTACACCACATTGGCTGCAGTGGTTCAAAAGGACAGCTCATCACCACCTTCTCAAGGGCAACAAGGGATGGGCAATAAATACTGGCCTAGCCAGTGAAGCCCACATCCCATACATGAATAAAAAAAGTTTGTGGTTTTATCCAAAAAATAAAATGTTTACTGCCTAAACCAAGTCGATTGTGGAAAAACAAATTCTTCAACCTCCATCAATTCATCTTGTTAAAGGGAGGGCAGAAGGTCTCCAAAAATATATTAAGAGAATCCTGTTAGTTATATAACAGTTACAGTTTTTTTTCTTTGATGGGGTGTGGGCATCACTGGCAAGGCCAGCATTTATTACCTATCCCTATTTGCCCTTGAACTGAGTGGCTTGCTAGGACATTTCAGAGGGCAGTTAAGAGTCAACCACATTGTTGTGGGTCTGGAGTCACTTGTAGGCCAGACCAGGTAAGGACGGCAGATTTCCTTCCCTGAAGGATATTAGTGAACCAGGTGGGTTTTTGTGACAATTGAGGATAGTTTCATGGTCACCATCACTGAGACTAGCTTTCAATTCCAGATTTATCATTTTAATTTAACCACCAGCTGCCATGGTGGGATTTGAACCTATGAACCAAGAGTATTAGCCTGGGATTACTAGTCCAGTAACATTACCACTACTCCACCATCTCCTCGGTTGCTGCAACCAATAGCTCCTAGAGTTTTGGGAACAATTCAAAGCACTGTCCACTGAGTTGAATCATGTCATTGTGAAGGCAAACTTTTCTATTTTGAGTGAGTTTAGTCCGAATTTACAATTAGATTTGCCATTTGCTGATCACACTGCCTGCCTCTTCGGAGGGGTGCGATTTATGATGTGCACATAAATTGGGTCTGAAAGGGTCAGCAGAGGTCATACTAATGATAACAGGTATAATGACAAGGTTGGTTGTGGTAGGTCATAGGTCACGGTTTCAAAGAAAGCCGGCAACCCTGAAGCTTTGGGGCTTTTTCACCCCAACAGCCTCGGCCTTGTCTGTTAAAAGCGTGACACAAAGCAGTTAGGCTGTAAAGCGTCACAGTTGATCTAGGGACATGACCCGTTAGACCATGTCAATTCAGTCATAAAGACCTCAGAAACCTGGCTTTTTCACTGATGAGTTGTAACACAGCATTACAACTCACATCACACCTGGAAAATCAACAAGAGAGAGAGAGAGAGAAAATGAACTAACATTTATATTGTGACTTTCACCACCCCAGGACATCCCAAGCACTTTGCAGCCAATGAAGTACTTTTGAACCATAGTCACTGTTATAAAGTAGGACCACAGCAGCCAATTTGCGCACAGCAAGCTCCCACAAACAGCAATGTGATAATGACCAGATAATCTGGTTTTTTTTTTAGTGATGTTGGGTGAGGGATAAATATTGGTCAGGTCCACCTGGGAGAACTCACCTGCTCTCCTTCGAAATAATGCCATGGAATCTTTTACATCCACCAGAGATGGCAGAGAGGACCTTGGTTTAATGGACTGCCGCGGTTCAAGAGGGCAGCTCACTACCACATCCTCAGAGACAATTAGGGATGAGCAATAAATACTGGCCCAGCCAGGAATGCTCATATCCCAGGGCGAATTAAAAAGAAGTCTCATCTGGAAGTAGCAACCCGATGGGTCTGTGCAAGTTAACCAACTTTGCATTACTCTCACCGTGATCCCAAAGTTTGATATATTTAAATTTCAGATAATAATATCGCACTCAGTACTTCTTGACTTTCAGCTTTAGACATTCTCCAGGCATTACACAGTTTCGATTAGCTAAAGGAGCAGCACCCTCTTGGAATTGCCCCAGGCAAGGTGCTGTAATCCTGGTCTCCCAACTGCATTAGTGTGTCACTTTCATTATCCCCATTGGCCATCTTTACCAACTCATTCAGCTCGCTAATTAGCACCCAATTAGAAGCAGCATTGCACCATGGTTTCAGATTCACTGCAAACAGGCTCATTCTGTCCAAACTCGTTTCTCATTGCACACTTCACATACCAGAGGCTGCTGTCACCTCAGTCTCAGCTGGATTTGAGCCCAGGTCCCGACTGTAAAAGGACAGTGCATTCACCCATCAGCAGAATTGTGTTTAGACAGAACGGTTATCAATCAATATCGCTTTAACCTGCCATTTATCTCAAGGAAAAGAGTTTGCACATCTTCCATGGAATTTCATAGAATGTACGGCACAGAAATAGGCCATTCAGCCCATCAGGTCCATGCTGATGTTTATGTTCCACATGAAAATCCTTCCACCCCCGCTGTGGTTTAGGCATTGGAGATATGCAGAGATGACACGCCAGTTTCTATCTCTGAACAGGAGCTTTATTTACAATGCTTTTAAAATGTTTGCTCTCACGCCTACAGCTTCTTGCTCTCAGCTCTTGCTCTGTTTTTTTCTGTAACCACACCCAGGCTTGACTAGTGCCACACAGAGAGCAGTCAACAGGCACACAATCAAACACCAAAAATCGAACAATTGAATACTAAAGAACCTATCACCATATCCTTCAATTCCTCCCTCCCTCATGTTTATCCAGCTTCCCCTTAAATGCAGCGATGCTATTTCCCTCAACCAGTCCTTGTGGTAGCAACTTCCACATTCTCACCACTCTCTGGGTAAAGAGGTTTATTGGATTCATTACTAGAATGAAGCATCACCAGTAAAGCTGGCATTTGCTGTCCCTGCCTAGTTTCGTTGAAAAAGTGGTGGTGAGTCTTCATCTTGAATCACTGCAACCCATGTGGTGAAGGTATCCTCCCAAGTTTTTATTCTTTGTGGCAGTGTTGATACAGCTGAGTGGCTCACTAAGCCAATTCAGAGAGCAGTATAGAGTTGGTTGCCTAGGCCCTAGGCTCTGGAATTCATTCCCTAAACCTCTCCTCGTCTCTCTTTCCTTCTTTAAGATGCTCCTTAAAGATTTTCTCTTTGATCGACCTGTCAGTCGCTCCTCCCCCTGCTTTCACTTTGTCTGATAATGCTCCTGTCAAGCACTTTGGTATGTTTCTATATTAAAGGCACTATATAAATGCATCTTAGTGTTGAGATCTTGGCAGTGACAGATACATGGTGCACCGACTCCTTCTCTCTCACCCTGGCTACAACTTCCAACATTTTACCTCACTCAGTAGCCTGGTGCAATTAGCCAGTCCTAATCCCCAACTATCAGTTCACCCTCCTCAGCTTTACTCCCCTCAAACCTTCTCCTCCTTTGAGCACTGCCCCATTCCATCGTTAGCCTCTTTCCCTGGCCCCACACTGACTTTTCCAACACTGATCGCCTCCCGTTCCCCTTCCATTTGTCAGCTGTGACTCACTGAGCAGACTCTCACATGAAGTCAGAAGTTCAGAAACTTAAACACAAGACCCAAGCGGACACTCCCACAGCAGTACTGAGGGAGTGCCGCATTGTCGGAGGGTCAGTACTGAGGGAGTGCCGCACTGTCGGAGGGTCAGTGCTGAGGGAGTGCCGCACTGTCGGAGGGTCAGTACTGAGGGAATGCCGCACTGTCGGAGGGTCAGTACTGAGGGAGTGCCGCACTGTCAGAGGGTCAGTACTGAGGGAGCGCTGCACTGTCGGAGGGTCAGTACTGAGGGAGTGCCGCACTGTCAGAGGGTCAGTACTAAGGGAGTGCCGCACTGTCGGAGGGTCAGTACTGAGGGAGTGCCGCACTGTCAGAGGGTCAGTACTGAGGGAGTGCCGCACTGTCGGAGGGTCAGTACTGAGGGAGTGCTGCACTGTCGGAGGGTCGTTACTGAGGGAGCGCTGCACTGTTGGGGTGGGATCAGTACTGAGGGAGTGTTGCATTGTTGGGGGTCAGTGCTGTGGATGTGCTGCACTGTCAGAGGTGTCCTTGAGTTGAGAAATTAAACTGAGACTTTATCTGTCCTCTCAGATGGTTGTAAAAAGATCCCAGAGTCACTATTGGAAGAAGAGGAGGGGTGATCGCCCCAAATTCCTGGCCAATATTTATGCCTTAATGAATATTATTAAAATAAACAGGTTATCTAGAGATGATCGAGTTCCTGTTTTTATTGCAGTCTGCACTTAGCCTAACATATTTCCCTAGATTAAAACAGCGACTACATTTCAAACAAGGACTCAATTTACAGTAAATCACTTTAGGATGTACTGAGGGTGTGAGTGACGCTATGTAAATGAAACATCTTTTCTTTTTAAATTTACACACAATGAGCGGTAACTGGTGACAATCAGATTTCGCTTTCACTGTTTATAACATTGGCCTCAACTTCTGTTGAGAATCCCTCACATTTTGGATGTAACATTTTTCAATCACCGGCTCTGTGAATATAAAGACATAAGAAACAGGAGCAGGGGTAGAGCACTCAGCCCCTCCAGCCTGCTCTGCTTTTCAATAAATTCACGGCTGATATTCCACATCAACCCCACTGTTGACCCTTCCCCTCAAACCCTTTAATTCCCTTAGCATCCAAAAATCTACCAAACCGTCTTGAACGCTCAATGACGGACATCCACCGCTCTCTGGGACAGAGAATTCCAAAAGATACACAACCCTCTGGGTGAAGAAATTCCTCCTCATCTCAATCCAAAATGACTGACTCCTTGTCCTGAAAATGTGCTTCTGAGCTCCCGATTCCCCTCCCATGGGGAGACATCCTCTGTGGGGAATTACCCCGTCAGACCCTGTAATCATTTTAAACGCGTGGCAACGAAATTATTGGCCAGTCCTTTGAGAATTAGATCGGAATTGGTCAAAATCAAATTCACACTTGATCCTTTACGGGAGCCAAAGGAGAGGGAAAGGGATCGAAAGGAGAGTCTTTTGTGTCTGAGCTCAGATTACATCCTTGTTCCAGGACTGAAAGCGTTATTATTCTAGCACCGGGCGCTGCAGCAACCCTAACAGAAACACAAAAGGTGGGACACCTTGCTGGACACTAAGTAGTCTGACCCCCTGACCTCGGAAGGTGTGCAGTTTCCTTTTCTTTATCTGGAGCCTCAATCATTAATCCAGAAATAAGCCGGTTGACAGCCAGCGACCCAGGTTGCTGGTGAGTGTCATTTTGTGGTCTCTTTTTCAGGAACACAATGAGATCAACAATGCCCAAAGCCCTCCTTGAACTCTTTCTCATTCCGATGACTTATTCCCAGTGGAGTTGGGATGGAGGGAGGGAAGGGCAATGGGGATTGGACCTCCCTCAGAAATTCCAGACAGAAGTTCTGGGAATCCATTAAAATAAAAAAAATCTTATTTTTAACATTGAGGACTTCGATCCAGTCATCGTCCAAAATATTGTCACCGTCCGGTCCCCAGGTTTACTGATCCGTGCGCTCCCACAACAAACATTCCATCCACCGAGTCATTCCCTGGCACAATTCATTCAGCCTTTCCTCCTCTTTGTTTATGGTTTTGTCCCTCGTGTCAAGGATTCTTGTTTTCACGAAAGGGCCCATTGGTGGTTTCTACTGGAAACAGAGCAGCTCCCTCTCGCTGTCCCAGTCAGAGAGACTCAGTCAGTCACCTTTTCCTGCCTCCAAGCCCGAAGGTTGTGGGTCCGAGTCCTATTCCAGAGGCTTGAGTGCGAAATCCAGGCTGACGTACCCAGTGCAGGACTGAGGGAGTGTGGCACTGTCAGAGGTGCTGTCTTTCAGATGAGATATTAAACTGAGGCCCCGCCTGCCCTCTCGGGTAGATGTAAAAGCTTCCACAGGATTACTTCAAACAATAGAATTCTCGCCGGTGTTCTGGCCAATACTTACCCTTCACCCTTCATAACTAAGAAGAGATTATTCGGTCATTATCATATTGCTGTTTGTAGGATCTTGCTGTGCACAAATTGGCTTTTCTGTTTTCTACATTACAACAGTGGCTACACTTTGAAAGTATTTAATTGACTGGAAGGTGCTTTGGAATGTCCTGAGGTTGTGAAAGGAGCTACAGAAATAAAAGTCTTTCCTTAATCACTTGGAAGCAGAGGGAAACCCCGATAATTCCCCTGCAACCCCTTCAAAAATGTTTATGGTTTCAGGAACTCAGACTGACCCTGACATCATATTGGGACCAATGCCTTGTGATCTTCACCGCTCCCACCCCACAACCACCTTGAACACACCCCTTCCCCACTCCAACCAGGAACCACTCCGGATCTCTTGGATGTACCGAGTGAATCAGTAATCACCATGGGGGTAAATGCAGGGGGTTGTGCAGGTCTAATATTCTCTGGGAAGAGAGGACTCATCAGCTTCCAACCCAGTCCTGCCCTTCCATATAACCCAGAATCCAGTTCCTCTGCAATCTGTCTAATAGAAATAGTTTGTCAATGTGGATACAGTCTAGTCCCTTCATTACTTTATAGACCAGGATACAGAACCTCCCTGATCTACCTCAAATAGAACTGTGCCATTTCCCCTGACCCCTGACCCCTGACCTACACTGGCTCCTGGTTCAGCAACGTCTTGATTTTAAAATTTTCATCCTTGTGCGGAATCATCCCAGATTTTCATTAAGTGCGGTAGCGGGCGGGAAAAAGGATGTTTTACCCGTTGGCCACAATGGCAGCTTTTAGCGCCGTTTTGTCCAAATCCTGCCTCGTTAATCATGCGCTCCTGGGAAACATGCCATCTCGCTGGTGGGCGGCCATCACCTTGCTGCTTCCTCACACTGGGCACCATCTTTAAAGTGCAGCCACGCACACACCTCTCAATGCTTCCAGCCCAGGGGGGCACTGGTGAAGACAAGGCCCCAAAAGCCAAGAAGAGTACAGCCCCCTGATTCAATGACACATCCCTGGGACGTCTCCTGGACACTGTTGGAGCCTCCCCATTGCAGGAGGCCCATCAGGGTCAACACTCCGGCTTGGTCAGCGGTGGCAGAGGTGGTCAGTGCCAATGCTGCACAGAAGAGGTTGGCCATCCAGTGCAGAAAGAGGTTGAATGATCTCATCCGTGCCACCAGGATAAGACAACCATCCCATCACTCTAAACTCACACACTCACAAGCCCATCACACATTCACTGGCATCTCACTCACTGGCAGCTCAAGGGACATCACCACTCACTCTCTCTCACACACCCTCACATCTCCATCTGGCCCCATCTCCTCTGGAGGCTGCCTCCTCAACCCTCACCACCTTGAGGCCACTTGCACAGATCAACATGTGCCCTCACACACACCCTGGGATACCCCCCTTGCCCTGCAGCCTCTTCCCTTGCCTGAGGCCACTTCTCCCCCTTCCCCAAGCCACCCCGGCCTTACAGCTGGTCCAGTAGGTAGAGACCTGCCCGTGAGCCTCCCTAACAGTGATGTGGTGCCGCCTGTGAATCCTGGCGCTGAGACTGCGAGTGCTCCCGAAGCAAGGTAGACAAACAAACCTCGAAATCCCGAGTGAAGTGCAGCTTGTCAGGGACACGTCGCTTATGTTCAGTTGTGAAACACGTCAGCCTGATTGAATGACCCGGTGTGGGGGGAATTATTTCGGCAAACTGGGCTTATAATGAGATGCAGGTGTATTATAAAATATTCCCAATGTCCAGTGGTGGAAAACATGGTTCACCATTAACAGGCGGAGTGGACGGTTGCAAACGTGTTTCACGTGTGTGAAACCAATTTTCGGCCTTTCCGCTATATTGTCTGCTCACACCCTCCATGATGCCCAACTCCAGTGGGCATGGAAAATTCCACCCCTTGTTTTCTAACCCTTCCATGGCTTTGCCCCTCTCTATCTCTGCAACCTCCTCCAGACCCACAACCTCCTCCAGACCCACAACCTCCTCCAGACTCACAACCTCCTCCAGGCCCACAACCTCCTCCAGACTCACAACCTCCTCCAGACCCACAACCTCCTCCAGATCCACAACCTCCTCCAGACTCACAACCTCCTCCAGACCCACAACCTCCTCCAGACCCACAACCTCCTCCAGACCCACAACCTCCTCCAGACCCACAACCTCCTCCAGACCCACAACCTCCTCCAGATCCATAACCTCCTCCAGACCCACAACCTCCTCCAGATCCACAACCTCCTCCAAACCCACAACCTCCTCCAGACCCACAACCTCCTCCAGACCCACAACCTCCTCCAAACCCACAACCTCCTCCAGACCCACAACCTCCTCCAGGCCCACAACCTCCTCCAGGCCCACAGCCTCCTCCAAACCCACAACCTCCTCCAGACCCACAACCTCCTCCAGACCCACAACCTCCTCCAGACCCACAACCTCCTCCAGACCCACAACCTCCTCCAGACCCACAACCTCCTCCAGACCCACAACCTCCTCCAGGCCCACAGCCTCCTCCAGACTCACAACCTCCTCCAGACCCACAGCCTCCTCCAGACCCACAACCTCCTCCAGACCCACAACCTCCTCCAGACCCACAACCTCCTCCAGGCCCACAGCCTCCTCCAGACTCACAACCTCCTCCAGACCCACAACCTCCTCCAGATCCACAACCTCCTCCAGACCCACAACCTCCTCCAGATCCACAACCTCCTCCAGGCCCACAGCCTCCTCCAGACTCACAACCTCCTCCAGACCCACAACCTCCTCCAGACCCACAACCTCCTCCAGGCCCACAGCCTCCTCCAGGCCCACAACCTCCTCCACATCCACAACCTCCTCCAGATCCACAACCTCCTCCAGACCCACAACCTCCTCCAGATCCACAACCTCCTCCAGGCCCACAGCCTCCTCCAGACTCACAACCTCCTCCAGACCCACAACCTCCTCCAGACCCACAACCTCCTCCAGGCCCACAGCCTCCTCCAGGCCCACAACCTCCTCCACATCCACAACCTCCTCCAGACCCACAACCTCCTCCAGATCCACAACCTCCTCCAGACCCACAACCTCCTCCAGACCCACAACCTCCTCCACATCCACAACCTCCTCCACATCCACAACCTCCTCCAGGCCCACAACCTCCTCCAGACTCACAACCTCCTGAGACCTCCACCTTCCTCCAATTCTGGCCTATTAAGCATTTCTGATTTCCTTCACCTCCTTCAGCTGCTCCAGCCCCAAGCTCTGGAATTCCCTCTCTAAACCTTTCTGTCTCCCTGCCTCTCACTCTCCTCCTTTCAGATGCTCCTCAAAAACTACCTCTTTGACCATCTACCACATTTGGTTCCCCCATCCAAATATCTCCTTGTGTGACTCAGTGTCAAACTTTGTTCGAGGATGGTGCTTGTGAAGCACCTTGGATCATTCTGTTACATTAAAGATGTTACATAAATGCACAATGTTGTTATGGGTTCTTTAACATGCACCCAATGCTGCCTCAAAAGTGATTTGAGAACCAATTTAAAATGAGATATTTCTGTGTGACTTTCGGGCCTCTGGATGAAATCTTTCAAAGACTCTCAATGGCTGACCTTTGACATCTCACGTCCAGCAAACATTTGCATATTTGGCTGTACTTTCTTTTCATGATATGTAGCATTTCAGAGTAATTTTACAATTAGTATTTGCATCGCATAAACAGCCCATTCAGCCAATGGGTTCCATGCCTTTGTTCGTGATCCACACAAATCTCATTCTGCCTTCTTCATGCCCCATCAGCCTATCTATCCTTCCATTCCTTTCTCCCTCATGTGTTTATCCAGCTTCCCCTTAAATAGATCTTTACTACTCCCCTTGATTGTGCACCATGTGGTAGTGAGTTCCACATTCTCACCCCATTCTCTGCATAAAGAGGTTTCTCCTGAATTCCCTGTGTGATTTCTTAGTGGCTTCTTTATATTAGGTGGTTTCTAGTTCTGGACCCCAACAAGTGGAAACATCTTCTCTACATCTACCCCCAATCTCTCAGTCTTCCCTTTTCTAGAGGTAGGAGCCCAGCCTGTTTACCCTGTTTCTTATAAAAATTAAGAACTTAAAAAGTAGCAATGTCTTGATTTTAATCAGATTCTGGCTTGTTCAGAGTGTTTTCCCACCTGTTCTGCACCAGCCTTGGGCAGGTCTGGCTGGATCCTCCAACACTTCATTCCTGTACTCTGCTGACACCTGCAGGATGCGGAGGGCGCTGCAGCACATCGTTCCACAACACAGTGAATCTTTTAGATAAAAGCAAAAAACTGCGGATGCTGGAAATCCAAAACAAAAACAAAAATACCTGGAAAAACTCAGCAGGTCTGGCAGCATCTGCGGAGAGGAGCACAGTTAAACTGTTAAACAGTTAAGGAGCACATTTAACTGTGCTCCTCTCCGCAGATGCTGCCAGACCTGGTGAGTTTTTCCAGGTATTTTTGTTTTTGTTACAATGAAACTTTTCCTTTACTCATGGGGCATAGGTGACGCTGGCTGGGCCCAGCATTTATTGCCCATCCCTAATTGCCCCTTGAGAAGGTGGTGGTGAGCTGCCTTCTTGAGCCGCTGCAGTCCATGTGGTGTAGATACACCCACAGTGCTGTTAGGGAGGGAGTTCCAGGATTTTGATCCAACGACTGCGCAATATAAAATTACAGACCGTGGCAAATTAAAGAGGGCGTAGTTCATCTCCACAGCGATGTGGTGATGGTGTCCACATGTCTGGCAGAGGTAAAGGTGGGAAAGGATCGGGAAAAGGCAGAGCCAAGGCCAGCGTGAAAGGGCATTGCTGAATCAGGCACTGACTTTATCAGTTGGATCTCCATCCTGATCCAGGTACGTAGGAACTCCACCAGCTCCAAAGATACACGCGATCCGGACTTGAGCACGTATCGGACGCTCCTTCATTGTCACCGGGTCAACATCCTGGAACCCACCCACCCGAAATCATAGGGCAGGACCTTTGACCTCGTAGTGGTGTGGGTATGGTGGTGGGCTGGCACATAGGAACGTTTGAGGACTCTGGGTCTATACTCGATGGAGTTTAGAAGGATGAGGGGGGATCTGATTGAAACTTACAGAATACTGAAAGGCCTGGATAGAGTGGACGTGGGGAAGATGTTTCCATTAGTAGGAGAGACTAGGACCCGAGGGCACAGCCTCAGAGTAAAGGGAAGACCTTTTAGAACAGAGATGAGGAGAAACTTCTTTAGCCAGAGAGTGGTGAATCTATGGAATTCATTGCCACAGAAGGCTGTGGAGGCCAGGTCATTGAGTGTATTTAAGACCGAGATGGATAGGTTCTTGATTGGTAAGAGGATCAAAGGTTACGGGGAGAAGGCGGGAGAATGGGGTTGAGAAACTTATCAGCCATGATTGAATGGCGGGAGCAGACTCGATGGGCCGAATGGCCTAATTTCTGCTCCTATGTTTTATGGTCTTATAGTCTGATAATTTCTCACTGCTGGCCGATGTGGCTGTTTGCCAGCACCACACTGGCACCAGAACATTTCCCTGGATGCCGGGTCAGGAGTGGGGTGGAATAATTACCCGCCGGCAATCAGCGGGGAGCCAATTGAGGTCATTAAAAGCTCGATTGTGGTCGCAGGCCACCTGGAATTTTCAACCAGTGAGGGGAGGGTGGGGTTTGTTGGCAGGGGGACAAAACCCACGGTCCCCTTCCCCCCTCCCCTGCTCACAGCCCACCAACCCTGTCCCAGCTGCAGGTCACCACCACCTCCACACTACTGAACCGGCAACTGTGTCCGTGCTTCTTTCAGAGAGGCTGCCTCACGATCCCTTGCCTGAAATGGAGGCTGCAGCTCCTTCTGTGCTGGGGACCTCCTCTTGGCCCATCAGCTTTGAGAGCCCACCCAATGTCCTTAACTGGACACTGAGTGCCCCCCCGCACCCCCCCTCCCCCCCCCACACTCCCTCTGGCTATTACCTGCCAGATCCAGGCAAAAGAATCGATGTCGGGATGGTGCCTGCACCTGGCACAGTGCGGGGTCGGCACCCTCGATGTCAGGGTCCTGACTCAAAACACAAACCCCTGCCCGTAGTATCTTACAATACAATGGGAGGCCATACGGCCCATCGTACCTGTGCTGGCTCTTTGAAAGAGCTGTCCAATTAGTCCCACTCCCCTGCCCTTTCCCCACTCCCCTGCACATTATTCTTTTTCAAGTATTTATCCAATTCCCTTTTGCAGCTTAATGTTGAATCTCCTTCCCTCCTTTCAGAAAATGTATTCCAAATCACAACAACTTGCTGCACGCTGAAGGAGTGCTGCACAGTCAGAGGTGCCATCTTTGGGGCAAGACATTAATCTGCCATTTCAGCTGGATTTCATCACACTATTTCAAACAAGAGCAGAAGAGTTCTACCTGGAATCCTTCCCTGAAAGGTGGTGTAGTGGTATTGTCACTGGACTGGTAATACAGAGACCCAGGGTAATGCTCTGGGGACCAGGGTTCAAATCCCACCACAGCAGATGGTGGAATTTGAATTCAATAAAAATCTGGAATTAAAAGCCTGATGATGACCATGAAACCATGGTTGATTGTTGTAAAAACCCATCTGGTTCACTAATGCCCTTTAGGGTTCTGGCCTATATGTGACTCTAATGTGGTTGTCTCTTAAATGACTCCTGGACACAGACAGTTAGGGATGGGCAATAAATGCTGGTCTAGCCAGTGATACCCACATCCCATGAATTAATAATATTCGAAAGGGAATTGGATAAATACTTGAAAAGAAAATTTGCAGAGCTGTGGGGAAAGAGTGGGGAGTGGAACTAATTAATTGAATAGCTCTTTGAAAGAGCTAGCACAGGCATAGTGGGCCAGATGGCCTCCTTCTGTGCCATATAATTCTGTACTGACCCTATATCTAACTCCTTCCATGACCAATGGGCACCATGTGGAATGATATTGGACTAGATTTTGCTGTTAGAGGGCGTAGCTTTTACACTTGCTCCTACACCCTTCAGCTCAAAGCATTTTCCCCCACTAAATAGCTGGAAATGGGAGCTTAAAATGACATAATGAAGGCAGCTGAGCATGGGAGACCTGAGTGAACAGGGCCAGCACTAAAACTAAAGGACTGGGAAATAAATAGCACAAGGACTCTGAAGATAGTGTAAATTAAAGTAGATGAATTCAGTGCCAAATCAGGTAGGAACAGAGAAACAAAAAGACGAGAAGAAATGTTGGATAAAGAGAGACAAAAGAGATGGAAAGAAAAGTAAAACAAAGTTTTTAACTAAAATTCAACTTTTTAGAATTTCAAACAACATTTAAGAGCTGGAAGAATGAGATTCCACACTAGCAATATTGATGCTCAGAGCCAGAGAGGCTAATTGGTAGTAATTAACAATTATAATTTCGAATTGTCATTTGGTAGTGCAGGACTTAAGTATCATTGAAAACAGGGACATGTTGAAACTTTGTGATGAAGCTGCTACTGTGCAGCAGCAACATGAGTGGCACTCGCCACTAACAGGATGCTGGTGTCAAAAAGACACTCTGCTTATCACACAAATGAGCCACGTGGTATATGAATTTCAGTGCCGGTGTGATGCCAGGTGTGTAGGCTGTACATCCCAAAGACTGGCGGAATGTATCAGGCAATGAGTCCCTTCAGCTGTTCACAATGGGCAAGGCACAGACTGTACCAGCCCGTGCTTGCAAAACTCAAAACACAGTGTCCAACATTAGATGTGATTTCCCGATTGGACAACACTTGCCAAACAATCCTGAGTGTGCTAAGAATTACGCTGATAACCCATTTAGGATTATCAGTCAGGTTTGCAGTGTGGCACAGTTATGTATGCTGGAAGCTACATATATTAATACACAGGGCCCTGCTCTTTGCAGGCAGAAAGAACATGTTCACACATTGTGCCTGCTTCAACTGAATAAGATAGGCGACAGCCATTCTCTGGTTCATTCTTCAGGCCAATGCCTTGACCAATCAGAGTCAACCTGCCTGATTTGAATGTAAACAAAACTTGGCAGTTAACTGTCAGTCATCAGTTAACTGCTGCATTTTCCATGGCAACGCCTCTACCAATCAGAGTCCACTTGTCAACCAATCAGTACTCTTTTCTCATGAAGTATAAATTGTTGTTCCTTTACATTTAGTATTCTTGAAAGTGTCCTGATGAGTCCAAGATGAAAAGCATCAACGTGTGTCTTTTTTCAGCAATATTCGAATTAAAAGGGCACATACACTTGTAACAACAACACTTTGCTTTCTGTGTCAGGTTTAGTTTGTGTCTGCGGTGCCAATGTAGCACCTTCACACTGTTCAGTAAGAGTCAGAGGCAAGGCAAACAATGCAATGATATTGGTCCAGTGCTCCCGTGGAGTGGCAAACACTGTCCAATTGTCACTCCGCTCCTTTTTACTTACCTTAGTCTGGACCTACACATTTCTTGCCGGGACTCCTGATCCGAGTCTCCAGAGAAATGTGCAGTGTAGCTGCTCCTGGAGGCCCTCAGTGCAGGGGGGGGAAGTGAAGCCTCTGTCTGCCATAAACCGGTAAGTTTAAAGGTCTGAGCCATATTAATAGGAGAGAAGGTAAGTGCATAGGGTAAATGGGTGAGGGGGTAGGGTGGTCAGGAAAGGGTTGGTTGGGTGAGTGTATTCAGGGGGTGGGGTAGTTGGGAGTCAGGTGGTCGGGGGTGGGGTGGGGGGGGGATGTGGGGTGGAGTGGTCAGTCCAAGGGTCAGAGGGTAGTCGGGGGTGTCAGTCAGGGGGTGGGGGTGACCATGGTCTGGTGGGGGGTGAACATTGTTGGTGGGGGCGGGTGAACATTGCTGTAGGTTCTGGAGTGCTTTGACACACCTGCTGATTGTAGAGTAAAGGGTTAACATCAGGAGCCTGATACTGATGTAACTATGATGTAATGTCACGTGACTAATAGACTGGGATCTGGTGGGAAGTGTGATTTTCAGTGTGATTTGGACAAGCTGAGTGAGTGGGCAAATGCATGGCAAATGCAGTATAATGTGGATAAATGTGAGGTTATTCATTTTGGTAGCAAAAACAGGAAGACAGATTATTATCTGAATGGCTATAAATTGAGAGGGGAATGTACAACGAGACCTGGGTGTCCTTGTACACCAGTCGCTGAAGGTAAGCATGCAGGTGCAGCAGGCGGTAAAGAAGGCAAATGGTATGTTGGCCTTCATAGCCAGAGGATTCGAGTACAGGAGCAGGGATGTCTTGCTGCAATTATACAGGGCCATGGTGAGACCACATCTGGAATATTGTGTGCAGTTTTGGTCTCCTTATCTGAGGAAGGATGTCCTTGCTATAGAGGGAGTGCAGTGAAGGTTTACCCAGCTGATTCCTAGGATGGCGGGACTGAGATATGAGGAGAGATTGAGTCGGTTAGGATTATATTCGCTGGAGTTCAGAAGAATGAGGGGGTGGGATCTCATAGAAACCTATAAAATTCTAACAGGACTAGACAGGGTAGATGCAGGAAGGATGTTCCCGATGGTGGGGGAGTCCAGAACCAGGGGTCACAGTCTGAGGATACGGGATAGACCATTTAGGACTGAGATGAGGAGAAATTTCTTCACCCAGAGAGTGGTGAGCCTGTGGAATTCGCTACCACAGAAAGTAGTTGAGGCCAAAACATTGTATGTTTTCAAGAAGGAGTTAGATATAGCTCTTGGGGCGAAAGGGATCAAAGGGTATGGGGAGAAAGCGGGAGCAGGCTATTGAGTTGGATGATCATCCATGATCATAATGAATGGCGGAGCAGGCGCGAAGGGCCGAATGACCTACTCCTGCTCCTAGTTTCTATGTTTCTATGTTTCTATGGAAGCAGAAATACAACCTGATGTAGAGTACTGAGATAAATATAGATCTGTAAATAAACAAGAATGGTTTTTATGAATAACAGTCTATGGTAGCATTCATACAGTAAGAGACAAACCCTAAAGAAACCCCATCAAGACCCTGAAACCAAGACAAAACTTGGTGACAGCTAATGGTTTCTGTCAACTGCTCATGTGTGCCATCCAAAAAATGGTGGCAGGAGACAGAGCATAAAGACCCAGAAAAACTCCAGACTGCAGACCTGAAAGACCTAACAACTCTTGCAAAAAGACAGGATAAAAGATCAAAAGCTCACCTGAGAACGGAGCATCATAGGTGCTGCAGATGAATGAAAGAGTCCAGGCAGCAGTGAGTACAGATCACAGTCAAACAGCCAAACCTCGGAAGCAGCAACAGATCCAGAGCTGAGGGAAAGAGCGAAGTCTATGTTGCAACTCCCAGAACCATTCCAAAGCGCTGAAGACTCACAACAGGTTCAACATTGGGACAATTGGAGGAGGAGATTCTCTATATACCAAACAGCTTCAGGTTTATATAAGAAAGAACAGAAGGATCAGGTCAGTATTTTACTCTACGCATTAGGGGCCATAGCAGCTGATGTTATTGCAAGACAGGCTGTCAGTGAGGCTTCAAGCTCATATAAGGAAGTCCTCCAGGCATTCGATTTGTATTCAAAAATTTGATCACAGAGCGAGCGAAATTTAATAAGAGGCAGCAAAATGACCTGTACAGGCTCATGGAGAACTGCGACTATGAGACCCTCCGCGATGCATTAATACACGATCGTACAGTGTATTGGGCTCTTGGATGAAATCCTATCAGTTCTTTTTCGAATGAGAAAAGGTTTAATTCCCGCAAAGACAGTACAATTTATATAAGCGACTTAGATGAAGGGACCGAAGGAATGCTGGCTAAATTTGCTGATAACATAAAGTAAAGTAAATTGTGAAGAAGACGTAAGGAGGCTACAAAGTGGCATAGATAGGTTAAGTGAGTGGACAAAGATCTGGCAAATGGATTTAATGTGGGAAAATGTGGAATCGTTCATTTTTGCAGGAAGAATGAAAAGGAAGCACATTATCTAAATGGTGAAAGATCGCAGAGCTCTAAGGTGCAGGGGGATCTGGGTGTCCTAGTGCATGAATCACAGAAGATTGGTATGCAGGTACATCAGTTAATTAGAAAAGCTAATAGAATGTTATCATTTAATGTGAGGGGGATTGATTACAAAAGCATGGAGGTTATGCTTCAGTTGTACAGGGTATTGGTGAGACCACATCTGGAATACTGTGTACAGTATTGGCTTCCTTATTTAAAGAAAGATGTAATGCATTAGAAACAGTTCAAAGGAGGTTTACTAGACTAATACCAGGAATGGGCGGGTAGTCTTATGAGGAAAGGCTGGACAAGTTAGGCTTGTATCCACTGGAATTTAGATGTGTAAGAGGCGACTTAATTAAAACCTTTAAGATCCTGAGGGTCCTTGACAGTGTGGATGGGGAAAGGATGTTTCCTCTTGACTAGAGGGTCACTGTTTAAAAATAAGGGGTGCTCCTTTAAGACAGATGAGTAGAAATATTTTTTCTTAGAGGGCAGTGAGACTTTGGAACTCTCTTCCTGAAAAGGTGGTGGAAGTAGAGTCTTTGAGTATTTTTAAGGCAGAGCTAGATAGATTATTGATTAACAAGGAGGTGAAATGTTATCAGGGTTAGGTGGGAATATGGAGTTGAGGTTACAATCCGATCAGCCATGATCTTATTGAATGGCCAAGCAGGCTCGAGGGGCCGAGTGGCCTACTCCTGTTCCTAATTCATGTGTTCGTATGTACAAATAGCACGGCATATCGAGCTTAGGAAGCTAACAAGAGAATTGCTCATGGGGAAAAGTGTTCCTTGGGAAAAAAATGAGTGAAGCCATCCAATATGCCGGACAAAAAAGAGAAAGCGCAGAGAAACAAAAGCCTGCGAAATCGGGTAAAAGCACGCCAAGCGCCATCTTGAGATACTCTCGGTGTGGCGAGAAAACCCTGCGACAAGTGGGAAGAATGCCCAGCAGGGGCAGCTGAGTGCCACAACTGTGGGAAGTTGTGACATTTTAAAATAGTCTGCAGATCCAAAGCTCCTATAGCTCCTCAGAAGGAACAGAAAACAACAAAACCAAATAAAATCCAAGAAGTGGAAGAGCCACAGGAAAAACAAATAACTTTCTTAAGAGAAGTTAACAAAACAGAAAATAATTATTGGAGCTTTAAATTAGAAGTTGACAGTCGCCCCATTCAAGCTAGACACTGGCGCAGGTGTTTCAGTATTGCCTGATGAAGTGAAATGGCCTAAAAATATCACGTTACCGCCATCCTCCATCCAGTTGCAAAGCCCAGGAGGGACAACACTGAAAGTAATAGGCCAACACTTCTCAAGATTAAGATACAAGGATAAAGAAATTGGGGAATCTCTGTACGTTATACAGAACCAGGCATCATCATTATTGAGCAGAAAAGCATGTTTGCAGCTGAGGCTCATTTACAAAGTTGATGAAATTGCTGATGAGAGGTCTACTAAGATATTCAGGATTGAATTTCCATCCCTATTTTCGGGCTTAGAAAAGCTGAAAACAGATTATCACTTGGCCCTGAGGGCAGATTCTAAGCCTATATGTCTGTTCACAGTGAGGAAGGTCCCTCACCCACACTTAGACAAAGTCAAGAGTGAGATTGAACACATGTTACAACAAGGGATCCTCTCTCCAGTTACCATACCGACAGAGTGGTGTTCTGAAATGGTCACAGTACCAAAGCCTAATGGTTCAATTAGAATCTGTATGGACTTGACTCAATTAACCAATCAGTAGAGCACGAGATCCATTCAATAGCAGCAGTGGATGAAAGTGTCGTCAAATCAGCAAAAAGCTCTTCACAAAATTAGATGCTAACAGTAGCTTTTGGCAGTTGCCTCTGGACAAAGAATCCAAATCGTTAACAACTTTTATCAGCCCATTTGGTTATTATTATTTTAACAGGTTACCAGTCAGAATTGCTTCTGTACCTGAGATATTCCAAAGAACGATGTCTCAGACTCTGGTGGGCATGGAAGGAGTAATATTCCATGTGGATGACATTCTCGTACACGGTTCATCGAGGGAAGAACATGACCGTCGAGTGAGAACAGTCATCAAAGTCCTTTACAAGAAGCAGGTTTAACATTAAACAGCAAATGTGAATTTGCAGAGCCTATGATAAAATTCTCAGCTCACCTTGTGCAAGCTTCAGGAATTACAGCCGACCCACAGAAAACCAAGGTCATTGGAGGGTTCCCACAGCCTAAAAACATTACAGAATTATAAAGATTCCTTGGGATGGTCAACCAAGTAAGGCAAGTTCCTACTAAACTTGGCGGAGATCAATGAGCCATTACAACAGCTGCTGAGACAAGGTCAACAGTGATGCTGGAATGTGGTCCAGCAAAATGCTTTTGACAAGGTCAAAAATCTCTTAATTTCACCTGAAATTCTAGCACACTACGATCCAGATTTGCCAACAATTGTAGCAGCGGACATCTACAGGCTTGGGTGCAGTGCTGTTTCAAATGCAAAAAAATGGACAAAGAAGACCAGTTTATTATGCCCCAAGATCTCTCATGGACACAGAGGAGAGGTATCCAACCATTGAGAAAGAAGCATCGGCAGCCACACATGCTAGATGTTCTCTGATTATGTCATGGGATTAAGGTTTAAAATTGAACCTGACCACGAACTTTTGTGAACCTCTTTTTAAAAGAAATAACAAAAATGCCACCTAGCATTCAGGCTCGTGAGGTACGATTCATTTACTGAGTATGTTCGAGGGAAGTACCAGAACAACAGCAGATACATTGTCAAGAATACCAGAGGAAGGAACCAGTAGTAGAAGCTCTATAACCTCCTATCGAAAGATGGGAGAATGCAGTTCATCCTGTGAAATCTGACACTTTGGGAGGAAGATGTGGGAGGACGTAATTTATTTTTTGTCAGTGTCGCTAGCTAGGCCAGCATTTATCACCCATCCCTAATTGTCCTTGGTCAGAGGGCATTTAAGAGTCAACCACATTGCTGTGGTTCTGGAGTCACCTGTAGGCAGAGTTCCTTCACTAAAGGACATTAGTGAACCAGATGGGTTTTTGCACTAATCAGCAATGGTTTCATGGTTATCATCAGACTTTTAATTCCAGGTTTTTATTGAATTCAAATTTCACCATCTGCCATTGTGGGATTCAAACCCAGAACATTACCCTGGGTCTCTGGAATACCAGTCCAGTGACAATACCACTGTGCCACCACCTCCCCATAACCATACAGTTGGGGTAAAGATTTGGTGGGGTGGGGGAACCTGAGACTGATGTAGCTATAGTGCAATGTCACATGACTAAGAGACTATGATCTGGTGGGAACCGAAAGTACATCATGTAGAGTACTGAGATGTCTATAGATCTGTAAATAAACAAGAATGTATTTTTTACAAATACCATCTATGGTAGCATTCCTAAGGTAACAGGCAAATCCTAATGAAACCCGGTCCAGACCCTGAACCGAAGAAGAAACACTGATTTATCGGTTTTGCTGGTTTTATACCTGCTATGAAAAGCTCAAAGTAAATCTGGGTAAAAACCAGGGTAAGTATAAGGCAAACAGCCCAAGTCTGCGTGGTACAAAAACAAAAATACCTGGAAAAACTCAACAGGTCTGACAGCATCTGCGGAGAGGAATAGAGTTGATGTTTCAAATCCGTCTGACTCTTAATCAGAACTAAGACATATAGAAATGAGATTAAATATAAGCTAATAGAAAGGGGTGGGACAGGAGAGCTTGATAGGGGGCCAGTGATAGGTGCAGGTCAAGAAGAGACTGCCAAAGATGTCATAGACAAAAAGACAAAGGGGAGTTGATAGTGGTGATATTATCTAAAGGATGTGCTAATAGGGACATTAAGGGAAGCAAGCTAGTGGCAGATGGCCCTATGCGGGTGGGGTGGGGGGAAGGGACCATCAACACCCCTTTGTCCTTTTGTCTATGACATCTTTGCCAGTCTCTTCTTGGCCTCCACCTATCACTGGCCCCCTATCGAGCTCTCCTGTCCCACCCCCTTCTATTAGTTTATATTTCATCTCATTTCTATATGTCTTAGTTCTGATGAAGAGTCATTCGCACTCGAAAGGTCAACTTTATCCCTCACCGCAGATGCTGTCAGACCTGCTGAGTTTTTCCAGGTATTTTTGTTTTTGTTCAAGTCTGCGTGGTTCTGGCCAATGACAAAGCAACTGGTGCAAGGTAAAATCGGCCATCGGAAATTTAAACTTCCAGTGTAAGTACCGGGGATGTGCTTACTTCAGGACTTCTGATGGGTCTTGCATGCATCTTCCGGGTACCTCTGGTCCCCAAATATCTGGAGATTGGAAGATCTGGGCCATTTTCATGAGGTTAACAGGCAAGTGGAGAAATTAAGACAGTAATGTTTGAATATCCGCAATCAATCCCTCTCCTGAAGTTGCTGCAGTATTTACCCTTAAATAGCAGATAGTGCCAGTGTTATTTTTAGAGCAAAACCAGATCCACTGAAATGTAATTGTCATTTATATTCTGTTACTCCAATTAGGTTTGTCTATTTATTTTGAACCCATTGATTGGTTATTGTACTCGTGGTGACCAAGGGCATTTGTTGTAATAGTTTTATATCTACGAGATGGCTTTTTGGAGCAGCTTGTGGTGGAGCCCACTAGGGAACAGGCAATTCTAGATTTAGTGATGCGTAATGAGGCAGATTTGATAAGGGAGCTTAAGGTGAAGGAACTCTTAGGAGGAAATGACCATAATATGATAGAATTTACCCTGCAATTTGAGAGGAAAAAGCTGGAATCAGATGTAACGGTATTACAGTTGAATAAAGACAACTACAGAGGCATGAGGGAGGAGCTGGCCAGAATTGACTGGGAGATGAGCCTAGCAGGAAAGACAGTGGAACAGCAATGGCAGGAGTTTCTGGGAGTAATTTGGGAGACACAGCAAAAATTCATCCCTAGGAGAAGAAGCATACTAAAGGGAGGACGAGGCAACCATGGCTGACAAAGGAAGTCAGGGACAGCATAAAAGCTAAAAAGAAAGCATACAATGCGGCGAAGAGCAGTGGGAAACCAGGGGATTGGGAAGCCTACAAAGACCGAGATTAAATATGAGGGTAAACTAGCCAGTAATATAAAAGAAGATTGCAAGAGTTTTTTTTAGATATATAAAGGGTAAGAGAGAGGCAAAAGTGGACATTGGGCGCTGGAAAATGACGCTGGAGAAGTAGTAGTGGGGAACAAAGAAATGGTGGAGGAACTGAATAGGTACTTTGCATCAGTCTTCACAGTGGAAGACACGAGTAACATCCCCAAAGTTCAAGAGAGTCGGGGGGCAGAGGTGAATATGGTGGCCATTACCAAGGAGAAGGTGCTAGGAAAACTGAAAGGTCTGAAGGTGGATAACTCACCTGGACCAGATGGATTACACCCCAGAGTTCTGAAGGAGGTAGCTGAAGAGATAGTGGAGGCATTAGTGGTGATCTTTCAGGAATCACTCGAGTCAGGGAGGGTCCCAGAGGACTGGAAAATCGCTAATGTAACCCCCCCTGTTTAAGAAGGGAGTGAGGCAAAAGACGGGAAATTACAGTCCGATTAGCCTGACCTCGGTCATTGGTAAGATTTTAGAGTCCATTATTAAGGATGAGATTTCAGAATACTTGGAAGTGCATGGTAAAATAGGGCAAAGTCAGTATGGTTTCATCAAGGGGAGGTCATGCCTGACAAATCTGTTAGAATTCTTTGAGGAGGTAACGAGCAGGTTAGACAAAGGAGAACTAATGGATGTTATCTACTTGGACTTCCAGAAGGCCTTTGACAAGGTGCCGCACAGGAGGCTGCTCAGTAAGATAAGAGCCCATGGTGTTAGAGGCAAGGTACTAGCATGGATAGAAGATTGGCTGTCTGGCAGGAGGCAGAGAGTGAGGATAAGGGGGTCCTTCTCAGGATGGCAGCTGGTGACTAATGGAGTTCCGCAGGGGTCAGTGTTGGGACCACAACTTTTCACTTTATACATTAATGATCTAGATGAAGGAACTGAGGGCATCCTGGCTAAGTTTGCAGATGATACAAAGATAGGTGGAGGGACAGGTAGTATTGAGGAGGCGGGGAGGCTGCAGAAGGATTTGGACAGGTGAGGAGAATGGGCAAAGAAGTGGCAGATGGAATACAACGTGGGGAAGTGTGAGGTCATGCACTTTGGTAGGAAGAATAGAGGCATAGACTATTTTCTAAATGGGGAGAGAATTCAGAAATCTGGAGTGCAAAGGGACTTGGGAGTCCTAGTCCAGGATTCTCTTAAGGTTAACTTGCAGGTTGAGTCGGTAGTTAGGAAGGCAAATGCAATGTTGGCATTTATTTTGAGAGGACTAGAATATAAAAGCAGGGATGTGCTGCTGAGGCTTTATAAGGCTCTGGTCCGACCACATTTAGAATATTGTGAGCAATTTTGGGCACCGTATCTCAGGAAGGATGTTCTGGCCCTGGAGAGGGTCCAGAGGAGGTTCACGAGAATGATCCCAGGAATGAACTGTTTTCTTCTCCACTGATGCTGCCAGACCTGCTGAGTTTTTCCAGGTAATTCTGTTTTTGTTTTGGATTTCCAGCATCCGCAGTAGCTTTTAGCTTTTTGTTTTTATCCAGGAATGAAAGGCTTAACATATGAGGAACGTTTGAGGACTCTGGATCTATACTCGATGGAGTTTAGAAGGATGAGGGGGGATCTGATTGAAACTTACAGAATACTGAAAGGCCTGGATAGAATGGACGTGGGGAAGATGTTTCCATTAGTAGGAGAGACTAGGACCCGAGGGCACAGCCTCAGAGTAAAGGGAAGACCTTTTAGAACAGAGATGAGGAGAAACTTCTTTAGCCAGAGAGTGGTGAATCTATGGAAGTCATTGCCACAGAAGGCTGTGGAGGCCAGGTCATTGAGTGTATTTAAGACCAAGATAGATAGGTTCTTGATTGGTAAGGGGATCAAAGGTTACGGGGAGAAGGCGGGAGAATGGGGTTGAGTAACTTATCATCTATGATTGAATGGCGGAGCAGACTCGATGGGCCGAATGGCCTAATTTCTGCTCCTATGTCTTATGGTCTATATTTGGGGAAAGAAAAAAGAATTCAAGTGAAATCCAAACGCTCGCTTGACTTCCCGGAAAAGGGTTTCCTCCTGTCCTGCTGAGCTGGAACTCTAACCTGCCCAATCCCCGCCCTCACAATCCGGCTGGTTGACAATTTTGGGAAGGCGACACGGGAAGAGTCGGAAGGTATATTTGCGGCTTGTTGTAGGGAGAGAATCACCTTTCAGAGCCCGGAATGGCTTCCAGAATAGAACCAGCGGATGGTGAGTGGAGTTTAAGAACCGTTTCGATTCCCCAATCACACCGGGGGGCGGGCGGGCGGCCGGGCGGGCGGGGGGGTGAAATTTAACCTGATGTTCATTTCGGGCGGCAGTTTCCTTCTGTCCTGGTCACCGGCTCCGACATTGAGTTCAATGATTGGAGAGATATGGGAATTATTACAAATTGGATCTTAGGGCAGTCCGGAGGAGGAAGAGGGGAGGGAGAGGAGGAGAAGGAGGGGAGGGAGAGGAGGGGAGGGGGTATTCTTGGTCCCACAGGGAGAGTTAAATTGGGGTTGCGCGAATTACCCTCTGGTCGCTCCGCTCCTCCCTCTGTCCCGATAATGCGGAGCCAACTGACCACGAATCACTGTCCACCCCGGGGGGGGGTCCCCATTCAGACCTTGCCCCATGTTCTGGGCCGCCCCTCGCTGAGCGTTTCCCTGCTCTCGGCCTCCCAACAGGGAAACGAAAGTGAAAGGGGTTCGGAGTCACCCACTTGGTCCCAGATACAATAACAAAAGTTTATTTTTTCGAGGCGCTGATCTGTTGGAAAGTTTATCCTGGGCTTTCGGGACAGTTTTTCTCACTGCCTGTGTGTCTTTTGTTTTACATACTATTTAACAACAGAAATAGGCCATTCGGCCCATCAGATCCATGTTGGTATTTAACGTCTACATGAACCTTCTCCCAAACACTCCTCATTTCACCCCATCGACATTATCCTACAATTCCTTTCTCCTTCATGTGCTTCTCTCGATTTCCCTTAAATGCCACATCATAATTGTCAGTAAGGACCCTTGAATTGTAAATGAGAGAGGTTTCCAGTATGTATTGGAAATGAAGAGAGGTGAGGGGGGTTATTAGACTGAGGCGGAGAAAGGAGTGGGATTTGGCCAACTTCTGAAATACCCACTGGTTGGCCCATTTCCCAGTCCTCACCCTCCATTTGTTGACAGCACGTCCACCCGTATCATCCTCCAGGAAGCCCTCTCCACGCCTGCCATCCGATTAATGGCAGCGGGCGGACTCCCGAGGCTGCTGGTCCAATCAGAGAGCCGGTTGCCTTGGAAGGATGGCAGCCCTGCTGGCACAGTTGGGTATTGCTGGCGTTGGAGGGAGAATGGGAGGGAACCCTCTGAAGGCGCCTCAACCTTGTTCGAATAAGCGGCAGCCCAGTGGGGGTTAGCCAAATGGCTCAAACATGGTGCAGGACAACCCTGCCCCACCCCAGCCTGGTCCCATACTGACATCATGAAATGAGCCAAGAGTAGAAAACCTCAGACAGTTAGGACACTACGTGAGGAGAGAGAGAGAGAGAGAGAGAGAGAAACATGGTAGCCACAGCTGCCATGCAAGGAGAGGAAAGCCCCCTCCGCAGCATGGTCTGCACCTGCACATGTGGCCTGTTGATCCCTGCAGTTCTGGTGGTGGGTGGGGTGATGGGCGTAAGTACAGGTGGTCTCACAGGCCACCCCCCCCACCCTGGACAAGCAAACCACCTCCAGGAATCTGCCAGGCAGTGCCAAGCCTGTCCACCAGTGGCATCCCCAGTCTGCCCACAACTGGGCAGTTAAATATTCCGATTCACTGCCAGGTGGGCGGCCCTTCCCACTTCCACCCCGGCAGGATCGGCCGGAGGGGGAGGGGACCCTTGTTGACCTGAATCTGTCTCCCGTTGTAATAGCCTCCCAATCCAGTCAGCAAAGCTGCCTCAGTGGCACAGGGACGATTTCACCCAGGGACAGAGTAAGAGAGGACATGAGGGAGAAGCTGAAAGACAGCACGTGTGATATAAGGAGACACAGAGGGAGAGAGAAAGAAACAGCAAAATAAGGAGAGAGAGCGCACGAGTGAATGAAAATGTGAGAATGGAGAGAGATGTAGAAATTCAGTACAAACTTACATTTCACAGATCTTTCAAACAAATTGCTTTATCTCCAATGAGTCACTCTCCAGTAACATTTTTACCCCGGCAAAAAGCAGCAGCCATTTCGTGCACAGCAAGATTTTCCTGAAGTTATCATTACTGGTCTGTTTTGTATTTTAACAACAATGTACAGAGTAGAATTCTGTTTGAGTGGAGAGCGTCTGTTGCTCACCCTCCCCACCTCCCAACCCCAACCCCCACCCACACCCCCAACCCCACCCCCACCCCCAACAACCCAAGAAGAGCAGCAAAGTCCCTGGGCGGCTCAAAAGGGGTTCAAGAAGATCTTGATTAGAAGATTCAAGGACCATGTGCTCTCAAATGCTGGATCACATTAAAATGCCTCTTTTTTTTTATTCTCATGCTTATTTTTAAATCCCTCCATGGCATCACCCTTCCCAGATCGCCACACTTCTCTATTCCTGGTTTCTTGAGCATTCCTGATTTTAATAGCTCCACCATTGGCAGCCATGCCTCCAGCAACCAAGGCTGTAAGCTCTGGAATTCCCTCCCTAAATCTCTCTGGCTCTCCACCTCCCTTGACTCCTTTAAAATGCTCCTCTTTAACCAAGATTTTATTCCTCTGTCTAAGCTCTGTATGTGGCCCAGTGTCAAATTTTGTTTGATAATGTTCCTGCGAAGCACCTTGGGACATTTTACGATATTACAATTTGGTAATCCTGAGTGTATGGGTGCTATATTAGAGCGTGTATATTAATGCAGGATCTTCCTTTTGGCATTAGCCATGGTTCAGTGGGTGGCTCTGAGGTAGGCGGTCAGGTGTTCAGCAGTACTGAGGGCGTGCTGCAGTGTCAGAGGTGCCATTGTTAAACCTCTCTCGGGTTGATGTAAAAATCCCATGACCACTATTTTGAAGGGAAGTTCCCATACCCTGCACCCTGGTATCTTGGCCAATATTTATCCCCCAACCAACATCAAGAAAAGAGACTATCAGATAATTATCAAATTGCTGATTGTGGGATTAAAAACAGAAAATGCTGGAAAAACTCAGCAGGTCTGGCAGCATCTGTGGAGAGAGAAACAGAGTTAACGTTTCTTGTTTCAGAGCTCTGAAGAAGAGTCAGACGGACTCGAAACATTAACTCTGTTTCTCTCTCCACAGATGCTGTCAGACCTGCTGAGTTTTTCCAGCATTTTCTGTTTTCATTTCAGATTTCCAGCATCTGCAGTATTTTGCTTTCATCTTGCTGATTGTGGGAGTTGGCTGTGTGCAAATTGCCTGACTCTTGCTGATTGTGGGAGTTGGCTGTGTGCAAATTGGCTGCCATAACTGTTTTTTTGCACATTAACCATTAACTATTCAAAAGTACTTCATTGGACGTAAAGAGATTTGGGGTATCATGAGGTGGTATAAATACAGATCTGTCTTTCATCTTTCCTTCACTCAAGAGGAAGACAGCTGGAGCGATGATAGCACCTACAGCGATGACTTTGTCAACAGTGATGAAGAGCTGAGTGGCAGTGATACAGACAGTATTGGTGAAGGAGAATTTGGTGAAGAAAGATCCAGGAAGAGTCAGGCAAAGGGAACAGAGACTAAGGTAAGTGCTTAATGCAAAAAATAACGTTGTCAAACAAGGCGGCCAGGAGGCAGGCTTGCCACAATGCTTACCGGAGCATGAAAATCATGGAAGCCCCGTGAGGTGGTGAAGATGGAGAACTTGGTTCAGTAGAGCACACACAAATTAAGCAACATGTGAGATGAGCATATTTCGATAATAATTGGCATTTCAATCATGAGAACGTTATTTTCCTCCCCACCATCTCTGAGTTGAAGATTATTTCACCAGCCAGCACTCTTCACTAAGTCATTTAGTGAGCATCAGTCACCTGAGAGCTAGTACAATAAATGCCATGGAGATAATTAGGACACCACTTAGGCTTAATCCCCTCCCTATCTAGATCCACACTTCCAATGGGAACCAACGGGCAACAATCCACAGTGAAATAGTGCTTCTGCTACTAGTTCACAAACACTGAGGCCAGTTCCTGAACAGCCCAATACATCACTGGGGACCTTCAAGGCTTCTCAATTCAAAGAACTGGGGACTGTGGATATAAAGTAATTACCAAGAAATCCAATTGGGAATTCAGGAGAAACTTCTTTACCCAGAGTGGCTAAACTGTGGAACTTGCTATTACAGGGAGTAGTCAAGGTGAATAGCAAAGATACATTTAAGGGGAAGCTACATAAACATGAGGCAGAAAGGAATAGCAGGTTACTCTGATAGGTTATTGTGGAGCATAAAGACTGGACCGGACTAGTTAGGCTAAATGGCCAGTTTCTGTGCTGTAAATACTATTGGAGAATAGGAGATAGAATTTAGATCCCCTGTTAATCAAAATCACATGCAAATACACAGTCTTGCTCTTACCTTTGTTCTCTTTTGCTGCTGCTTGTAGCTACTCCGACCAGAAGATCTGCTGTCGTGCTCTGTCACACTCGTCTGTCTTGCGCTATCCTCACACATGCACTGTAGCTTGGCTGCAACCTCCCCGTGACATCTGTTATCCAACTTCCTCTAGGTCGACCCCTCTTTCTGCTGCCCTCCAATTTGCCCTCTAGAAGAGATCTCTGGAGCTTTTCAGCTCTGATCAAACGACTAAAATGCTGACATTTTCTTTTCTGGATGTCAGTTATTTTTGCTCTTGCAATTTCAAGCACCTCTTCATTTGTCTTGTGGTCTGTCTATGGAATTTTAAGCACATGTCTTAGTATCCACATTTCAGCGTTCCCGTCACCCAATGTTTTATTCCACTATTTTTTATTGGGTGATTTGCCAACCCCACACACCAAGCAGCGCATTTAAAAAGTCAACACTGAAGTAAGTACCCTGGCCTTATCTCCAAACCACCCTCTCTCTTTGACAGCAGCTCTCCCCTTTGAGGCTGTTTATGTACATTCACTCTGAACTATAATCCTCATTAGAAACATCCTGAATAGAACTTGGAAAACGAGAAAGACACAAGATTGAGTCAAGGTCTACAGTCAATTCCTGTGCCTCCCTTTTAACTTCAAAACTGATCACAATCTAGAATCTTGGTAACTAAAATAGTTGCATTTTTATATTATTTACTAATTCTTGGATACGGCAAGGTTAACATTCGTTGCTTATCCACTAGTTGCCCTCGAGAAGGTGATAGTGTGCTATCATCTTGTCCCATCCAGGGAAGATGTGCTCATGGTGCAATGAGGAAGGGAGTTTAAGGATTTTGACCTAACAACAATACAGGAACGACGATATATGTCCAAGTCAGGATGGTGTGTACTTAAAAAGGAAACGTTTACAGGGCTTTGGAGAAACAGCGGACAGAGTGGGACTAATTGGACAGCTTGTCCAAAGAGCCAGCACAGGAACGATGGACCAAATGGCTGCCTTCTGTATGATTCTGTGATTCCACATTTCTCCAATCAGTCTTCATACCTCCGATCCCTAAAAACATTGGTGTTAAGCCTTGTAGTTTTTCCATGTTCTGTCTCCAGTACTTGAGTGTTTCCCCTGTGTCTCAGTGGCCTAAACTGGGCACCCTGAAAAACCTAGTGGCAATCTTCAACAAAGTATATCTTAACATCAATATTTCCCTTTCCTTCCAGCCCTGCAAATATTACAACGAGCGTAAATGCAAGGACCAGAACTGCGCATATCTGCATGTTTGCAAATATTACTTCAATGGAAACTGCAAATATGGGGACGCTTGTAGGCTGAGCCATAGGATGAGTTTTGACACTGAATCCTCCTGTTCCTCATCAGATGAAGACACACCAAGAAGTGAGTTTGTTTATTCAGAGGATTGTGTTATTGAAGACATCAGCGGTGACGTTTGTAAAATGTCTCGTACTTGCTTTCAAATCCCTCCATAGCCTCCATCCGTTCCTATCTCCATAACCCTGCAAGATCTCTACACTCCCAAACTCTGGCCTCTTGAGCATCCCCAATATTGATTGCTCTACCATTGGTGGCTGTGCCCTCAGATGCCTGGGTTCTGATCTCTGGAATTCCCTTCCTACAACTCTCTGCCTCGCCACCTCTCTCACCTCCTTTAAGCACTCCTTAAAACCTACCTCTTTGACCAAACTTTTGACCATCTTGCCTAATATCTCCCTCGCAGCTTGGTGTCATACTTTGTTTTATAATGTTCCTGTGAAGTGCCTTGGGATGTTTTATGTTAAAGGTGCTATATAAATAAAAGCTGTTGTTGAAATCATTTTTAGCGAGTGCAAAGACCAGGAAAGGAGAAAGGTAGGAAAGAGTGAAAAGGAAGGAGGCAAAGTAGGAGTCATTAAATTACAAAAGGGATAACGGTACAAGGCAAATAAGATGTGGTAATGAGACACACAGGATCAAAAGATGACGTCCAATCCCTCTGCACCTGCTTGCCCTATCAGAACAACCTGAGAGCTCTCTGATTGGGCCTCAGTTCAAAGAAAAACATTCTCCACGTCTCTGCCTGACCTGCTGCATGGTTCCAACATTTTCTCATTATATAAACAAAAACTGTGTCTAGAGGAGGTGGAAATGGCAACAGCAGAACTGTTACCATCAGCTGCTGTCTGAAAAAAAACGTCCCTGATCTGAAGTTATCGAAATCAGTGAGTGCAGTTGTGAAGTGCCTGTTTGAGAGATGAGGTGCTGTTCCTCAAGTTTCTGTTGAGCTTCGTTGGAACAGTGCGGGGAGAATGATGGGAGAGAAGGAGTGGGACAGAGAATTAAAATAGCAAAGTGACTAGAAGGTCAGGGTCGCCCTTGCAAAGTGAACAGAGGCGTTCCGCGAAGAGGTCACCCAATCTGCAGTGGGTATCCCCTTAACTGGCAAGTTGTGGAACTGTGAAGTTCTTTTACTATTCATATTTTTCTTCTCTGAAATATTCTTTTCAAACTCCACAGGAACAAAGAAGCAGTCTGCAGGGAAGCATTACGAGTGGCAGATTAAGGACGGGGAAGGATGGAATGATATCAAATGTGACCACGTAATCGAGGCTCAGTACTCACTGCCTTGGATAAAAGGCATCAACCTTTACAACTCAGTATATGGGTGAGCTGCTGAAACTTGCCAGGGTTATTGAAAATGACAGTAGGGGTGTGAAGGAGTAGATTGTGATCCAGGAGCAGTATCTAAAATAGACATCCACATGCGTCTAATCTTGGCCAAGGCCCAACCATCTTCAGTGACTTCATCAAAGAAGCGGAGATAACCGCTGATGCTTGCACAGTGTTCAGCACCCTGCTCAATGCCTCCGACACTGGAGCAGTCCTTGCCCGCATTCAGCAAGAGCTGGACAACATCCAGCCTAAGGCTGATAAGTGCAAATAATGTTCATACCACAAAGGAAAGGATGCAAGACTTTGGTCTACACAGCTTCAGGTTACAGCGATAAAGTAGTGGGATACGTAACATGGATATCAGGGAATCTTGTTACGAAAACAGAGTGGTTATAACTTAATTTTTACGTAGAATAGGGGAAGCAAAACAGCTCAAGTCCCAAAGCCAGTGAAATTTTTGAATTTATTTGGAATGATTTTCTAGAATATTATATTCTTGAACCAACAAAACAGCATGCCGTCATAGATTTAATAATAAGCTTGAATTAGTCAATAATCTAATATTACTAGTTAACAGTGACAATAATATGATAGAATTTGATATTGGGTTTGAGAGGGAGAAGGATGATTCACAAACCAAGGTTCACTTTCAAATAAGGGTGAAGGGATCGGCTGGAATTGACCACAATAAACTGGGCAGAACTACTAAAAAATAAAATAATTGATGACAAGTGGTAAGTCAGTCAGCCAGGACCTGATGGTATATCCATCCCAGGATATTAAGAAAAGTAGATGAGAAATTGCTGGTTGTTGACTGTTCCAGAGAGGAATCCTACCAGTTCCATTCTGGGTGATGACCAATAGAATAGAATAAAATGAGCTACATATGGAATCATAGATGGATTGATAAAAGGTAAAGATAAACAACGAACGAGATATTGATAGAATAATGGCAAAGGAACCTGAGACAACACAGCAACTTGTGTGAAAAGAAAGGTTTCCTGTGATAGGGAATGCATTGCCTAAAAGGGCAGAGGAAGCAGTTTCACAGAGTCATAGACTCAAAGATAACTTTTCAAAAGGGAATTGGATAATAACACGAAGGAAAAAATTACAGGGCGAAGAGAAAAGAGGAGGGGAGTGGAACTAATCGGATAGCTCTTTCAAAGAGTTGGTAGGGGCACTATGGCCCGAATGGCCTCCTTATGTGTTGTATCGTTCTATGATTGTACCCAGATACATAAATAAATGTCATGATTTATATGAGGGGGAAAGCTCTTCTTTCTCCTCCTGGGCCACACTCCAGCTGAAAACAAGCAGTCATTTAACTGCCAGACCTGGGCCGATGTCTGGTTGAAGAAATGTTTTGGGGATTTGAGCCCTAACACTTCTCCTCCCCAAAGGAAAGCAGCTGGCCTTTCCTTGGCACCATTGTCCACTGGCACGGGTGAGATTTGAAAGGGTAACTGTGTATCGCCTCACTGTACGGGACTGAGCTGGAACTGACTGGGCAGTATTTAATGGAGGCAATGGTGGTCTTGCCCATCGGCCGGAGAGCCAGCAAGAGCCCGCATGACCCCCTTTTCAGGAAGGCTTGCCACACTGTGCCAATCAGGCACTTAACTGGCCAGCGGCAGGCTTTCCTGTGGATTAAGAACCCCAGGGAAGTGGTGGCTGCTGTTGGTACTACACCTACCGAAGGCTTAAGATTGCTGATGGACCCAGGCACAGGTGAAGTTGGGGAGGTGGGGGTGTGGGGTGGAGGTTGTTGGTGAAGGGGTCGGCAGCAAGGGCAGGGGTTTGGCCCTCAGGGTTCCCCTTCTCAATGGTCGGTACCTTCAGGAATCTTTTAATGAGAGGTTGGTGGGGTCCTTCCCATCAGGTTAAATGCCCACCACCAAACTCGCCACGGGGTAGAGCATTAAATTTTGCTCACAGTGGCCGTTAGCCAACGTGCTGCATGGTGCTTACAGTCAATGAATTCTGTATTTCTCAGCATGATCTCAATAGATTTTGATAAAATGCGAGTCCGTGGAAAAGATCTCCAAGTTCGGCGTAAGACCTTTGCTAGTTCCCCAAAGAAGGATGAATGGCTCTGGTATTACCGTTGTAAGCACAAATGGAAAAAGTTTTCACCAAAGGTAAGAGAACAAGTTTGCTTCCTGCCAAGTATGGAAGTCCTGTTTAACTTTGGAGTCACCCAACCATTGCTGAAACCCTCGTCCGTACGTTAGTCACTTCCAACCTCAACTCCTCCAACACTCCCCTCACCGATCCTCCTGTGATGCACCCGACACAAACTCTAAGTCCAAAAGCACCATTGCCTGCATCCTATTCCTCACTATGCCCCCTCTGTTTGTATTTGTACATTTGCTTAATACAAATTTACCAATCTCACACAGGACTGATAATCTAATCCTAGGTTTGGTTTATTTGAAGATGTAGCGCTGGATTGCTCAGCAGCCAGGTTTGCTATAAAGATTCAGCAGCTATTGTTAACAGGAAAGAACAGCTGCAATTCCTTCACACCACATGTTGCTGGGTAAACTGAAAGCTCCTCTGAACAATGTTTCCTGTTCACGTGGTTTACATCCTGACTACTTACTCATTACCATATTCTCTCTTAAAGCAATATCACAACACTCTCTTTAACATTATCAACTGTCACGCATTCCTCCACACATTTGACTCAAAACCCTCATTGTTGTTGAAAGCAGGAACTTGCATTTATATAGCACCTTTTTATGTCCTCAAGACATCTCATTTTAATAATCGTTGTTATGTAGGAAATACAGCAAACAGTTTGTACACTAGCAAGGTCCCACAAATAGCAATAAGGTAAATGACCCAATAATTTGAGGGAAATATTTTGGTCAAAACGCTGATGGAAACTCATCTTCTCTTCAAAAAATGCTGTGGGATCTTTCTCTTTTATCTGAGAGGACAGTTGGGGCCTTGGGTTCACCTCCTCTATAAGATGGGGCTTTATACAGTACAGCGCTCCTCCTCGTTGAATGGTGGACAGGCTCAAAGAGCCAAATGGTCTATTCGAGCTCCTATTTCTAAGGGCACCAGGAGTGTTAGCCTGGACTTGTGGTAGATTCTCTGGAGTAAGACTTGAACTCACAACCTCTTGACTCTGAGGCAAGATACTACTCACTGGATCATGGCTGGTACCACGAATAAGGTCCCCTAGAGCCTACATCAGAAAGCTTCACCAAACTTTTCTGCTAGAGTTCTTTTTCATCTTCTGATTAGGCACTTTACAGCCTTCCGGACTTAACATTGAGTTCAACAACTTCAGACCATGAACTCTCTCCTCCATCCTCACCCCCTTCGTATCCCCTTTTTTACAATATTCATTTTCATTTTTTATTTTTTTATCCACTTACTTTTATTTATTTTCATTTTTATTCATTGTTTTATCCCTACCTTTTACCTTATTTTCAATCTTTTTTCCCCTCCCCCCACCCCACCCCCACTAGGGCCATCATGTTGTTCTTTCCAGAGTGCTTACCCTTGTCCTGCTATTACCACATTCTGCTTTCTGACCTTAATGCCGCCAGTATCACTATCATTAACACCCCTTTGTCCTTTTGTTCATGACATCTTCGTCAATCACTCCTTTCCCTCCATCTATCTGTCACTGGCCTTCTATCCAGCTTCACCTGCTCCATCCCCAAATTTCAACACATTTTTACTCCATTTTAGCTCTGAAGAAGAATCATACGGACTCGAAAAGTTAACTCTGGTTTTTTTTCTCTCCGCCGACGCTGTTAGACCTGCTGAATTTTTCCAGCATTTTCTGTTTCTGTTTCAGATTTCCAGCATCGGCAGTACTTTGCTTTTTATCTTGCCATTGTAGTTAATTAGGATAATCAATTCCCTTTTTATTAATAGGGTAAGACAATCAGAAGTGCTGATATTGAAAGTCAGTATCAACTGAATATGCACAAATCCACCCAGATTACAGTGAATCACAAATCTTACAAGATCTGCTTCAACGGTAAGTTTACATAATGTTCTTTGAAACTCAGCTTGATAGATAGAAACCTTAATGCATTCAAAATGTGTAAGACAAGGATTTCCTTGGTGAAGGTAGTGGATAGCTCTGGTTCACTGATATAATTGATATCATATGGGAAGAGTAAAATTATACAGAGAAAGTTTTAACTGCACTCCTACCGCAATTTATTGAGTTTGGTAACATGTTGACATGCAGTCATATCATCTTAGTTCCAATGGAGGCCACTCTGTCCATTGTGCCTGTGCCAACTCTTCTTTTAAGACCTATCCAATTAGTCCCACCCCTGCAATTTTCCCCCATAGGCCCTGCAGTTTTTTTCTTTTTGAAGTATATATCCAATTTCCTTTTGAGAATTACTATGGTAACTTCTGCAGCTGCCCTTACAAGCAATGAATTTCAGATCATCATAACTCGCAGCATTAAAAAATGTCTTCTGGTTCTTTTTCCAATTACGTTAACATTTATAAAAGCTCTCCTTTTGGTGTCTGTATTATGCTTTAGGAACTTGAGTCCATTCAACCTGTTTAAAACTGGTCCATTATTCAAATAGATCATGATGTGTGCATCAACCCCATTTATCTCTCTTTGCTCAATCTCTCTTGCCATCCATACCCAACAAAAATCTATTAACCTGTCTTAAAAGCTCCAATTGTCCTCCAGCACCAAAAGATTTTCTGGTGGAGAAAGTTCCAAACTTCCACTACCCTTTTGTGTTTTGAAAAAACAATCACTTCCTAATTCCAGTCCTGAATGGCCAAGCCTCATTTTAAGATCATGCTCTCTTGTTCTGGAAACAGTTTAAGTGCACCTACCTCACAAACATTTTTAACATGTTAAGCACCCCTCAATCCTCCATGCTTCAGGGAACACAAGCCAAGTTTATGAAACCTGACCCCATAATTTAACCCTCCAAGTTCTGGTATCATTCTGCTAAATCTGTGCTGTGCCCTCTCTCTCGTATCTCCTTCCTGAGGTGCAGTGCCCAGACCTGAACGCAGTTACTCCAGGTGTGGTCTGACCAGTGCTCTGTAGGATGAAAACATCACATTCTCCTTGTATTGCCCTTCTATTCACACACACACACCCCCCCCCCCCCCCCCCCCCCCCCAGCCAACGCCCCAACCTTGGGATAAAGGACAACTTTCTATAACTCATTTAGTTGTGTTTTGTGCATGTCTACTGGACATATTTAATCAGCCTTCTCCTCTGGTTTCCTGTGAAACAATTTTCTGATCTTTTTTCTAGAAATGGTGCAGATCAATGTGGCGACTGGGACAAAGAGAAGACTCAAACGCAGACCTAAATTGCAAAGCACAAGGAAGGCCAGCCACAGGTTAGCACCATGAGAGAACACTGACAAATGAAAAGAAAGGCTGGAATTTAAATACCTCGACATCCCAAAGCTCACTAAAACCAATCAAATACTTTGTGTAGTGTACTCACTGTTTTAATTAGGAAATGTGGCAACCAATTTGCACACAGCAAGGTCCCACAAGCAGCAATATGATGATGACCAGATAATCTGTTCTTTTGATATTGGTTGAGGGATAAATATTGGTCAGAATACTGGGGAGAACTCCCCTGCTCTGCTTTGCAATAATGGCTGTGGGATCTTTTACATCCACCTGAGAGGGCAGGAAGGGCCTCCGCTTACATCTCATCCACCACAGATGGCACCCCTGACCATGCAGCACTCCCTCAGTACTAACACTCGGGGTGTCAACCTGGATTATGTGCTCAGATTTATGAAATGAGAGTTAAACCCATCACCTTCTGACTCGGAGGCTCAGGAAGTGCGCTCCACTGATCCACGGCTGAGAATGAGGCAAAACTTGTAACAACTGGGAAAATAACCAAAGTAATCCCATTCAGCTCTTGTCAAAATCTCTGCCACTTGCTCTTGATCACATCCCCCTCCCCCCAGCCTCCAGAGCTGCTTTCCCATGTTGATTAACATCAGTATCCTATCTGACCCTAAGATGAGCAAGACCACCACCCCCTACCATCCATATCTCTCGTTTCCACTCCCAGCATCACTGTTTACCTCATCTCCATGAAAATGAAAACCTTCACCCATGTCTTTTGTGGGGCCCATAGCTCTCATTCCCCTGCACATTCTTCACTTGCCTCCTAAAGTTCCATTCTAAGTAACATGCTAATGGGTTAGTGATGTATTGATGGTTTGAGATGAAGTCAGGTGGGAGGAGACCCACACGCAGGATTAATTCTGGCATGGATCTGTTGTGTTGCATGGCCTATTGTGGTACCATAAATTCTCAAATCTGCCAGATGTCCACCAGCCATGTTCTCTCCCACACCTAGACTTGCTCATCTACCCTTCCTGCCATAGAATCATCAAACCTCAGAATGGTACAGCACAAGAGGAGGCCATTCAGCCCATTCTGCCTGTGTTGGCTCTCTGGTAGAGCTATCCACATAGTCCCATTTCCCTTCTTTTTCCATTTTTGGTGGTAGTTCATAGTCCAAACTCCAGTGCTTCATCTTAACAACTGGGGAATGCTCCCCAGACGTTCTCTTTGGTATCCTCTTTGTAGCCTCCATTTCTATTATTCTGTAAGGAGGTTATGTTGAACTTGTATAAGACACAGGTTCCACCTCAGTTGGAATATTGTGTCCAGTTCTGGGCACCGCATTTTAGAAAAGATGTGTAGGCATTAGAGAGACTGCAGAAACGATTCATGAGAATGGTTCCAGGGTTGAGGAACTTTAGTTACATAGTTTGGAGAAGTTGGGACTGGTTTTCTTGGTGAAGAGAAGCTTGAGAAGAGATTTGATAGAAGTATTCAAAGTCATGAGGGGTCTGAACAGGGTAGATAGGGAAAAGTTGTTCCCATTGGTGGAAAGATTGAGAAGCGAAGGATACAGATTTAAGGTAATTGGCAAAATAAGCAATGGTGGCATGAGGAAAAACTTTTTCACGCAGTGAGTGGTTAGGATCTGGGATGCACTGCCTGAGAACGTGGTGGAGGCAGGATCAATCAAGGCATTCAAAAGGGAATTGAATTATTTTCTGAAAAGGAAGATTGTGCAGGGTTACTGGGAGAGTGAATCTAGGTGAATTGCTCCTTCGGAGAACCAGCACAAGCATGATGGGCCGAATGGTCACCTGTACTGTAACCATTCTCTTGTTCTATGGAAAGTTACTATTGAATCTGCTTCCACTTCACTTTCAGGCAGCGCATTGCAGATCACAACAACTCGCTAAGTAAAAAGAAAAAAAAGGATTCCTCATGTCATCTCTGGTTCTTTTGTCAATCACATTAAATCTGTTTTCTCTGGTTACTGATCCTTCTGCCACTGGAAACAATTTCTCCTTCTTTATTCTTATCATGACCCTTCATGATTTTGAACACGTCTATTAAACCTCCTCCTAATCTTTTCTGTTTGAAGGTAAAACAATGCCGGTTTCTGCGATCTTGCCACAATCTGACATCTTTCATGCTGGGTACCATTCCAGTAAATCTCCTAGCGTCTTCTTTAGGTCCTTGATGTCCTTCTTAAAGTGTGGTGCCAAGAATTGAACTCAATAATCCAACTGGGGCCTAACCCAGTATTTTTTTTCCTAAAAGTTTAGCATAATTTGCTTGGTTTTGTATTCTCTGCCCCTAGCTGTAAAGCCCAGAAGCCCATTAACATCCTCCTCCACTTGTACTCACTGACCTCCAGTGGTTTCCCTCCCTGCAATATGATCAAATCAAAATCTTCATCTAGATTTACTAAGCCCAGCCAGCACATCCCTCCTGCTGACCTTTGCCGCCTTTTCCAGGCCTGCATGCCAACGTTGGATCCTTTTTGGTTAGTTTAAGGTGGGATTTCTTTCTACTCGTTAGTGGGGATGTTCATCCCAGGCAGTGATTCTAAAATTTGTGTTTTTTTTTGTGTGTGTGACACACTCAGTCTTTCAAGATCAGTGAGCCAGATCAGTCTCTCTGGGCAGCACCAACAATACAAGTGGCAGTTTTCAGGAAAACATGGCAACTGGCACGACTACAAAACACGGGTAAGGAATTGTTTGGTGACCAAAGTTTGTGCTTTATGAAGCTTATGATTAATAAGAGCGGAACCATCATCTGCCAGTGAACAGACTCGCTCCTTTCAGTGAGAGGACACAAAGACCTCACCCTACAGACGCCCCAACTGCTTTGTGTAGATTTGGCACCACTGGGACATGACGTGCCAGTCAGAGCTCGTGATGTACTGGTTCAACCAGGGACTGGGAAAATACCAAATAGTCTGGAGTTCAGTCCTCACCACCCTCTCCCACCCTCCACACACCCACCTACAACAGTTCAAGGACAATGGGTTGAGAATTGGCATAACATGCCCGCATTTTCTTGATGTACGTGCCTGGTGGTCAGGCTTCCTGAACTTGGAGAATTAGTCATTATGAGTTTGTCCACTCTGTTTGGTGGCTGAGAAAAGATAGCTGTTTCTTAGAATTGCCAGTCTCCCTGAGACACAACTAAATCCGCCAATAATATGAGAGGTAACCAACACGAGAACTAACCAACCCATCATATGGAAGGTAACCAGTACGACAACTAACCAACCAATCATATGGGAGGTAGCCAGTACCATCCCCAAACGTGCATTTGATCATCTAACCAGACTTGGGTGGATATTTTGAGATTCTCTGGAACTGGGACAAACTGATTGGCTAGGCAACCAGTCTGAAGCAGATCGGGTTAAGTGAGGCGGGCTGATCTTGCTCAATATTAGCAACATAAAGATCATGGCACCCAAGGGCCTTTTTTTCTGACTTTTCCCTATATCTCATAGAGAGGAACAGACACTGAATGTTCGGTGAGCAGTAGGGAGATTGAATCTGCATACCTGCAAAATCAACAGGGCTGCATGACCTTCTGTGTTAATAATGACAAGATGCAACTGGACTTCACGGGTAAGTGATGCTCTTGGGTGGACCAACGGTTTCTACTAAATGATGTTTCTGTGATGTAACCTCTGTGTTTCTATGTTTACCCTTTACCCTTTGTGACACAATTCATTTACTAAGACTAGTTGTGGATTGGAAGAGCCAAGTCTTGGGGAATCCACAAGTGAGTGTAACCAGCTACAATCATTCAAACTGCCCCACGCTTGTCCTGCTGGGAACACTCTGCCCATTAATTTATGGCTGGAAGGTCATCTGGAATCTGGTGGATAAATCCCAGTTGCTCGAGTTCAGAGACTGTTAAAGATGGGAATGCTTCTCTGAGGCTGACTTTACACTGAGATTGTTTCCGGTTACAACCATCCAGTTCCTATCGGGGAGCCAAGCTAGTTGGTCAATTATTGATGGCCCATGGAATGCTGCAAGTTAGTCCTCGTGAAATGTTTTTTGAAATTAGTGCAACATCCAATACCTAACCAATGATCCCCTTTCCACCAGAGGGCTGACATTCTGCCAAATGCACTTCTCTTTGGTGCTGACCCTAATTAGCTCCCCCTACCAGGAGAGAGGAGATGAAGGATACTACAAAGGCTATGGGCCCTTGACAATATTCCGGCAATAGTGCTGAAGACTTGTGCTCCAGAACTTGCCATGCTCCTAAACAAGCTGTTCCAGTACAGCTATAACACTGGCATCTACCTGGCTATGTGGAAAATTGCCCAGGTATGTTCTGTACACAAAAAGCAGGACAAATCCAACCCGACCAATTACTGCCCCATCAATCTACTCTCGATCATCAGTAAAGTGATGGAAGGGGTCATTGACAATGCTATCAAGCGGCACTTACTCAGCCGCTCACTGATGCCCAGTTTGGGTTCCATTGAAGCCCTGGTTCCTGGCCTCATTACATCCTTGGTTCAAACATGGGAAAAAAAAAGCTAAACTCAAGCAGTGAGGTGAGACTGACAGTCCACAACATTAAGGCAACATTTGACCGAGTGTGGCATCAAAGGAGCCCTAGCCCAACTGGAGTCAATGGGAATCATGGGAAACCTCTCTGCTGGTTGGAGTCATACCTAGCACAAAGGAAGATGGTTGTAGTTGTTGGAGGTCAGTCATCTCAGTTCCAGGACATCACTGCAGGAGTTCCTCAGGGTAGTGTCCTAGGCCCAACCATCTTCAGCTGCTTCATCAATGACCTTCCCTCCATAATGTCAGAAGTGGGGATATCCACCGATGATTGCACAATGTTCAGCACCATTTGTGACTGCTCAGATACTGAAAAAGTCTGTGTCCATATGCAGCAAGACCTGGACAACATTCAGGCTTGGGCAGACATGTGGCAAGTAACATTCGCACCACACAAGTGCCAGACAATGACCATCTCCAACAAGAGGGAATCCTACCATAGCCCCTTGATGTTCAATGGCATTCCCATCACTGAATCCCCCACTATCAACATTCTGTGGGTTACCATTGACCAGAAACTGAACTGGACTAGCCATATAAACACTTTGGCTACAAGAGCAGGTCAGAGGCTGGGAATTCTGCAGAGACTAACTCACCTCCTGATTCCCCAAAGCCTGTCCACCATCTACAAGGCACAAGTCAGGAGTGTGATGGAACACTCCCCACTTGCCTGGATGTGTGCAGCTCTAACAACACAAGAAGCTTGACACCATCCAGGACAAAGCAGCCTGCTTGATTGACACCACATCCACAAACATTCACTCCCTCCACCACCGACGCACAGTAGCAGCAGTGTGTACCATCTACAAGATGCACTGCAGGAACTCACCAAGACCCCTTAGCACCTTCCACCACCTGGAAGTTCCCCTCCAAGTCACTCACCATCCTGACTTGGAAATATATCGCTGTTCCTTCACTGTCGCTGGGTCAAAATCCTGGAACTCCCTTCCTAACAGAACTGTGGGTGTACCTACACCACATGGACTGCAGTGGTTCAAGAAGGCAGCTCACCACCACCTTCTCTTGAGCAATAAAAATGCAATAATCATTGGCCTTGCCAATGATGCCCACATCATGGGAAAAAAGCTATTGATCTCACAATTACATCATTGTGCCATTTGCGTGAGTTCCCTTCACTCCTCTGAGTTGAATAAAAACCTTTCTAGTCGTTTCAAAGTCTGAAGTAAGAAATGTAATTGCATAACTAATACCTAGTTTGGGCTATTTCTTCTCAATTTCAACAACTTAAATCTCAGTAGGTTAGATCTTAACTTCATGAACTAGTGTAGAGCAGGAGAGACATAAAACACCTGTCCCTTTTACATCTTCCTGATATTTATTTCTGTTGAAGTTGATGGAAATTGACTTCAACCACACTGCTGCTACTTTGTGTCGGTGGTGGAGGGAGTGAATGTTTGTTGATGGGGTGCCGATCAAGCGGGGCTGCTTTGTCCTGGATGGTGTCAAGCTTCAGTGCTGTGGGAGCTACACTCATCCAGGCAAGTGGGGAGTATCCCATCACACTCCTGACTTGTGCCTTGTAGATGGTGGACAGGCTTTGGGGAGTCAGAAGGTGAGTTACTTGTCGCAGGATTCCTAATCTCTGACCTGCACTTGTAGCCAGTGTTTATATAGCTAGTCCAGTTCAGTTACTGGTCAATGGTAACCCCCAGAATATTGATAGTGGATGATCAGTCATGGTAATATCAAATGTCAAGGCGAGATGGTTAGATCCTCCCTTGTTGGAGATGATCACTGCCTGAGGCACAAATGTTCACTCCAGTTAAAATTTTAAAGATTAGATGTCTTAATGTTGTCATTTTAATTTTTCAGCTATGCTACAGACTAACATGTCCACTGGTGCAAAGCGCTGTATCCGCCGCCTTTCCCTGCCATGATAAGCTGCCACGTAAACCAGTGAATTGCCTCCGCCTGATGATCCTGCGTGTTACCGATCTTCTTGTGGAGAAAGAGGTGGAAGCTGCTTTGCAACAATTGATAAAGCGGTTTTGAGCAATGACGAGGCTCCTCTACTGATTCTCATAGCTGCAAGCTGCAAGCTGACTAATGGACAATAGCCATGCATTTGATAAATTTGCTGATTATTTTTCAAATCATTAAACTGCCAAACTTGTACCACTGCCTTCCCTTCCCTTAAAAAAGAAACATGAAAAACCTTAAGAATTTTTGCAATGAGACGTTAAACTGAGTCTTCATCCACCCTCTCAGGTAGACATAAACGATACCATGGTACTGTTCCGAAGAAGAGCAGGAAAGTTCTCCCCGGTGTCCTATCCAATGTTTATCGTACAAATAATATGCCTTTGAAAAAGAAACACTTTTTTGTGTGCAAATTTACTGCCACGTTTTCTACATTAAAACAGAAACCGCACTTCAAAAAAGTACTTTATCTGTTGGAAAGGACTTTGGGGCATCCTAAAAGGAGCTAGAGAAATACAATCCCTTTTTTTTTTCATCTTTCTTTTTGGATGCTCCTTAAAACTTACCTCTTTGACCAACCTTTTGGCCACTTGCCCCAATATTTCCTTATCTGGTCAGTCCTTGGCTGATCAGCCTCTGGGAAGCTGCTTGGGATATTTGACAATGTTAAGGGTATTGTATAAGTGCAAGTTATTATTGAGTGTGATATTTACACCAGATCGCCAACTGTCCAGGATTGCCCTGGAGACTCTGTGAATTCAATATCAGCAGCTTTCCTTCCCTAAAGGACATTGATGGAACCCGCTGTGTTTTTACAACAAGCTTAACAGCTTGCTGGTCATTTTTTTAAAAAAATACTGATACTAGTTTATTCATTTCCAGACGTTTTTAAACTAAATTCAGTTTCTCAAACAGCCGTGGGGAGATTTGATATTACCTAGGCCTTTGGATTATTGGCTCAGTAACATCAGCACAACCCTATTCTATCCCAATGCTATTACCACCCCCGACGAGAAGGCTGTGGAGTAAATGGTGGAATGGCCCATACATCATCCTTAGCAAAAATATACATTGGCATCAAGGGCTTTGAGATAGGTAACAATATCGGTAATATTGGTTTTATATCAAAATTGGTTCTCTTTTTTTTTTGTGCAATGCTGGAAACATTTATCTCAGCTAATTTGTTGCATTGTGAATTGGTGACAATCTAAATTATTCATCTTTTTTCTTGAATTGTCCTTTATGGTGTTTTGTATCTGAATAAACTGGGGATGAAATTGTGTTGCTGCTCATGTATCCTGGACTCTGTAATACACCGCATCATACAATGTTACAGCCCATAACCAGGCCATTCAGCCCAGTGTGCCTGTGTCAGCTCTTTGAAAGAACTATCCAGTTTAGACCCAGGCCCCAGCTTTTTCTCCATAGCAAATGAATCCTCTTCAAGTACATGTCCTATTGCCTTTTGGAAGTTTCTCTGGAATCTGCTTCTTTTCTCTTTCAGGTAGTGCCTTCCAAATCTTAATAATTCTGTGTAAAAACATTTCTCCTTATTTACCCTCTAGTTTTTTGCCAATGATTTTAAACCTTTGATCTCTGGTTACTGACCCACTTGCTACAGAAGTTTAAGTTATTTGTAAGAGAGTGTCAAACTGCAATTAAAGATTCCTACGAATTCCCACCCCTAATATAAATCTCTCGATTCCCTGTTGATCCCAGCTGCCAAGTTTAATGCTTACTTCACTGACCAAGTCTGTAATGTCATAGATAACACCATGGAGGCCATTCGGCCCAGCATCATGTTGCTGCTAGCTCTCTAACTGGAGCTGCCCCATCGCTTATATTGTTTCATATTTCTACTCAAGTAGTCATCCAATTTCTTCTTAAATAATGATGTAGAATCTTTGATGACAGTGAGCATGGAGGCCATTTGAACTATTGTGCCTGTGATGACAGCAAAATATCTCTGAATAAAAGATTTGTGCCATTAATTTCCTCAGCGGCTGCTCCTACTCAGCCAGCAATTCATCAAAATCTTGGCTTGTGTGTGTGCAAGTGGATTTTTCACCAAAGTTGTAACCACATAACACAGACAATACTTGATCTGTGTCATCTCCTGGACTCGTTCCCATCACTTGAGGAGTTCCAAGAGGAATTTTTCCAGAGCATTTGTTCAACTAACTGTCCTTTTGTTTTATCTCTGTTTTGATTTACATTTGGCCTCTCTGGCCTGTGTCAGTGTTTATGCTTCATTCAAGCCTCCTCCCACCACCCTCCCCTTCATTTCCTTCCATCAAGTGTACTTCTATTCCGTTCTGCCTCATGTGTTTATCCAGCTTCCCTTTAAATGTATCTACACTATTCACCTCAACCACTCCCTGTGGTAGTGAGTTCCATATTCTCACCGCTCTCTGGGTAAAGAAGTTTCTCCTGAATTCCCGATTGGATTTATTAGTCTTATATTTATGGCTCATAGTTCTGCTCTCCCTCAAAAGTGGAAACATCTTCTCTACTTCTACCCAATCGAACCCCCTTCATAATCTTAAAGATCTGTACCAAAGTAAAGAGCTCTGCTCCATCTTTTCCGATATAACCATTCAGTTTTCAGGTCATCCCAAGGCAATACATGGCGATGGAGCTGGGTTGTGGGTTGGGGTGTGTGAGGGAGGGTCAAATATCTTGTTACAATGCTCCAGTCATCATAGGATGGGGGTGGGGTAGGCTGTTGACCAGGAGGAAGGTTCTTCCCTCCCTCGCAACCCCCCTGCCCCTCCTTGGAAATAATTCTCCAAAAGAAAGCATTTCTCTCTCTGGTTGTTGATCTAAATCCAGTTCCTGTTAAAGTCACTTTACAGGAAACCTGATTATTATGGGTGGAGCTTGGAAATGAATGGACTTATAACTATGATCACTTCCTACCCATTACATTTTGTTTAAACCCAATTGGAATGGAATGCTCATCACTGTTTCCTTTGATGACATCCTGGGTGACACTGGCATGTCACTGCTTGCCCTCATAGTGATGCTGCTCCTGCACTGGTCAGTAGGTCAGCAGCACACAATCTGTACCGACGTTTACAGCCCATCATGGAATCAAATAGTACAGAAGACCATTCAGCCCATCGCACCGATACCAGAACTTCCAAAGCGGTATCCAATTAGTCCAATTCCCCTATAGTCCTGCAATTTATCCTTATTGAAGTATACATCCATATGCCTTGGCAAAGTTACCACACTCTCACACAGTACATTCCAGTTATGCTGCATTATAGTGGCATAACCTTTTCTTAAGTTTATTCCCAGGATGAGGGCATCACTGGCAAAACCAGCAGCAGTTATTGCTTATTCCTTGGTGCCCTAAGAAGCTGGTGGTGAGCTGCCTTCTCCTGTTGTAGCAGTTTGGTGCAGCCATTTTAGAGGCTAGTTCAGAGTTAGCCACATTGGTGTGGGACTGGAGTCATGTCAAGGCTCAGGTGGGAAGAGTAGGACAGATCTCCTTTCCCTGAGGACATGAGTGAACCTGCTGAGTTTTTACAACAATCTGACAGCTTCATGGTCAATTTTACTGAGACTAGCCTTTTATTTCCAGATTTATTTAACCTGAATTCAAAGTTTTAAACTGCAATTTGTGCTCATACTTTCAGGATTGTTATTCCAGCTCATTGGGTTACCAGTTCAGTAACATAATCGCTACAGTTAATGGAGAGGGCCCAGTGTCTCACGTACATGGGAACAGGAGGAGGCCATTCAGCCGCTTGAGCCTGTTCTGCCATTCAGTGAGATCACAGATTTTTGGCCTCTGAGGGAATCAAGGGATGTGCGGAGTGGATGAGAAAGTGGAAGATCAGCTGATCTTATTGAATGCTGGGATGGGCCATATGGTCTACTCCTGCTTCTTAGGATCGATTCACGATCTAACGCCATACACCTTAATACCCTTGTTTAACAAAACTACATCAGTCTCGGGTATTAATTGTTGATCTTGCCTCAATTGCTGTTTGCGGAAGAGCATTCCAAACTTCTACCTTAGCGTTTCCTCATTTCCCCCCTGGAAGGTCTGGCTGTAGGTATGACCCCCATGTCCGCTAATCCTAGACTCCCAAACCAGCAAGAAGACTTTCTACCTGCCCTATCAGGTTCCCATAATGTCTTGAAAATTTCGATCAAGTCACCCCTAAACCTTCCAAATTCCAGGGAATACAACCATAGTTAAAGTAACGTCCTCCTAATTTAACCCTTGAAGTCCAGAGATCATTCTAGTAAATCCACTCCCTCCCAGGACAAGGTATCCCTCCGGTGGTGTGGTGCCCAGAGTTGTACACAGTAATTCCAGGGCTTTGTAAAGCTGAATTCTACCCTCTTGAGGGTCTAGTCCTTAAGATCGAAAGGCCAACATTCCACATGGACACATTATGGAGCAGGGGGGACAATCGGTGAACGGGACAGATTTAAACTTGCCAACATTGTCCCGATCCCTGGATGAGAAGATCCAGAGCGAGTAAATAACACGTGGACCAGTCAAATCTTTGGGAATGCTGAGCGCTCTGGGACGGAACGTGTTGGATGAAGGGTTTAGCCGGCGGTGTGATTGGAATGAAATGAATGTCAATCTATCTGGGTGGGGGCGATGGAGAATTCACATTGCGATGGGCAGGAAGGAGGGGCTGATGGCGTCTGAGACCCTTCAATAACCTCATCTGGTTTCATTCTGATCACTTCAGCAACAACAAAAAAACCAAAGGGTGGGGGTTTTTCAGCTTCAGACATGCCACAGTTTTCACAAGATATTCCAAGTTGCTGTTCAGCATTCAGCCCCAATGGGAGCAAAATCTCCCCAACACTGGAAATCGCCCCAGCAGCTATTTCCGGAAATTGACACCAGGAGGTTGCGAATACAAAAGCGAAAGCGACTTCTCGCTGGGAAGATTCGCCTCTTTGCTGATCCTCTTGAGCCAGAGGTTCAACTCCCAACAGGAGGAGGAACCTCCTGGAGACCCCGCAGCTTGAAGTATGATGGAATATTACTTTGGATCAGGAGGTAAGGAGATCACTGGGTGGGTGAGTGGTGATTTGTAACAGAGAGAGAGAGATGGGCGGTGTGTGCTGTACTAACAGAATCGCAGTGTCGGTCTGGAGTCACCAATAATAGCTCAGGAAGTGAGCTTGCCTCAACCTTGAGGAGTAAGAGCCCTCTCGGTAGATTTACCTGACTTTGATGCTTTCAGTTCCTTTGTTGACATTGGTCCCCATTTGACTGAAATGTTTGGGGAGTGGGTGAGGAAGGTCCTGGGGCGCACCCTTGCTTCCAGACCGAAGCTCCGGGTTCAAGTCCCACTCTCAGGGATTGAGGGCCAAACCTTAGGAGGAGAGGGGGGTCAGCCACGCTGCAGCAGTGCTTTGCCAAGCACAATCATGGACCAATCTAGTCCATGGTCAGCAACACCCTCTTGGGGCCTGGTGCTTGGGGAAGGAGGATAATGGGTTATAAAATGTGGGCCTGACCTCTGGGAAATTCCCCCCCCCAAGGACAGTCTCATGACACGGAAGAGCGTTTTGTTAGTTGGAGAGCAGCTTGCTGAAGATCAGTGTGGTAGGGTGACAGCAAGGTTGGCAAGTGTAGGAAAGAGTGGGAAATTGGCGGTGGTGCATTCAACTACCAAAACCTTAAACTCTGGAATTCCCTCCCTAAACCAGCTTCTCCACCTTTAAGGTGCTCCTTAAAACCACTTGGGCCAAGCTGCTGGTCACCTGCCCTAATATCTCCTCATGTGATTGGCTGTTAAGTTTTATTTGATAACGCTGTGGTGAAGCACCTTGTGACAGGGAATCAGAGAATGATTATGACACATAAGGAAGCTATCCACCCCATCGTGCCTGGGCCCACTCTTTGCAAGAGTAATTTAGCCAGTTCCACTCCGCTGCCCTTTCCCTGTAACCCTGCTTTTTGTTTCATCTTCAGGTGCTTTTCCAATCCCCTTCTGAAGGTCATGACTGACTCTGCCTCCACCCACACTCTCAGACAGTGTGTCGTAACCACTCAGTGTGTAAAAAATTATTTTTCCTCATGTCACCTTTGGTTCTTTAGCCAATCACCTTAAATCTGCGTCCTCTAGTTCTCAACCCTTCCACCAACAGGAACAGTTTCTCCCTGTCTACTCTGCCCAGACCCCTCATAGTTTTGAAAAACTTTACTAGGTTACATTTACGTTTTTATATTTTACTATGTTAAGGGTGCTATATAAATGCAAGATGTTGTTGTTGTAGGAATTATATATGGCACCAAGTTTAATGGGTGTGATGATGGCAGGATAAAGATTTTGAGACTCAGGAAAGGGTTTCAGGAAGTGGAAAAGAAAAGTTGGCGAGTGTAGAACAGGGTGAATCTTCGCTATCACGCATTTTAGGCTCAGGCCAAAGGCCAACTTCACCCACAGCAAGTCTTGATTTGAAACAGGAAGGAAAAAAAGGCCCTGTAGAATGACCTAGGAGGCAAAAGAGTGGACAGGTTAAAGGTCAGAGTCATGCTATCCATGAAGTAGTTTTAGACAAAACGGTTATATTTGTGAGGGACGGATGAATTAACATTTTGGATGTGAACCATCCATCAGACTTGCAACTGCAGGTTTTTCTTTCAGTTCCTGGAACAAGGTGGGCTGGGTTGTTTTCAGACCTGTCAATTCACGAGAATGTGAATCAACACAAAGGAATGGTTCAGAAAGAAACATGAGTACACCGAGCTGTGAAACTCCCTGTGGGAGACTCTCTCACATTGGCTCCAGTCCCCAAGCAGCACAATTTAATTCCAGGTTCACGGGATAACACAGGGCATTAAGGCGGTGATTTCCTGGACTCAGAAATGGATAGGCAGCAGTTAAAAATCAGAGTGGGGATCAGGGGGTGGGTGGGAGGGTCTGAGGGGAGGCTGGGTGGATGGATTTGCTTGTCCACTCCATTGATGCCCAAGTCTGGTGCAGCCCTGCAATGCAGAGGGTGTCACCCATCGTCATCGTCTGCTGCACCCTTTACAACCTGGCACTGCAATGGGGGGAGGAGCTGGAGGTCTCCTCCGATGAGGGTGAGGAAGTCCTCAGAGGCGATGCTGACGGAGATGAGGCCCTCGCACTGACCAGACGAGGCAGGCACTCTCAGGAGGCCCTTAAAGCTGCTAGGTTTGTGGAGGATGATGACGACATGCAGTGAGGAGACACCATAGATCCTCACATTGCATCTGTGAATGTCTGACTCCAGTCTGGCTTATGGCAGCTCACATATCCTCTGTGAGAATGCTCCTGTCATGGAGACGCAGCGGAGACCCTAATAGTCGCTCAATTGCAGGGGAATGATGATGACATGCAGTGAGGACACTCCATAGATCTTCACACAGCCTCTGTGAATGTCTGACTCCTGTCTGGCCGAGGGCAGCTTGCTTGCGCTCTCTGTGATCAGGGTCATATCATAGAGACGCAGCCATGAAATTAGAAGTATCTGATCCTTTGTCCGCATTCAGCACCTGACCCTTTCAGGAGCACAGCATCACTGGTCACAGATGCTGGTGTGATGGGGGCCAGCAACACCTTAAAGGTGCTGAGAGCACACAGAGAGAATGAGGGAACTCTGTGACGCCTGCCCACTACATTCTGGCAGCAATCACAAGCACCACCGAGGTGCAGGCATCAGTAATATGTCCAGGGAGTGTGAGGCTGGACCATCACTTTGGTCGGAAGGCTGCACAAAGCACAGAGAAGAGGCCCTGGACTGAGACACCTGCCTTTATCTTGTGCAGAAAGGTTCAAATCTCAGTGACAAAAACACTGCTCATCAGAACAAGGAGCCATAGGCAGGGAGACATTCTTGGGAATTTATTGACAATAGTGAACATTAATATGTACAAGTGATTAACACCCGTGTCCTGGCTGTGCAATTAATTCTTAACTTTCCTAACCCTACCGCTATGTCTTGGTGCTCCCTTGACATCCACAGCGGAGGTGAAGGCAGCCTGCTGACTGCTAGGCTATGGCCTCAGCGATGGAGTTGAGCCCGCGCAGCAGTGATGTCCTGGACCAAGGTCTCCATGGCGACTGCCATTCTACCAGTGTTGACCTCGGTGCGTTGCAATGCCGGCGCTATCACCTCAGCCTGAAGATGGACAGACTCCTCCATTGTGCCTTACAATCTGAGGAGTGCACCAGACATCCATTCCTGATGTTCCCGAGCTTACCTTTGCAGTTCCAGCAACTGTGACATGGCTGAGTCCAGAGGCTCGTCATCTGACTCGGACCCAGCAACGTTCTGGCCTCCAGCAGTCCTCCGAGTTCCGGACACTGGAGAAGTCCCTGCTGCCGACTGCTGTGGATCAGGAAGTGCAATTTGTTCACCAGATTGTGATCCCGGGGTGAAATTGTAAAGCTAGATCCCAGCGAGGTGTGTGTCTCTGTGCTGGTGGAGGGTGTGGCTGAGCGCTGTGACGGGACTTCATGCAGGATGCCTCCAGATTCCTCTTCCGAGGTGTCTTCGGGGCTTGACTGGAGGCCCTGGCTCATGGACCCTCTTGGCTGTTCCCCAGGTGTGCCTGTGAAAGCAAGGAGAGATAATCAGTGCCTGGCAGTGGCCTGTGAAAGAGGACACATCACTCACAGCATGGTTATCTGATGGATGTTGCACTGCTGGATCCTCACTTGGTAGAGCAGCGCCGACCTCACCGTCAGCACAGGACCGGTCCCGGTCATCGCTGGCCAGCTGGATGGCTCTGTTTTCAAAGTCGGTGAGGACCTTGATTTCAGGCATTCCTTCATCGGTCTGTGACCTCTCCTTCTTGATGTGTGCCAGCTTATCCTGCATGGATAGAGATGGAGAGAGTGTAAGCAGGATGCCTGCCAGGCCAGATGATGAGTATGCCTGGCCTGTGTGGGTGGTGAGTGGTCCCATGGATGGGATGCGGACAATGATGGTGTGTGAGAGAGTGAATGGTGATGTCCCTTGAACTGACAGCGAGTGAGGGCCCTGTGGATGTGTGATGGGTTTGTGAATGACAGTCGGGAGTGATAAGAAGAGTGACTTACCCTGGCGGAACAGAGGAGCTCATTCATCCTCTTGCGGCGCTGGGTGGCTGACCTCTTTTGAAGGGCGTTGGCGCTGACCACCGCTGCCACTGCCTGCCAAGCCCGGTTGGTGATGCCGCTGCCCATCCTGAGGCCACAGCGGGGGTATAGGACATCCCGACAGGTCTCCACTGCATCCAAAAGGCATTCCAGAGATGCATCACTGAAGCGGGGGGGCTGCAGTCTTTTTACCTTGCGGGGTCATCCTGTCTTCCATGCAGCAGTCGTGGTCTGGAAGCACTGAGATGTCTGCTTGTGGCTGGATTTTAAATATGGTGTCCGGTGTGTTGAAGCGGCGAGGTGATGGTGGGCGTGCGAATGAGAGCCCACCTGCCATCGAAATGGCGTGTTTCCCGGGAGTACTTAAATAATGTGGTGGGTTTGGGACAACACTGATAAAAACCCACAACCGTGGCCGACGGGTAAAACGCCGTTTAACCCGCCCGCTACTGCACTTAATCCAAACCTGGTACGATTCTGCCCATTGTCTCGGACCCACTCCTATCTCTCTCAAACTGAATGTAAAATTCAATCATATTATTGCTGCTACCTAGGGGCGCCTTCACGATAAGGTCATTAATTAATCCTATCTCGTTGGTCAATACCAGGTCTAGTATGACCTGCTCTCTGGTTGGTTCCAGAACGTACTGTTCCAAGAAACAAACCCGAAAACATTCTATGAACTCCTCATCTAGGCTACGTTTGCCTATCTGACTTTTCCAGTCTAAATGTAAATTAAAATCTCCCATGATTATCACCGTGCCTTTCTGACAAGCTCCAGTTATTTGTTCCTTTATGCTCCACCCTGCCACGTGGTTACTATTCGAGGGCCTGTACATGACTCCCACAAGTGACTTCTTACCTTTACAATTTCTCATCTCCACCCAAACCATTTCCGCAATCTGGTTTCCTGAATTTAGGTCATCCCTGTGCATGTGGGAGCTGCTGGACGCCAGTGCGATCCACGGTGACCACATCTGCAGCAAGTGTTGGCTGCTTAAGGAACTTCAGCTCAGAGTTGATGAGCTGGAGTCAGAGCTGTGGACACTGCGACACATCGGGGAGGTGGAGAGTTACCTGGACACCGTGTTTCAGGAGACAGTCACACCCCTCAGATTAATTACATCAAATTTGGTCCGTGGTCAGGGACAGGAGGGCGTGACTGTGAGTGAGGCAGGTATGGGGATCCAGAATTTAGCTTTAGAGGAGCCTCAGCCAGTGTCCTTGTCCAATAGGCACGAGGTTTTTGCTCCCGGTGTGGACGAGGGCACAGACTGCAGGGAGGATGAGAAAACTGATCACAGCACCATGGTACAGAGCGCCATTCAATTGTGGGGTGGGGGGGAGAAAAGAGAAATGTAGTAGTATTAGAGGATAGCATAGCTAGGGGAATAGATACTGTTCTCTGCAGCAAAGACAGAGTCCCGAAGGCTGTGTTGCCTACCTGGTGCCGAGGTTAAGGACATCTGTTCTGGGTTAGAGAGGAACTTGGAGTGGGAGAGGAAGGATCCAGTTGTCGTGGTCCACGTAGGTACCAACAACATAGGTAGGACTAGGAAAGAGGTTCTGCTGAGGGACTACGAGCAGCTCAAGGCTAAATTAAAAAGCAGAACCACAAAAGTAATAATGTCTGGTTTACTATCTGAGCCATGTGCAAATTGGCATAGGGTAAATAAGATTAGAAAGGTAAATGTGTGGCTCTAAGATTAGTGTGGGAGAAATGGGTTCCGATTCATGGGGCACTAGCACCAGTACTGGGGAAAGAGAGAGCTGTTCTGTTGGTGCAGGCTTCATTTGAACCATGCTGGGGCCAGTGTCCTGGCAAATCGTATAACTAGGGTTGTAGATAGGGCTTCAAACTAGTTTTTTTTTATTCATTCATGGGATGTGGGGTTCGCTGGCTGGGCCAGCATATATTGCCCATCCCTAGTTGCCCTTGAGAAGGTGATGGTGAGCTGTCCTCTTGAATCACTGCAGTCCATGTGGTGTAGGTACACCCACAGTGCTGTTAGGAAGGGAGTTCCAGGATTTTGACCCAGTGACAGTGAAGGAACGGCGATATATTTCCAAGTCAGGATGGTGAGTTACTTGGAGGGGAACCTCCAGGTGGTGATGTTTCCATCTATCTGCTGCCCTTGTCCTTCTAGGGGGTAGTGGTCGTGGGTTTGGAAGGTGCTGTCGAAGGAGCCTTGGTGAATGCCTCCAGTGAATCTTGTAGATGGTACACTCTGCTGCTACTGTGTGTCGGTGGTGGAGGGAGTGAATGTTTGTGGATGTGGTGCCAATCAAGCGGGCTGTTTTGTCTTGGACAGTGCCCAGCTTCTGAGTGTTGTTGGAACTGCACTCATCCAGGAAAGTGGGGAGTATTCTATCACACTCCTGACTTGTGCCTTGTAGATGGTGGACAGGCTTTGGGGAGTCAGGAGGTGAGTTACTCACCACACGATTCCTAGTCTCTGACCTGCTCTTGTAGCCACAGTATTTATATGGCTATATTATCTAGAGTTCTTTGTTACAATTCTTTGAGGATATAACAAGCAGAGTTGATAAAGGGGAACCGTGTATTTGTATTTCCAGAAGGCATTTGATAAGGTGCCACATAAAAGGTTGTTGCACAAGATAAGAGCTCTCAGTATTTGGGGTAATGTATTAGCATGGATTGAGGATTGGTTAACACACAGAAGACAGAGTATTTTTCAGGTTGGAAAGGCATAACTAGTGGAGTGCCACAAGAATCAGTCCTGGGATCTCAATTATTTACAATTGATGTTAATGACTTGGAGGAGGGGGCAGAGTGTAATGTATCCAAATTTGCTGATGATACAAAAATAGGTGGGAGAGGATGGTGTGATGAAAACATAAGGAATCTGCAAAGGGATATAGATGGGTTGAGTGAGTGGGCAAACACTTGGCAGATGGAGTTTAATGTAGGAAAGTGTGAGGTCATGCACTTTGGTAGGAAGATTCAAAAGGCAGACAATTATTTAAATGCAGAGAGACTCCAAAAAAGTGCAGCACAGAGGGACCTGGGTGTTCTTGTGCATGAAACACAAAAAGTTAGCATGCAGGTGCAGCAAGTAATTAAGAAGGCAAATGGAATTTTGGCCTGTATTGCTAGGGGGTTGGAGTTTAAAAATAGGGAAGTCTTGTTACAACTGTACAGGGTGTTGGTGAGGCCACACCCTGTGTACAGTTTTGGTCCCCGTATTTAAGAAAGGATATACTGGCATTGGAGGCTGTTCAAAAGAGATTCGCTAGGCTGATCCCTGGGATGAAGGGGTTTACTTATCAAGAACGGCTAAACAGTTAGGCCTTTATTCATTAGAGTTTAGAAGATTGAGGGGTGATCTTATTGAAACGTACTAGATTCTGAGGGGGCTTGACAGGGTAGATGTTGAGAAGATGTTTCCACTAGTGGGGGAATCTCAAACTAGGGGACATAGTTACAGAATAAGGGGACACTCATTTAAAACTGACATGCAAAGGAATTTCTTCTCTCAGAGGGTAGTGAATGTCTGGAATTCTCTACCCCCGAGTTGTGGAGGCTAGTTAACTGAAAGTATTTAAAGAGGAGGTATTAGATTTTTGAAATATCGGGGAGCTGAGGGCGATGAGGAGATGGCACGAAAGAAGAGTTGAAGCCTGGGACAGATCAGCCATGATCTTATTGAATGGCAGGGCAGGTTTGAGGGGCCGAATGGCCTACTACTGCTCCTATTTCTTACGTCTTATGTCTCTCTATTGTGCTAATACCATCATTAACTAACAGCCACCAACCCCGCCCCCCAACCCCGCCCACCTTTTCCTCGCTTCCTGTCCTTCCTAAATGTCCTATTAATATTCAGGTGCCAATCCATGTCCTCCTGCAGCCATGTCTCTGTAATGGCTATCAAATCGTAATTATTTATTTCTACGTGCGCTCTCAGTTCATCTGTTTTGTTTTGAATGATTCATGCATTCAGATAGAAAGCCTTAAGTTTGATCATTTTATTCTTTTTATAACCTCTAGTCTCATCTGTTGATTTACTGTTAGATTTGTAATCTCTGTCCCTTCCTGTCACACTCTGATTTTCATTCCCTGTAACAATACCTGTCTCTTTTGCCTTGTCTCTACTGTTTGATTTACTACATCTTCCCAAATTTGATCCTTTGCCCCCATTATTTAGTTTAAAACCCTCTCTACTTCCCTAGTTATGCAGCTCGGAAGAACACTGGTCCCAGCACGATTCAGGCGTAGACCGTCCCAACGGTACAGATCCCACTTTCCCCAGTACTGGTGCCAGTGCCCCACAAACCGGAACCCACTTCTCTCACACCAGTCTTTGAGCTAACCTGATTTGTCTTGTGCCAGTTTGCACGTGGCTCAGGTAATAACCCAGAGACTATGACTTTTGAAGTTCTGCTTCTTAATTTGGCACTAAGCTCCTCATACTGACTATGCAGAACCTCCTCCTTTGTCCTGCCTATGTCATTGGTACCAACATGGACCATGATGACTGGGTCCTCCCCCTCCCACTGCCAGTTCCTCTCCAGGCCCAGAACAGATGTCCCAAACCCTGGCACCGGACAGGCAACACAGCCGTCTGGACTTGTGCTCTTTGCTGCATAGAACAGTGTCAATCCCTCTGACTATACTGTTCCCGACTACGACTACATTCCTTGTAACTGCCCCCACTTGAAAGCTTCCTATACCACGGTGCCATGACCAGTTAGCTCATCCACCCTGAAGCCCCACTCTCATCCAAACAAGCTAAATAAAGCTCAAACCTGTTGGACAGTTGCAAGGGCTGAGACTCCTGCACTCCTACCGTCTGGGTCCCCCTACCTCCCTCACTTGTAGACACACCCTCCTGTCCCTGACCACTGTCCAAATCAGTAGAGTCCATCCTAAGGAGTGTGACTGTCTGCTGGAGTAATATGTCCAGGTAACTTCCCCCCTCTCTGATATGGCGCCATGTCTGCAGCTCGGCCTCCAGCTCAATAACTCGGAGCCGAAGTTCCTGTAGCCGCAAACACCAGATGCGTTTGCCCTGGATCACACTGGTATCCAGAAGCTGCCACATCCTGCAATCACCTGCCCTGCCACCTCCAATATGTGTTAATTAATTAATAATTGCTAATTAATTATAATAAAGCCTACCTTCCCAATGGGTTTTGGCATGCACCTAATTACTGGGTTCCAAATTGACCCTCTAAAATGCTTTTGTTAAAAAGAGACTTTGACCACAAGGCAAGACAGGACTCTGAAATAGCAAATAATATCAGTCTATTTAAAAGAAAAAGGTAGACTGAAGAAATACATGGCCAACTTCTACAACCTCAATTGGACGATCACCCCTGGTGGAAGTGTGAATCTTCCTCAGGTTCCCGAACTGACAGTGATTTCCTGAAATCCTGCCCCAAGGAACACTCAGTACCACAACAATTACAGTCCAGCTCGCAAGCAACAAGATGGTTCTGGAAACCCACCTTTAACCCTTGAATTAGCGTCATCTCATCTCAAATCGGTTCTGCTGTAATTAGCCAATTGCTCAGAGTTGTTACTGGGTTAATCTTATTGGCTGTGACCATTCACGTGCATCGTTCCATGAAGCTAAACAATGAGATGGTTCATGATATTTCTTTAGCTGAATTTGGACAAGTCTTCATTTATTCTCTTGCCACCTGTCCTAGGTAGTCAAGGAGAGTAGCTGAATGCTCTCTGTTCCCACGTACAGTACTAACAGCAGCAAATTAATATTTTAAACTTTAAACATTAGAATATTACCAGACCTTAATAACTACTTATTCTTCAATTATATATTGAGGTTCACTACTTATTTAATCATCCGTTTCTGGCCGTTTACTAATTATACAGTAATTTTTGATTAATACATGTGATTGATTATAAAGTACAGAATACAAAATAACTTGTTTAGCCCAGTGTGAGTACAAAATGGCTCCTTGACCTTGTTAGCCCACTACAGTGAATATAATGTAATGATGTATATAAAACTTACTAAAAACGGTCTAGAGTCAGACTAGCCACATGGACTGCAGCGGTTCAAGAAGGCAGCTCACCACCCCTTCTCAACTAGGGACGGGCAATAAATGCTGGCCCAGCCAGTGAAGCCCGCATCCTATGAATGAATTAAAAACACTAAAACCTACTGTCCAGGTCTGTTTGCAGGGCTAACAGGGCTGCACTATAGAGAGCCGGCATCAACTCAATGGGTCGAATGGCCTTTTTCTTCATGGGCCTGAACTTCCACGGCATCGCAGTCAGAGTGGGATTGCCACTCCGCTCCTACTTCCTGACCTTAAAATGTTTTCGATCCTGGCTAGCCCGACCTTCTGATTCAGGCCAGGTGAGAACTGTGCAAGGCAGCGCGCTCCTGAGGCTTTTAGTTGAACACTGCTGAATTGGAGGTGAAGGAGGCCACGCCCCTTTTTTATGGCACTTGCTCCCAGGTAAACCAGGTAAGTTTAAAGGTCCAGCCACTTTCAAGCCAGGGAGAACCTGTCAGGTAAGTTGTTGGAATTTGGAGTGAGGGTTTGGCTAGTCAGGGAAGGAGGTTTGGGCTGGGCCTGGAGTGGGTGGTGGGTGGTGGGGGTGGGGGGCTGGGGGGAGTTGTCGGAAGGTGGAGGGTTCCTCCTGGTAGATTTTTAAAAAGAGCAGGTGAGTTCTCTCTGGTGTCTCCCTCAACCAGGTCCAACATCAATAAAAACGATTGTCTAGTCATTGTTGCTGTGTTGTTTCTGGGACCTTGCTGTTCATAAATTGGCTGTCATATTTCCAAGATTACAAAACTTCGAAAGTAAAGTCACTATAAAACATTCGGGGCATTCTGAAGTATGAAAGATGCCTTGTAAACATAAGTAAGTCTTGTTTTCCTATTTCTTTGATAGCTGCAGAGAGCAGGTTGGATGAGAAACCATTCCAGTGGCAGATTCACGATGGGAATCAATGGTTGGATGTGGCCCATGATGAGATAATAGAAGCACAGTACACACTGCCTACAGCAGAAGGAATACATCTCCACACTGATCAACACGGGTAAGTGCAACACAGAGGCACCCCAATAGCACAGTCTGAAGAAAACCTATCATTTTTTAAATTTGTTTCTGGAATGTGAACGCCATTGGCAAGGTTCACATTTATTGCCTTTCCCTCAAGTGTTCAAAATGATAAGGGAGTTTGACAAAATAGATAGGCAGGTGATCACACAGATTTAATATAATTGGTAATAAAGCTGGATATGGAGGAGGTGAAGAGAAATTCTCTTGGTGCAGTCAGTTGTTGTGATCTGGAAGGCATTGCCAGAAAGGCCAGTGGAAGCAGATTCAGTAGGAACTTTCAAAAGGGAATTGGATAAATTCTTGAAAAGCGGAACATTTGCAGGGCTACGGGGAAAGGGGGGAACATTAGATCAGATCAAAGGTTATAAGGAGCATCTCAAAGGAGGAGAGACTGGTGACGAGGTGGAGATGTATAGGGAGAGAGTTCCTGAGTTTGGGGCCTAGAGTGCTGAAAGTATGGCTGCCAATGGTGGAGCAGTTAATATCGAGGATGCTCAAGAGGCCAGAATTAGAAGAACACAGAGATCTCAGGGGGTTGTAGGGCTGGAGGAGATTACAGAGATAGGTCATGGAGGGATTTGAAAACAAGGATAAGAATTTTAAAATCAAGGCATTGCTTAATCAGGAGCCAGTGCAGGTCAGTCAGCACAGGGGCTGATGGTAATGCTGATAGGTTAGATGAAGATGAGTGGACAGAGGCTTGTGTGGAGTGTAAACACTGGCAGATCGAATATTTGGGTCAAAGGCCTGTTTTTGTATTGTGTGACTCTATATCTTGGTTCTCCCCTCACCCCCAGTTTCAGTTGATCTCTACTGCCTACAGTGAGAGAATGACAAAGTGACTGCTATCCGTTCTTACTGTGCCATTCCCGGGAAGTATAACTCTGATTTAATGAAAGAAAATAAACAGACTAAACTTACAACAAAAGCAAATTACTGCAGATATTGGAAATCTGAAATATTCAGCAGGTCAGACAGTGCATATGGAGAGAGAAACAGAATTAACGTTTCAGGCCAATGATCTTTCATCAGAACTAGGGGGAAGGGATGGGAAATATTAGGACTGCTCCCCTTGGGACAAAAGTTTAAGAGGTGATTTAATCGAGATTGTCAAGAGGATCGGAGGTTTGGTAAATGGGGAAAGGCTGTTCCTTCAGGTGAGTAGGTCAATAAACAGAGGCCCTGGATTTAAACTCACTGGTCTAGAGGGGAGGTGAGGAGAAATTCCTTTACTCTGGGAGTTGTAGGGATCTGGAACTTTCTAAGTGAAAAGGTAGTGGAATCTGATTCCATAAATAATTCAAAAAGTGAGTTGGACGAATACTTGAGGATGAGGAACTGACAGAGTTAGGAACAAAAAGTGGGGAATGTGGGGCTAAGGACGACTGCTCTTTCGAAGAGCTGGTGCAGACATGATGGGCCAAGCGGCCTCCTTTTGTACTGTAAGTATTGGTGAATACCGACTGTTCTAACTCCAAACTTACTTTTGCCTTTCTGTTTGGTTGTAGAACAATCTGTCTCAACTTTGACAAGATGGAGGTTGTTGGCAGCAGTTTCAAACTACAAAGGCTGACGTTCCCACAGGCCCAACCGAAGAATGACTACATCTGGTATTTTCTGGATGATTGTTCCTGGAGGGAGTATGGAGTTCAGGTAGGATTACAGAAGATTGGAACGGATTTAACATTGAAGCGGATGCAACATGCATCTGAGTTCACTGAATGCAGCACATATAACGTTGCTTTTAAATAGAATATTATCATATCCTTTTGCCCTTATGGGGGTATTATGGGATATTGTTTATATCCTTTGTCTCCCATACAAATTCAAAGGCTTGGAAACATTGAACACTCTGGTTAATACCCAATATTAAATCAAGTCAATGAGATAATTTACATACAATGAACGGAATTTTCCAGTCCCCCCCCCATGGCCCACGGCAGGTTCCCCCGCAGCGAGGCCGCTGAGCCATTGAAATCTCCATTCACATCGGCGGCACTGGAAGATCCCGCTGGCGTGAGGGGCTGGAAAATAACGGCTAATGTGTTAAGCTTTCAGTTCTAATTGACGAATGAAAGAAAGACTTGCATTTATATAGCGCCTTTCACAACCTCAGGACATCCCAGAACAGCCAATTAAGTACTTTTGAGGTGTGGACACTGTTGAAATGTAGGAAAGGCAGCAGCCAATTTGTGCACAGCAAGATACCATTAACACCAATATGATAATGACCAGATAATTTGTTTTTGTGACGTTGATTGAGGGATAAACGTCAACCAGGACACAGGGTGCCCGACACTTCTTCAACATATCACCATGGGATCTTCTACATCCAACTGAAAAGGTAGACGGGGCCTCGGTTTAAGCTCTCATTCAAAAGACGGCAGCTCTGACAGTGCAGCACTCCCTCAATGCCGCATTGGAATGGCAGCCTAGATTTTGTGCCCAGGTCCTGAACTGGGACTTGAACCCACAACCTTCTGACCCAAGGGCTACAGACAAAAAGCAGGGGTATGGAGCTAAGCACAATTATTCTTTCAAAGAACCAGCAGGGGCATGATGGGCAGAATGGCTTCCTTCTGTACTGTAAGTTTCTATGATTCTAGGGCTAGCACAGATGAATTTATGGGGAAGTTAGATAAACATACAAGGGAGAAATCATACACTCAGAATCGTAAAAAAATTAGAGCATAGAAGGAGACCATTCAGTCCATCGAGTCTGTGCCAGCTGATATAAAGTAATCCAGCCTAATCCCACTTTTCAGTTCTTGGTTCATACCTGTAGGTTACTGTACTTCAGGTATATATCCAAGTATTCTTAAATGTGATGAGAGTTTCTGCTCTAATGCTCTCTCAGACAGAGAGTTCCAGGGTGAACAAATTCCTCTTCAACTCCCTGCTAATCCATCTAATCAATCATTGTAAATATCTCCTCCCCGCCTATTGTTTTCTCTGCGCAGGTAAAATCGGTCATCCCTATTTACTCCGTCTCGGCCCAATTTTATACACCTCAATTAAATCTGCCCTCAGCCAAAAAAAAATTCCAGCCTACACAATCCTTTCTCATTGTCAAAATTCTCCATTCCTGGCAACATCTTCGTGAATCTCCTCTGCACCCTCTCAAGCGTAATCACATCCTCACTAAAATCTTTCTTCTTAAACAGGCCCTCGGGATCGAGGGTGATTTGCTTCCGCTTCGGTTTGATGGGCTCTGAGATGGCCGATAAGTCCAATGCGTGATCTTCAGGCTCTGCCACATGTAGGGCAGGTGGTGCTTGGGAGTTGGGTAGGTGAGGTATTTGGAGGTTTGTGCAGTCTCTCCGATGCCTCGACCTCACCTCTGTATGTTCCTGACAAATTTTTTCGATGTGTTCAGTGTCTTCCAGGATAAACCTCCTCCATTTTGGTTGGTCACAGGCCAGGGTCTCCCATATGTCAATGGGGGTGCTTGATCTCTTCAGGGATGCTTTGAGGACATCCCTAAAGTTTTACAACTACCTCCTGGGAACCTTCTCCATGACTGAGTTCCAAGTAGAGCAGTTGCTTCAGGAGTCTGGTGTCAGGCATATGAATGACATGTCCCACACAGCGGAGCTGTGTTTGAGTGATTAGCACCTTGATGCTGGGCATGTTAACTTAGGAGAGGACGCTGTTGCTGGACCCCCTTTCTTGCCACTGGATTTGGAGGATCTTGCGAAGGTACCGCTGGTGGTACTTCTCCAGTGTTTTGAGGTGCCTGCTGTAGGTTGTCCAAGTCTTCCGAAAGATATAGGAGCATGGGGATCATTGCTGCCTGGTGAACCATGACCTTAGTCTTGGGTTTCATATCCTGGGCTTCAAATACTCTTTTCCTCAGTCGACTGAAGGCTGAGTTAGCACAGTTTTGGTCTCCATATTCAAGGAAGGGTATACTTGCATTGGAGGCGGTACAGTGAAGGTTCACTGGATTGGTCCCTGGGATGAGGGGCTGTCCTATGACGAGAGGCTGATTAAGTTGGATTTATATTCACTGGAGTTTAGAAGAATGAGAGGTGATCTCATTGAAACATATGAGCTTCTGAAGGGGATTGAGAGGGGAGACACAGAGGCTGTTTCCCCTGGTTGGGGAAGCTAGAACATGGGGGCACAGTCTCAGGATAAGGGGTCAGTCATTTAGGACTGAGATGAGGAGAAATGTCTTCACTCAAAGGGATGGAAATGTTGGGAATAATCAGAAGCCCTCACTGGAATCCAGTACCCTCTGCTAAAACATCTGTTTCTTCTGTCAAGGGCACCAGCGGCAGGACAGCAGGAATTAAAAGTTCTGATATTGAATACCAATTCCAGGCAGCTCCTCAAACTGTCTACAAGTTTCAAGTTGGAAATTCAAATTACACCATTAACTTTCAAGGTATGGAGATTGTTTAGTAGAATTCGTGTGCTACAGTGTGGTCAGCCTGGAACTGTTCTAGTCTGTTAATATGACATGTATTTCTCTTCTCTCCTCCACCCTTAGCAATGATTCAGACTAATGTTCAAACAGGTATGACGAGAAAGGTCAGGAGGAGGTCACTGTTTACTCCAGCGAGTCAGAATGAAAACAGGTTAGTAAAGTGTCAAAGAGAAAAAAAATCCAATTTATCTGAAGCAATAATGGAACTTTGAAGCAAGTTATCCTGAAACAGCAATTTGCATTTATGTACCACCTTTAACATGATAAAACTTCCCAAGGTGCTTCACAGGGGCTCATATCAAACAAAATTTAACACCAACCCACATATTAGGGTGATACATTAGAAAGTAGGGTGATCAGAAGCTTGGCCAAAGATGGTAGGTTTTAAGAAGCGACTTAAAGGAGGAAAGGTGGAGAGATTTAGGGAGGGGATTCCAGAGCTTAGGGCCCAGGCAGTCGAAGGCATGGCCGCCAATGGTGGAACGATTAAAATTGGGGATGCTCAAGAGGCCAGGATTGGAGCAGTGCGGAGATTGCGGAGGGTTGCAGAGCTGCAAAAAGTTCCAGAGATTAGGTTGGGGGGTTGAGTGGAGGCCATGGAGGGATTTGAAAACAAAGATGAGAGTTTTAAAAATTTAATTGCTTTATCCTAAGGGTTTCATAGGCTACAATATGCTCTGTAATTTTTAAACAACTTTTACCAATTTTAAAAGGTAGATTTTTTAAATTGCTTGTTCCACTAATGGGAGGTGCCATATTTCCTCAGTCTTAACCGGTAGAATGGATGTAATTGGAAGCTTGACATTGACCAAGGTGCAATTACAGTTAAATCTATAAATCCTGGACACATTAGTGAATGGCATCAGCTCTCTATGGATTTGTAGGTCTCCTTATTTTCAAAATGATTATTGTACTTCCTGTAAACACTTTCAGGAGGCTGGAGAGGTCTTTACCCAGCATCCGTAGCTGCAGAGAAACAGCTCTATCCCTGGGATAAATCCGTGGAAATATTCAATGCCAGAGACACAGCCGTTCCTTTGCCAGAGTCAGGGCACAGTACAAAGGACAGGAACTGGAGCAGTTTAAAAAGGATTCCCTAATTTTAATTAAATTATTGAAAAACAACAAAGGTTATATTTTACAGCCCATAAATTACTTCTTTTTTTTTAAGTGTAGCTACTTTTGTTATTTAGGCAAAAACAATAGCCAATTTGAGCACAGCAAGATCCCACAAATAGCATCTGACAGACGGCACCTCTGACAGTGCTGCACTGGAACGTCAGCCTAAATCACATGCTAAAGGTGACAGGGGTGCGAGCTGGGAGGCTTTCTCCCTCCAAACATCTGGAGGATGTTACATGAAGGCAAAGGACTTTGAAGTCAAGGTGCCAGGGAATGAACAGTAAATGGCAGTCAGCTGGGCAAGCCCTCCTCGAGTGATGCCTTCTGAGGCAGGAAGACTTGATGGAGAAATCATTGTTGAAGTGACGTTGACACCTTGTAGCAGATGTTAGAGGTCAGCATTAGCTAAGCTCCAGGAGCAGTATAGTACTGAGTGGAAGTGCTGCAGTGCCAGAGATGCTGAAGCCCTATCTGCCCTCCTAAGTGGACATAAAAGATCCCAAAGCCACTATTCACACATAAAGAGGTAGGGCAACTTTTCCTGGTTAATATTTATCTCTGAACCAAAAAGTAAACAAAGCTGATTGTCTGGTCATTACCATCTTGCTGTTTGTGGGAGCTTGCTGTGCGCGGATTGGCTGCCACATTTCTGACACTACAGCAATGACTACATTTCAAAAGTACTTCACTGGCTGTGAAGCCCTTCGGAGCATCCTGAGGATGTGAAAGGTGCTATGTAAATGCAAGTCTTTCTCCTTCCTGGGTTGCCTGCCCATAACCTTTGCCACAGTTGTCTTTTGATCCAGTGAATTTTTTGCGGGTGGGGACAAGAGAAAGCAAGCTGTTTTTAATAAAAAGAGAAGGAAAGTTTAGTAACTTGTTGATTTTGAAATCTACAGCACTTCAGACGCAGTGGCTCACCAGACTCTACCTACACCGCCCGCCTGCTGTACTTGGCAGTTCCAAGCTGATGATGAACAATGGTTGGAATACAGGAGATGGGTAGGTACATAAATCTGGAGTTTCAGATCCGTCACCAAGAAACCAGGATCCTGGAATCTCACGGGGTTTCCCTGAGAGGAAATTGGTTCAGCTGCCAGACACAGAAATGCAGATCAGCCGAAATGTAATCCTGCTGGAATTCTGCCCCGTTAAACAAGTCCAGGAAACTTCCAGAAGGGGTCTGGGTGGTTGAGTGAATCTTACAACTATCCGCCCTTTCTTGCCACCATCCCCCCCCACTCACTCCACAAGAGCAAGACAGTTTTGCATTTTTATAGTCCTATAAAAGGCCACCAGACTTCCCAAAGCACTTTAGAGGAAATTAATATTTAGTATGTATTCACTGTTGTAATGTTAGAAATGTGGCAGCCAGTTTGGACACAGCAAGCTCCCACAAGCAGCGATGATCAGATAATCTGTTTTTGTGATGTTGATTTGGGCTGAGTATTGGCCCCAGGAAACTGGTAAGATCTCCTCTGTTCTTTGAATTAATGCCACGGGATCTTTTACATCCACCCGAGGGGGTAGGCAGGGCCTCGGTTTAACATCTCTTCCAAAAGGGGGCAACTCTGACAGGGCAGCGCTCCCTCAGTAATGCACTGGAGTGCCAGTCTTGATTTTTGTGCCCAAGTTGCTTGAGTGGGACTTGAACCCACAACCTTTGGGACACAGATGAGCGTACAACCCACTGAGCTGACACCTCACGGAAGTGTGATGGGGGAGCTCCCAAGGAATCGCACCCAGCACTTATTTGGCAGTCCTCAGTGGAATGGCTGACAGCTGTGGCCAGTCTCTCTCTGAGCTCACAGGAATGATTCCAGAAATCAGCCAGAGAGAGTTAACCTTGGCGGCGTTCGATCACAGTAACACTGGGGCCAGAGTTTTCACGTTAGCGTGTGGGGGGTGGGCCCCACACGCCAACGCATAAAATGGCATGCGGTGACGTCGGGCGAGCGTCCTGACGTCACCACACGGCATCGTGATGTTTCGGTGGGCGGGCTCGCGATGATCTCCGATGCGTGCTCGCCATTAACTAACGGGCCCCTTAAGGTCCCTGAGTCAGTAATTGATGCCGATTTTTCGGGACCCGTGCGATCTTCAGGTCGTTGCATGAACGCAACGGGTAGGGTGGGGTAGGGCACATTTTTATAAACCTCATCCACGGGCGGGATAAGAGGGGTGAGTGGGGTCGCCAGTGGTATTTGTCAGATATTTAATGCTTAAAGTTACTGATACTTGCCTGTGTGAGCAGGAATACTTCAAAACTCTTCACAGCTGCTTGGGCAGGAGTAACAGGCTTCAGGTCAGGACTCTGGAGTAAACATCGTTTCTGGGGCCTTGCTGGTTTCAGGCAGCCTTCCCTTACCCTGGGAATGGGAGTTGTGCTCTCCACTGGAGGCACCTCCTCTGAGGAGGAAGGGAGGGCCAGAAGAGGGAGGAGGCCAGGAGTCCACATTCAGCCACCTGTGGAAGGAGAAGCACAGGCACAAGGGCCGCAGGGCCAACAGGTAGTCCAAGGCAGAAGGGGCCACAGAAGACGCCACTATCTTGCTGCCGGGGTTTACAGGTGGCAAAGCAGCAACCTCAATATGTCTGAGGTGCAATGCCGAAGGAGGCTCCGTCTGTCAAGAGAGACAGTCAACTATATCTGTCAGGTGATAGGCCCTGAGATCTGCGCCAACTGTGTGGGTGAGTACCCCATGCCAGTGGCGATGAAGGTCACAGCTGTTCTCAACTTCTATATCTCTGGCTCTTTCCAGGGGTTGGTGGGTGATCTTTGCAGAATCTCCCAGTCAGCTGTCCACACTTGTGTCAAGCAGGTGACAGACGCTCTGTTCAGGCTGCATTGACTTTCATCCACTACCATGTCCATCTCCCATACTGGCACTGACCAGCTGAGGTCAATGCTGCAGTGAGAGCTTGCAGGTTCGAACACAACTCCAGGAGGAGCCTGTCCATGAGAGTCGCCACTCTCTCCATGGAGGAAGCATGGCGCTTGGCCATGAGGCTCATTGCATCGGTGATGCTCCACGTGGACTCCTCAAGCACGGGCACCATGCCACGCATAGCCTCACGTATCTCCGCCAGATCCTCCCGCATACCCTGCTGCACTTCCAGCGTCTGTTGCCTCAAAGACGACTCCAGAGGCACATCATCAGCACCGACTGAGCATGTGTCTGGTCCCCTCCAGTCCTCCGACTGCCAGCGCCATGGGCACTCTCTGTCTCCGCCCGCACCTCAAGCGAGTGTGAAGTGCCCTCACCGCTGTGCCTCGGGACACTAGCTGATGATCTCATTCCCACTGAGGTGCTGGTATCTGCGCTGGTGCCTGCCTGGCAGAGGTGGTATGATGCTGATGAGTCGAAATATCCAGGGCCCTCGGGTGTGAGAGGTGGCCCCTCTGCCTCCTCCTCCCAGCCCTGCTCCGGTGATGCTGAAAGGAAGAACAGGGACATTTGATTAGTTAAAGTGGAGACAATGTCAATATGCATGCCTGGCCCCCGGATCATTATGTGCTCATCCTTCCATAATCAATGGTCAACCCATGTTGGAAGCTTCAATCACTGAGCATTGAACAGTGGCATGGCTGCTGGAACACACATGGTGACCTCAGTGCATGACAATCTTACCTCCCCGTGGCACCCCAGCCTCACTGCCACAGGTCGACCTGGGCTCATGCCGCGTCTCCAGCTCCATCGCCTCCTGCTCGTATCTGGTGATTATGGCCAACTGGGCCTGGCTCCCGCCAGTCCACATTCGCTCGGAGGCATTGTGTGCAGTATTCTCTTGAAAGGGAGAGAGGAGCATTGATTAGTCCACCCTGTACCTGGATTGCCATCACATCCCTGCCACCCCAGCCTGAGTGGGACATTTCAGGACTCCAGTGAATTGTGACCTCGCAGCTGCTACACACTCACCAAGAAGCCAGGGCTGACCACCCCCCCACTTGCCCACATGCTGCCTCTGTCACATTTGCCACCACACGGTCTAACCATGCAAAGCAAGGAGGCACAAGCACGTGGAACACTGAGGGTAGCAGATGGATGGGTGCCCCCCCACCTAGAAGCTCCCCTCCCAGCCTGTCAGCAGCCTGACTTTGACATGTTTTGCAGTTCCAGCACTGCGCCTAGGTGCAGATCCTTGAAGTATCCCCCAAAACAGTACTCCGGGTGTCAGTGTCACACATGCTGCGGGTGCAGGACCCATCTCAGCACTACCCTCTCAGGGTGAACTGGGCATGGAATTACCTATGAACCTCTGATGGCCCACCTAGCGAGGGAAACAGGCAGTGGATGATGCAATGCTGTAACTGGGGGCGGGGTGGGGGAACTGGGGGGAAAGACTGTCTGCTGTGTTAAGTGGCCTAGGCCAACATGGTACTCACCCTTACCGAGTGCAAGAGGTCATTGAAACACTTGCGGCACTGGACCCATGTGCATCGCACCACGCCATGGGAGCTCACTATGCCACCTCCTCCCTGGCATGTTTGGTCAGGTGGGGGGGGCTTCCTCCTCCCATCCTGGGGTACGAGGACCTCCTGCTATGCTGCCACCTCCTCCAGGAGAGCAGTTAGGCAACTCATCGGAAAAGCGAGGGGCACAGTACCCCGCTGCCCAATTCTCTCGTCTGGCCTGCTCACCAGCAGCGCTGTGGGGAGCCCTTCTGTTGGCCATGATTCACAGCCTTTGCAAGGCTGCCTGCGCGCTATTTAAACAGGCCGCCAGGTGGCCATTGATCCCTGCAGTCATTGCACTCCAGCCGCCGCCCGCCCACTCCCGCTGTCCTCGGGAGCCGCTTTTCACACTGGGCGGGCCTTAATTGGCCGACCCACGTAAAATGGAGGCGTGGAGCTGATCGCGGGCGGTGATCGGCTCCACGCCCGCCTGCGCCCACTCTCAAATGGCCCGCCCGACAGGGAGAAAATTCTCCCCTAGGAAACTCAGCTTTCCCTCAGGAGCCTCCTTTAAACTGTCCTGCCTGACCTTGGCCCTTCCCCCTGGAGGGGTACAGTTCTCTTAGCTGCAGTTGGTGTCTTAGCTCATGGTCATCCCAGGACTTTGAGATCTGCTCCACTGTTCTCCCGTTATGTGATTGGCCCAGTTGGAATTTTGGGCTGTGTGTGTGTGTGTGTGTGTGCAGGTTTAGATACTGTTATACTTGCCTTTGTTTGTGCCAGCTACATTACATTGTGAGGCTACTGCACTGGACAACAAAAACTTGCATTAACATAATGCATTTAATGCAGTAGAATGCCCTAAGGCGCTTCACGGGAATGTTAAGAAACTAAATTTGACCTCGATCCACATTAGGAGATATTAGGTCAAGTGAACATAAGCTTGGTCAAAGGGGTAGGTTTTATGAAGTATCTTAGAAGAGAGAGAGGAAGAGAGATGGAGAGGTTTAGGGAGGGAATTCCAGAGCTTAGGGACCCAGCAGCAGAAAGCACGGCGGCCATTTTCGGAGAAACAGCAGGTGAACAAAAGTCCAAAAATTGATCAAGTGAAGAATTTGGCTGCAGCACCAACGAATCTGCCTCTTCCATTTCCAATAGTGCTGTGGGAGCTCTTGCATCCACTTTAGGTAAACAAGATGAGCAGCTGATCCAAAAGACAACGCCTGCATTAATGCAGCACCCCCTCAGCACCATCCTGAAACAGCAACATACAGTAGCTTCAAGTCCACTGTGGATCTTGAACTCTCAGTTACTGAGTTTAGGGTGAAGTCTGCTGCAGTGAGCTGAGCTGAGCTGAGCTGAGACTCATCCACAGATGCTGCCAATCTGCTCTATGTTTTCAACTTTTTCTCCCTTCCACAAGGCTGAATTACCTATGAACCCATTGGAGCAGGTTAGGACCATGATCACCCTTGTGCTCACTGACCTACATTGGCCTCCAGTCCAGAAACACCTTAATTATAAAATTCTCAATCAATTCCCTCCATGGTTTTGCTCCCAGCCCGAAACCCCAACCACCCCTCCACCCGGACTCTGCGGCTCCTCCAATTCTTGCCTTTTGTGCATTCACAATTTTCTTTCCTCTATCATTGTCGGCCATGCCTTCAGCAGGGGGCGGTGATGGTGTAGTGGTATTGTCACTGGACTAGGAATCCAGGGTAATTCTCTGGGGACCTGGATTCAAATCCCACCACAGCAAATGGTGGAATTTGAATTCAATAAAAACTAATGGAATTAAAAGAATTAAAACTATTGTCAACTGTTGTAAAAACCCATCTGGTTCACTAATACCCTTTTGCATAATTTGCAGTCCTTATCTGCCCTACGTGTGACTCCAGACCTACAGCAATGACTCTTAAATGCCCTGTGAACAAGGGCAATTAGGAATGGGCAATAAATGCTGGCCTAGCCAGCGATGCATGAATATATAAAAAAAGCTGTCTGGGACCCTAAGCTCTGGAACTTCCTCCTTGTGGCTTGATAGAACCATTACAGCCCTGTTGCAGGAGAGACTGGAGCAAAGGAGACAGATACCAGTCCCAAGCTAAAGAAAACCCCAAACTCCAGTGGAATGGAAGAGGGGAAAGTCCAAAGAAGACCTTCTAGTCAAAGGAAGGACAGGAACCTGGGAAAAGGCCCTGTTAATGAAGTTGTGTGGGAGGCAGAGAGAAAGGCTCCAAGCTTCAGGTTTAAAGAGACAAAAGCTTCAGAAAGCAGATTTAAAGCAAGAACAGTTTGCAAGAGGCAAGAGGGCCCAAAGAGACAACTGAAGGTCTGTAACTCTTTGCTATGGGCATGTGAAGCAGTGGTGTAATGTTAACGCTGAGTTGGTGAGTGAGTGTGCATGGAAGACAGCTTGAATACATGTGGTGACCCAGGGAAGAGGATCATCAGAAGGATGAGAGTTCGAAACCCTGGGGATGAACCCTTGTAGAAGGCATCTGAGAGAAAGCATCAGTTTGGGAGGAGATTCCAAGCGGAGGCCTTGGAGAGTGGAGATTGGAAATCCTCGAGTAAAGAATGGAGTGCAGTGAGGCAGGTTGGCTCACAGTGTGACAAGTGTCTGGGGAGAGCTGATGAGGGATCCATAGCATCTGTTTGAGGTGGCATCTGTCACTTGGTTTCAGTGTGTGGTGTGTCCGACCACAGGATGCGATAGGTTTACATGGGCTGTGTACTTACTGAGGAGATTAGAGTATAAGATAGCTTTTGTAACTTGTGTTATCCTTACAAATCTGTATACACCTGTAAAGGTATAGTTGTAGGTGAAGGAGTATTGTAATATAGTTCATATTTCTTGTTTAATAAATGTTTTATTCTTTTGTTAAAAGTTCATCAACTGACTCCGGTGCCTCTGTTCAGTAGCCACTCTCCATGTATCTAAACAAACAAATAAAAGTTAGGATCTATCAAGCTGGGTTCCACTCTGGGATCAGGCTTGTCCAGGGGTAACCTCAGCTGTGGATCATAACACGTTACTTTTCAGAAAGGAATGTCTTGGCCAATCTTCATCCTTCAGCCATCACAATCAAAATAGATTCATTGGTTCACCTGCTGTTAGATTGTAAATCTGTAGTTTAGACGATTATTCTGATTTCTTGTTTAAATTCTGCAGGGTGAAGGTGGGGTGGTCTGCTCAGTCAATAGTCAAGATATTGAACAGAGTTATCAGCTGAATCCCCAAGGATCCCTACAATTTACTGCTCGCCGCTTTAAATACACACTGGACTTTTCAGGTACAATGTTATAGCTATAAATCAGGTGTCAAATTCAGCATCACAGCAGGAGGCCATTCAGCCTATTGTGCCTCTTTGAAAGAACTATCTAATTAGTCAACACCCCACTCTTTCACTAAAGCCCGTTCTTCTCCTAAAGAAAATTATATATTTTTTTTTTGCTTTCAAGTATTCATCCTTTTAAAAATTACCTGTGAATCCTGTTTCCACCACCCTTTAAGGCAGTGTGCTTCATCTCCCCCTCTGGTTTAGCCAATTATCTTCAATCTGTGTTCTCTCATTGACCCTTCTGTCAATGGAAACAGTTTTACTTTATTTTACCCTTTCAAAACCCTTCATGATCTTCAACACCTCTATTAAGTCTCCCCTTAACCTTCTCTGCTCTATACAGAACAATCCCAGCTTCTCCAGTCTTTTATATGGTGGCTAATGTTTCATGTAACTGAGTGTTCCTGTCAAGTAATGTAACAGAATGGGACATCGTTAGCTTAACAAACCAAATATGGGTATAGCCCCAACACTGACAGTAGTTTCAGGCGTCCGCACAGGCAAAGTTAAAGGCAGAAATCCAGAACTTTCTGTCAGTGATACTGTAAGAGCAGAAGACGTAAGAGCAGAAGTAGGCCATTCAGCCCATCGAGTCTGCTCCGCCATTCAATGGCTGATCTGATAATCTTGAACCCCACTTTCCTGCCTTTTCCCCATAACCCTTGATTCCCTGACTGATTAAAAATCTGTCTATCTCAGTCTTGAATATACCTAATGACCCAGCCTCTACAGCCCCCTGTGGTAAAGAATTCCACAGATTGACTACCCTCTGAGAGAAGAAATTCCTCCTCATCTCTGTTTTAAATGGGTGACCCCTTACTCTGAGATTATGCCCTCTGGTCGAGACTCTCCCACAAGAGGAAACGATCTCTCAGCATCTACCCTGTGAAGCCCCCTAAGAATCTTATATGTTCCAATAGGGTCGCCTCTCATTCTTCTAAACTCCAATGAGCACAAGCCCAACCTACTCAACCTCTCCTCATAAGAAAATCCCTCCATACCTGGGATCAATCTAGTGAACCTTCTCTGGACTGCCTCCAATGCTAGTATATCTTTCCTTAGATAAGGGGGCCAAAACTGTTCGCAGTAGTCTAGGTGTGGTCTAACCAGTGCCATTTATACTTTTAGTGAGACTTCTCTATTTTTATACTCCATTCCCTTTGAAATAAAGGCCAACATTCCATTTGCCTGCCCAATTATCTGCTAAAATTGTATGTTAGCTTTTTGGGATTCATGCACAAGGACTCCCAAATCCTTGTGACTGCAGCTTTCTGCAGTCTTTCTCCATTTAAATAATATTCAGCTCCTCTATTCTCCCTGCCAAAGTGCATAACCTCACATTTTCCCACATTATATTCCATCTACCAAGTTTTTGCCCACTCACTTAACCTGTCAACATCCCACTGTAGACTCTGTGTCGTCCTCACCACTTGCTTTCCCACCTATTTTTGGGTCTCCACAAACTTGGTGATAGTACATTCACTTCCCTCATCTAAGTCATTAATATATATTGTAAATAATTGTGGCCCCAGCACTAATCCATGTGGCACTCCACTAGTTACACGTTGCCATCTTGAAAATGCCCCCCTTATCCCAACTCTCTGTCTTCTATTAGTTAGTCAATCCTCTATCCATGCTAATATACTATCCCCAACACCATGGGCTCTTATCTTATTAAGCAGCCTTATGTGTGGCACCTCATCAAACATATTTTGGAAATCCAAATATATTACATTTACTGATTCCCCTTTATCTATCCTGTTGATACCTCCTCAAAGAATACTAATAAATTTGTCAGACATGATTTCCCCTTCATGAAGCCATGCTGCCTCTGCTTGATTAGATTATGTATTTCTAAATGCTCTGCTATTACATTCTTTATAATAGACTCTAACATTTTTCCAATGACAGATGTTAAGCTAACTGGCCTATAGTTACCGGTTTTTTGTCTCCATCTATTTTTGAATAAGGGTGTTACATTGACAGTTTTCCTATCCTCTGGGACTTTTCCAGAATCTAAGGATTCTTGGAAGATTACTACCAATGTATCCACTATCTCTGTAGCGACTTCCTTTAATATCCTAGGATGCAACCCATCAGGTCCAGGGGGCTTATTGGTCTTTAGCCCCATTAGTTTCCCTAGTATTTTTTCTCTAGTGATAGTTATTGTATCTATTTCCTCCCCTTTTGTCCCTTGATTATTTAGCATTTTTTGGAAAGCTATTACTGTCTTCTACCGTGAAGAATGATGCAAAGTGTTTATTCAACTCCTCTGCCATTTCCCCGGGTTCCGCATTATTATTTCCCCAGCCTCATTCTCTAAGGGGTCTATATTCACTTTGGCCTCTCTCTTCTACTTTATATTTTTAAGAAGCTCTTACTGTCAGTTTTTATATTACTTGCTAGTTTACCCTCAAAGTTTATTTTCTCCCTCTTTATTAGTTTTTTGGTCACCTTTTGTTGCTTTTTAAAACTTTCCCAATCCTCTGGCTTACCACTAATCTTTGTCACATTGTATGTTTTTTCTTTCAATTTGATACTATCCTTAACTTCCTTGGTTAACCATGATTGGTTTATCCCCTTATTTAAATCTTTCTTCCTCAGTGGCATATATCATTGTTGTGAGTCAAGAACTATTTTCTTAAACGTCTGCCATTGTTCATCAACCGTCTTTTCTGCTAAAATCCTTTCCCAGTCCACTCCAGCCCAACTCTGTCCTCATTCGTTTGTAATTACCCTTATTTAAGTTTAGCACAGTTGTTTCTGACCCAAGTTTCTCACTCTCAAAACTGAATGCTAAATTCTACCATATTGTGGTCACTGTTTCCTAGGAGGATACACTTTAGTCTGAGATCATGTATTAAGCCTGCCCCATTACACAATACCAGATCCAAAATAGCCTGATCCCTGATTGGATCCACAACATATTGTCCTAGGAAACTGTCCTGAATACACTCTAAGTTCTTGCTCGTGGCTACCTCTGCCAATTTAATTTCCCCCATCTACATGGAGATTAGAGTTGCCCATGATTAATGTACTGCCTTTTTTACATTCCATCATTATCTCCTGATTTATTCGCTGTCCTACAGTATAGCTACTGTTAAGGGGCCTAGAGACTACTCCCACCAGTGTCTTCTTCTCCTTGTTATTTCTTACCTCCACCCATATGGATTCTACATCTGCTGATCCAAGATCCTTTCTTGCTATTGTACTTATTCCATCTTGTACAAACAAAGCTACCCCACCACCCCTTCCTTCCTGCCTGTCCTTTCCAAAAGCCACATACCCCTTAATATTTAGTTCCTAGGTTTGATCTCCTTGTAACCATGTCTCCGTAATGGCTATAAGATCATACCCATTAACTCTATTTGTGCTGTTAATTCATTTATTTTGTTTTGAATGCTACGTGCATTTAAGTAAAGAGCCATTAATTTTGCCTTTTTACCATTTTTTCCCCCTTTGACCCTATTTGCTGCTGTTTTTTTATGTTTGTACACTCTGTCCCTTCCTGTCACACTCTGGGTATCAATAGCTAAATAGCTGCCCTGCAATGCCGCCATATCCTTTTGCTTTGTAAGCCTACATATCCCCTCTCCAGAATCCTCCCCCTCTCTATTTACTTTAAAGTCCTCCCTACAGCCCTGGTTATTTGATTCACCAGGACACTGGTGGTTCAAGTGAAGCCCGTCCCACTGGAACAGCTCCCTTCTACCCCAGTACTGGTGCCAGTGCCCCATGAACCGAAACCCATTTCTCCCACACCAATCTCTGAGCCATGCATTTAACTCCTTGACTTTATTTACCCTATGCCAGTTTACCCGTGGCTCAGGTAGTAATCCCGAGATTATTACCTTGGAAATTCTGCTTTATAATTTACCTCCAGTTAAAATTCTTTCAGCAGAGCCTCCTTTCTAGTCCCATCAATGTCGTTGGTACCAATGTGGACAATGACAACTGGATTCCCCCCTCCCCCTCACTCCAAGTTCCTCTCCAGCCCTGTGGAGATGTCCTTAACCCTGGCACTGGGCAGGCAACACAGCCTTCGGGACTCACGCTCACGGCTGCAGAGAACATTATCTATCTCTCTAATTATACTGTCCCCTACCACCACTACGTTCCTATTTCCTCCCCCCACTTGAATGGCTCCCTGTACCATGGTACCATGGTCAGTTCGCTCATCCTCCCTGCAGTCCCCACTCTTGTCCACACAGCTTGAAAGAACCTCGTAATGTTGGACAGTTGCAGGGGCCGAGGCTCCTCGAATGCTACCCCCTGGGTCCCCACACCTGCTTCACCTGCAGCCACACCCTCCTGTCCCTGATCACAGACTAAATTTGAATTACCTAATCTGAGGGATGTGACAGCCTCCTGGAGCAAAGTGTCCAGGTAACTTTCCCCCTCCGTGATGTGACGCAATGTCTGCAGCTCGGACTCCAGCTCCTCAACTCGGATCCCAAGTTCCTCGAGCTGCAAACACTTACTACAGATGTGTTCACGCTGGGTCACCTTGGTGTCCAGCAGCTCCCACATGCTGCAGCAGCAACACAACACCCGTCCTGCCATCGCTATCGTATTTTATTTAATTTATTAATTACTCTAGTATCCCTGAAGACTCTCCCGCTCTTTACACTTTATTGTAATTATTTTTTTTACACCAGTATCGATCTTATACTTAACAAGCTATTTCTATGAAAGAGAGAAAAAGACTAGAGACCTAATCACAAACCAAAGACCTTACTTTTACTTGAAGGACTAGAAATGTTCACCAATCTTACTCACCAATCAGCTGCTTTCCCTGCACCCATGTCACACGGTTCATGATGTCATTTCCCACTCTACCACAGGGTGCAATGTTGAAGTACTTCCAGATAGAAATCAATTAGAAATCACTGAATTGATATGAATTTTCACTTTTTGCACTATTCACCTCACTTTTACAACCCTGAAAAGGTTACACCTTGCCAAATGAGGTGTAACTGGATTCTGAATGGCATAGTGCTAATTACTGATGAATAACCTCTCTGGCCTTGGATAACGAATCTTATATTTGTGGAATGCCAAATTTCTCCATTCAATGACAAACATTCCAACAATTAAAAAAAAAAGTTTTCGTCCTTGGGTTTTCATGCTCTACTTTAATCCCATGTGTATGCCCCAAACTTTATTTTATTTTCTGTAAAATTATAAGGAACTGCTTGTTATTTCCTGGTTGGCTGTGCGAATTCTTCAATGTGATTGGCTGCTTAGCCTGCTCGATGACATCACCATTGATGGATGGCAGAATGAAGTTAACACCGAGAAAGGGAAATTCATCCCACAGAGCCGGTGAGATCTCTCAGTGCAGCTTTCCTAATGGTGAACAGTGAGCGCAATCATTTCACCACTTACCGCAAAGTTCATAAAAGTTACATCAGAGAAACAGGTCATTCAGCTCAGCCAATTTGTATAAGTGTATAACTTTCACATGAACAGATAAGCCCTGATCATTGTGTTTGAATTTTTGCAGCCATGAGACAAACCAATCTTTCAATTGGCACCAAGAGAGCTGTCAAGCGTTTGGTAACTCCTAGCCTCCGGGGAGCAAGCGGGTAAGTGTGTGGAGTACGTGTTAATACTGCACACAACTGGAGCATCAACAATGAATTTTGGTGTGAACTATAATTAGTCTAAGCTACACTTTCATTGATATACAATTTACTGCTCTCATTGAGTACTGATTGATGGAGCAAATAATCAATGTAGAATAACAGACAGGGCAGAGGGAGGTGCTTGAGGGAGTCATAGTAACTGAGATTCCAATGATGAGGGAGTTTATACCAGACACTGTAGCTCAGTGGGAATTATTTTACTATCCAGTAACTCTTGTCACATTTCCTCTAAAATGCACCCTGTGCTTAGCACCTCATCACACAATAAACCCTGTTCTTAACTGAAGCTGTTCCAACCAAGGCAGTAGAGTAGTTTAACCAGTGCAGTCCACATAGCTATAATTGTGGGAGTGTTGGAGCTAAACTGCCTTGCCCACAATTAGCGCTGGATTTAAAGGGGGACTCTCCAGTCTCTGATACCAGATCCCAGAGCATTTAAGTATTTAAGCCTGCGGTGCCTCTCAGCATTCTTCCCTGAGATCCAGACACCTGGACTTTGCACCTCATGGTGTGGGAACTCAGGTCACACCCGTCGCAAGATTCACGAGGAGCACCAACATTTGAACTAAAGAGGGAGGAATCAGCCTGAGGAGCCGAGGAGAAAGCTGGACATCTTGGAGATGAGGGGCTCCTCAAAAAGGGAAGGAAGCCACAGATACCCTGAGGGAATAGAGCTGAATGAACTTTTTTTTTCCAATTCTTTCATGGGATGTGGGTATCACTGGCGAGACCAGCATTTATTGCCCATCCCTAATTGTTCTCAAGAAGGTGGTGGTGAGCTGCCTTCTTGAACCGCTGCAGTCCATGTGGTGTAGGTACACCCACAGTGCTGTTAGGGAGGGAGTTCCAGGATTCTGATCCAGCGACAGTGAAGGAACGCCGATATATTTCCAAGTCAGGATGGTGAGTGGCTTGGTGGGGAACTTGCAGGTGGTGGTGTTCCCATGTTTCTGCTACCCTTGTCCTTCTAGATGGTAGAGGTCGAGGGTTTGGAAGGTGCCAGCGAAGGAGCTTTGCTGAGTCACTGCGGTGCCTCTTGTAGTTAGTACACACTGCTGCCACATGATTCACTGGTGGAAGGATTGAATGTTTAACACGGTGAATAGGGTGCCAATCAAGCAGGCTGCTTTGTCCTGGATGGTATCGAACTTCTTGAGTGTTGTTGGAGCTGCACTCATCCAGTCAAGTGGAAAGTGTTCCATTACACTCCTGACTTGTGCCTTATAGATGGTGGACAGGCTTTGGGGAGTCAGGAGATAAGTTACTCACCACAGAATTATCAGCCTCTGACCTGCTCTTGCACAGTATTTATATGGCTAGTCCAGTTTCAATTTCTGGTCAACGGAAGCCCCTAAGATGTTGATTTTTATTTTCTTTATTCATTCACAGGATGTGGGCATCGCTGGCAAACCCAGCATTTGTTCCCATCCCTAATTGCCCTTGAACTAAGTGGCTTTCTCAGCCATTTCAGAGGGCAGTTAAGAGTCAACCATATTGCTCTGGGTCTGGAGTCACATGTAGGCCAGACCAGGTACGGATGACAGATTTCCTTCCCTAAAGGACATTCGTGAACTAGATGGGTTTTTACGAAAATCGATGATAGTTTCACAGTCACCATCATTGATATGAGCTTAGCTTTATATTCCAGATTTTTTATTAACTGAATTCAAGTTTCACTAGCTGCTGTGTCGCCAGAGCATTAGCCTGGGTCTCTGGATTACTAGTCCAGCGACATTACCACTACACCACCATCTCCCCACCTGATAGTGGGGGATTCAGTGATGGTAATGGCATTGAATGTCAAGGGGCAATGGTTAGATTCTCTTGTTGGAGATGGTCATTGCCTGGCACTTTTATGGCACGAATGTTATTTGCCACTTGTCAGCCCAAGCCTGGATATTGTCCAGGTCTTGCTGCATTTGGACATGGACTGCTTCAGTATCTGAGGAGCCGTGAACGGTGCTGAACATTGTGCAATCATCATCTGACTTTATGATGGAAGGAAGGTCATTGATGAAGCAGCTGAAGATGGTTGGGCCGAGGACACTACCCTGAGGAACTCCTGCAGTGATGTCCTGGAGCTGAGATGACTGACCTCCAACAACCACAGCCATCTTCCTTTGCGCTAGGTATGACTCCAACCAGCGGAGAGTTCTCCCCTTTATTCCCATTGACTCCGGTTTTGCTAGGGCTCCTTGATGCCACACTCGGGTCAAATGCGGCCTTGATGTCAAGGGCAGTCACTCTCACCTCACCTCTGGAGTTCAGCTCTTTCATCCATGTTTGGACCGAGGCTGTAATGAGGACAGGAGCTGAGTGGCCCTGGCCGAACCCAAACTGATAATTGGTTAGGTTATTACTGTGTAAGTCGTGCTTGATAGCACTGTCGACAGCACAGTCCATCACTTTACTGATGATCAAGAGTAGACTGATGGGGCGGTAATTGGCTGGGTTGGATTTGTCCTGCTGTTTGTGTACAGGACAAACCTGGGCAATTTTCCACATTGCTGGGTAGATCCCAGTGTTGTAGCTGTACTGAAACAGCTTGGCTAGTGGCGCAGCCAGTTCTGGAGCACAAGTCTTCAGTACTATTGCCAAGGATGTTGTCAGGGCCCAAAGCTATTGCAGTATCCAGTGCCTACAGCCGTTTCTTGATATCACGTGGAGTAAATCGAATTGGTTGGAGACTGGCATCTGTGATGCTGGGGAGCTCCGGAGGAGGCTGAGATGGATCATCCACTCGGCACTTCTGGCTGAATATGGTTGCAAATGCTTCAGCCTTGTCTTTCGCACTGATGTGCTGGGCACCCCCATCGGTGAGGATGGAGACAGGAAGTGCTGGGAAAACTCAACAGGTCTGGCAGCATCTGTGGAGAGAGAAACAGAATTAACATTTCAAGACCAATTTTCGGCTCCTCTTCAGAACTGATGGTGGGGAGGTGGGCATGTGAGTATGTGGAATTAGGTGCCGAGCTGTGACGCTTTTCCAGGCATTTCTGTTGTGAGGGGCAGGTTCAATGAACCTTCTGGTATTCTTCTGCCTGTTGATTGTATGTTTACACCCAGTGTCAAGCTGCGTTTTTGAACAGATTTCTGTACTTTCTTGATTCTGTGAAATTACAGGTGTCATTTCTGTTGCTGTATAAAAACAGTTTGATGCGTGAATTATGCAAGTTAGAATTCAAGACATCAGAGAAAACATTTCTTATTCTAACATTAAAAGGAAATAAGAAAGGGAGTTCTGAAGGAGAGTCATATTGGACTCGAATTGTTAACTCTGTTTCTTTCTCCACAGTTGCCGTCAGATCTGAGTTTTTCCAGCACACACTGTTTTTATTTCAGATCTCAAGCAGCTGCAGTATTTTGCTTTTATTGAGGGTCGGGATATTTGTGGATGAGGCAGGTGAAGAGAAAGCAATCTAAGAGGCAAGAAGGTGAATGCTGTCAAATAATGCTACAAAGGCACACGAACAGGAGGCAGCCATTCAGCTTCTTGTGCATTTTAAGTGATGGCAATTCTATTACTCCCATTTGGGAATACCCAATAGAAATACACAATTTACCTCACTGGGCTAACTGCCAGCACTGCAGGGCACTTAAGCTTCTAGAACCAAGACATCCCCATTGCCTTTAACTGCAGAACTGATTCAGTTTCATATAATAACATATCACAGTCCTGGTCTGTCGAGCAGGCAGTCCCTTTAAGAAGATGTTCCAATATTTTTCAGTGCTAACTGAGATACAATATCTACCTTGGTGTTGCCCATGTGCCATTCTCAACTCTTGAGGCAGAAAATTGTGGACTTGAGTCACATTCTGTCGACCTTAGCACATCATCAAGGTTGACACTCCACTGTAGGTATTGAGGGGATGCTGCACTGTCTGAGGTGCTGTCTTTTGGATGTGATGTTGAACTGATCTGTAGCTCTCAGGTGGACATAAAAAATCCCAGGGATCAAAGAGGAGCAGGAGAGTTATCAAGGTGTCCTGGCCAGTGTTTGTCCCTCAACCAAGATCACAAAAACGGATTATCTGATCATTATCACATTGCTGTTTGTGGGATCTTGCTGTGTATAAATTGGCCACCACATTTCCTACATTACAACAGTGACTACACTTCAAAAGTACTCTGTTTATCGTAAAGCACTCTGGGACATCCTGAGGTGCCAAATAAATGCAAGTTTTTTAAAATTGTTTCATTCTATTTCACAGAAGCGCTGCAAACAAAGGATTGTGGCAGTTCATGGATGACGATGGGTTGTGGAAGGAGTACTCACAGGTTGGTTAGGCTTTCTATTCAAACTACAGCTGTAGAATAAGCTCCACTCGATCTTCAAGTGTTCAAAGTGGACACTAATACATAAAATATAAGTTGCATTGCCCAGCGCTGACACTTTTCCATTCATAAAGACACAATTCTGGAGGTGAAAATTAAGGGACGTTCTGATATAATCCCCATTGGAGGTGCTTTATTTCACATGACAAGTTAAACGGAGGCCTCATCTGCCTGAAGATCCCATGGCCAACATCTGAATAAGAGCAGGGGAGTACTCCCCAGTGTCCTGGCATTTATGCCTCAATCAACATCACTAAAACTGATTACCTGCTTATCACTTAGTGGGATCTTGCTGTGCATAAATTAGCTGCCGTGTTTACCACAGTGACTGCACTTCAAAAGCTCTTCACTATCTGTAAAGTGTTTTTTGGGATGTCTGGTGGTCGTGAAAGGAGCTATAGAAATGCAATACTTTCTTTCAATCTTTTGACAACTTCCATGAAGGGGCCAAACCAGAAACATCACCTGCTCATCCTGACTTTTCCAGGTCCTAACTGACCTGCTGTGTATTTCTAGTGCATTTGTTTTTATTTCAGGTATCTAATGTTTGCAGGAGAACATGAGAAATAGGAGTAGGCCATTCGGCCCCTCAAGCCTACTCCACCATTCAATAAGATCATGACTGATCTGTTGTGGCCTTAACTCCACTTTCCTGCCTGTCCCTCACAACCCTCAACTTCCTTGTTGATCAAAAATGAGCAGGAACGTGGGGAATGCTACCCTCTGGTGGGAGAAGAGGGAATCCTGCAACAAAAAGGCAGCATCATAGAATTTAAGCTCAGTTGCTTAAGCATGAACCCAGGAGAAAATGTCTCACACAAATCACAGAAAATCACAGTACAGAAGGCGGCCATTCAGCCCATCACACCTGTGCCAGCTCTTTGGAAGTGTGCCTGGTGATGCTTAGTCCTCCATCCCTGCTTTTTGTCCATAACCCGATGAGTTCCTCATCCTCAAGCACCTGTCTTACACTCTCAAAATTATTTATGGAATCAGCTTCCACCACCTTTTCAGGTCAAGCGTTCCAGAACCTGAAAACTCTGAGTGAAAACATTCCCCATCTCCCTCTAGACCCCTGCTTACTGACCCTCTCATCAGAGGGTATCATTTTTCTCTATTTACTCCAAACCTCTCGTTATTTTGAAAATCTCTATTGGGTAACTGCTTAACTCCCTCCATTCCAAGAAGAACATTCCTAATTTTTCCAACCTCTCCTCATGGCTGAAGTTCCTCATCCCTGTTAACGTCCTGGTGAACCTCCTCTGGACCCTTTCCAAGGCCTTTGCATCTTTCCTCAAGCGTGGTGCCCAGAATATTCCCAGCTGAGACCTGACCAGTGATTTATAAAGTTCTAGCATGATCTCCTCACTTTTATATTCTTTCCCTTATTTAAAACCCCAAATAACCCTTTTGTTTTCATTCATGTGATGTGGGTGTCACTGGCTGGGCCAGCATTTATTGCCCATCCCTATTTGCCCTTGAAAAGGTGGTGGTGAGCTGCCTTCTTGAAACGCTGCAGTCCATGTGGTGTAGGTACACCCACAGTGCTGTTAGGGAGGGAGTTCCAGGATTTTGACCCTGCGACAGTGAAGGAACGGCGATATATTTCCAAGTCAGGATGGAGTGTGACTTGGGGGGGCACTTCCAGGTGGTGGTGTTCCCATCTATCTGCCGTCCTTGTCCTTCTAGATGGTCGTGGTTGTGGGTTTGGAAGGTGCTGTCTAAGGAACCTTGGTGAATTCCTGCAGGGCATCATGTAGATGGTGCACACTGCTGCTGCTGTGCGTTGGTGGTGGAGGGAGTGAATGTTTGTGGATGTGGGGCCAATCAAGTGGGCTGTTTTGTCCTGGATGGTGTCCAGCTTCTTCAGTGTTGTAGGAGCTGCATTCATCCAGGCAATTGGAGAGTATTCCATAACACTCCTGACTTGTGCCTTGTAGATGGTGGACAGGCTTTGGGGAGTCAGGAGTTACTCATCGTAGGATTCCCAGCCTTGGACCTGCTCTTGTAGCCACAGTATTTATATGGATAGTCTATTTCAGTTTCTGGTCAATGGTAACCCACAGGATGTTGACAGTGGGGGATTCAGTGATGGTGATGCCATTGAACTTCAAGGGGCGATGGTTAGATTCTCTCTTGGGAGATGGTCATTGCCTGGCACTTGTGTGGCGTGAATGTTTATTGCCACTTGTCAGCCCAAGCCTGGATATTGTCCAGGTCTTGCTGCGTTTGGACATGGACTGCTTCAGTATCTGAGGAGTCGCAAATGGTGCTGAACATTGTGCAATCATCAGCAAACATCCCACTTCTGACCTTATGATGGCGGAAGGAGAAAGGTGAGGATGAAGCAGCTGAAGATGGTTGGGCCGAGGGCACTACCCTGAGGAACTCCTGCAGTGATGTCCTGGAGCTGAGGTGACTGAACTCCAACAACCACAATCATCTTCCTTTGTGCTAGGTATGACTCCTACCAGCAGAGAGTTTTCCTCCAATTCCCATTGACCCCAGTTTTGCTAGGACTCCTTGATGCCACATTCGGTCAAATGTGGTCTCGATGTCAAGGGCAATCAATGTGCCATGCCAACTTTAAGGAATTGTTAATAGGGGCGCCAAGGTCTCTGTCCAAGAAGGCTGTGGGGGTTCAGTCATCGAGTACATTCAAGACAGAGATCGATAGATTTCTAGATTTTCAAGACATCAAGAAATATGGGGTAGTGCGGGAAAATAGCATTGTGGTTGGATGGCAGAGCAGGCTTGAAGAGCCAAATGCCCTAATCCTGCTCCTATATGCTGGTGCTCTGTGCACATCTGCACTTTTCAAAATTGCGTCATTTATGGCCCACTGTCTTTCAATATTAGTCCTCCCAAATTGCATTATTTCACACTTCTTTGCATTGAACTCCCATCTGCCATGCTTCTTCCAATTTCACCATGCTTATGGCATCCTGAAGCTCTAATATCCTCATCACTATCTAATATTTTGCCAATTTCATATCATCTGCAAACTATATAATGCTGTTCCCTACACCCAAGTCTATGTCATTCATAAAAACTGATAATAATTAACCCAAAACTGGCCCTTCCTCTTAAATGGTTCTGAGAATCTGAAACATGTTGGAGATGGATGAATCACGGTGTTTATAAATATATCTACTTTCGAAGGGTATCGGGTTATATAATACTGGACCAATAGCTCAGAGGTTGAGAGATTAAATCCAACCATAGTAAATTGCAGAATTGAATTCAATAAATCTGATATATTGTGGTACCCTTGAGGCAACTGGGAACTCCTGCTCTGGACGTAGCTTACATTCCTTGCTATGTGGTTAACTCTTAATGTCTTAAGAGCAACATTTAAAGAGTAAATATTGCCTTTTCTACAACCCAAGAACAAAAATTGTGATGCAAAGAAAAAGGTTTGGGGTCTAAAAATATTAATTTGTCATGATCACAAGATGTCAGACTGGGCTCAATCAGTCATAGAACGATACAACAGAGGAGGCCATTCAGCCCTGTGCTGTTTCAATTAGACCCACTCCCTGTTCTTACCCCCATAACCCTGCATTTTTTTTCCTTTTCAAGTGTTTGTCAAATGCCCTTTTGATAGTTACTACTGAATCAACCACTGCAGCCCTTCCAAACAGCATGTTCCAGATCACAACAACTCACTGCCTAAAAAAATTTCTCATCTCCCCTCTGGTTCTTTTGCCAATTATCTTTATTCTGTGCCCTCTGGTTACCAACCTTCTGGCTAGTTTTTAAAAAAGTCGCATTATTTGCTCTATCAAATCCCTTCATAATTTTGAACACCTCTGTGAAATCTTCTCTTAACCTTCTTGCTCTAAGGAGAACAATCCCAGCTTCTCCACATAACTGAAGTCCCTCATCCCTTGTATTATTTTAGTAAGTCTTCTCCGCACTTGGTCAAATGGTTTACTGCTCCTTCTATGTGGTGTTCCGCAAATGTTTGACTGAGTACTATAATTCTTGTACAATAACTTTACATGACATCTTCACACAGCCCGGAGTCCGCAAATCGATTCCCAGTCAGGACATTGAAAGAATTTATCAGATGAATCCTCAGGGGTCCATGAAGCTTACTACTGGATCATTTATGTACAGCTTGGATTTCTCAGGTAAACCAAACCTTCCATCAAAGCCACTGCAGAAAAATGCACTAGCAGCAGCAACTTCCTGTTCCAAATGAAATTAACCTCGGTGTCTTATGTTATCTGTTACAGCCATGACACAGACCAATTTGACAACCAGGAAAGTCAGACAGGTACGTCGCCTTTGAAGACAAATCAAAAGTCTAAACGAGAAAGGAAAGTATGGGTTAAGAGCCATGTTCCGATCAATACATGGTGTTCACGGGACTAATGGAAAGCTGGGAACCAAATGAAGAGTTGAGCATACAAGTACTTCACGAATTATCTGATAGCAACCTCCGATTTCAGTAAATGAGCTGAGGCACTTCTGTGCAAGACTGAGGGAGCGCTGCACTGTCAGAAGTCCATCTGTTGAATAAGCAGAAGAGGAACAGAGCAGTTCTCTAAATGTCTATCAGTCTCTACTCAGCTATCAAACCACAATAAATGGAAGGCCCACCACAACCTTCTCAAGGGCAACCAGAGATGGGCAATGAATCCAGTGATACCCACATCTCAAGAATGACTTTTTAAAATGTACACCTGATGCAGTGCAAGAATTAACCCCTGTGACATTTTCATAAGCTGTATGTTTTACAGTTAGTTGAATCAGAACAATCAAGCAGTTTCTCAAGGTGGAAAGGAATGGAGGTATCAAGATGAATAATATTAGCAGCAATGTTTCCTCTGTTGAATGTACAATTATTCTGGAGAGAAGGGATTAATTTGCTAACACGCCAAAGCCCTAACTCCTGAATGTTAGCGTACGAATGTTTGATACACATGCATTTCACAGCCATTGAAATGATAAGAGAATTCAATCAGGTAGTTACAGAGAAAGTATTTCCTCTGGTGAGGAAATGCAAATCAGAAGTGGCACAATCTTAAATTAGGCCAAATGAGGAGTGAAAGCTGGAAGCACTTTTTCAAACAAAAGCGTGGTGGAAATCTGGAACTCTGTCCTCCCAAAAGGCTGTGGAGGTTGGGGGCTTTCAAGGCTCAGATCTCTAGATTTCTATTGGGTACAGGTATTAAGGGATATGCAACCAAGATGGGTAAATGGAGTTAAAGGTACAGATTAGCCCCATTCCGAATGGCGGGATAGGCTTAAGGTGCTGAATAGTCTGCTTCCCTTGCCAAAATTCCCTCTAATTTTGCGTTGTTGCACTTTGTCGTCCCTTTAAGGTTGATCTGTAGGCACATGCTCACGTGGGCACATTTTAAAGGGAAGACTGGTTGTGAGCAGCCTGATTGTTGCATGCGAGCTTCTGGATTACTGCACAATGCACACCTGTGCACTTTAAAGGGGACAATGCCTGTTACCATGTTTCCAAGATATGACAGTCAGCAGGAAGCTTACATCATGGCCAGAGTTTTCGACTCGGCGAGCGGGGGCGGGGCCCGCTCACCGAGATGTAAAATGATACGGGGGGTGACGTCGGGCATGCATCCTGACATCACCGCGCATCATTTAGATTTTAAGTTCAGCGGGCGCACAGCCTACTCAGTTGCGTGCCTGCCGAACTGTCAATGGCCTATTAAAAACCAATTAAGGCAATCAGCTGAGCTTTTTGGGTGTCTCAGGGACAGTACCAGCTGAGGGAAAAGCATCTAGTAAATGCTCAGAAATACGCTGGAAGAAAACCGTTTGAATCTGTGCCAGCCCAAGCAAGAAGCCGTGGTGTAGAGATAGTGGTAAATCTTCACTGGGGTTTTGTGTCTGTAAGTGTATTGCCGGGGTAAAAGGAGTAGTGTGAGTTTGAATCATTTTCTGGTGTTTGCATTGAAATCTTTCCAATCTTTTTGTTTAGTGTAATATAGTTCATTTTTGTTGTTTAATAAACTTTTTATTCTGTGTGTTAAGAGTACGCTGGCAGACTCTTGTGAATGCGTTCAATAACTGACCTCCATGGTTTCTTAAAAAAAATGTTAGGATCTATCAAGCCAGGTTTCACTCTGGATCTGACTTGTCCAGTATTAAGGATTATAACAACTGCAAAATCCAATCCATTAGCTTCAGGCTCTTTGGAGGTTTTGTAAATACAATCTGATTTGGTCATTCTTAGGCTGTTTGGTTGGAATTTAGCATATAAGCAACAATTAATTCAACCTTTGAAACAAATACAGAAAGGAGATACTGAGAGATAGGGCTCCGATGTGGAATTCAGACCAGGTAATATATTACATATTGAAATACATTACCACAGAATGACTATCGGCTACTCTTATTGAGCACATTAACACAAATATTTACGGTTTGAAAAGGTAATTTGACTTGTCAGTTCCATTGCCTTCATGTACAGATCATGTACAGAGTTAGCCCAATCATGGCTTCAAACCAAACTGATCAATTTCTTTATAGAAGGAAGGTACAAACTCAAAGGTGAAACTAGGTGGAAATTTAGCGGCTTTGCACAAAGTTGTTTCGCTTCACAACAGCAGGAAATATTTCTAGTGCAAATCCAGAAAAGGGGTCTGTCTTAACTTCAGAGTGACTGAGCTAGACTGCCTGCTCTAGATTGGATACTGATGCCAAGGACAGATACAGTGAAATGAGCACCTTTCACAATTTCAGGATGTCAAAAGGTTCTTTACAGGCAATGAAGTACTCTTATTGAAGTTACTCTTGTGGGAAATGCAACAATTTGCACATAGGAAGATTCCACAAACAGCAATGAGATAATAACCAAGCAGTTTTAGTGGTGTTGCTGGGTAGTACTGGGTCGAACCCCCCTGCTTTTCTTCAATATAGTGGCTTTGGGATTGTCTACATCCACCTGAGGGGGAAACAGGTCCTCAATTTAACATCTAAACTCAGATAACCCAGCCCTCCCCGAGTACTGCAACGATAGTGTCAGTTTGGATTTTGTGCTCAAGTCTCTGGAGCGGGACTTGAACTCTCGACCTTCTGACTCTAGCTGACATCTACGCAAATTTATACGACGTCTAAAATCATGTTGAAGCTTAAACCTAATCAATTCATTATCAAATGATAACCCATTCTGCATAAAATTGGTGTGCGTGGAACTGATGGCTGATGATTTACAGCAGCGATGCCGCTGTTAGTTAGGGATCACTACCCTTTAAGTGACACCTATTTTATCTCAGACATGAATTTGTTGTAAGCTTCAAGTTACATATAGTTTGCCTAGTGATGCACACGGACACCCCTCCCTCCCCTGCCAAACTTGAGAATATGGGGATCTCAGCACAACTGTAATTTCCTCATCTCTTCTGCTATGGAAAATCTGCATATGTGCATACACACACACACCATGCAGGCTCATTTTCTTTTTTTAATGTTAAACAGCGTAAAGGGCTTTCTTTCAATCTGGTATCTTCACTTTCTAACCTGCCAAAACAATACCAGATGGTTTTTTTTGTTACAGTACAAATTGATTTATAATTGCTGAATACTGTACATTTCGACTGATCTGTAATTTGGTGCAAGAATATTTGTTCTTTTTTTTTAAATACTTGCAGTATTCAGCAATGATGATGTACAATAATGCCATGCCAAGATAAAGCTTCGCTGAACAAACCATCACAGAATTCATCACAAACTTACAGTTAGACATAGACAAGAAATAACCAATGCCCAAAACATGTGCACAATATATTTTATCTTCACCAAACCATTGCAATCGAACAGAATACCTAAAAATAACCCAAAGACAGTTTCAGAAGACACACGGGTGCCTGGAAACTAAAGATTAACAGGAATGTTGATATGTTCAATTACTTTGGACTGCCCACTTCTTTATCCCTGAAGTACAGAATGGCAGTGAGTATTTTACAAGGGGTTTGACATGCGGCTCGAACAGTTTGAAAAATATCTTCACCTGATGGGCCACATTTATTTATTGCACAACAATAAAGAAATGGAGAGTACGGGCTTCACTGCAAGTCATCTGACTTCCACCTCAAGTTGATTTTGGTTTGTTTATTAGAAGCTAAGGTGGCAACGTGAACCGCCAGAGCCACCTCAGTACAAGCACTGGAGCAACATGGAGAATAAATTAAATTGCTTTGCCTAATATTGCTGTACATTCATTAAGGCTGCAGAACTGGTCCCAGACAGAAAGCTTCTTACCAAATGGAACTAAAACAGAGCACAGCTTGGAAGTATAAAGTAGACGTTCTTCTCACAGCAAAAAAACTGCCAAAAAGACAACTTGCGCTACTTAATTTAAGACCACTTACGACACATAGGAAACTGCTACTTTCTGAGGCATTGTGTGGCTTTTACTGTGTAAGGCCGTGTGGGTTTCACAGCAGCAAAAATGGAACAGGAACCAACTTCCGTAGAAAAGCACAAGGTACCCAAATGGAACTGAAACATGTTTAATTTGTAGCGGTCCTCTTCCAAAAGGCCTGCAATAAGGAGGGGGTAAACACTAACCAAACAGGTCTTTCAGGTCATTGTTAGCAGAGCTGCTGGGTGGCACGGAGTTCGTTGGCAAGCTTGGCTGTGTGAAGTCCTGGGGCGACATGAATGGGTTGGCCTGTAGAGGGGCCATAGTGAAGGTGGGCTGCCCCATCACACTGGGCTGCGCTCCTCCCATTGGACTGTTTGTGGCCGGTGAGCCTTGGGCTGGGACAAACTGTTTCAGCCACTGGTTCTGAGCTGCTGGAGGCTTCTGCGCTGGCTGCGCCATTTGGTTCAAAGTGACTTTGTTGTTCTTCTGAGGGCCCAGCAGGTTGTCCAAAGCTGACAGGTCCACAGCTTTACCTGGCTGAGAGACAGGCCCGGGCCCAGGCTGGCCCAGTGTGCCCATGCCAGAGAAAGTTGGTAGGTTCGTTGCCGATGACATGGGCACTCTAGTGATGCCAGTGCCACTTCGGCCACCATAGAAGTTTTGCCCTGCGCCAGCCATGGCCATGCTGTTGCCGTATGTAGGTTGGAATGCCATGGAAGTGTTGAACCCCATGCCGTTGCTCATGTTTCCCAAAGCATTCATGCTGGTGCTGGAACTGGTGAACCCCATATTGCTGTTGATTGGGGAAGGTGACGAGAATCCACTCGAAGAGATAGTCTGCACAGGACCAGGCTTGGACGTGTTAATGGAAAGTGAGTTCATGGAGGACATGTTTTCTAACAAACTACTCGTCAGGTCTTTGGTCTGTGAACAGGAGAAAAAGAAAAGGGAAGACATGTTCAAACGCTTATCGACAGGAATCACTTCAAAATAGCAACTGGTGTTCAAAGCAGCTTTTCACAGTTTGATATTCATTGATTATAAAATGGTCCAGCACATGAGGCAATCCCCTTTACGTGGTCCCCATGTTAACTTCAAATTAAATTTGGAGAATTATTTTTATTGTGTTAAAGATAATGATTTATTCCAGTTAGCTGCTGGATATTGCTTTAATAAACTGGGAAGCTGTGAGGTATTGCTAAACTGCACCTTGACCCTCACCTTACTGACCTCATCCCCTACTTCTCCACACCAGCTGCCCATGCTACCTAGCAAAGGAAATGAACTGAGCGCCGAGGCTGCTAATAATGCTTTTCCCTGTTCCTCGGATTGCCTCTCGTCAATACGTGATCTCCAGCCCAATGGAACATTAAAATATGGAGCGAGAAAGGCCACTTGGCCCATCACAAAAGGCCACAAATCTGTACTGTTAAGCATAGAACCCTTCAGTGCAAAAGGAGGTCAATCAGCCCATTGTGCCTGTGCTGGCTCTCTATGAAAGAGCTATCCAATTAGCCCCACTCTCCCTGCCTTTTCCTCCCAGCCCCATTAATTTTTCCTTTTCAGGAATTTATTGAATTCCCTTTTTGAATATTACTATTGAATCTGCTTTCACCACCTTCCAGCACATTCCAGGTCGGAATATTAATATTCATCTCACCTCTGGGTCCTTCACCAATAATCTTAAATCTGTGTCCTCTGGTTACTGACCCTCTTCCCAATGAAAACAGACTCTCCTTAGTTACTCTATCAAAGCCATTCATGGTTTTGAACACCTCTATTAAATCTCCGTTAGTCTGCTCTGCTCTAAAGGAACCATAATCCCAGTACTCCACATAACTGAAGTCCTTCATCCCTGGTACCATACATTCTAGTAAATCTCCTCTACACCCCCTCAAAGCATTGATACCCTTCCTAACGCCCAGCCGTACCCATCAGCCTCTCCCTCTTCAAAGGAGGCAAATTGCCACCATGGGAAATCCAAAACAAAATCATTGTGAATCCATTCTCCAAAGCTCCTGATGATCCTCACAGTCCACATTCATAGCTGTTTATGCTCCACAAAAGCCTCTTCCCATCCTAATTCATATTACCCTATCTGACACCCTTCTACTCTTTTCTCATGTGCTTATCAAGCTTCCCCTTAAATGCATCTCAGCTGTTTGCTTCAACTGTTGCTTATGGTGGCGGGTTCCGCTTTATAATTATTCCCCGAGGAAAGAGGTCTCTCCTGAATTCTTTACTGGTTTGTTTTTATTCATTCACAGGATGGGGTATTGCTGGCAAGGCCAACATTTCTTGCCTATCCCTATACAACTAAGTGGCTTGCTGGGCCACTTCAGAGAGCAGTTAAGGGTCAACCACAGGTAAGGAGGGCAGATTTCCTTCCTGAAAGGGTTTTTACAACAATCTGGTAGATACTTGGTCATCATTGTTGATACCAGCTTTTAGTTATAGATTTTATTTCGTTAATTGAATTTCAATTCCCCAGCTGCTGTGGTGGGGTTTGAATTTATGTCTCATTATTATTACCCCAGGCCCCTAGATCACGAACCCAGTAACAAAACCACTATTGCACTATACCCCAAGATTATACTTTTACATTTTTATATATGTGTATATTTAATATTTATAAACCCTTTAGTATTTCTCTGAGGAGGTTCCAAGTGGTGCAAGTACACCATATTGCTTTGAGGGAAATGCCGTGTACAACCAAAGCATTTTATAAATGAACAATTAGAAATCAAAGTGAACAATGAGGTTGTCGAGATGCTCCCGAGAATTAAGACAGCTTTGCAAAGATATACCTGCTTGCTAGGGGCTGAAACTTTAACAGACTTTGGGGCAAGAGGCTGCTGATTTCGAAGTTTCTGAACCTGTTCCTGCTCTTTGGCCAGTCGCTGCTTTTCCTCCATTGTGAGGGGAGTCTGGATGCAGAAGAAAATTTGTTAAAATTATTTCACAGAATGTAGAATTTTACAGCAGAGGAGGAAGCCATTCAGATCACCGTGCCATGCTGACTCTCTGAAAGAGTGATGCTTTCCCCAACACCCTGAAGAAAATTGCTCTTCAAATTATTTTTATCCACTTTCCTTTTCATAGGATCACACATCGCAGGAGTCCCTTCGGTCCACATACCAGCTCCTACTCTCTGATACAGCTATCCAGTTAGACCCCTGCTCTTTCCCCACAGGCCTACAGGTTTTAACAGCAATCGTGGATTCTGTTTCCACTGCTGTTTCTAGTTGAGCATTCCATCTCCTAGCAACACTCTGCATCAAAAGAAATTCTCCTACCTCTTTTTTTTGCCTTTTTTGAAGACCACGTGGAGAGTTTTTCTCTCTTTATCTGAACAAAACGATTCAGTTTGATTACATCTTTAAAATGTTGCTCTGAAGGAATCAGCATCAAGTTACCGCAATCGATCTTTATACTTAAACCCATGGGACAGAATTTTGCCCTCGGATGGTGGGCGGGTCCCACCAGCTCGGTGGCGGGCGGACAGCCGACCTCCATCACCAAAACGGGGCCCGCCACCATTTTGAGTGGGTGGGCCAATTAAGGCCCCGCCCAGCGGCCTGACCAACGGGAAGTGCTATGGCGCTGTGCGCTTCCTGTGCAGGGGGGGGGGGAATTCCCCAGCGGACAAAGTGCGCTCTTTTACGGGGAGATTAGTGACAGGTAAGAAAAGTCAAAAAATAGAAAATTTAAAAAATTAACATGTCCCCCTCATGTGACAATATCACACGAGATGGGACATGTTAATAAAAATGACAAACTTTATTAGATTTTTAAAAAACGGACATGAAACCTCATTCCGCCGCTGGATGAGGTTCCATGTTTTATCAGAAGCCCGCTGGGGCTCCTGGCCTGCCCACCAGCCTTAAGGTTGGACGGGCAGGTCTTTAATTATCTTAATGAGCCTGTCAATGGCCTCAATTGGCCATTGACAGGTTGGTGGATGGACAGCTGATTTCACTGTCTACCTGCCTTCCTAAAAATTTAAAGGGACTGGGATGACGTTGGGGGTTCCTCCCGACGTCATCCCGCGTCTTTTTCCTGTCGGCGAGCGGGCCCCGCCCCCAAATCACCGACGGGAAAATTCAGGCCATGATATTATCTCAGTGAGTTGATTATGTCCCCTCTCCAGTGCCTGGACATTCTCCTGAAAATGCCCAAAACACTGAGCACAATATTTTTTTTAAACTCATTTATGGGATGTGAGCGTCGCTGGCTAGGCCAGCATTTATTGCCCATCCCTAATTGCCCTTGAGAAGGTGGTGATAAGCTGCCTTCTTGAACCGCTGCAATCCATGTGGTGTAGGTACACCCACAGTGCTGTTAGGGAGAGAAATTTACACAGGCATTAATCCAACTCATTCTCCCAAAATATCTTTTGTCTTTTGCATCACACACAGCTTATGAACCCTGAGGAGTGTTCACCTATCCTGTCCTTTCACCATTAGTGCCTCCCTCCCCCTCGCCCCACTCAGTCCTAGCCAATGGTTTGTATAGTTTTACTATTAGCTCTATACTTTTGCGTATGATGCCCTGATTTACAAAACCTTGCAAACCATACTTAATTTCACCTTGTCCTGCCACTTTTAAACTGGTGTGCATCTGAACCCGTAAATGTCTCAGCTCCTTCCTTCCTTTCGAAGCCTCACCTAGACACTCATACATGAGAAGTGTTAGTAAATTACTCTGCCTCTGAAGAACTAGCCAAAGGGAATGTACATGGGTTGGGAATATTTTAAGCGATCAAGGAGGAAAAAAACCACCACTGCTTCAGTAGTACACATGAGCCACAGAGAAAAGAACAAAGGTGAGTATCTTTCCATTTCTTAAATAAAACAACTATTCTCCTTCTTCCTCCTTTTGAGTCTACAAGGGATAACTGTGGCAGAGGTCATGAACAGGCAAACTAGGATAGAAGGAAGGCTTGCTTTCATATAGAACCTTTCATGACCTCATAAAGGCCTGAAATGCTTTACAGCCATTGAAACACTTTACTGAAGTGCAGTCACTATTGCAGGGAACACGGCAAGTTTTTGCACAGCAACATTCCACAAACAGCAATCTGATAAATGGCTAGATCTGTCTTTACTGACACTAAAATTGGTCAGGACACTGGGAAGAATGCCCCAGCTCTTTGAAACAGTACCTTCTACATCCGCTTGAGGGGGCCGATGGGGACCTTAGTTAAATGGCTCATCTGAAAGACAGCGCCACTGACAGTGCTGGGCCTGACATTGTCGGTCTATATTCTGGGCTCAAGTCTCTGCAGTGGGACCCGAACCCATGACCTTCTGACTCAGAGATAAGAGTGAACCACAGCTGATACCAAAACACTTTGGGCTGAATTTTTGCAGCCGAGTGGGGAGGGGAATGGATGTGTGGTGGTGGCGGAAGGGGAGGGCAAGAAAACAGGGGAGAGTCACATCGAGGCAGCTTCCTAAATTATATAAGCTCTTGAGGCAACTGAATAAGATGGAAGACGGGAGGATGTTTCCTCTTGTGTGTGGAACTAGAACTCGGGGACACAGTTTAAGAATAAGAGGTCTCCCTTTTAAGGTTCCCTCAGAGCTGGAGACGTCAAACTCCAACAAAGGCACTGCCAAGACAAAAGGCCACTATGGCCAAAACCAGACCAGTGGAGGGGCTCCCTCTCCACATAATGGTCCTACCTGCTACCTCTTCATTTTAACATCTGCAGAAGGTGTCAAAGAGTGCACACATGTTGATGCACTCTCGCGCTCCCTAACTGCGTCCGCAGTGCCAAACTCTCCTGGTGGGACTGCCATTCGAATATCACTGTCCCTCCTATTGAGCCTCCAGGCTCCTCCTGTCCACCGTCCATCTTTAATTGGATGATGCTCCCAGAGATGGCTTCTTAATAGGTCGCCTCCGGGAAGATCATAACTGATGTCCAACCACGGCCACCTCCAGGTCTTCAACTGGGAATTGAGGCTGAGGTGATGATCGTTACCCAACCGGGAAAATCCAGCCCATTGAGCCAGGTTATAATGAATAGTAAAAACAGGGCAAACATTTGATTTAAAGCATGTCTTACTTTGACTTGTTTCTGCGAATTGGAGACCGATCCATTCTCTTTCCTATTAGCTCCTGCACTGACATCCACTCCAAAGCTGGTGAAGATCTTGTCAATCTATTTTGCGAGACAACAGTACAAATCAATAATTAACACAGAATAGAAGCATCATATATAGATAGCACAGATGGGGTAGATGCACAACTGATCCAGACAAAGAATTTCAACAAGACCCTCTCCAGCCATTCATGTTTCAGAATCCTAGAAACTACAGCAGAGAAGGTGGAAGGTAGCCATTTGGCCCATTGTATCTTTGCCATGCTAGTTTTTCAACTGGCACTGCTGCCCTTTCCCCACTTTCTTTCAGATTATTTCTTTTCAAAAACTTACCTGATTCTCCTATAAATGATGGTGCACCCTCTGACTCAATGGCCACTTGCAGTAAAGCATTCTAACTTTTGTTAAAAATATATTTTAACTGACCACTTTCATTCTTTTAAGATTTCCTGATGCAAGCATTCCATTCGCTGGTAAATCTCATCAGTTTCCAGCTGTACCAGGACTCTCATATGCAAAGGCTTTATCATCTATGCATGGATTTTGATGTCTTCTTCCCATCCATCCTATATTTGATATATTCATATCCATTGCTGCATGATTCCCACAATTATAAAAAGCCCTTTGTAAACCAAGAAAGTAAACAAAGAATACTTGATGCAGCCAGTGACATTGCAAATCTCTACACTTTTTTCATTCATTCACGGGATGTGGGCTTCGTTGGCTGGGCCAGCATTTATTGCCCATCCCTAGTTGCCCTTGAGAAGGTGGTGGCGAGCTGCCTTCTTGAACCGCTGCAGTCCCTCTGGTGTAGGTATACGCACAGTGCTGTTAGGAAGGGAGTTCCAGGATTTTGACCCAGCGACAATGAAAGAACAGCGATATATTTCCAAGTCGCGATGGTGAGTGACTTGGAGGAGAACTTCCCGGTGGTGGTGTCCCATCTATCTGCTGCCCTTGTCCTTCTAGATGGTAGTGGTCGTGGGTTTGAAAGGTGCTGTTGAAGAAGCCTTGGTGAATTCCTGCAGTGCATCTTGTAGATGGTACATGCTGCTGCTACTGTGCGTCGGTGGTGGAGGGAGTGAATGTTTGTGGATGTGGTACCAATCAAGCGGGCTGCTTTGTCCTGGATGGCGTCAAGCTTCTTCAGTGTGTGGGAGCTGCACTCATCCAGGCAAGTGGGGAGTATTCCATCACACTCCTGACTTGTAACTTGTAGATGGTGGACAGGCTTTGGGGAGTCAGGAGGTGAGTTACTCATCACAGGATTCCTAGCCTTTGACCTGCTCTTGATGCCACAATGTTTATATGGCTAGTCCAGTTCAGTTTCTGGTCAATGGCAACCCCCAGGAAGTTGATAGTGGGGTGTTCAGTGATGGTAATGCCATTGAACATCAAGGGCCAATGGTTGGATTTTCTCTTGTTGGAGACAGTCATTACCTGACACTGTGTGGTGCGAATGTCACTTGCCACTTGCCAGCCCAAGCCTGGATATTGTCCAGGTCTTGCTGCATTTGGACATGGACTGCTTCAGTATCTGAGGAGTCGCGAATGGTGCTGAACATTGTGCAAACAGCAGCGAACATCCCCACTTTTGACCTTATGATGGAAGGAAGGTCATTGATGAAGCAGCTGAAGGTAGTTGGGCTGAGTACACTACCCTGAGGGACTCCTGTGGTGATGTCCTGGCATTGAGATGACTGACCCCCAACAACCACAACCATCTTCCTTTGTGCTGGGTATGACTCCAAGCAGCAGAGTTTTCCCCCTGATTTCCATTGACTTCAGTTTTGCTAGGGGTCCTTGATGCCACATTCAGTCAAATGCGGCCTTGATGTCAAGGGCAGTCACTCTCACCTCACCTCAGGAGTTCAGCTCTTTTGTCCATGTTTGAACCAAGGCTGTAATGAGGTCAGGAACTGAATGGCCCTGGAGGAACCCAAACTGGGCGTCAGTGAGCAGGTTATTGCTAAGCCACTTGAGAACTGTTGATGACCCCTTCCATTAATTTACTGATGATCGAGAGTAGACTGATGGAGCAGTAATTGGCCGGGTTGGATTTGTCCTGCTTTTTGTGTACAGGACTTACCTGGGCCATTTTCCACATAGCCGGGTAGATGCCAGTTTTGTAGCTGTATTGGAACAGCTTGGCTAGGGGCGCAGCAAGTTCTGGAGCACAAGTCTTCAGTACTATTGCCGGAATATTGTCAGGGCCCATAGCCTTTGCAGTATCCAGTGCCTTCAGCCGTTTCTTAATATCATGTGGAGTGAATCAAATTGGCTGAAGACTGGCATCTGTGATGCTGGGGACCTCCGGAGGGGGACGAGATGGATCCTCCACTCGGCACGTCTGGCTGAAGATTGTTGCGAATGCTTCAGCCTTATCTTTTGCACTGATGTGCTGGGCTCCTCCGTCAATGAGGATGGAGCTATTTGTGGAACCTCCTCCTCCAGTGAGTTATTTAATTGGCCACCATCATTCACGACTGGATGTGGCAGGACTGCAGAGCTTAGATTTGATCCACTGGTTGTGGGATCGCTTAGCTCTGTCACTTGCTGCTTCTGCTGTTTGGCACGCAAGTAGTCCTGTGTTATAGCTTCACCTGGTTGACATCTCATTTTTAGGTAAGCCTGGTGCTGCACTCTTCACTGAAGCTGGACTGACAGAATAATTTGAGAGGACATGATAGATGTGAGTTTAGGGTCAGTTTCGCAAGTGTGTATTTTCTTTTCAAAAAAAACAATGATGAAAATGCAATTTAATGCCAAAGACAAGCCCATCAGCTAAAAGGATAATCATCATAGTGTTATTGAATGATACAACACAAGAGGCCATTCAGCCCATCAAACCTATGCTGGCTCATTGGTAGAACGATCTAATTAACCCGGTCTCCTGCTCTGTCCTCACAGCTTGTAAATGATTTCCCTTCAAGTATTTATCCAACTATCTTTCCACTGTTACTGTTGAACCTGCTTCCATCACTGAGGTCTTCAGGGTCTCGGAATGATTTTGGGAATTGGGAATGGAATGGCATAGTGGTATTTTCACTGGACTAGTAATCCAGAGACCCAGGGTAATACTCTGGGGACCCGGGTTCAAGTCCTGCCATGGCAGATGGTGAAATTTGAATTCAATTAAAAAATCTGGGATTAACAGTCTGAAGATGACCATGAAAACATTGCCGATTGTCATTAAAAACCCATCTGGTTCACTAATGTCCTTGAGGGAAGGAATCTGCTGTCCTTACCTGGTCCAGCCTACATGTGACTCCAGGCCCACAGCAATGTCCCCTGAACAAGGGCAATTAGGGATGGGCAATAAATGCTGGCCTAGCTGGGGATGCCCACATCCCATGAATGAATATTAAAAAAAAATCCCTACTGGGAACTCAGTTAAAAGTCAGGTACAATTTCACATTCCGGACATCAAAAAAATGCAAAGCTTTCTTAGAAGGCGAGGTAATTCTGAACTGTGCACTGAAACTGTCAAGGGTTTTCCTAGAAACAATTGATCTTCGCTAAACCTGACCCTACATTTATGCAATCACAATTAGACTTTAAGAACTACAAAGGACACAGTTCTGCCTATGGTGTAAGACATTATAAAATATACTTACTAAGAGCGACTTACTAAGAGCAACTAAGGAGGTCACTCAGCCCACTTCCACCATTCTTTTAAATCATGGCTGATCTGCATCTTAATTCTATCCACCCATCTTGCTTCCATATCTTTCAATACCCTTACCCTACAAAAATCACTCTCAGTTCTGGACTTCCCCAGCCGAGAATATATAGTTTCTCTGTATCCACCTTGTCAGCTCCTTCATCTTAAACACCACTATGAGATAACCTTCTAATCAGCGATGGAAATACAACTCCATTATTCTATGACGAACACAATTTTTTTTTAGAATTTACGAAAAGCATATGCTTCTTGCGAGTCACAGTGACTTTCCTGTGTCAAGATTTTATGCCAGTTTGTTCCCCAGGCAGTTATTACTGGCTGTATCGCCAATGATTTCTTTAGAGTTAAAACTGTAAGAGTTTTGCATTCGCTATTCACGCCTCTGAATATAAGATGGAGCTGCCACCCTCATTCGTCTGTCTCTCATCTCTAATCAACTGGGGATCACTGCAGCTAAGTTTTACGTTAATTTAATTTTTGAAGTCAGGTTTTTAATTGGCCCTTCTAGCTGCCTGTTCCTCCCGGGCCAGTTAACTCTCCTGGATCTAGCAGCATCTTCAGAGTTCTGAAGAACTGTCATACGGACTCAAAACGTTAACTCTGTTTCTCTCTCCACAGATGCTGCCAGACCTGCTGAGATTTTCCAGCATTTTCTGTTTTTGTTTCAGGTTTCCAGTATCCGCAGTATTTTGCTTTTAACTCTCTTGGGTGTCTGCCTGCTCCTCCGACCCAGGCCAGCTATCTCTCATGGGTGTCCTGCCTGCTGCACTCCCCCTGTCCCACTGCAGCTTTTTCTCTGGGGCCCAATACCTAGTGCCCCAGCGTTTGCTTGAATTTTGTATAGGTTGCTACCTGCTGCTCTGACAGCTACAGCTTCATCCTCACGATGTAGTTCTCAAAGAGCACTTGGAATCTTTGCCAAAAACAGTTGGAGACAAAACAGATTCGTGGAAGATACTGAAGGATATTGAAGGAGGAGAAATTAAAGGCGCTGGGAAGGTACCAAACAGTAGGCTACAGTGGAAACAACAAAAAGGACATGCGCCTAAAGATCAGAACCTCCATAAGAACTTGGCTGCTCATCCAAAATTCTGTTGCCCGTAACATAACTCGCACCAAGTCCCAGTCACCAATCACCCCGGTGCCTGCCGATTATTTTCTGATACCTAGGCTACGCATTTCTCTTCTGCTTACACTCGAGAACTGTTACCTTACCTGACTCTCTGGGTTTTCCTTTGATTCAGCAGCTTTACTGAACTGGCCAGGTAGATCCAAACTTCTAAAAAGAAAAGACAAAACTTCACTATCGTATTGCCTAAAAAAAGAACCTTCAACCATAAAGCATCTCTCAGGGCGTGCCAACGCACTTCACATGCAATGAAATAATTCTGAACTGTAGTCACTGTTGTAATGTGGAAAACACGACAGCCAATTTGCACACAGCGTGCTCCCAGAAATAGCAATGGGATACTGGCCAGGTAATCTGTTATAGGAGTGCTGCTTGAGGGATAAGTATTAGCCCCAGTACACTGGTGGCCAGTTCCAATAGTAAACAGAGGGTTCAAATCCCAGAGAGTGGATTAGAGCCTTTTGTTCGTCGGGTTGCAGTTAATATCTATGACTGAGCAATTTTCCTTTTTAAATTAGTTTTACTTTATAAATAAAAGATAATCTAAAAAACATAGAAATATATAACACAAAATGAGGCCATATGGCCTGGTGTGCCTATGCCAGCTAGCAATCCAGTTAGTCCCCCTCACCTGTACTTGCCTCATTAACCCTGAGCATGCTTCCTTTTCAAATATATAACCAATTCCTTTTTAGAAGTTACACTGATCCACCACCCTTTTCGGCAGTGCATTCCAGATCGTAGTTTGCTGCATAAAAAAAAATGTCTCATCTCCCCTCTGGCTCTTTAGCCATTTAAATCTGTGACCTCTGGTTACAGACCCATATGCCAATGGAAACAGTTTTCCCTTATTTGCTCTATTACGAAAGAGATTTAAACATGAGGATGAGAATTTTCCATTTCAGACTCTGGGGAGCCAATATAGGATAGCGAGAAAAGGTGTGATAGACAGGGTAGGGTTGCGGGTCGAGGTAATAGTAGTGAAAGGGCAGAATAGGTTAAAACTCTGAAGTGTTCATAAGCTGTGCAAAAGACAAAAATATTTTGGGAGAAGGAGTTGAATTAATGTCTATGATAAATTTCTCTCCCTAACAAAACTGTGGGTATACCTACACCATATGGACATTTTTTTAATTCATTCATGAGATGTGGGCTTCGCTGGCTGGGCCAGCATTTATTGCCCATCCCTAATTACCCTTGAGAAGGTGGTGGTGAGCTGCCTTCTTGAACAGCTGCAGTCCATATTGTGTAGGTACACCCACAGTGCTGTTAGGAAGGGAGTTCCAGGATTTTGACCCAGTGACAGTGAAGTAACGGCGGTATATTTCCAAGTCAGGATGGTGAGTGACTTGGAGGGGAACTTCCAGGTGGTGGTTTTCTCATCTATCTGCTGCCCTTGTCCTTCTAGATGGTCAAAGTCATGGGTTTGTTAGGTGCTGTCTAAGGAGCCTTAGTGAGTTCCGGCAGTGAATCTTGTAGATGATACACACTGCTGCCACTCTCCGTTGGTGGTGGAGGGACTGAATGTTTGTGGATGGGGTGCCAATTAAGTGGGCTGCTTTGTCCTGGTCAGTGTCAAGATCCTTGAGTGTTGTTGGAGCTGCACTCATCCAGGCAAGTGGAGAGTATTCCATCACACTCCTGAATTGTGCCTTGTAGATGGTGGACAGGCTTTGGAGAGTTAGGAGGTGAGTTAATTGCTGCAGGATTCCTAGACTCTTGACCTGCTCTTGTAGGTACAGTATTTATATGGCTAGCCCAGTTCAGTTTCTGGTCAATGGTAACCCCTGGGATGTTGATTGTGGGGGATTCAGCGATGGCAGCTCACCACCACCTTCTGAAGGGCAATTAGAGTTGAGCAATAAATGCTGCCCTAGCCAGCGACGCCCACATCGCATGGAAGAATTTTTAAAAATTAAGTCATTCTGCTACACACAATGATGTTATAGTTGTTTGGTAGTACAGAACTTGAGTATTGCTGAAGAGAGACTGTTTTTGTTGAAGCTTTTCGTCTTGCACTCATCAGGACAATTTACATGAATACCAAAAGTAATGGGGAAAACAATTTATACTGTATGAGGAGAGAGTGTTGATTGGTTGGCAAGTGAACTCAGATTGGTAGAGGTGTTGCACCAGTTGATAGTGACTTACAGTTAACTGCCAGGCATTGTCTGAAATTTAAACCAGGCAGCTCAACTCTGATTGGTCATGGTATTGTGCTGAGCAATGAACCAGCGAATGGTTGTCACTTATTTTGTTTAGCTGAAATGGGCGCAATGTGTGTACATGTTCTTAGTGCCTGCAAAGAACAGGGCCCTGTGTATTAATATATGTAGCTTCCAGTACACATGCCATACTGCGAGCCTGGCTGACAATCTCAAATTGGTTGTCAGCGTCAGTTGTCAACTGTTGCTCCCTTTGTGAATTGTCCTGATGAGTGCAAGATGAAAAGCTTTGACAAAAAAAATCTCTTTTTTTCAGCACAGTGGTGTTAGTAGGAAATTGTCTTAAATGCAGTTGATGAGAGTGCTATCTATTACAAGTTTAGGTTCTTGTTTTAAATATTCCCTCAGAAGCAATAAAGCCTTTCATGAGTGGTTTCACTGTGTTTGGGAGTGTGCCCTTATTGCCTGATATCTCGCTGTATTGAGCATTACTCCACTCTGATCTGAGCTGGATGTTCGAATCTTTACCACATGCTTCAATGTACCTCTCTGATCACTTCTAAAATGGATTGGGAAAGCACTTGTTGAGATGCAAATTATTAGGCTGCTTGATTTCACTGCAAGTGAACATAGTAAACGATAAATATAACTGGATTCACTTAGTTCAAACTCTACCTTTTATTTTCAAGAAGTAAGCAAAATAATGAACATGTTGTGCATTTCATAACAGTGGTCATATTATTCACTTGAAACAAAATAACTTCTGAACTCCCCTCTAACATGCTAAATCTCCTCTCTCAGCCTTCCGTGTGAAGGCTGTAACCTTTGAGTTTGTAACCTTTTCTGAACCTATTTGCCTGTCCCAATCTCTATCACCGCGTTTTTTGTGAAGTCACCGGGCAGGATTTTCGGGTAGTTGGGCAGGCGCGGTGGGTGGTCCCAGAAGCGGCCGGGAAACGATCTGCCACCCGCAATCGGCCCCCGACTGTGATTTCACGCTGTCTGGTCAATTAACGCATGCTGACAACCTCAGCGCTGCTGGGGTGGAGGCAAGGCAAGTGCTGTAGTCTGCACAGGCGCAGGGCAGCGCACCTCAGGGAGCTGGAGAATTTTAAAATCAAAAATAAAGATTTGGAGATTCTGAAAAAAATGTCCCCACATAAAAATCACTCAGATGAACATATACCTAATAAAAAACGTCAAAACATTTTTTTTAAAAAAAATTGTCAGAAACCTCATCCAGCCGGCGGGTGAGGTTTCCTCAAAAATGCAAAGGCCGCCTGGCCGATTCGCCCACCCGTAAACCGTAACGTTGGACAGGCAGCGAAAACTCTCTTGATTAATAAACTAGCGGCCTTAATAGGCCTCTTAATCGTGGGCGGGTGCGTTGCCGACTCTCGCATGCGCCCGCTGACCGAAACATCACACGTAATTTTACGCCCACCCTCGGGGTGTAAAATTCTGACTACTGTGTTCGCAGCCAGAAGGGACCAGTAACTTCCCAACACAATGAGCATGAAGTGTTTTTTTTTAATCAACCGTTAACATATCAACTGCTTATTATTTAGCGTCTGGGGAAAACAACAAAGCTTAGCATGCAGCCATCTATTGCGTTAGTAGCAATTTTTTTCCTTAATTTGGGAGAATACGTACGATTTTAAAAACCTATAAAAGTAACCATTTTTAACTTCTAAATACTTTCCATGCAAAAACTGGTTTAAAAAATTCTAAAACTTGACACTGCAATTTCTCCATTTACCTTTATTGCCAGATGGGGACACAAGAGTAGTAGCACAGTTTAATTTGGGCAGGTGCATTTGCTGAAAAAAGATTACCCAGATTTGCTGTTTTCAATTGACATCAACTTTCTCTCTCTCTCTCTCTCTCTCTTTCTCTCAAGAGTCCTAGAAGCTCAAGAGTAATCCATGTACCTCATCATTACTCTGTGGCACAAGCAGACTGCAGGCTGACACTAAACACAAAGCACATTGCGAGCACTCATTACCTCTGTTGTTCTTGCATGTGGTGTAGTTGTTCCAGTTTGGTCTTGTGCTCAGCCTCCAACTTACTTAACATTTCCTTGATCACTCCCATGAAGGAGTTAAACTAGATGTAAGAGAAAGAAGTTAATGTTATAATTTTTGGAAACTATACAGAGAAAAATACAAAGTAAAATACAAGACAATTGTATTTAGATACAATAGCCAGGTTGGCAGAGGGGGTGGGGTTGCTTTGATAGTAAGAAATGAAAGTAAATCGATAGCAAGAAATGACATAGGGTCAGATGATGTAGAATCTGTGTGGGTAGAGTTGAGAAACTGCAAAGGTAAAACAACCATAATGGGAGTTATGTACAGGCCTCCGAACAGTAGTCAGGATGTGGGGCACAAGATACACCAGGAGATAGTAAAGGCGTGTAAGAAAGACAAGGTTACAGTGATCATGGGGGATTTCAATATGCAGGTAGACTGGGAAAATCAGGTTGGTAGTGGATCCCAAGAAAAGGAATTTGTGGAATATCTTCGAGATGGCTTTTTGGAGCAGTTTGTGGTGGAGCCCACTAGGGAACAGGCAATGCTAGATTTACTGATGTGTAATGAGGCAGATTTGATAAGGGAGCTTAAGGTGAAGGAACCCTTAGGAGGAAGTGACCATAATATGGTAGAATTTACCCTGCAATTTGAGAAGAAAAAGCTGGAATCAGACTTAACGGTATTACAGTTGAATAAAGGCAACTACAGAGGTATGAGGGAGGAGCTGGCCAGAATTGACTGGGAGATGAGCCTAGCAGGAAAGACAGTGGAACAGCAATGGCAGGAGTTTCTGGGAGTAATTTGGGAGACACAGAAAAAATTCATCCCTAGGAAGAAGGGAGGATGAGGCAACCATGGCTGACAAGGGAAGTCAGGGACAGCATAAAAGCTAAAGAGAAAGCATACAATGCAGCGAAGAGCAGTGGGAAGCCAGGGGATTGGGAAGCCTACAAAGACCAACAGAGGACAACTAAAAAAGAAATAAGGAGGGAGAAGATTAAATATGAGGGTAAACTAGCCAGTAATATAAAAGAAGATTTGGAAGAGTTTTTTAGATATATAAAGGGTAAGAGAGAGGCAAAAGTGGACATTGGGCCACTGGAAAATGACACTGGAGATGTAATAATGGGGAACAAAGAAATGGCGGAGGAACTGAATAGGTACTTTGCGTCAGTCTTCACGGAGGAAGACATGAGTAACATCCACAAAATTCAAGAGAGTCGGGGGGGCAGAGGTGAGTATGGTGGCCATTACCAAGGAGAAGGTGCTAGGAAAACTGAAAGGTCTGAAGGTGGATAAATCACCTGGACCAGATGGATTACACCCCAGAGTTCTGAAGGAGATAGCTGAAGAGATATTGGAGGCATTAGTGGTGATCTTTCAGGAATCACAGGAGCCAGGGAGGGCCCCAGAGGACTGGAAAATCGCTAATGTAAACCCCCTGTTTAAGAAGGGAGGCAAAAGACGAGAAATTACAGGCCGATTAGCCTGACCTCAGTCGTTGTTAAGATTTTAGAGTCCATTATTAAGGATGAGATTTCAGAATACTTGGAAGTGCATGGTAAATTGGGAAAAGTCAGTATGGTTTCATCAAGGGGAGGTCATGCCTGACAAATCTGTTAGAATTCTTTGAGGAGGTAACAAGTAGATTAGACAAAGGAGAGCCAATGAATGTTATCTACTTGGACTTCCAGAAGGCCTTTGACAAGGTGCCGCACAGGAGGCTGCTCAGTAAGATAAGAGCCCATGGTGTTAGAGGCAAGGTACTAGCATGGATAGAAGATTGGCTGTCTGGTAGGAGGCAGAGAGTAGGGATAAGGGGTCCTTCTCAGGATGGCGGCCGGTGACTAGTGGAGTTCCGCAAGGGTCAGTGTTGAGACCACAACTTTTCACTTTATACATTAATGATCTAGATGAAGGAACTGAGGGCATCCTGGCTAAGTTTGCAGATGATACAAAGATAGGTGGAGGGACAGGTAGTATTGAGAAGGTGGGGAGGCTGCAAAAGGATTTGGACAGGTTAGGAGAATGGGCAAAGAAGTGGCAGATGGAATACAATGTGGGGAAGTGTGAGGTCATGCACTTTGGTAGAAAGAATAGAGGCATAGACTATTTTCTAAATGGGGAGAGAATTCAGAAATCTGGAGTGCAAAGGGACTTGGGGGTCCTAGTCCAGGATTCTCTTAAGGTTAACTTGCAGGTTGAATCGGTAGTTAGGAAGGCAAATGCAATGTTGGCATTTATTTCGAGAGGACTAGAATATAAAAGCAGGGATGTGCTGCTGAGGCTTTATAAGGCTCTGGTCAGACCACATTTAGAATATTGTGAGCAATTTTGGGCCCCGTATCTCAGAAAGGATGTGCTGGCCCTGGAGAGGGTCCAGAGGAGGTTCACGAGAACGATCCCAGGAATGAAAGGCTTAACATATGAGGAACGTTTGAGGACTCTGGGTCTATATAATCGATGGAGTTTAGAAGGATATGGGGGATCTGATTGAAACTTACAGAATACTGAAAGGCCTGGATAGAGTGGACGTGGGGAAGATGTTTCCATTAGTAGGAGAGACTAGGACCCGAGGGCACAGCCTCAGAGTAAAGGGAAGACCTTTTAGAACGGAGAGGAGGAGAAACTTCTTTAGCCAGAGAGTGGTGAATCTATGGAATTCATTGCCACAGAAGGTTGTGGAGGCTAGGTCATTGAGTGTATTTAAGACCGAGATAGATAGGTTCTTGATTGGTAAGAGGATCAAAGGTTATGGGGAGAAGGCAGGAGAATGGGGTTGAGAACTTATCAGCCATGATTGAATGGGGGAGCAGACTCGATGGGCCGAATGGCCTAATTTCTGCTCCTATGTCTTATGGTCTAATTCATCAATCCTGTGCTGGCCATGGGAAGCGGGGGTTGGAGAATCAGCACCAGTGATATTAGTTGTCTCAGGCTGAGGTCCAGTCCAGCGAGATCCCCTACAAGAACATACTCTAAAGAACATGAAGAACAAAAAAACTATATGGACTTGAGTCCTTCAATGGTGTTAAGAAAAAATCTTTCTGAAGTCCTTGCTTAGGAAGACTGCAACTTTTCAAAACATTTCTTTATTTTATTGAAGGTATAACAAAGAAATTCTCGTAAAAATGGCCATAACCACCAAATGAAGCTGTGCAAACGTGGAGAAAATACAGATTGTTTTGCCTTCTTGTATGCGAAGCTGTATTTATAGAACAGCAGTGTTGGTGTAAAGTGCACCAATGCAAAGAAATTACATCATAAATTAAGAGGCAGGGCCCAACTTGACGACTCTGAAACGAGGCAGAATGAGACTACTCAGAGGGTTTCCTTCTGCTCCAGCTGTACATCTTCACTGGAGCGCAAATAAAGTCTAATTAAATGTTTTAGAGTACCTGCTACCTATATAAGTAAAGGGTTACAAATCAAGTTCTTATTCTAACCTCAGTAAGACACAGTTTACAGTCCTTGATGGCTGCATGCCTACATTTGAGGTTTGCAGGATAAGTTCTGTACTACCAAACGACTTAAAAAAACTGCTGAAAAAAGACCAGGCAGGGCAACTCTGGTCAAGGCATTGCCATGAAGAATATACCAGGGAATGGCGGTCCCCACACTTCTGTATAGTTGGGAAAGGCGTAATGTGTGGACACGCTCCTTCCGTCTGCAAAGGACAGGGCCCCGTGTGTGAATATGTGTAGCTTCTAGCATGCATAAAAGAGAGCCACATTGCAGCCCCAACTGATGACCTTAAATTGGTTTTCAGTGCAATTCCTAGCACAATCAGGACTGTTTAGCAAGTGTTGTCCAATTACGCAATCACATCTAACGTTGGGCACTATGCTTTGACTTTCCCCATGGCAATGCCTTGACCAAAGTCGACCTGCCTGGCTTAAATCTGAAACAAAAGCTTAGCAGTTAACAGTTAACTCTGCTGCATTCTCCATGGCAACGCCTCTACCAATCACAGTTCACTTGCCAACCAAGCAGCACTCTCTTCTTATGCAGTATAAATTGTTGTTTCCCTTATTGTTGGTTTATCTTGCATAGCTGTCCTGATGAGTGCATGATGAAAAGTTTCAATAGCATGTTTGCAAATAATGTTAAGCACAGCTTGAATACATTACTTCAAGGCTTCTTAAAGTGGCTAAAGTGCTCATTTGTGTATTTTGTTGCTATTTTATTGTAGAAACTTGGGGCTCATAATCAAATGGTTTGAATTTTTTTTTTAAAAAAAGGTCCTGTGGGAGAAATTCATTTCCAGAGCGCTGCTTCTAGCAGAAGATTTATGTTGATTGCCGGGAGCAGGCAGCACTGAGTGACGCACAGGTAGCTAGGAGTGGCACTCACAAGTAAATTTCCCCCCACCACTCCATCTGCACTTAAAGATCTCAAATGACAAGAGTATGACTCAACAACTCAAGTACTGCACGCTTGGGCTAAAAATAATTCAATTTTTTTTTGTTAAAACAAAATAGCCGCAATGCGCTAATTCTGAAAATGTGCACCAAATTGGAGAAAACAGGATTATTTTCAACAGCACAGAAAGGGCAGTGGAGGTGGTCTGACCTGGTTCAGATTCAGATTGCCGTCAATGCTGAGGGGTATGAGGTGCGGTAGCACTTTTGAAGCCAATTGTTCTTTGGTAATGCCCAGCTTCTTGTGGCTGAAAGTACATTTGTAGATACCTGAGACACAGGGAAAAAAAGGAAGAAATGAAAGTAAGAGAGATTGAAAGATACAGTTGTAGATCTCACAAACATCTGCAACTGCTTCAAGATAATTAGTTACAATGGAGAGCAAGGGCAGGAGCAGCAGAGATAGGACACTCATCCCATCATTCCGGGTTTGATTCAACACCTATATTCCAGAGATGAACAGTTAAAGGGTGTCCAAGACTTTTAACTTTAGAGGTCACACTGGTGCATCTCCTAGGGCTTCAGACGCCACATGAAAGTTAAATATTTGTTTCCATTTATTGGCAAAAACATTTGATAATGCTCCTGTGAAGGGTCTTGGGATGTTTAAAAGAAAGTTACTGCGTTGTTACTCAAGTCAACTGAAATTATGAAATTAAATTTTAGAAACACTGCAATGTAAATTGCTTCAAACAGCCTCACCTAAAATTCCCATGAGAACTGCAGGTTCCCGGGATGGGATCTGCTGCAAGAAAGGAAGAATCTCATCCAGGACAAACCATTTGTCCAGGTACTCTAGGAGCTTGCCTAAGCAAACCAGCGAATTTACACGGACCTGCAGAGGTTGGAAACAGAATAAAAGTCAAGGTAACTCACGAATTAACATCCTGCAGAAAAGCTAAACAGTTACTACTGTCTAGTTAGAAGTTGGCCAAGCTTATCCCAGTCAGCAGGTGAGCTGATAAGACCAGAGAGGTCCCAGCTTCAAACTTAGTCTGAAGATTCAAGTGATTTGTGCTGGCTGGCAGTGGATGGGTTACTACTGGCATCAAAACCAGTTGGGGTGTGAGCAGTAGAGGGGTGCGGAGGAAGACAGCCAGGGTTCTGAGTCCTGACCTTTGACAGGTAACTCATGCTAGAATTGGGCACATGTGTACATATTACACACAGCAGCTAAGGACACAATTTGGCTTAGCTGTGATGCCCCTGCAGTTGAATAGTTTGTCAATGGTCATTGCCAGATTATGACCATATGGGCTAGCCAACTGGCTCTCACTCACCCCTGCAATGTCTCCAGGAGTGAGCAGGAGGGGAGAAAAAGGGGAACAAACAAATTGGTGACCAGCCTTAAATATTGCTTCCACTTTGTGACCTTTAATCAATCAATTTCACAACAACATTTGTTAAACAAAATGTACTGTAGCTTGCAAGTTTCAGAAAACATTGAATCACTTTGTTTTATCATAATCTAGGGATCAGCAAAATGGTATTAAACTACAGCTATTGTACTTAGAAAGGACTCATGCAGGCTTCTAAATGTTGTTGGACTGTAAATTAGAGTCAAATTAGATAGCAGCAAGTTGTATTATTTTACCAACCACTATTGAGTCAGGAGATAATGTTAATTAATTTGTTGTCAGCTGTGGTTCAGTGGGTCGCACTCTCATCTCTAAGTATAAAGATTGTGGGTTCAAGTCCCACTCCAGAGATTAGATCACAAAAAATACCTAGGCCAACACTCCAGTGCGGTACTGAGGGAGTGCTGCACTGTCAGAGGTGCCAAGTAAGATGTTACACCAAGGCCCACCTTCCCCTCAGGTAAAATATAGCCTGGCACTATGTTTGAAAAACAAGATGACTCTCCCTGGTGCCCTAGCCAATATTTATAACTCAACCAAAATCACTTCAAGAAATGTTCTGATCATTATCACTGCTGATTATAGGAGCTTGCTGTGCGCCACTTGGCTATTGCATTTCCTATAACACTTCATAAGTATTTCATTGGGTGTAAAGCATTTTGGGACATCCTGAAATTGTGAAAGGCACCATATAAATGCAAGCCTTTCTTTCATGGTCCCAAGACAAGTTTAAGCTGCAATTCACTGCAGAAACCTGCTGGGATTCATTGTAAAGTTGTTTATCTAAGCGATAATGACTGCAAGAATTCAAGTCCACTTACTGCAAGGGAGGAGGTCTGCAAACTAGCACTCTTAATGCGTGGTATTAAAGCGTTCTTCATGGATGGATAATCTATTAAATTTGCAAACGTGGGAATTATGTTGAGGCAGAGTTCCTAAAAGACAAAGAAAATAACTCAGCACATATTCACAGTCATCACAGCAATCACTGCTTCGTTTTGACGGATGATTGAAGTTAAGAACAGCAGGAAAGAAAAATTACAAAAACAATTTATCTTCATGAGCCCAGGCCTGGTCAGGTAAGAGCAGCAATCCTGAACTTGGGAACAATCCTCTGCCACAGACTCTCATTGAAGAAGAGCCTGTGTATTATCTTCAAGTGGTACTGTATCTCTAGACCAACCTGATGAAACATTAAACTGAGGCCCACATCTGCCCTCTCAGATGCATGCAAAAGGTTCCATGGCTGCTATTGTTTAGAGGGGCAGGGGAGTTCTCTACAGTTTTCTGGCCAATATTTATCCCTCAATCAACAGTATCAAAAGCAAATCATCTGGTGATCATCACCATGCTGTTTGTGGGAGCTTGATATGCAAAAATTGACTGCTGGGTTACCCCACATTACAACAGTCACAACACTTCAAAAGCACTTCATTGGCTGTGAAGTATTTTGGGACATCCTGAGGACATGAAGGATGCTATTATAAATATTCTTCCCTTTTTGTTTACAGTCCCAAGATACAGCAGAACATGAAAAGAATTTATGGTTGTTTCTGCTTGTTTGCGGTAGAGAATTCTACATTCAAACCATCTTCTATGTAAAGATGCTTTTTCTTACCTCCCTCAATTCTTGATTGTTCCAAATTTCTCCCCTCTTCTTAAAATGTGAGACTGGAACCAATCTATCATAATTTACCCCACCAGAACTCTTCTTAGAAGCTAGTGACTAGTGAACCGGGACAACCAGTTGCCAGCTTGTGCAATGGCCACTGAATACTCAATGCCTCCAAGCCAAACCTGCTAGTGGATAGAGAGCAATCACCTTGGACAAAAGAAAGTCACTGCATGATACTAATCAGGGTCAGAGTGATCCCCGGGGCTAGTCTGCATTGCTTAAGGCGGTGAGTGAGGAATTTCCCAGATTTTGGACTGGGTATTTTATCTGGCCTCTTGCAGGTAATCCCATGGCCTTGGTAGAGAGGCAGGTGTTGATACTATGACATAGGTATCAGGAATTGTGAGACATAGGATGAATGAACCAGTGGATCTTTTCTCATCTGTCATTGGCCATCTATTCTTGGAGATCTTGAAGATCTCCACAACTTAAATTTGTGTGCTCCAATGAAAATGCCCAAAATCTTCAAGTTTCTCATCATAACTATAACCTCTCATCCCTGGCAACCTAAACTTACGCTGAACTTATCCAGTGAAATAAAGGCAAAATATTGCGGATGCTGGAGATCTGAAATAACAGCCAAGTGCTGGAAAAACTCAGCAGGTCTGGTAACATCTGTGCAAAGAGAAACAGAGTTAACATTTTGAGTTGACTATGACAACACAAAACTGGGTGGGAATGTGAGTGGTGAGGAGGATGTTAATAGACTTCAAAGCGATTTAGACAAGTTGAGTGAGTGGGCAAATACATGGCAGATGCAGTATAATGTGGATAAGTGTGAAGTTACCCACTTTGCTAGGAAAAACAGAATGGCGGAGTATTATTTAAATGGTGATAGACTGGGAAATGTTGATGTACAAAGTGACCTGGGTGTCCTTGTACACCAATCATTGAAAGCAAGCATGCAGGTGCAGCAAGTAGTTAAGATGACAAATGGTATATTGGCCTTCAATGCGAGAGGACTTGAGTACAGGAGCAAGGATGTCTTACTGCAGGTATACAGGGCCTTGGTGAGACCACACCTGGAGTAGTGTGTGAAGTTTTGGTCTCCTTACCTAAGAAAGGATATACTTGCCATAGAGGGAGTGCAACAAAGGTTCACCAGGCTGACTCCTGGGACGGCACGATTGTCGTATGAGGAGATATTGGGCCGACTAGGCCTGTATTCACTGGAGTTTAGAAGAGTGAGAGGGGATCTCATTGAAACGTATAAAATTCTGACAGGGCTGGATGCAGGGTTAATGCTTCCTCTGGCTGGGGGATCTAGAACAAGGGGTCACAATCTGAGGATATAGGGTAGGCCATTTAGGACTGAGATGAGGGGAAACTGCTTCACTCAGAGGGTGGTAAACCTGTGGACTTCTCTACCACAAAAGGCTGTGGGGGACAAGTCACTGAATATATTTAAGAAGGAGATAGATAGATTTCTAGACTCTAAAGGCATCAAGGGATATGAGGAGAGAGCGGGAGTATGACGTTGAGATAGATGATCAGCCATGGTCATATTGAATGGTGGAGCAGGCTCGAAGGGCCGAATGACCTACTCCAGCTCCTATTTTTCATGTCTCTTCTTCAGAACTCTGTTCCGAAGGAGTTCTGAAGAAGTCATATTGGACATGAAACATTAACTAATTCTCTCTCCACGGATGCTGCTGGACCTGCTGAGTTTTCCCAGCATTTTGTTTTTATTTCTGTACTTTCCAGCACTTTTATATACTTGCTGAGCTATAGCCTAATAAAGTCAACTTAGCTCTTTGGTTTTATTTGCATTCTATGCTTCTAGACACGTTTCGCTTTGTCGGCAGGTTGCCTGCCTGCATTTTAGGCTGTGTTACAGTCTAGATTTACAGCAAATTAAAACAGCGTAGGTTAAAATAGTAAAGAGAGATAGAAATTTTCTACGCTAAGAGTTGTAATAATTTGGAATTCAGTGCCTGAAAAGAGGTGGGAGCAGGTTTAATAGTAACTTTCAAAAGAGAATTGGAGATATCTTTGGAAAGGAAAATGTTGCAGGGCTACGGCGGAGGAGCAGGGGAATGAGGCCAATTGGTGAGCTCTAAGGGCTGGCATTGGCATGATGGGCTGAATGGGCTCCTGTTCTTTATTATTCAAATTTTTTTTTGGAACTTATTAATTATGCGCATCGTTAAGAGGCAGTTGATGCACCATATATCTTGTGCCAGCATGCCCCAGATCTCTACATGCCCTTCAACAAGACCATACCTGAATCTGAATGGACGGTGCTTCTAGGGCTCTGTAAATCATAGGTAAGACTATGTTCTTTATATCCTCTGGTGGAGTTTTAGTCAACAGCAAATCCATCTTCTGCAAGAATATCAGTAAAACCTATAGCAACCACAAAAATATGTCAAGAATAAATCAATGTCAAACAATTTGCTATCTGCTTCTACAAACGCCCTAGTAAAGTGCTACGAAAATAGAGATTGGCAGAAATCTTGTTAAAAATGCATCAGCCAACACTCCTGCTTTTTCTTTATATATTTAATGATGCACATCAAACTCACCATGTTGCTAGCCTGAAGCATGAAAAGCAAAAGGATAGTTTACTCACTTGAAATGGAGTGTGCAATTTACAAACACACAGGAAAGAGCGTCAAAAGTTTTTAAATAAGCACAACACATACCATATAAAAGCAATCCCTAACATCAGAAATTCCAAACAGACCAATACATAGCAAGTCCTCGCTATAAGCAATATCAGTCAGCATGCAGCAGCAAAGTCACAGTACAATTAGGTCTCAGAGGCATGGGTGTGAAGCTGGCTTTAATCCAAAATTGATCAACAGCGACAGCTGAGTGGGTATCCTGCACACCACCAAGTGAAGCCCCCAGCAAGCACATCCACCAATCAGAGAGTTACGATGACTGTGTGGGAAAACTGGCTACAATTACTCTCGATGATGTTGTCAAAATGCTCGTGCGCTTAAAACAAAATTTTTTTTTAAAAAAAATCACAGTTGTGGCTTTGCCAGTCTAGATTTCAGATACCTGAATGGGTTCTTGGAGCCGGAAAACTGGAACAAGGTCCGGGAGAATCAGCTTGACGTACTCTTCTTTGGTGCACTCTTCAACAATGAGAAGGACATTGGGTAGGACAAAGGGTACCATGTCTGGGTTCACAAATTCGGAGGTCAAGAATGGCAGAATGCGTTGTACTACAACCCGCTGGAATCGAAAAGGAGCAGAACAGGGTTAATACTGCCACACTCTGCATTAGAATACACGGAAACCCGCTGAATAACTTTCTATGGGGCAGATTGATAAAGGTTCCCCAAATACAAGTACTAGCCAGTCTTATTAGTAGAATACAGTAAGAACCAAATTAACTGATCACTATAAATAGACAGGGCCAAACTTTCATGGAAATGGAAGGTGCAATCAGGAGTGGGCAGGCTGTGAATTTCCCACTATCGGCTGGTGCACCGGCATGGCCCAGCTTCCGGGGTATTTTGAGGGTGTATGCATTGGGGGAGTGGCAATTACTCAACCGCTGCTGGCAGATAGCTAATTTGGCCAATTAAATTGCAATGAGAACAAGGATCAGAAGCCTTCTGGTAGGTGGGCACCCCTGCTAAGACCGAAGCCTGGCTGATCAATGAAGGTGGCCACCTGGCAGCAGGCTAGGGGCCAATCGATGCCTAATTCACATGCCTCCCCCAGCCCACCCCTTTCTAACTGTGATTGCCTGAGGGTTACCCTTGTGGCTGCAGGTCATCCAATGGAAGGACTCCCCTCCACAATGCAGCAGACGTGGCCACTTTTTATTTTTAAACTTTGAAAATTCTTCCGAGGTGCCTCCATCTTGAGGCAGCCTCTCATTCTCCAGCCTACATTACTGCAGCCGTCTCTGACAGTGGGGCTGCTTTTATCCAAATTATTCTTTCATAGGATGTGGGTATTGCTGGCTAGGACTGCATTTATTGTCCTTGAGAAGGTGGCCTTCCTTGAAGATGTTTCAGTGATGAAGGGTCTCCTATTGATCCTCAAGCCTTGGCAGTCTGCACTCTGTCCTTAATTGGAAGGGGCTCCCAGAGGCAGCCTCCTCCCGAATCTTCTTCGGCAGCTCGCTGCTGGCATTTCCATGCTCCTGATCCGTTCTTCAACATCTCTAAATACAGCCTTGCCCCAGTATTCAAACAGGGTCAGTGGAACGTGAACCGGGCTGTCTAGGTTTTGTGGACAAGACTGTTTGGGTTTACAAGTCAAAAGTCTTGACATACCTAAAATCATATTGCACAAATGACACCATTCTGACTATCATGCCTGTTCCAGCTCTTTGAAAGTAAAATCCAATTAGTCCCACTCCCTCCACGTTTTTCCTGCAGCCCTGAAAAAAACTTCCTTTTGAAATAGAGATCTAATTCACTTTTGAAAGCATTCATTGAATTTGCTTTCTCAGGCAGTGCATTCCAGATCATGAAAACATTCTCTTCCATCGCCCTACTAAGTTCTTTTTGCCACTTATTTCAAATGCGTCCCCTGATAACCAACTCTTCTGCCAGTAGGAACAGTTTCTCCCCATCTACTCTAAATAAATACTCAATTTTAAACTCCCCTTCTACATTTACGAGTTGAAACTGGAGAAGCAATCTTGCCCCTTAGCGAAGCCATTTTCAATGGTGACAGGCTGCACCCCAGCTGTCCACTGTCCCCCAGTGACAGCTTGACTACAATTCCTACAGTGACAGTGAAAGGTTCGATGTTGCAGCTGTGTGTGGCCCAAATCAGCATACAGCAGAGTCCAGACTGTTACATAGTCTTTGCAACATCAAGGAACAGGCCATTCAATCGGAATGATCCATGCCAGTTCATGTTCCATTAGGGCCTTCTTCCAACCTACTTCACCTAACCTGATCAACATTCCCTCGTGTGCTTACCAAATGCATCTATGCTCAACTACTCCATGTGGTAGTGAGTTTGAACTTCTCTTTGAATAAATAACTCTTAAATTCCCTTTTGGACTTATTATTGACTATCTTATGTTTATGGCCCCTAGTTTTGGTCTCCGCCACAAGTGGAAATAACTTTACATCTAACCTATCAAACTCCTTCATAATCTTAAAAAGCTCCATCAGGTCAACCCTCAGTTTCCCTTTTTCAAGACAAAGAGCTCCAGCCTGTTGAATCTTTCTTGAAAAGTGTAGCCTCAATTCTGTTATCATTCTAGTAAATCTTTGTTTGCACCTTCTCCATTGCCTCTATATTCTTTTTGTAATGTGGCAAAGACTGCACAAAGCACTCCAAGGTTCGACAAGTTTAACATAATTTCTTTGCTCTTCAATTTTTTTTTATTCATTGATGGATGTGGACATCACTGGCTAGGCCAGCATTTATTACCCATCTTTAATTGCCCTTGAGAAGGCATTATTTAAAGAGTCAACCACACACATTGCTGTGGGTCTGGAATCACATGTAGGTTAGCCAGGTAAGGTTGGCAGATTTCCACTCCTAAAGGACATTAGTGAACCCGATGGGTTTTTAGGACAATCAACAATGGTTTCATGGTCATCATTCGACTTTTAATTGAATTCTAATTTCACCATCTGCCATGGTGGGATTCGAACCAGTGTTCCCAGAGCATTACCCGGGGTCTCTGGATTAAACAATGCCACTATGCCACTGCCTCCCCATTATCCCTCTAGAAATGAACCCCAATGCTTGCTTTGCTTTTCTATTGCTTTATTAGTATTGCTACTTTGAGTGGTTTGTGTATCTGTGGCCCCAAACCCCCCTACTCCTTTGCCACATTTAGTCATTTACTTTCTAATGAAATAAGGACAAAGTCATAACATCTTTAAAACTGCATTCACTCTTTTTAAAATGTTAAACCTGTCCAAAGTTTTTGTTAATATTAATATTTTTAATATTACTTCAGGAGAATTTCAAAATCAAATACTTCCAAAAGACAAGTGCCACATGGTGGGCTTCAATTTTGCTGGCAAGCCTATGGAATAAAAGGAGCAGTGGCAGCATGGATAAGGAATTGGCTGAGTAACAGGAAAGACAGAGTTATGGCAATTGCTTTTTGGACTGGAGGAAGGTGGTTTGGTACTAGAACCTTTGCTTTTCTTGATAGATATTGATGACTTCGACTTTTTGTGCAGGACGCAACTTCAAAATTTGCAGATGACACAAAACTTGGATGTATAGTGAACTGTGAGGAGGAGAGCGACAGGCTACAAGAAAACATAGGCTGATGAAATGGGATAGGTGGACACATGGCAGAAGAAATTTAATGCAGAAAAATAGGAAGTGCTACATTTTGGCAGGAAGAATGAGGAGAGGCCACATAAACTAAAGGGGGTGCAGGAATAGAAAGACCTGGAGGTATATCTGCACAAATCATTAAAGGTGGAAGGGCAGGTTGAGAAAGTAGTTCAAAAGGCATATGGAATACTGGGCTTCAAAACTGAGGCGTAGGGTGATAGAGTACAAAAGTAAAGAAGCTATGAACCACCTTTATAAAACACCGATTCGGCCTCAAGCGGAGTATTGTGTCCAAGTCTGGGATATTCTCCTTAGGGAGAAGGCTGAGAGGAGATTTGATAGAATATTCAAAATCATGAGGGATCTGGACAGAGCAGACAGCGAGAAGCTGCTCCCATTGGTGGAAGGATTGAGAAGCAAGGGACATAGGTTTAAGATGAATGGCAAAATAACCAAAGGCGAAGTGAAAAACTTTTTAATGCAACAAATGGTGAATGTCTGGAATGCACTGCCTGAGAGTGAGGTGGAGGCAGGGTCGATCGTGGCTTTCAAAAGGAGAAAAGATTTGCAGGGCCACAGGGAAAAGGTGGGGAAATGGGACCAGCTGAGCTGCTCTTGCAGAGAGCTGGCATGTGCTCCACAGGCCAAATGGCCTCCTTCTGTACTGTAACCATTCTGTGATTCTACATTTTAGAGTTATAGTTTAACACAGGTATTTAAATTAAAATCTGCATAATTGCAGTTATGACAGGCAGGTAAAAATCTATATCAATTTGGTTAGTGAGAACCTTGCTTTCAAAAGGATTAAGTAGCAATACCTTTTTAGCGATCGGAGCATGGACGCTGTACAGCACCACCAACCTTAAAATTACTCTTCAGTCTGTAATTATGGTGGGAGGGAAGGTTGCCTGCTCCCAGGGTTTGGCCTATATTGTTTCTTCACTTTTTGCAACTGGCAGACTTAACATTTGTTTTCAGCAATTCTGTTCAGATCTCACATCTTACTACTGCTTATCACCATTTTTGCATAATCTTCTGTTTTGAATGAGTTTCCTGGGATGACATTTATCCAGTATCTCATTCACTATCAAAAGCATAGAATCACACAGTGCAGAAGGGCCTATTCGGCCCATCGAATCGGGATCAACTCTTTGAAACGTCATTCAATTAGCCTCACTCAACCTGCTCTTTCTCCAAAGGCCTGCAAATTTCTTCTGTGAAAATAGATATCCCATTCCTTTCTGAAAGTTATTACTGCATCTGCTTCCACCAACCTTTCAGGCAGCACATTCCAACTCATCATAAGTCGCTGTGAAAAAAAAATTTCTCCCTTGGATTTTTTGCCAATTACCCACAATCTGTCTCCTCTGGTTACCAACTCTCCTGCCGCTGGAAACAGCTTTTCCTAATCTAATCGAAAACCCTCAATTTTCAACACCTCCCTTAAATCTCCCCTTCATCAGCTCTGCTCTAAGGAGAAGAATCCCAGTTTTTCTTTCTCTTCTCATCTGAAGTCCCTCATCTCTAGTATTATTCTTGTATTTTTCGTGCACTAAGATCTTGCCATCCTTCCTCAAGTGTTATGTCCAGAACTGAACACAGTTCTCCAGCTGAGGCCCAACCAGTGATTTATGAAGGTTTACCATAACTTCTTTGCTTTTGTACTCTATGTCTCGATTTACAAAGTCAAGGATCCTGTATGCTTTTTATCTTAGCCTGATCAACTTGCCCTGCCCCCTTTAAATATCTGACTTTGTGAAGCTGTTATTGAACCCAATAATCTCTCCTCAGTGATTGGAGTTCCGAGTGGTGGAATTTTCCCCATGTCAGGCCGCCCGCGATCGGGTCCGCTCCGCCATTTTACGCGGGCGGGCCAATTAAGGCCCGCCCAGCATAATGCGCGACTCCCAAGGATAGTGGGAGTGGGCGAGCAGCGGCAGGAGTGCACTAACCGCTGGGTCGAATGGCAAACCGGCTGCCTATTTAAATGATGCGCAGGCAGCCTTTGTAAGGCTGCTCACAATGGCAAGTAGAAGGGCTCACCAGGGAGCAGGCCAGCAGGGCTGGGGGGAGGGGGGGGCAGGCCGGCGGGGCCAGGCAGGCCGTCCGGGCCAGACGGTAAGGCAGTGGGGCAGTGTGCCCCTGATTTTTCGGATGAGTGCCTAGCTGCCCTCCTGGAGGAGGTGGCAGCACGGCAGGAGGTCCTGCTTCCGAGGGATGGGAGGTGCCTGGGAGGAGGTGGCCGGGACAGTGAGCTCCCATGATGTGGGTCCAGTGCCGCAAGAGATTCAATGGCCTCCTGCGCTCGGGAAGGGTGAGTACCATGTTGGCAGAGGTCACTTAACGCAACCATCAGCCTTTCCCCCACAAGGTGCCCCCCCAATCCCCCAACAACTGAGTGCAGTTACAGCATTGAATCCTTCACGGCATGTTTCCCTTGCTAGGCAGGCCAACAGATATTGCCCATGCCTAGTTCACCCTGAGAGGGTTGTGCTGAGATGGGTTCTGCAGCCGCAGCATGTGTGACACTAACACCCAGAGTATAGATTTGGGGGCAAACTCAAGGCTCTGCTCCTAGGCATAGTGCTGGAACTGTGAAGCTTGGCAAAGTCAGGATGCTAACATGCTGGGAGAAGAGCTTCCAAGTGGCGTGGGGACCAATCCATCTTCTGGCCTTTGCGTTCCACGTGCTTGTGCCTCCTTGCTTTGCAAGGTTAGGCCGTATGATGCCAAATGTGATGGAAGCAGCATAAGGACAAAGGGGGGGTCAGCCGTGGCTTCTTTGTGTGAGTGCGCGGCAACTGCGGGGTGACAAAGCACTGGAGCCCTGCAATATCCCACTCTGGTTGGGGTTGACAGGGATGTGATGGGAATCCAGGTACAGGCTGGACTAATCAATGCTCTTCTCTCCTTTTCAGGAGAAGACTGCACACAATTCCGCTAAGCAGATGCTGACTGGTGGAGGCCAGGACCAATTGGCCATCGTGACTCCATTCGAGCAGCAGGCCATGGATCTGGAGAGGCGCCATGCGCCCAGGTCCACCTGTGGCAGTGAGGCTGGGGTGCCACGGGGAGGTATGTTTGCCGAGCACGGAGGTCACCATGTGTGCCCCAGCAGCCATGGCACTGCTGAATGCTCAGTGATTGAAGCTTCCAACATGGGTTCACCATTGATTATGGAAGGATGAGCACATAATGATCCGGGGGCCAGGCATGCACATTGACTTTGTCTCCACTTTAACTAATCAAATGTCCCTGTTCTTCCTTTCAGCATCACCGGAGCAGGGCTGGGAGGAGGAGGCAGAGGGGCCACCCCTCACACCCGAGGGCCCTGAATATTTTGACTCATCAGCATCATACCACCTCTGCCAGGCAGGCACCAGCGCAGATACCAGCACCTCGGTGGGAATTAGATCATCAGCTAGTGTCCCGGGGCACAGCGGTGAGGGCACTTCCCACTCGCTTGAGGTGCGGGCAGAGACAGAGAGTGCCCATGGCGCCGGCAGTCAGAGAACTGCAGGGGGCCAGGCACATGCTCAGTCGGTGCTGATGATGTGCCTCTGGAGTCGTCTTTGAGGCAACAAACACTGGAAGTGCAGCAGGGTATGCGGGAGGATCTGGCGGAGATACGTGAGGCTATGCGTGGCATGGTGCCCGTGCTGGAGGAGTCCACGCGGAGCATCACCAATGCAATGAGCCTCATGGCCGAGCGCCATGCTTCCTTCATGGAGAGAGTGGCGACTCTCATAGAAACACAGAAACTAGGAGCAGTAGGCCATTCGGCCCTTCGAGCCTGCTCCGTCATTCATTATGATCATGGCTGATCATCCAACTCAATAGCCTGCTCCCGCTTTCTCCCCATACCCTTTGATCCCTTTCGCCCAGGAGCTATATCTAACTCCTTCTTGAAAACATACAATATTTTGGTCTCAACTACCTTGTGGTAATGAATTCCACAGGACACCACTCTCTGGGTGAAGAAATTTCTCCTCATCTCAATCCTAAATGTCTACCCCATATCCTCAGACTCTCATGGAGAGGCTCCTCCAGGAGACCAATCAGAGCCTCCTGGGGTTGCGCTCGGGCCTGCAAGCCCTCAACTGGTCAGTGCCAGTGTGGCACTGTTTGGGCACCAAGTATCCCAGCTCGTGCCCATCCATCTATGGTGAGTAGGGAGGTCCGAAGTGACCTCACGTCGGCACAGCAGCTGCCTGTTGTCTCTGCGGGCTCCCCTCAGGGCGCTCCGGATGAGGTTAGCAGCTCCTCCGCACCTCTGCTAGTGACCATGGGATCCCATGAGGCTGCGGCGACTGGGGAGCTGCCAGCTGTGGAACTGGTCGCTCCCTCCCAGACGGGAGCATCAAAGGCTCCAGGGGCCAGAGGACAGCTGCCAAGTGATCAAGGCCAACAGGACAGCACAGTGAGTAGGCTGTCTCAGATGCCAGTGCCAGCGAGGGGGGAGAACCTAGACATAGCACCCGTAAGCGTAAACTTAAGGCACCTTAGGCACACCATGGGTTTCTCACTGGTGCTTTTATGTTGCCCCACTATTAGTTCATGACCACTTGGTGTGATGTTGAACATCTTTGTATTTTTTTTTCTGAACTTCATTTTGTTATATCATTAAATTTTGATATGTAAGCATGGCTCAGGGTGATTCCTTACTTTTGCAGGTGGACGGAAACCCATGATGTTATGAGTGAGTTGTCTGACACTGAGCTTTATTGACAAGGCCCTTAGTTAATGTTCCTATCCAGGCAGATTTAGCACTCAGGTATCGAGTATGGAGCCTGCAGCCCTGGTGTGTGTTTGAGGTCCATCTGTGGTGGGCTAGCTGAAGGATCGTTAGATTAAAGCCTCCTGGGTGTCCCTGCCCCCCTGGAGTATGCCCGGATCAACGTCTATCCCCTCAGCATTTCCCTGTGTGTGCTCATCCTCGGACTCACTGCTGGACTCATCGTGTGCATCCGGAGCAACCGCGTCTCCATCTTCTTCACCCACTGCGTCGCCCCTTTCCAGCACCAGATTGTGGAGAGCGCAGCATGCAACCACTATCAGCGACACACGATCTGGGGGGTATTGGCGTGCGCCTCCTGAACAGTCCAGGCATCGGAAGCGCATCTTGAGAAGACTGATGGTTCGCTCTACCACAGCCCTGTGGAGGCGTGGCTCCTATTGTACTGCTGCTCTGCCTCTATTCTTGGGTGGCAGAGAGGCATCATGAGCCACCTTCTGAGGGGATAGCCCTCGTCACCCAGCAGCCAACCATCCAGCCGGGCTGGAGCACTGAAGAGCCTCGGCACCTGAGTGTCTGAGGATGTAAGCATTGTGGGAGCTGCCTGGGTATCTCGTACAGACTTGCAGAATCTACATCTTGTGATCACACACTATCTGCATGTTCAAGGAGTGGAATCCCTTCCTGTTGACAAAGGCACTGGGCTCATCCGCTGACGCCTTGATGGCCACATGTGTGCAGTCGATTGCACCCTGGACGCGGGGGATGCCAGCAATTGCTGCGAAGCCTCTGGCTCACTCTGTCTGGCTGGCCTCGTCCTAGCGGTAGTGGGTGAAAGTCAATGCACGCCTGAACAGAGCGTCTGTCACCTGCTTGACACAAGTATGGACAGCTGACTGGGAGACACCGCAAAGATCGCCCACCAACCCCGAAGGCATAGAAGTTGAGGGCAGCCGTGACCTTCAGCACCACTGGCATGGAGTGCTCACCCACACAGTTGGCACAGATCTCAGGGCCTGTATTTGACAGATGGAAGTGACTGTCACCCTTGTGAGACAGAGCCTCCTTCGGCACTGCACCTCAGATATATTGAGGTAGCTGCTTCACCGCCTGTAAACCCTGGCAGCAGGATAGTGGCATCTTCTGTGGCCCCTTCTGCCTTGGACTTCCTGTTGGCCCTGCGCCTCTTGTACCTGCACCTCTCCTCCCAAAGGTGGTTCCCCTGGAGGCTGAATGTAGGCTCCTGGCCTCCTCCCTCTTCTGGCCCTCCCTTCCTCCTCAGAGGAGGTGCCTCCAGTGGATAGCGCAACTCCAATTCCCAGGCTAAGGGAAGGCTTCCTGAAACCTGCAGGCCCCAAAAATTATCTTTTGTAGAGTCCTGACCTGAAGGCTGTTACTCCTGTCCAATTAGCTGTGAAGTGTTTTGAAGTATTCCTGCTCACACAGGCAAGTGTCAGTAACTTTCACAATTAAATATCTAACACATACCACTCGCGACCCCAATCACCCCTCTTATCCCGCCTGTGGATGAGGTTTGTACAAATGTGCCCTACCCCCGTGCGACGCCCTGAAGTTTGCACGGGCCCCATAAAATAGCAGATAATTGCTGCCTCAAGGGCCTTAACTGGGTGATTAAATCATGGCGGGTACGCATCGGAGAACATCGCGCGCCCGCCCACCTAAATATCGCGATGGCACGCGGTGACGTCAGGACGCTCGCTCAACGTCACCGTGCGTCATTTTACACGTCGGCATGCGGGGCCCACCCCTGCGCGCCGGTGGAAAAATTCTGGCCCTGGTGTCTTTTTCCATTCATCTCGACGACGTTTCCACATTCACCCTACAAATAGACTTCGTATCTTTCGGTTCTGTTTTGTGTTCCCCTCAGAAATCTGCATTTTCTATTTTCATTTCAAATTCCAAGCATTTGTAGATTTATTAAAAATTTCTTAATTTGTGGCATTATCAGATCGGATATGAACACCCCATGACTTGGAGCACCCTGTTTTGAGCACATGTTTCATTGTCAGCCATATCAAGTCACAGTTGAACTAACCATACCTTCGGAAGCTTTGCCAAGATTTTTGGCAGACCTTTGTAAAACTGTGATTTCTGGAGGTTGTCTCGTTGGAATAGCGAATCAAAATACTGCAGAGTCATGGCGCCTACATCATCAAAAAAAGGGATCTGGAAAAAGTGCAGAGAATTCATCAGAAAGAAAGGAATTATGTACGAGTTGCAACAGTCGGAGGGACAGTACAAGGGCGTGCTGCGCTAGTGGAGGGGCAGTACCGAGGGCACGCTGCAATGTTGGAAAGGCAGTACTGAGGCAGTGCTGAACTGTCAAAGGAGCAGCATTGAGAGAGCACTGCACTGTTGGAGGGGCAGTACTGCGGGTGTGCTGCACTGTCAGATATGTGAAGTGGACCTAAAAAAAACCTATGGCAATATTTCAAAGAAAAGCATGGGAGTTCTCCACAGTGCCCTGGTTAACTTTTATACATCAACCAAACATCACTAAACCAGATTATCTGGTCACTTATTTGACTGTTATTTGTGCGAGCTTGCTGTGTGCAAACTGTCTGCTGTGTTTCCCTACATTCCAACAATGACTACACTTCTCCCCAGCTGAGGTTACCACTGTGAAAGCCTGATCCCAGGAGGAAACCCAGCTTGAGAGATCCTAACTTTTATTTGTTTGTTTAGGTATGTGGAGAAGAGCTACTGAACAGAGTCACAGGAGTCAGCTAATGAGTTTTTAACAAAAGCATAAAATATTTATTAAACAAGAAAAGATAATCTACATTACAATGATCCTTCACCCACAACTATACCTTTACAGATATATACAGATTTGAAAGGATAACACAAGTTACAAAAGCTAACTGATACTCTGAAATAAAAACAGAAAATGCTGGAAAAACTCAGCGGGTCTGACAGCATCTGTGGAGAGAGATACAGAGTTAACGTTTCAAGTCCATATGACTTTTCTTCAGACTTCTTCTTATACTCCAATGTTCACAGTAAATACAGTCCATGTAAACCAATTGGTAACCTGTGGTCAAACACACCACACTCTGAAACCAAGTGACAGATGCCACCTCAACCAGATGCTATGAATCTCTCCTCAGCTTCCCCGGGATGTTTGTCACACTGTGAGCCAATCAGTCTCACTGAACTCCGTCTTCCACATGAGGGTTTCCAATCTCCACTTTCCAAGAACACGCCTTGGAATCTTCTCCCAAACTGACACTTCCTATTAGGCGCATTCCACAAGGGTTCACCTCCAGGGTTTCGAACTCTCCTTCACATGTTCCTCTCCCCTTGGTCACCACATGCATTCAAGCTATCTTTCACCCACTCCCTTTCACTGATTCAGCTGTCAACAGTACATCACTGCTTCCCATGCCCATAACAAAGAGTTACAGACCTTCAGCTGTCTCTTTGGACCTTCTAACTTCTCACAACATAAATCACTTTATATCGCTTTAAATCTGCTTGCTGCAGCTTTTGTCGCTTTAAGCTTGGGGCCTTCCTCTGCCCCTCACTCTTAACTTCACTTAACAGGGCCTTTTCCAAGTTCTTGTCTTTCCTTTGATTAGAGGGTCTGCTTGGGACATTCCTCTGTTCCACTCCCCTGGACTTGGGAACTTTCTTCTTTAGCTTGAGACTTACAGTCCCTTTTGCTCCATTCTCTCTCTTGCAGCTACTTTCAACCAACCTTAACTTGGAACTGGCTATCTGAGCCTTCTAGGCTGCTTCTGCCTGGCAGCTGTCTTCAAAACAGAACTCAAAAACTGCTGTTTCTAGTTTCTTCTGTATGGCTGTGGGAGGAACTGCCTCTCTTGGCCCTTTTTGCTAGGCAACAGCCCAATTTTTCTACTTGTGTTTGTTTAACTTCTCTTACAGTGGTAAACTCTCATTAGAAATGCAGACACCTTTTAAAGTGAAACTGAAACCGAACTTGACCTTTTCTTAACACAGATACAGAAATACAAATCAAACTTAAACATTAAAGCTAAAACTCATTCCTAACACCCACAAATAACTTACTTAAACTATCTCTATTTCCTACCATAAAATAGGTCCACAGCTGAGAATACTCTGACTTATGCACCAAAGAGAAACAGGCAACTGATTGGTAATATGCTGAAGAATGATTATTAAAAGAAATGTGATTTCACGCTCGTGTGACTGCTGCCTGCTTCTTTGCTTACCTTACTCAGTTGGTCAGCGTCTGGTCTGACAGTGGGAGTTACATTGAGCAACAATTTCATGTGCTCCCGAGCCTCTTCAGGAACTTTATGCAGTATGTTGGGGCCTAAACGGGTGAGCTGCAAAAATTGAAAAGGCATCCATAATGTAAGCCTTAAGCCAAGCAAGGTTGTATTTATACAGTGCCCTTAAACCAAAGAGACATCCCAAAGGACCTCACACAAGAGGTGTGAAAATGGGCACAATGCCAAAGGAGATGACAACAGGAGTGTGATCATAAAGCTCGTTTCAAATGGTAGGTTTTAATGGCAGATTTAAAAGGAGGAATGTGGATGGGGTGTTGGAGAGCATTCTATAATCTTCAAATTAGAGCTAGGTCATTTGGGAAGCAGCAATCTGGAGCTCCATCTCCCAGATGGCTGGGGGACAAATGAAATTTGAGACTGATATGGATAGATTTTTGTTGGGTAAGAGAATAAAGGGACATGGAGCAAAGGCAGGTGAATGAATTGAGGCGGATATCAGCTATAATCTAACAGAATGGCAAAATAAGATCGAGGAGCTGAATAGCTTCCCCCTGATCCTAGGAAAGATTGGCCAAGGACATATCTTTGTGGTACTCCAAAGGAAAGATGGAGGAGTACCCATTGCTAAAGATACTCTTGACTATGATTGGGCACATAAAAGTGAAACCAAAGGAGGACAATTCCACTGATTGGTGAAGGATGGTGTGGTGCCAAAGACAGAGGGGATGGGAAGGGATGGTATACTGCAGTCACATTGACTAAGGACACCATTAGTGAATGATTGGAGGCAGTTCAGCTGTATGGCAGGGGAGAGATTCAAGCATTTGGTTGTGAGAAAGATGTGCATGCATTTGGATTGGAGAGTGACAATTTCATTCGAGCAGAAAGGGGAGGTTGGAGACGTAACAGTAGTTTGCAAAGACACTGCTGGGGGTCCAGCTGATATTTTTGAGGATGGGTTGTTTTGAAAAGGGGGCTGGGGTGGGTGGTTGGGGGACATTAATCGAAATGAGGGAACTATTTGCAACATCAGATAGAAAAGGAGCCATGAGGGAAGGTGGATACTCAGCAATTCTGTGAGATTGTAGTCAAGGGAGTCAGAGATAGGTCCCATAATATGATCTTAGACGGAAGTGTGGGGACTGGGGCGGGGTGTGTGGTGTCTGAGCTGGAGGATCCGGCCTGGTGGGCTCGCAGAATGGGAGATGGTGAGGGGGGGAGGCAGGTTTAGCAGGATGTTACCTGATCCAGTTGTCTGCTGAAACTCTTGAAAATATCCTGCTTGTTGACCTCGAAGATAGGCTTGCCGTCATTGAACACAGCAAACATGACACCTCCTAACGAGTACATATCACTGGCCAGATCACAACTCACTGACAGGATGTATTCTGGAGCGACATACTCGGGGTTAGGGAGGCTCAAAGAAGGAAGATTTGGGTCCCATTCCTTGCAACTAAATGTAAGCTGTAGAGGACACAAGCAAAATATTGATTGATTTAATTAAGTATAATTTCTAAAGTAAAATTGTTTCTTCAAAATAAAGTCACTTATTAAAAACCTGTATCTGCATTTCTTTAAGTCTAGCAATGCCTTGATTTCAAAGTTCTTATCCTTGTGCACAAATCTCTCCATGGTCTGACCCCTCCCGTTCTCTGTAACCTCCAACAGAGGAACATAATGAATTAGGAGCAGGAGTAGGCCATTTGTCCCATCAAGCCTGCTCCACCATTTGATAAGATCATGGCTGATCTGACTGTGGCCTCAACTCTACTGTCCTGTGTATCCCCTATACACTTGGACTCCCTTGTCAGTCAAGAATCTATCTACATCTGCCTTAAAAATATTCAATGACCCTGGGTCCACCGCGCTTTGGGAAGAGTGCTCCACATACTCAGCAACCTCAGAAAAAAATTTCTCATCTCCTTCTTAAATTGGAGACCCCATATCTTTAAAGGCTGTCCCCTAGTTCTAGTTTCTCCCAAAAGGTGAAATATCCGTCCAGCATCCACTTTCAGCCTTACAATCTTCCAAGATCTCTGCTCTTCTCTTATGCGGGTCTCATGATATTCTTTGCTCCACCACTGGCTTGCCCAGGCCCTAAGATCTGCAATTTCTTCCCAAGCCTCTCCGTTCCGTCTCTTTCTCTCTCTCCTCTTTTGGTCAACCTTTAGAAACACTCTTTTGACAAAGCCTTTCATCATCTGCCTAATATATGGTTTAGTGTTAAATTGTCTGATAAAGCTCCTTTGAAGCTCCTTGGGTTATTTTATTTTGTTAAAGGTGGCATGTAAATACAACCCATCTATGTAACAAGACAGGGAGGTCCTGCCAGGGTAGTTCCTGCAGCATGGGACCACAGAATTTTACAGCACAGAAGAGATCATTGCAAGAACAATCCAAAACAAATCTCCTTTGTCCTGCTCTCTCCTCATAGCCCTACAACACACCAGGAGATTAACAGTTTCCCAATAAAAGAAAATAACCCCAGCATATCAACACCGTGACGACAAGAAGAGGGCGGAAGCTGGGTTATTTGGAATGAGGGGCTTACACTTGAATCCTAAATGCTTCCCCATTAGCCCCAAGGTTTAAGTCAGGAATGCAATGGATAACCCATCGCCTCAATTAAATGAGCACAGTTGCAATAACATTCAACATGCTCGATACATAAGAACATACGAAATAGGAGCAGGAGTAGGCCTGCCCCACCATTCAATAAGATCATGGCTGATCTGCCCCAGGCCTCAACTCCTCTTTCGTGTCAGCTCCTCATCACCCTCAACTCACCAAAATTTCAAAAACCTATCTACCTCCTCTTTAAATACTTTCAGCGATCTAGTCTCCACAACTCTGAGGTACAGAATTCCAGGCATTCAATACCCTCTGAGAAGAAATTCCTTTGCATGTCAGTTTTAAATGAGTGTCCCCTTATTCTACAAATATGACCCATAGTTCGAGATTCCCCCACTAGTGGAAACATCTTCTCAACATCTACCCTGTCAAGCCTCCTCAGAATCTTGTACGTTTCAATAAGATCACCTCTCATTCGTCTAAACTCTAATGAATAGAGGCCTAACTGTTTAGCGGTTTGTGATAAGTCAACCCTTTGATCTCAGGAATCAACTTAGCTAATCTCTTTTGAACTGTCTCCAATGCCAGTATAACCTTTCTTAAATATGGGGACCAAAACTGTACATAGTACTCCAGGTGCAGCCTCACCAACACCCTGTACAGTTGTATCAAGACTTCTCTATTTTTAAACTCCAACCCCCTAGCAATACAGGCCAAAATTTCATTTACCTTCTCAATTACTTGCTGTACCTGCATGTTAACTTTGTGTTTCATGCACAAGAACACCCAGGTCCCTCTGTGCTGCAAGTTTTTGGAGTCTCTCTCCATTTAAATAATTGTCTGCCTTTTGATTTTTCCTACCAAAGTGCACGACCTCACACTTTCCTACATTAAACTCCATCTGCTAAATTTTTGCCCACTCACTCAACCTTTCCACATCCCCTTGCAGATTTCTTATGTCCTCATCACAATATGCCCTCCCACCTATTTTTGTATCATCAGCAAATTTGGATGCATTACACTCTGCCCCTCCTCCAAGTCATTAACATAGATAGCAAATAATTGAGACCCTAGGGCTGATCCTTGTGGCACTCCACTAGTTACATCTTTCCAATCTGAAAAAGACCCATTAATTCCGACTCTCTGTCTTCTGTGTGTTAAGCAATCCTCAATCCATGCTAATACATTACCCCCAATACTATGAGCTCTTATCTTGTGCAATAACCTTTTATGTGGCACCCTATCGAATGCCTTCTGGAAATCCAAATACACTACATCTACCACCTCCCCTTTATCAACTCTGCTTGTTATATCCTCAAAGAACTCTTGCAAATTTGTCAAACATGATTTCCCTTTCACAAAACCATGCTGACTCTGTTTGATTGCATTAAGCTTTTCTAAATGTCCTGCTATTGCTTTCTTAACAATGCACTCCAGCATTTTCCCAACAACAGGTGTTAGGCTTATTGGCCTATAGTTTCCTACTTTTTGTCTCCCTCCCTTCTTGAACAGGGGCATCACATTAGCGGTTTTCCAATCCACTGGGACCCCAGAATTCAGTGAGTTCTGGAATATTTCGACCAATACCTCCACTATCTCTGCAGCCACTTCCTTTAAAACCCTTGGATGCAGGCCATCAGGTCCTGGCGACTTGTCTGCCTTCAGGCCCATTCATTTCTCAAATGCTTTGTCCCTCGTCGTAGAGACTGTTACAAGATCTTTCCTCCCATTAGCTCCTTGCTTATCTGATATCTTTGGAATGTTTATAGTGTCCTCCACGGTGAAGATCGATGCAAAATATTGATTTAAGTTATCTACCATTTCCCTGTTCTCAATTCTACAGTCGCATCCTCCAAGGGTCCCACGCTCACTTTAGCTACTCTCTTTTTATATACCCGAAACTCTTGCTGTTTGTTTGTATATTTCTTGCCAATTTACTTCATAATCAATTTTCTCCCTCTTTATTAGCTTTTTAGTCATCCGCTGCCAGTTCCTAAAAAAATTCCCAATCCTCTGCCCTGCCACTAGTTTTCGCTGCTTTGTATGCCTTAGTTTTTGATTGCTCCTTCACCGTCTTTGTTAACCATGGGTGGTTCATTCTTCTCATGGAGTCTTTTTGACCGGGATAAATTTTTCTAAGCGTTATGAAATATCTGCTTAAATGTCTGCCACTGCTCATCCACTGACCTTCCCCTTAGTCTATTTGCCCAGTCTGCTTTAGACAACTCTTTCTTCATACCTCTGTAATTGCCCTTATTTAAGTTGAGGACACTGGTTTGAGATCCAAGTTGCTCGCCCTCAAACTGAATTTGAAATTCTACCATGTTGTGATCGCTGCCCCCTAGAGGATCCTTAACTATGCGATTTCTTATTAATCCTACCTCATTACACATTATTAGATCTAAAATAGCTTGTTCCCGGGTAGGTTCTGCAACATATTGCTCTAAGAAACAATCCCTGACTCACTCTAGAAATTTGTCTTCCATGTTACCCATGCCAATCTGATTTGTCCAGTCAATGTGCAGGCTAAAATTACCCATGACAATTATAGCGCCTTTCTTACAAGCCTCCATCATTTCCTAATTTATACTTTGTCCTACAGTGAGGCAACTCTTCAGGGGCCTATAGGATGACTCCCACCTGCGACTTCTTCCCCTTGCTAATCATTATTTGCACTCAAACTGATTCCACGTCACGATCAATTGCACTTGTATCACTACTCACCAACGCACTGATACCTTCCTTTATTAACAAAGCTACCCCACCTCCTGTTCCTTTTGGTCTATTTTTCCAGAACGTTGAATATCGAGTTCCCAGTCTTGGTCACTCTGCAACCACATCTCTGTAATAGCTATCAAGTCATATCTATTTATTTCTATTTGTGCCGTCAACTCATCTATCTTATTACAAATGCTGCATGCATTCAGATAAAGAGCCTTAAGCCTTGAATTTTTATGTTATCACTCATTCTGGTTCCAATTTCTGCTGCCCTCTTCTGCTTATATTTTCTGCCCCTTCCTGTCACACTTTAATTATCGTTCGCCTCTTCACTACCCTCCAACTCTGCTCTCAATTATTTTTGATTTTCTAAACTTCCCTTCTATTGAACCCTCCCCCCAACTAATTAGTTTAAAGCCCTAGTTATACAATTTGCCAGGACACTGGTCGCAGCATGGTTCAAGTGAAGCCCATCGGAACAGCTCTCTTCTTCCCCAGAACTGGTGCCAGCACCCCATGAATTGGAACCCATTTCTCCCACGCCAATCTTTGAACCACACATTTACCTCTCTAATCTTATTTACCCTATGCCAATTTGCATGTGGCTCAGGTAGTAATCCGGAGATTACTACTTCTGTGGTTCTGCTTTTCAATTTAGCCCCAAGCTGCTCATAGTTCCTCAGCAGAACCTCTTTCTTGGTCCTACCTACGTCGTTGGTACCTACGTGAACCACGACAACTGGATCCTTCCCCTCCCACTCCAAGTTCCTCTCCAGCCAAGAAGAGATGTCCTAAACCTTGGTACCAGGTAGGCAATACAGCCTTCGGGACTCTCTGTCTTTGCTGCAGGGACAAGTGTCTATTCCCTTAACTATACTATTCCCTATTACTACTACAATTCTCCTTTCTCTACCCCCCCCACCACCGCCCCCCACCCCCCCCCCCACCCCGCCCACTTGAATGGTGCTCTGTACCACAGTGCTGTAGTCAGTTTGCTCATCCTCCCTGTAGTCTGTGCCCTCGTCCACACCGGGAGCAAGAACTTCGTACCTATTGGACAAGGGCACTGGCTGAGGCTCCTCCAAAGCTAAATTCTGGATCCCCATACCTGCTTCACTTGCAGTCACACCCTCCTGTTCCTGACCACGGACCAAATTTGATGTCATTAATCTAAGGGGTGGGACTGCCTCCTGAAACAGTGTGTCCAGGTAACTCTCCACCGCCCTGATGTGTCGCAGAGTCTGCAGCTCGGCCTCCAGTTCATCAACTCTGAGCCGAAGCTCCTCGAACAGCCAACACTTGCTGCAGATGTGGTCACTGTGGATCATACTGGCATCTACCAGGGGCCACATACTACAGCTGCAACACATCGTCTGCCCAGCCATCGCTAATCAATTTAATTAATTAATTTGGATGTTAAATATTTTAAAAGTGAATTTCTTAACTGTACTTTCAGCTGTAATAATGTCTCCTGATTTAAACCACTTGATCAATCAAAAGAGACAGGGAAGAGATACCCACCAATCACCTACCTGTTTTCCTGTGATGTCACACTTCGGCCCTTACAGGTAGAAACAGGTTGAAGGGGCTCTCTGCCACCGGTTTTTATCTTCCACTGCCGCTGCTGCCCTTCTCACGCAGATCCGCTCCCAGTATGCTCCTAGTTCCCCTCACGCTGTTTTAAGGTTTGAAACGTCTGCTCTCCTCTCACTGTTTTAAACCGTGAAATGCCCGGCTCTCCACTTGCTGTTTTAAACCGTGAAATGCCCGGCTCTCCTCTCGCTGTTTTAAACTATGAAACTCCTGGCTCTCCTCTCGCTGTTTTAAACTGTGAAACTCCCGGCTCTCCTTGTGCTGTTTTAAACTATTTAGGACATTATACCATTTAGGACAGAGTAATTTGCTCAATTGGTGATCCTGCCACTGGATGCAATACTTATGGCCTCCATCACTGGTGCATTGTGGCTGCAATGTGTACTATCTGCAGCATGCAGTGCAGCAGTCCAGCATAGTTACTTTGACAGGAGCTTCCAGCTCTGCAAGCTCTGCCATCAAGCGGGACAAGGACAAGAACACTGACAAATTGTTACACTTCATCCTAACCTGGATTTATACTACTGCTTCTTCATCGCCACTGAATCAATTTCTTGGAATTTCCAACCTAATATCATCATGGAATGCCCTATTTGATGGAGTCACAACAACGAGAAGTTCAGGAGCTCATCATCTGGGTTGCTTTAAAGTACTGGCCCTGGAAGTGAAAACACAGTGCTTCACCCCACTGTACCATCCCCACCAGCTAACATCAATCCAGGAAACAAAAACAAGGGTTTATTTACTGTACACACTGACCAGCTACAATGACCTTCAAAGTCCATGTCCTTAGACTGCCCACTCTCCTCAGCTACAGTTAGTGTCAGTATTTATGTAACACCTTCAACATAACATGATGAAATACTCAAAGTGCTTGGTCGAGAACAAAAACAAATTCGAAGAGTTGGGCAAGGTAGAAGAGATGGGGGAGAACAACATGGGGAAGATCCCATGATTGAAACAGGAGCAGAGAGCTACAGTTTTCCATTGCCCAGACCACATCCCTCACATACGCCACCTGAATCCCAATCCCTCCCAGAACACGACTCCATTCAGGCCTACATATGTCACATGTCAGGACCCACATTCCTCACAGGACTCTCTCCTAACCCAGACCACATCTCTCTCCTTCCCAAACCTTCATCCGACACGGATGGCGCTTGCTGCTAATCCCCTGTTGCCTGTAATCTACACTTCAGAGCTGGGATACTACAACCAAGCAAGGCGGAGCAAGAGCTGGCCAAAGTATGGTAGTCTAGTGGTCATCGCACTTGTCCAGCAACCCAGAGATCATAAGTTCAAATCCACCAATAACAAATGGCGAAATTGATGGGATAGAGTCAGAAGATTGGCCAAATTGTCATAAAAATCCAATGGCTGATCAATGTCTTTTGAGGAAGGGAAGCTGCATGTTTCCTGGGGGAAGCATGGCAACATGTGGCTCCAGCCGCAAAATACAAGGTTGACTTTAAAATGCCCTCTGTAGTGGTGCCTCCAGCACCTTCTCGGGGTTGGGGCAATAAATGTGTCATTGCCACTGGCACCCAACATCGCGGAAACCAGTATTTATAAAAAAGCTACAACATGACCTTATGAAGTATTTCTCCCCTCAAAAACATGGCACAAATCCTAAAAGAAAAATTACACATTGATAACACGAACAGAATATTGGACAGTTAAAAAAAACTTCTTTAGCTTATGATCTTCAAAATCATCGGGGCTTTGCAGTTCAGTCATTATGAAGAGAGTTCACATTCTGAGCTTTATTATAATTCAGGAGATAACAGACTCTCTTTTAATGATATCCTGTTAGAATTATAAATAGAAGTGAAGCAGCCAGTTGAATAACACAATTGTCCCTACCTCCTGCTCTGAGGGATTAGGCGAAGAGATGCAAAAGTCAAAACCCATGATTTTCCAGGCACCACTTTTATTCAAAATGATATTCTCCGGCGCCAAGTTCCCATGAATCATTTTCACACTGCTGTGTAAAAAGGACAGAGCTTCGCAAACCTGCAGATTAAAGGAGGGTGACATTACTGTATTCCACAGTGCAACTTCAAAATGGCTTTAACTAAATTAAGCTTGTGCACCATTTGATTTGCAACATTGAGTGCTGTTAGATTGGAAGTACAGAAGTATGGCAAAGAAGTACTCTGAAGAGGAAGGGAAAACCTAGGGATGCAAGCCTCCTAACATAATAATCAGCTGGTATTTTTATGGTGGGTTATAACAACAGGGTAAACATCAGAGATAAACATGATGCAGAAGTCTTATGAGATTGATATTGGGAGGCAGGTATAGTGCATTGGACCACAAATATGGAGAATCAAATAGGAAGAAAGAATTTACATCTTTAAAACACCGTTCCTGTCCTTGGGACGTTCAAAGTACTTCAGAGCCAATTAATTAGTTTTAAATGCAGTCACTGTTGTTTTGTAGACAAACGATGCAGCCATTCTGCTCACAGCAGGGTCCCAAAAATAGCAATCTGATAAACGACCAACTCGCAAAAGCAAACCACTGCTGGAAATCTGAAATAAAAAGCAGACAATGCTGGGAAAAACTCTACGCCCAACTTACCTTTTTGTGGTGTCGATTGAAGTATAAATGCTGCTATAGGGAGGCCCCCAAGAGAAACCCAGTCTAGACTTACCAGGTGCTTTTGTTTTAAATTGTAATTATTCTTATATCATATATAAATACTTGTTTCACGCCTCAGCAAATCTTTCAGAAGTGGCACAAAACAAGTCGCAGCGAATTAATTATTCTGAAGCGAGGTTATGAAAGTGAATGTAGCCTGACTGTGCGCACACAGTAAATGAGATGAATGACCAGGCAATTTGTATCAGGTGTAAAAGCAAAAAACTGCAGATGCTGGAAATCCAAAACAAAAACAGAAACAGAAATACCTGGAAAAACTCAGCAGGTCTGGCAGCATCGGTGGAGAAGAGCACAGTTGATGTTTCGAGTCCTCATGACCCTTCAACAGAACCCCTGCTGGAAATTTGAAAATTGGAAAAAGACTGGTTTTCTGGACTGCCTCCAATGCCAGTATATATGTCCTTAGATAAGGGGATCAAAATTGTTCACAGTGTTCTAGGTGTGGTCGAACTACTTACCGCCTTGTAAAGTTTTAGCAAGACTTCCCTATTTTTATACTCCATTCCCTTTGAAATAAAGGCCAACATTCCATTTGCCTTCCCTATTACCTGAACTTGTATGTTAGCTTTTTGTGATTCATGCACGAAGACTCCCAAATCCCTCTGTGTTGCAGCTTTCTGTATTCTTTCTCCATTTAAATAATACGCAACCCATCTATTCTTCCAGCTAATGTGCATAACCTCACATTTTCCCACATTATATTCCATTTGCCAAGATTTTGCCCATTCACTTAACCCGCCTATATCCCTCTGTAGACTCTGTGTCATCCTCACCACTTGCTTTCCCACCTATTTTTGTGTCATCCGCAAACTTGGTGATAGTACATTCACTTCCCTCATCTAAGTCATTAATATATATTGTAAATAATTGTGGCCCCAGCACTGATCCCTGAGGCACTCCACTAGTTACAGGTTGCCATCCTGAAAATGCCACCATTATCCCAACTCTCTGTCTTCTATTAGTTAGCCAATCCTCTATCCAAACTAATATACTACCCCCAACACCATGGGCTCTTATCTTATTAAGTAGCCTTATGAGCAGTACCTTATCGAACACCTTTTGGAAATGCAAATATTATATATCAACTGATTCCCCTTTATCTATCCTGTTTGTACCTCCTCAAGGAGTCCTAAGAAATTTGTCAGGCATGATTTCCCCTTCATGAAGCCATGCTGACTCTGCTTGATTACATTATGCATTTCTAAATGCTCTGCTATTACATCCTTTATAATAGACTCTAACATTTTCCCAATGACGGATGTTAAGCTAACTGGCCTATAGTTACTTGTTTTTTTGTCTCCCTCCCTTTTTGAATAAGGTTGTTACATTGGCAGTTTTCCAATCTTCTGGGGCTTTTCCAGAATCCTTAGATTTGGTAGTAATGCACTGGTAGTAATCTTCCAAGAATCCTTAGATTCTTGGAGGAAGGCACAAATAACTTACCAGAACTACTAGGGAACCAAAGGTCTAGTGAGAGGGAAGAACTGAAGGAAATTACTATTACTAAAAATAAACAGTGCTGAAGAAATTAATGGGACTGAAAGCCAGTAAATTCCCAGGGCCTGATGATCTACATCTCAGGGCACTAAAGGAGGTGGCCATGAACATTGTGGATGTGTTGATTGTCATCTTCCAAAACTCTGCAGATTCTGGAACAGTCCAGGCAGATTGGAGGGTGGCAAATGCAACCCCACTATTTAAAAAAGGAGGCAGGAAAAAAAACAGGGAATTACAGGTTGGTTAGCCTAACATCAGTGATAGGGAAAATGCTAAAGTCTATTATAAAGGGTGGGATTGGACAAAGTCAGCATGGACTTATGAAAGAAATCATATTTGACAAACCTATTGCAGTTTTTTGAGGATGTAACTAGCAGAATAGATAAGGGAGAACCAGTGGATGTGGTGTATTTGGATTTTCAGGAAGCTTTTGATAAAGTCCCACAAAAGAGGTTAGTGTGTAAAATTAAAGCACAATACATTGGGGATAATATATTGGCATGGATTGAGAATTAGTTAGCATGCAGGAAACAGAGAGTAGGAATAAATGGGTCTTTTTTGGAGTGGCAGGCGGTGACTGGTGGGACACTGCAGCGATCAGTGCTTGGGCCCCAGCTACTCACAATATATATCAATGATTTGCATGTGGGAAACAAATGTAATATTTCCAAGTTTGCTGATGACACAAAACTAGGTGGGAATGTGAGTGCTGAGGAGGATGTTAAGAGGCTTCAAGGCGATTTAGACAAGTTGAGTGAGTGATCAGTACATGGCAGATGCAGTATAACGTGGATAAGTGTGAAGTTATCCACTTTAGTAGGACAAACAGGATGGCAGAGTATTATTTAAATGGTGATAGATTGGGAAATGTTGATGTACAAGGGGACCTGGGTGTCCTTGTACACCAATCACTGAAAACAAGCATGCAGGTGCAGCAAGTAGTTAAGAAGGCAAATGGTATGTTGGCCTTCATTGCGAGAGGATTTGAGTACAGGAGCAAGGATGTCTTAGTGGAGCCTTGTTGAGACCACACCTGGGGCAGAATTTTCAGGTTGGCAGGCGGGCGCAATCGGCGTGTCCAGGAGCGGCTGGGGAACGGACCACCCACTGCGATTGTTCCCTGACTGCAATTTCACGCTGGCTGGCCAATTAACAGCCAGCCAGCGTGAAGCATGTGCTGAAATGCTCAGAGCTGCCGGGGTGGGGGCGGGAGGAGGATGGGCACTGACATAAACGCGGGCGAGTGCAAAATGAAAGCTCCCTGAAGGCAGAGAGGTGTCTCAGGGAGCTGAAGATTTCAAAAGTATCAAACAAAGATTTCAAAATCAGAACAAAATTGCCCAAGCGACACAGCCACCTGAACATATGCATTATAAAAATGCTGTCCATAGATTTTTATTTATTTTTTATTTAATAACGGAAATCTCATCCCACCCCTGGAGTAGTGTGCGCAGTTTTGGTCTCCTTACCTAAGAAAGGGTATACAAGCCATAGCAGGAGTGCTGCAAAGGTTCACCAGACTGATTCCTGGGAATGGCAGGATTGTCATATAAGGAGAGATTGGGCGGACTAGGCCTGCATTCACTGGAGTTTAGAAGAATGAGAGTAGATCTCATTGAAACGTATAAAATTCTGACAGGGCTGGACAGACTGGATGCAAGAATAATGTTTCCTCTGGCTGGGGAGGGTTCTGAAACAAGGGGTCATAATCGCAGAATACAAGGTAGACTATTTAGGACTGAGATGAGGAGAAACCTTTTCACTCAGGGGGTGGTGAACCTGTGGAATTCTCTACCACAGAAGGCTGTGGATGCCAAGTCACTGAATATATTTAAGAAGGAAATAGATAGATTTCTAGACTCTAAAAAAATCAAGAGGTATGGGGAGAGAGCGGGAGTATGGCGTTGAGATATAGGATCAGCCATGATCATATTGAATGGCGGAGCAGGCTCTAAGAGCCGAATGACCTACTCCTGTTTCTATGTTTCTTTATATCCTTTAGATTATTGCTTTTTTTCATATTTATATAGCAGCAGTCGATCTACGCTAAATTGAATATGGTATTTGTGATCCATTTGGCATTCTTTTCGGGATTTGGTCATGTGATTTAGGGTGATATGTTTAACCAAGTCCATCAATTTTAGTGATTCAGATGATTCCATGATGCTATTCGACAAACAGCGGCATTTTACCCCTGTTGTTCTGATTAAAATTCCTCCCTCAACCAACACCATCAAAAACATAAAACAAATGAACTGGTCATTCAGCTGAAACGCTGTGGTGGTATGTTGCTGTTACATTTGCTTATTTAACAGTGACTGCACTCTGCAGTAATGAACTGTAAAGCAATTTGGGATATTTGCAAGAGATTTTAAGTATCACATATATTGTACGATGCAGTGAATGACCTTTTTAGTATTTGCTCATCGCTAAGGCATCGCTAATATTTCCCATCTTTAATTGCCCTCGAGAAAGATAATAGCTGCCCTCCTATGCTTTATGATTCGTTGATTCTTGTCTTTTTCTTTGGACTATCATTTATAGATAATTCTACTTTTTTTTAAACTGACTAGGCTAGCATTTATTGCCGATCCCTAATTGCCCTTGAGAAGGTGGTGGTGAGCTGCCTTCTTGAACAGCTGCAGTCCATGTGGTGTAGGTACACCCACAATGCTGTTAGGGAGGGGGTTTGAGGAAACAAAAACAAAAATTGCTCGAAAAACTCAGCAGGTCTGACAGCATCTGTAGAGAGAAAGACAGAGTCAATGTTTTGAGTCCGTATGACTCTTCTTCAGAACACCTTTCTTTCTGTTTTTCTCTCCACAGATGCTGTCAGATCTGCTGAGTTTCTCCAGCAATTTTTGCTTTTGTTTCAGATTTCTAGCATTCGCAGTATGCTGCTTTCATCTTAGGGAGTTTGAGGATTTTGACCCAGATACAGTGAAGGAACAGTGATACATTTCCACGTAGCATAGTGAGTTGCTTGGAGCGGAGCTTCCAGGTGGTGGTGTTCTCATGCGTCTGCTGCTCTTGGCCTTCTAGATGGTAGCAGTCATGTCTAAGCCAGGAGCCTTGGTGAGCAGTGCATCTTGTAAATGGTGCACACATTTCTGCTACTATGCATTAGAAGTGGAGGGAGTGAATGTTTGTGGAAGTGGTGCCAACCATGTGGGCTGCTTTGTCCTGGATGGTGTCAAGCTTCTTGAGTGTTGTTGAAGCTGCCAATGGTAACCCCCAGGATGTTGATAATGGGAGATTCAGCGAAGGTAATGCCATTGAATGTCATGGGGCAATGGTTAAATTCTCTCCTGTTGGAGATGGTCCACTGCCTGGTGCTTGTGTGGCACAAATGTTACTTGCATGGATATTGTCCAGGTCTTGCTGCATTTGGACATGGACTGCTTCAGTACCCAATGAGTCATGAATGGTGCTGAACATGCTTCAGCTTTATCTTTTGCACTGATGTGCTGGGCTCCCCCATCATTGAGGATGGGCGTTTCTGGAATCTCCTCCAGTGAGTAGTTTAATTGTCCACCGCCATTCATAACTGGATGTGGCAGAACTGCAGAGCTTAGATCTGATCCTTTGGTTGAGGAATTGTTTAGCTCTGTCTATCACTTGCTGCTTATGCTGTTTGGCATGCAACTAGTCCTGTGTTGTAGCTTCACCAGGTTGACACTGACTCTAGTTATTACGTCAGAGCAGAATGAATAGGTGGCGCTCGCTGCTTGAAACACTATACGTTATACCTCAGTCAGATCATTTGATGAGGTACTGCAATTTAACATTTGTCCTGCTCACACATAACATCATTTCACTTTATAAAAAATGGAACATCATTTGTAGCACAGAGGTTGAATTTTGATGAAGAAAGAGAGATGTTGCCAAAGCTTTTCATCTTGCACTCATCAGGACAAACATAAGAATGCCAAATTTCAAATAATCACAACAATTTATACCACAGGAGGGACCTGTTCTCTGCAAACAAAAGGAATAAGTTCAAGTCTTGTGCCTTTTTCACGAATTACCCAGAAGCTTGGGAGCCTACAGCTCCTCATCGCTTTCTCCATGGCAAGGCCTCGATCAATCAGTCAACTTGCCAACAAATCAGCACCCTTTCCTCCTCTCGTATAAATTGTTGTGATCATTTGAAATTTGGCATTCTACTATTTGTCCTGATGAATGCAAGACAAAAAAGCTGTGGCAACATCTCCCTCTTCTCAGTAATATAAATGGAGCACCCTGTTTCATTTTTGTGTTGATTGTTGATGTGTTAATTAATATTCCCCTGTAGTGTCAACCTTGGCTCAGTGATCACACTCTCAGCTTTGAGCAAAACTATGAGTTCAAGTCCAGTCCAGATTTTTGAGAGTGTAATCCAGATTGAGATGTAAGTGGAAGTACTGAGGTGTTGCCTTTTGAATAAGATGTTAAACTAATGCCTGATCTGTCTGCCCTGGTGGATGTAAAAGATTCTCTGGTGTTATTTGAAAAAGAGCAGCAAACAAGAAACAGATTGACTGTTTGTATAAGAGGAAGCTAGATAAACACATGAAGGAGAAAGGAATACATTATGCTGAAAAGGTGAGATGAAATAGGGTGGCAGGAGGTCCATACGGAGCATAAATGCCAGCACAGTCCAGCTGGCCTGTTTAAGTGCGGTAAATGTTATGTAACTCATTTGCTGTTTGTGAGATCACCTTATGTAAATTGGCTGCCACATTTGCCCACCCAGCAATGATTATTTGGGATGTGAAAATTTGCAATATTTTCCTTTAACCAACAGGCTGGCAGAGTGGAAACGTCGAATGATCGCAACTCCATAACTGACTTGCAAGTGGCCACCACAGTGAAAGGGAAGTAAGGAGCTGAAAAGTATCAGATTTTAGTCTGTGGAGACTGCATCGTGGAACTGCTTGCATTTTATAAAACTACAGCGCTCCAAAGATTAGCACAGTTGAGAACTGGATGAAGTCCAGCCAGCTAAGACTGTGAGAGGCATGCAGTACATCCTTCAATCACCACAGAAATCTGAATATCTAATAAATGCACCAGCAATTCACCTGCAGCAAACCGTATTTGACTTCCACATCATAAAGCTTGTGTCCCTTAATTTCCGCAGGTACAGGAGTCGGTAGGTGGTCGTAGCAACCAAGGACGTTGGCTAAACTTGCAAAGACAGGCTCCGTGCAAAAGGCTAAACAATCTCTGTAAAGAATAGTTGCGACAGTTTACCCACAAAGAAACATCAGCTTGAAAAACAAGTTAACCTTTGTTAATGGTCATGAAAAATAAACAATGTGGGAATTCCTTTACCTGGACTCTTCTAATGGATGCTGTACTGTCAGCAGGCGTGGGTGCCTCAGTCTGGTTAGCTGCTGTACACCTTTTTTGAGTGAATCAATAACATAGTCCTTCTCAAATTTTTGGTACTTCTCAATTAACTTTTTGTCAAAAACAAATACAGCCACTTCCTGAAAAAGAAAAGGAAGATGAATAAGCCTGGGTCAATGATAGAGAATTGAAATGCTACAGCATCTATCTGTGTTGTATCAGCGATTGTCAGAGCACGTTTTGGTGTTCTGATCTGAGATTTATCCATCTACAACCCTCCAAGATTTCTGCAGTCCTCCAATGCTGGTCTTATCTGCATTCACAACTTCCACTGCTACACCACCGGTGGCCATGCCTTCAGGTCTTTCAACAGCATCTTTTAAACCTGCAACCTATACCACCTAAAAGGTCATAGGCAGCAGATGCATGGAAACACAACCACCTGCAAGTTCTCCCCCAAGCCACTAACCATCCTGACTTGGAAATATATCGCCGTTCCTTCACCTTAGCTGGGTCAAAATCCTGGAACTCTCTCCCTAACAGCACTGTGGGTGTACCTACACCACATGGGCTGCAGCGGTTCAAGAAGGCAGCTCAACACCACCTTCTCTAGAGCAATTAGGGATGGGCAACAAATTCTGGCCAAGCCAGCGTCACCCACATCCTGTGAAAGAATAAAAAATGGGCTGCCTAGGCTCCAAGGTCTGGAATTCTCTTCCTAAACCTCTCCATCCACTGCCTCCGTTAAGACTCTCCTTAAAACCTGCTTCTTTGGCCCAGCTTTTGGTCACGTCCTAATATCTCCTCTTGTGTGGCTCGCTGTCAAATTTTATTTGATAATCACTCCTGTGAGGTGCTTTCGAGCTTTTTATTATGTTAAAGGCGCAACATAAAATGCAAGTCGTTGCTGCAGCACCAGGGGAGAGTTTGAAACAACACTTTTGTTTTGTTCAGCAGGACTTACACAAATAGAATCTCACTGACAGTATTGCTATTAGGCGGTTTAAAGATCCTTTGGTATGTTCATAGGTGAGACACAGCCTTGGCACCTAAACCATCAGTGATGCAGGGTAGCAGTGTAACAACAATGAAGATATACCAGAAGGTAACTCCGTGTACTGAAGCTGGTCATGCTTGGAGCACCCCAGAGGCACTAATTAATTCCCATGGGTTCTGCATAATGCCGATGATTAAATTCTCAACAGGGAGTCCCAGTTAGCCAGTTTTAATTCTAAAGGTTTTGAAAACAAAAATGAAACAAAAGTGACCCACGCACACAAGGGTCACTCCCCACCCAGATAGGCAAAAGAGAAAACTTTTAAGAAATTCACTAAAAGATAGTTGTGCTCATCCTTCCCAAACTAAGTAAAAGCAACTGCAAACTAAAAGTATACAATTTTAAGGGCAATACATGTAAAAACAAGGAATTGATACTGGATTTGTGCTCAACTTTAGACTGCAGTAGAAAACAGTGTGAACTTCAGCGCACCTCACTAGAAGAATAATACTGGGACCATGGAAAGCACATAATGAAGAATGACTGGAGTAATCCCAGAAACAAGAGGTTACGCTTATGAAAAAAAGTCTCAAAATATTGCAATGAGGGAGATTAGGGGAAGTGGGTGAGGGAGGTCTTATGATGATTTTCAAAATTATGATAGTTTTGAGGGGACAAATAATGAAAGATTGTTCCTTTTGGTTGGTTGAATCGATAACAACAGGCACCAACTGAGGATTATCAAAAAGGAGAAGCTAGAAGAAATCTTATCATACAAGAGGGTTATTATAAGTAGAATGGTTTAAACACAGTTGGCTATCGAGGCAAAGACTATCATCTTTTCAAAAGGCACTGGATAAATACTTGAAAAAAAGACACGCAGTGCACATTTTGTGACCTCAAAGTATTTTACGGCCAACAAAATACTTTTGAAGTGTAGTCACTCTTGTAATGTAGGAAACATAGCAGCCAATTTGCTCTCAGCAAGTTCTCACAAACAGCAATGTGATAATGACCAGATAATCTGTTTTTGATGTAAGTTGAGAGATAAATATTGGCCAGGACACCAGGACCCCTGCTCTTCTGTGAAATAGTGCCTCGGGGTCTGAGAGGGGAAATGGGGCCTCGACTTATTAACGTTTCATCTGAAAGATGGCACCTCCAACAATGCAGCACTGGGAGTGTCAGCCTGGATTGAATGCTCTAGTTTCTTGAGCTTGAGGGACTTGAAGCCACACCATCGGAATTGGAAGTGGGTGCTAAACACTAAGCCACACTGTCATGTACAACAGGTGGCCTACACAATACCACATGTTTCACACTATTGCACAAATTTGTATCTAAGAGCTCTTCGCCAGGGTTTCCACAATAAATGCTCGAGTTTGAATGATTCTCATTATGGTGAACCACGAGTTAGCAGCCAAGAGCAGCTGAACTGGTACCAGTGATGGGACTCACCTACCAACTACCTTGGATAAGGTCATCGATCCTAAACATTAACTCTTGTTTCTCTCTCCACAGGTGCTGTCAAACTTGCTGAGTATTTCCAGCATTTCCTGCTTTCATCCCTACACTCTAAGAGGGACATAACCCCATGGCACAAATTCAAAGATTAGCAAGGGACTTCTGCCCAGTGCCTTGGCCAATGCACACCTCTCAACCAATGTCACAAAAAAATCAAGTTATCTGGTCATTATCACATTAATGATTTTGGGAGCTTGCTGTTGCATATTGGCTGCCGTCTTTTCAACATTATAACAGTGATTACACTTCAAAAATGCTTCACTGACTGTAAAGCGCTTTGGACTGTCCCAGAGGCATGGAAGGCACCATATAAATTCAAATTATTTCTTTAGCCTATAATGCCATGAGCACCATCGTTCTCCAGATACAACTGCCCAGCATCTTAAAAATCCCATCAGCAATAAACAGTCAATTCTTAGGGTCTTTGTCATCATGTGTTCTTTTCTTTAAAAGCAAGGCTTCACAAAAAGTCAAAATATTCAACGAATGCTGCACAAGTGGCCATTTGTACAAGAGCATTTCCACTAACGCCAATTCAAAAATCAAAATGTTCTTGCTATGCTGTATAACAACTAAGTCTATTAAATATTAACTGTCATGATTTAGCAGTTTTTGCTGTTGAGTACACTTGTACAACTAGACCTTTGGACTGGAATTTATTTTAGAAGTTAGAGGTTCTGAGGTAATGGGTACCATGGAGACTTGAAAAAAAAAGGAAATGTATTTGTGCACAGCCTTTCAAACACGTTGCAAGCGATTCAGCAGTCTTTGACCCGGGATGCAGATAGTGAGCTGCAAACGCAAAAGCTGTGCACACTGTGAAGTAAGATTATGGAGAAGGGGTGGAAGGAAAGCAGATGAAGACAACAATTTGTTTAAAAATCTAGCTGTATACTGATACTCAGTGTACTGGACTCCATAGCCTTACCAAGACCTTCAAATGTTTTAGCTGAACAGTTATTCCCATAATCCATACTGCATATATTGGGAAAATAACATTTTTTCGAACAATTCTCTGGTGGAACAATCCTGTTGAAAGGAAGCTTTCTCAATCCATTCTGGAACATATCCAAGTTCTTTGGGTGAGCAAGGTGATCTACTTTTAGGTCCTGCTGCCATACTTTGCGGAAAGAAAACTACCCACTCAAAAACAAATTTAAAAATCATTTTCAGACAGATTTGGGTAAATCCAGACTTTGTGCAGTCATGTGAAACCGATGATAAGTCAGCAGCTCATTTTATGCCTCTCCCCCTTTTCATTTCCATTTGAGATCACAGATTAAAACAGGATGGTGATTCACAATTGCTCATCTTACAGAGCAGGGAAAGTTGAGTTCTAACCCAGTGACTCTTTAGCCAATCAGACTGACTTCAGACGAAAGCAAAAAACTGCAGATGCTGGAAATCTGAAATAAAAACAGAAAATGCTGAAAGCACTCAGCAAGTCAGGCAGTATCTAGGCAGAGAGAAAACAGAGTTAACATTTACGGTCAGTGACCTTTCAACATAATATTCTGATGAAAGGTCAAAGACCTGAAACATTAATTCCGTTTTCCTCTCAGCAGATGCTGCCTGACCTGCTGAGTATTTCTAGCACTTTGTTTTTACTTTTGACTTCAAACAAGGTCATTTGCATTGCTGAAAAGACACATGTTGAAGCTTTTCATCTTGCACTCATCAGAACGATTCGCAAGAATATCAAATGTAAAGGGAACAACAATTTATACTTACGAGAAGAGTGTGCTGAATGATTGGCAAGTGGACTCTGATTGGTAGAGGCATTGCCATGGAGAATGCACCAGTTAACTGATGACTGACAGTTTAACTGCCAAGCTTTGTTTCAATTCAAACCAGACAGGTAGACTCTGACTGGTCAAGGCATTGCCTTGAAGAATGAACCAGAAAATGGCTGTTGCCTATTTTGTTCAGCTGAAACAGGTGCAATGTATGTACATTCTTTCTGTCTGCATAGAACAGGGCCCTGTGTATTAATACATGTAGCTTCCAGCATGCATGTGTGCGCCACACTGCAAGCCCGACTGATAATCCTAAATTGGTTATCAGCGTAATTCTGTGCGCACTGTGTTTAGCAAATGTTGTCCAATCGCGGAATCACATCTCATGTTGGACACTGCATTTTGAGTTTTGCAAGCACAGGTTGGTTGGGTACAGTCAGAACTTGCCCGCTGTGAACGGTCGAAGGGACATTCTGTTTGATACAATCCACCAGCCTTTGGGATGTACGTTAGCATCATATCGGCACTGAAATTCATAAACCACATTACTCATTTGTGTCACGGGCGGAACATCTTTTTGGCTTGATAGCAGCATCCTATTAATAGTCAAATACCACTTGTTTTGCTACTGCACAGTAGCAATGTGAAAGGGCTAGCTTCACCCGTTACACAAATTTTTGAGATGCCTTACCCTTCCAGAGTCATCCGAGGTAAACTGGGCACTTTTCAGGACTGAAAATGGAGGCCTTTGGCCCATTCATAAATTTGCGCAATATACAGCGAGCAATGATCTGATTATGGTAGTCCTTATCTCTGCAGTCCTGTCACATCCAGTCATGAATGGTGGAGGACAATTAAACAGCTCACTGGAGGAGGAGGCCCCACAAATATCCCCATCCTCAATGATGGAGGAGCCCAGCACATCAGTGCAAAAGATAAGGCTGATGAAGCATTTGCAACAATCTTCAGCCAGAAGTGCCAAGTGGATGATACATCTCAGCCTCCTATGGAGGCCCCCAGCATCGCAGATGCCAGTCTTCAGCCAATTCAATTCACTCCATGTAATATCAAGAAATGGCTGAAGGCACTGGATACTGCAAAGGCTATGGGTCCCACCAATATTCCGGCAATAGTACTGAAGATTTGTGCTCCAGAACTTGCCACGCCACTAGCCAAGCTGTTCCAGTACAGTTACAACACTGGCATCCACCCGGCTATGTGGAAAATTGGCCAGGTATGTTCTGTACAAAAACAGCAGGACAAATTCAACCCAGCCAATTACGGCCCCATCAGTCGACTCAATATCAGTAAAGTAATGGAAGGGGTCATCAACAGTGGTGTCAAGCTGCACTTGCTTAGCGATAACCTGCTCACTGGAGCCCGGTTTGGACCACTCAGCTCCTGACCTCATTACAGCCTTGGTTCAAACTTGGACAAAAGAGCTGAACTCCTGAAGTGAGCTGCCCTTGACATCATGGCCGCATTTGACCGAGTGTGGCATCAAGGAGCCCCAGCAAAACTGGAGTCAATGGGAATCAGGGGGAAAATGCTCCACTGGTTGGAGTCACATCTAGCACAAAGGAAGATGGTTGTGGAAGTTGGAGGTCAGTCATCTCAGCTCCAGGACATCACCACAGGAATTCCTCAGGGTAGTGTCCTAGGCCCAGCCATCTTCAGCTGCTTCCTCAATGACCTTCCTTCCATCATGAGGTCAGAAGTGTCGCTGATGATTGCACAATGTTCAGCACCGTTCACGGCTCCTCAGATAGTGAAGCAGTCCATGTCCAAAAGCAGCAAGACCTGGACAATATCCAGGCTTGGGCTGACAAGTGCCAAGTAACATTCGTGCCACACAAGTGTCAGGCAATGACCATCTCAAACGAGAGAGAATACAACCAGTGACCCTCGACATCCAATGGCATTATCACCACTGAATCTCCTACTATCAACATCCTGGGGAGTTACCATTGACCAGAAACTGAACTGGACTAGCCATATAAATACTGTGGCTACAAGAGCAGGTCAGAGGCTAGGAATCCTGTGATGAGTAACTCGCCTCCTGGCTCCCCACAGCCCATCCACCATCTACAAGGTGCAAGTCAACAGTGTGATGGAATACTCCCCACTTACCTGGATGAGTGCAGCTCCCACAACACTCAAGAAGCTTGACACCATCCAGGACAAATCAGCTTGATTGATTGGCACCACATCCACAAACATTCATTCTCTCCATTGTCGACAGCAGTGTGCACCAGTAGCAGCAGTGTGTACCAGCTACAAGATGCTCAGCTGGAATTCACCAATGCTCCCTAGACAGCACCTTTCAAACCCACAACCACTACCACCTAGGAGGGCAAGGGCAGCAGATAAATGGGAACACTACCACCTGGAATTTCTCCTCCAAGTCACTCACCATCCTGACTTGGAAATATATTGCTGTTCCTTCACTGTCGTTGGGGTCAAAATCCTGGAACTCCCTCCCTAACAGCACTGTGGGTGTACCTACACCACATGGACTGCAGCGGTTCAAGAAGGCAGCTCACCGCCACCTTCTCAAGGGCAGCTAGGGATGAGAAATAAATGCTGGCCCAGCCAGCGAAATCAAGTTTTTAAAAATTCTTGCGAATATCCTAATGAGCACAAGTCGAAAAGCTTCCGATATTTAAGTTCTGTACTACCAAACCACTCAGGTCATTTGTACAATAGCAAAGCAGAAATTTGCTTTCAATGAAGAAGTTATTCAGCCTGGTTTTATCTCATTTAGCTCAAAAAATAATCAACATTTGCATTTGAAGAAAATGTTACAGACATTACCTGCTTGGTTGACTTCTTTACACCATGGAAGACTTTCCAGGCCATTCCTGGCCCACCACTAGCCATGTGACGCCCAACTTCAAACTCCCTTGTAACAGGGTTTCCCATCACTGCACTGGTAACATCTGCTGTTACCTTAGTAACAGTGCTCTTCAGTTTATTAAGCATTGACTCCATTGTTTCAGGTGAACTGCTTACCTACAGAAATAGGGTAAGAACAGGAAATTAGTCAAAGGAAATCTCCACATATTTTCCTAGTTGTGGGGATGTGATTGCCATTTGCAATATCACATTTAATGCCAATCCCTGGATACTCAGAGGAGTCTGGTGAGCTTCCTTCAGTAATTGTTTTTACAACCTAGTATCTTGCTAGGTCAAGTGCATAGTGTAGGTCAGACCAGGTAGAGGTGGGAGGTTCCCTTTCTTGAAGAAGTAACTGATGTTGTTTTCCTCTGAGAGCAGAAGATTGAGAGGAGGTTTGATGGAGGTGTTCAGAATCATGACGGGTTTGGACAGAGTAGATGGAGAGAAACCATTCCCATTGGCAGGAGGGTCAAGAACAAGAGGACACCAATTTAAGGTGATTGGCACAAGAACCAAAGGCAACATGAGGAAAATCTTGTATACACAGTGAGTGGTTAGAAAAGAGAATTGGATGAGCATCTGAAGAGGAAAAAAATTAGCAGGGTTACAGGGAAAGGGTAGGGAAGTGGGACTAAGAGTAGCTCTTGCAGAGAGCTGGCATGGATACAACAGGCTGAATGGCTGCCTTCTGTGTTCTGTCTGCCCTCTCAGATATATGTAAAATTCCCAGTAGAACAGCAGAGGAGTGCTGCCTGGCTTGCTGGCCAATATCCATTCCTCAACTAACTTCACTAAAGCAGATTTTTAAAATTTCATTACTGTTTGTGGGAGCTTACTGCAGGCAAACTGGTTGCTAAGTTTTCCTGCATTATAACAGTGACTACAAGTCAAACGTACTGCATCGGTTGTGAGGTGCCCTGAGCTCAAGAAGGGTGCAACAGAAACACAAGCTCTGCCTTTCTTTAAGACGACAGAGCAGAATCTACAACACAGGCCTGGAATAAATGGACAGATCTGATCGCAGAGCACACAACTTTTTAAAAGTCTGGAGATAGGCAGGCAATCAGAACTTGATGTTCAAAGAGATTAAAAATTTGAGTGATTTCTTCTAACTGCTGAACACCATCAATCCAAAAGCCAGAACCCAACCCATTGCTGTTAACTAACTGCACTGCAGGAATGATGCATCCATAACTGTAGCAGCACAGGGGCTATTTAGTGCTATGGAATGTTTGATTATTTAAATTTGTTACAAAGAGCCTTTTGCTCTGCAGGTTTACTCAGCCACGTCATTTACAGCTCAAGAGGCCGCCATTTGGCCCATTGAGTCTAGGCTGGCTCTCTGGAGGACAATCCAGTCAGTCCCACTTCCTTGCTCTAACCCCGTAGCCCTGCAAGTTTATTTCCTTCAAGTGCCCATCCAATTTCCTTTTGAAATCACCGATTGTCTCCACTTCCACAGCCTTAGTGGGCAGTGTGTTCCAGGTCATTCGTTATGTTAAAAGTTTTTCCTCAAATCCCCCCACATCTCTTGCCTTATATCTGTGTCACCTGGTGCTTGCACCAGTTAATTGGAGCAGCTTTTCTTTGTCTACTTTCTCTAAACCCATCACATTCTCACACACCTCAATTCCCTTAGCTCCAAGGAGAAAAGTCCCAACTGCTCCAACCTAATCTTGCAGCTAAAAACCTCCCGATCCCTGGAACCATTCTGGTAAATCTCCTCTGCACCCTCTCAAGGACCCTCACATCTTTCCTCATGTGTGCTGTGCAGTATTGGATGCAAAACTTCAGTTGTGGCCTAACCAGAGCTTTATAAAGGTTCAGCATAACATAACTCGCAACACGAGACATACTTTCATCTTAAAACCGTAGAACATTACAAAATTACTGAACAGCTTCAGAATAAACTTGTGATTTAATGTATGTCAGTCTGCGCACATGGGTTTGGTTTAAAAATAAGGTGCACTGTATTTTTAAAATATACAGTTCTAGGAAAATAAATGTGATGAAACAAATAAAAAGCAAAACACTTCTTCCATATGAGACATCAATTTCTACACTTCTATAACCTTGTATCCTGTATTTGCTGCGGATGGTGCGGGCACCTCTACAAGAGGAAGCCTATTACAGATTAGGCAAACACTTCTCTGAACACGTTCATTCTACCCTCAGCAGTTAGACTCAGCCTACAGCACAGAAACAGACCACTCAATTCAGCTGGTCAATGTCAACGTTTATGCTCCACACAAGATTCCTACCACCCCTCATTTAACCCGAAAGGCATATCCTTTTATTCCTTTCTTCACAAGTGTTTAACTGGTTTCCCCTTAAATGTATTGATGCTATTTGCCTCAGCCACTCTGTGGGAGCAAATTCCACATTCTAACCATCATCATCAGTTGTCCCTCGACTCGAGGATGACCTCTTCTCAGGGTTGAGAGTTTCTGCCATGGGTCTTCATGTGACTGAACAGGCTGATTCTCAACCCACAGATCTTTGGGCACATGAGGCAGTTAATCCCATGAGGTAGTGGGATCCAGACTGCAAGATTTGCTTGCCTTTTCTGCTGCTCCTCTGCCTCATCATTAAGGCATTTGGAATCAAAACGTGATGCAGCTTGATGGGCAAGCTGTTGTCAAGTTCAACAATTGGTAGCACATTTCTTCCAGTCAATAATGTCAACGCTGCTGCATGTCAAGGAGTTTCAGCGTGCCTTTGAAGTATGTTTTTGGTCCTCCCTTGGAATGTTGGCCATTTGAGAATTGAGAAAACAGGATCTGGTAGGGAGGTGCTCTTGGCCTCTAGACACAGTGTCCAGCCTATCGAAGTTGATTTTGCAGGAGTTTTCCCCAATGTCTGTGGTGCTGGCTTCAAGAATGACACTAGCATTTGTTCGATGGTCCTCCCAGTGAATCCAGAGGATGTGGTGGTGGCATTGCTGATGAAATTTCTCCAGCACTCGTGTCGCTGATACACAGTCCAGGTCGCCCTGCAGTACAGGGATGTGGTGTTGACAAATACTCTGCCCACTAGGATTTTGACTTGTAGGAGTCTTTGTTGTCAAACACTCGCTGCTGTAGTTTGCAGAAGGCTACGCTGATGCAGCTGATCTATTTTGGATCTCTTCATTAATTGCGAGAGGTAGTTGCAAAGGTATGGGAAGTGCTAAACATAATCCAGAGTGTCTCCTTCAACATACATGGGAGGTAGATTATTTCACTGACCAGGTCTGGTTTGATATGACATTTGTTTTGGCAACATTCAAGGTCAGGCCACGTTTCTTGTTTGCAGAATTGAAGAACATAAGAAATAGGAGCAGGAGCAGACCATTCGGCCCATCAAGCCTGCTCCGCCATTCAATATGATCACGACTGATCTTTAGCTTCAGCTCCATTTTCCCACCTGCTCCCCATATCCCTTGATTCCCCGAAAGACCAAAAATCTGTCTTTCCCAGCCTTAAATGTATTCAGTGATGAAGCATCCACAAACCTCTGGGGTAGAGAATTCCAGAGTCGCAAACCTTTGAGTGAAGCAATGTCCTCTTATCTCAGCCCTAAATGATTGGCCCCTTATTCTGAGACTGTGCCCCATGTTTTAGATTCCCCGACCAGTGGAAACAATCTCTATGTCTACCCTATTAAGCCCCTTCAGGATCTTGAACATTTCAATGAGATCACCTCTCATTCTTCTAAACACCAGAGAAGATAGACCCAATTTGCTTAGCATCTCATCATAGGACAACCCCTTAGCCAAGGGACTAATTTAACGAACCTTTGTTGTGCTGCCTCCAAAACAAGTGCATCTTTTCTTAAATGTGGAGACCAAAGCTGCACACAGTTGCGGTCTCACCAAAACTCTGTACAACTCTAACGAGACTTCGTTCTTCCTCCTGTACTCCAATCCCCTTGCAAATAAAGGCCAACATACCACTTGTCTTCCCAATTGTTTGTTGCACCTGTACGTTAACTTTGTGCATTTCTTGTATGAGCACACCCAAGTCTCTTTGGAAGCTTCTCGCCTTTTAAAAATATTCAGCTCTTTTTAAAGATTGAGAGTGGCTTGCCAATCTTGTGCAGAGTGGGCAATGACACTGCAGTCATCAGAAAACTATAGATCAGGTATATCTAAAGTGGTCAGTTTAGTCTTAGCACAGAGTTTTCTAGCTAAACAGTATGTAATACTGACTCCAGTGGGCAGTTGATCTTTGATGAGGTGAACAGTCATTGTCAGGTAGATTGTAAGTAGTACGAGGGCTATTACACAGCATTGTTTGACCCCCCAGCCCAAATTTTGAAGGCCTGTGTTTCAGATCTCCCACTCAAAAAAGTTGTAGTCAGAAGTTTCTAGGTCATCCAAATCTTTGGAGCACAAACCAATGAGCCTTACAATTTACTGAGCTAAATACTTTGGTCAGGTCAATGGATGCAATGAAGAGTTCCTAGTGTTGTTCTCAACATTTTTCGTGTCAGCCATCAAGACCATGTCGGAGGTTCCCCGGAAGGTCTAAAGCCACACAATTTAATTATTGAGTCATCAAACTCTTGGGTCAGAGAATAATTGTTTGATTAGGGAATTTTGTTGCACTGAAGGTGCCTTGTCAGTTTAATGCTACAGGAAGCACCCAGTAACATACAGTTATCTAGCATTTGCTACAAAGTCTGATGTCTCAGTTCGCCAGACAGACTCTTAAAACCTAAATATATAATTCCCAACAAACAATTATTCTCCGAGTCTTTGATGAATCAATAATTCAATTGTGGTATTCATTCACAAAACAGGAGTGAAATTCAGTATATCACCATTTCTTGAAGTAACTATGCATGCAGTTTTTAAGCAGGATTTCCATTTAAGTTTACATCCAGAATTGGTGCTGCAATGCCTTCGACAAGAATTTTAATTTGAGGGGGGATAAAACAACAAATAAACAATGAAACAAAAGCAAAACACTGCAGGTGCTGGAAATCTTTAATAAAAAGAAAAAACACTGGAAATATTGAGCAGGCCAGGCCGCATCCGTGGAGAGAAATAGAATTAACGTCCTAGATCTGGCAACAGTGAGAGTGCAAGATGAGTAGTGGGGCCATTAACAGTGAGAGAGGGTCTGCGGGGCCATTAACAACAAGAGGGTGAGAGGAGCAGCAGGCTATTAACAGTGAGAGAGTGCGAGAAGAGTGAGAGACCATTAAACAGCGCGGAGAGCAGCTGTTTGGTGAGGATTGGTGAGTATTTCCAGTCCTTGAAGTAAAAGTAAGGTCTTTACTTTGTGTTTAGGTCTCTAGATTTTTTTTTTCTCTTTTTTCTTAAAAATAACTTGTTAAGTATAGGATTGATACTGGTGTGTAAAAAAATAAAGTGTAAAGAGCAGGGGTACTAGAGTTAAGTAATTTAATTAAGTAAGTAAATAAAATACAATAGTGATGGCAGGACGGGTGACGTGTTGCTGCAGCACGTGGGATCTGGTGTACACCAAGGTGACCCAGAGCGAACACATCTGTAGTCAGTGTTTGCAGTTCAAGGAACTTCGGATCCAAGTTAAGGAAAGGAGTCTGAGCCGCAGACATTGCACCCATTTCAAGGAGGGGGAAAGTTATCTGGACACTTTGCACCAGGAGGCGGTCGCACCCCTCAGACTACGTAATTCAAATTCCATCTGTGATCAGGGACAGGATGGTGTGACCACAGGCGAAGCAGGTTTAGGGACCCAGGGGCTAGCATTCAATGAGCCTCAGCCCCTGAAACTGTCCAACAGTTACGAGGTTCTTGCAAGCTGTGTGGGCGAGAGCGGGGAGTTCGGGGGGGGTGAGCGAACTCACCATGGTACTGCGGTACAGGGAGCCATTCACTGGGGGGAGGAAATAGGAACATAGTAGTGATAAGAGACAGTATAATTAGGGGAATAGATAATATTCTTTGCAGCCGGAGCGTGAGTCCCGAAGGCTGTGTTGCCTACCCAGTGCTAAGGTTAAGAACATCTCTTCAGGGCTGGAGAGGAACTTGGAGTGAGAGGGGAGGGATCCAGTTGTCGTTATCGTCAATGTTGGTACAGCGACATTGATAAGACTGAAAAGGAGATTCTGCTGAATGAATTGGAACAGTTAGGAGCTAAACTAAAAAGCAGAACCTCCAAGGTCATAGTCTCGGGATTACTACCTGAGCCATGAGAAAACTGGCATAGGGTGAATAAAGTCAAGGAGTTAAATGCATGGCTCAGAGATTGGTGTGGGAGAAATGGGTTTCTGTTCATGGGGCACTGGCACCAATACTGGGGTAGAAGGGAGCTGTTCCAGTGGGAGGGGCTTCACTTGAACCGTGCTGGGATCAGTTTCCTGGCGAATCGAATAACTAGGGCGGTAGAGAGCGGTAAAGCTAAATAGAGGGGAGAGGGTTCTGGAGAGGGGATACCTGGGCTTACAAAGCAAAAGGATATGGCAGCATTGCAGGGCAGCTATTTAGATATTAATATCCAGTGTATGACAGGAAGGGACAGAGTGTACAAACATAAAAAAAAGCAGCAAATAGGGTCAAAGGGGGGGAAAAAAATGGTAAAAAGGCAAAATTAATGGTTCTTTACTTAAATGCACGTAGTATCCGGAACAAACTAATTGAATTAACAGCACAAATAGGGCTTATTGGGTATGATCTTATAGCCAGTACGGAGACCTGGTACAAGGAGATCAAAGCTGGGAACTAAATATTCAGGTGTATGTGACTTTTGGAAAGGACAGGCAGGAAGGAAAGAGTGGTGGGGTAGCTTTGTTAGTATGAGATGGAATAAGTACAACAGCAAGAAATGATCTTGGTTTGGAAGATATAGAATCCATACGGGTGGAGGTAAGAAATAACAAGGGGAAGAAGACACTGGTGGGAGTAATCTTTAGGCCCCCTAACAGCATCGATAGTGTGGGGCAGAATAAATCAGAAGATAAGGAGGGCATGTAAAAAAGGCAGTACATTAATCATGGGTGACTTTAATCATGGGTGACTTTAATTTTCATGTAGATTGGGAAAATCAAATTGGCAGAGGTAGCCACAAGCAAGAATTCAGAGTGTATTTGGGACAGTTTCCTAGAACAATATGTTGTGGAACCAACAGGGATCAGGCTATTTTGGATATGGTAATGTGTAATGAGACAGGTCTAATAAATGATCTGAGAGTAAAAGATCCCCCAGGAAACAGTGACATGGTAGAATTTAGCATTCAGTTTGAGAGTGAGAAACCTGGGTCGGAAACAACTGTGCTAAACTTAAATAAGGGCAATTACAAAGGACTGAGGGCAGAGTTGGGCTGGAGTGGGCTGGGAAAGGAGTTTAGCAGAAAAGACAGTTGATGAACAATGGCAGACGTTTAAGAAAATAGTTCTTGACTCACAACAAAGATATATCCCAGAAAGATTTAAATAAGGGGATAAACCAACCATGGTTAACCAAGGAAATTAAGGGTAGTATCAAATTGAAAGATAAAACATACAATGCGGCAAAGATTAGTGGTAAGCCAGAGGATTGGGAAAGTTTTAAAAGCCAACAAAAGATGACCAAAAAAAGAGGGAGAAAATAAATTTTGAGGGTAGACTCGCAAGTAATATAAAAACAGATAGTAAGAGCTTCGTTAAATATATAAAAAGGAAGAGAGAGGCCAAAGTGAACATAGGCCCGTTAGAAAATGAGGCTGGGGAAATAATAATTGGGAACCAGGAAATAGCAGAGGAGTTGAATAAACACTTTGCATCAGCCTTCATTGTAGAAAGCACTAATAGCATTCCAAAAATACCAAATAATCAAGGGGAAAAAGGATTGGAGGGGGGGGTGGGTGGGCGGTGCGGGAGGAAATCACAATAACTAACACTAGAGAAAAAGTGCTAGGGAAACTAATGTGGCTGATGACTGATGGGATAATAAAGGAGGTAGCTGCAGAGACAGTTGATACACTGGTAGTAATTTTCCAGGAATCCTTAGATCCTGGATAAGTCCCAGAAGATTGGAAATCTGTCAATGTAACGCCCAATTCAAAAACAGAGGGAGACAAGAAACAGGTAGCTATAGGCCAGTTAGCTTAACATCTGTCATTGGGAAAATGTTAGAGTCTATTATGAAGGATGTAGTAGCAGAGCATTTAGAAATGCGTAATATAATCAAGCAGAGTCAGGATGGCTTCATGAAGGGAAAATCATGCCTGACAAATTTCTTCGAATTCTTTGAGGAGGTAACAAGCACGATAAAGGGGAACCGGTTGGTGCATATTTGGATTTCCAAAAGGCGTTTGATAAGGTACCACACAAAAAGCTACTTAATAAGATAAGAGCCCATGGTGTTGGGGGTAGTATATTAGCATGGATAGAGGATTGGCTAACTAATAGAAGACAGAGAGTTGGGATAAGGGGGGCATTTTCAGGATGGCAACCTGTAACTAGTGGAGTGCCACAGGGATCAGTGCTGAGGCCACAATTATTTACAATATATATTAATGACTTAGATGAGGGAAGTGAATGTACTATCACCAAGTTTGCGGATGACACAAAGATAGGTGGGAAAGCAAGTGGTGAGGATGACACAGAGTCTACAGAGGGATATAGACAGGTTAAGTAAGTGGGCAAAAACTTGGCAGATGGAATATGAGGAGGAAAAATGAGGTTATGCACTTTGGCAGGAAGAATAAGGGAGCTGAATATTATTTAAATGGAGAAAGACTGCAGAAAGCTGCAGCACAGAGGGATTTGGGAGTCCTTGTGCACGAATCCCAAAAAGCTAACATACAAGTTCAGCAGGTAATTGGGAAGGCAAATGGAATGTTGGCTTTTATTTCAAAGGAAATGGAATATAAAAACAGGGAAGTCTTGTTGAAACTATAGAGGGCACTAGTTAAACCACACTTAGAATACTGTAAACAATTTTGGTCCCCTTATCTAAGGAAAGGTATACTGGCATTGGAGGCCGTCCGGAAAAGGTTTGCGAGGTTGATCCCGGGTATGGAGGAATTTTCTTATGAGGAGAGGTTGAGTAGGTTGGCCTGTGCTCATTGGAGTTTAGAAGAATGAGAGGCAACCTTAATGAAACATACAAGATTCTTAGGGAGCTTGACAGGGTAGATGCTGAGGGGTTGTTTCCCCTTGTGTTGGAGTCAAGGACCAGAGGGCATAATCTCAGAGTAAGGGGTCGCCCATTTAAGACAGAAAAGAGGAGGAATAGGGAAGTGCTGGGAAAGTAGGAAAGTGTTGTTGCAACTGTACAAGGGATTGGTGATACCGCACCTGGAGTACTGTGCACAGTTTTGGTCCCCTTACTTGAGGAAGGATGTAGTTGCATTGGAGGCAGGTCAGAGGAGGTTCACTAGATTGATTCCAGAGATGTGGGGCTTGTCTATAATTGTAAGCAATTATATCTTTCTTCAAATAAGGAGACCAAAACTGCATACAGTACTCCAGATGTGGTCTCACCATGGCCCTGCACGGCTTAAGTAAAAGTTCCCTAATTTTACATTCCATTCCTCTTGCAATAAATGACAACATTCCATTTGCTTTCCTAATCACTTGCTGTACCTGCATACTAACTTTATATAGCAGGACACCCAGTTCCTCTGTACCAGAGTTCTGCAATCTATTTCCATTTAAATTGTATAATGCTTTTGTATTCTTCTTGCCAAAACTGACAAGTTCACATTTTACCACATTACATCTGCCAAATTTTTTTCCACTCACTCAACCTGACTCTTTGCAGACTCTCTGCCTCCTCTTGACAACATAATTTCCTACCTATCGTGGTGTCATCAGCAAACTTAGCTACCATACATTCGGTCCTTAATCCAAGTCACTGATAGAGATTGTAAATAGTTGAGGCCCCAGCATTGATCCCTGTGGCACTCCACTAGTTACAGCTTGCCAATCCAAAAATATCCATTTATCCCTACTGTCTGCTTCCTGTTAGCTAACCAATCTTTATCCAGGCTAATATTTTACCCACTACAACAAGTGCTCTTACCTTGTGTCATAACCTTGGATGTTTTGCCTTAACAAATGCCTTTTGGAAATCCAAGTACACCACATCTATCTGTCCCCCTTAATCCACTTTGAATGTTACTTAGGCAAAAAACTTAATAGATTAGTTAAACACGATTTCTCTTTCACAAAGCCATGTTGGCTCTACCCGATCACGCTGTGAGGTTCTCAATATCCTGCTGTAACTCCTTAATAATGGATTCTAGCACTTTCCCTACACCAGACGTTAAGCTAACTGGCCTATGGTTTCACTGTCTCTGTCCTTTCTTGAATAGAAGTGTTACATTAGCTATTTTTCAATCCACTGGGACTCTTCCAGGATCTAAAGAATTTTGGAAGATTATAACCAATGCATCCGACTGTGCTACCACTTCTTTTAAAACCCTAGGATGTAGGTCATGTGTTACTGGGGCCTTGTCAGCCTTTTGGTCTAATAGATTTTCTACCACCTTTTTCCTGGTGCTTGCTCTAAGTTCATCCCCCCTCCCTATCAGCTCTTGATTTTCAATCATTTTTGGGGAGTTTTCTAAGTTTCCTACAGTGAAGACAGACACAAAATACCTGTTCAACACCTCCGTCATTTCCTTGCTTTCCATTATCAATTCCCTAGACTCACTCCCGAAAAGACCAACCCTAGCTTTAGTTACTCTTTTCCGATTCAAATACTTGTAGAAACTCTTACTGTCTGTTTTTATAATACTAGCTAGCCTTCTGCCTCTTTATTATCTTTTTAGTCATTCTTTGCTAGTACTTAAGGTCTGTCCACTCCTTTGATCTACCACTATTTTTTGCGGATTTGTGCAGTGTTTCTTTTAATAATATCTTCGACTTCCTTCTTTAGCCACGGATGATGTATCCGTCACAGCATATAGGACCTATTTAAATCAAAATATATCTGCTCAGGCAATAGGTCTCTCCCTGAGCCCTGAACAGCAGTGACTCGCGTTGAACTTCATCCTAAACGACAGGCCCTAACAAAAAAAGACCTGCATTTTTTGTAACGTCTTTCACCACTAATATGCTTTACAGCCAATGGAGTACTTTTTGAAATGTAGTCACTGTCATAATGCTGCCAATTTGTGCGCAGTCAGCTCCCCAAAACCACGACCTGTTTTAATGATGTTGGATGAGATATAAAAACAAAATTGCCAGAACACAGGGAGAACGCCGAAACAAAAACAAAAATAGCTGGGAAAACTCAGCAGGTCTGACAACATCTGCGAAGAGGAACACAGTTAACGTTCGAGAACTCCCCTATACTTCTTCAAAAAATAGTGCCATAGAATCTATTACTTCAACCCAAGAGGGTAGACAAGGCCTCGGTTTAATGTCTCATCGGAAAGACATCATCCCCTCAGTAGCATACTGAAGTGTCAGATTGAATTACGGATTCAAATCTCTGGGCTGGGACTTGAACCTACAATTTCTGACTCAGATGAGAGCGCTGTCCACTGAGCCACATCTGGCAATCTCCATCAACTCCCTATTCCAGATCTTTGACCCCCGTCCCAGGTCACAGTTCACAGACCCTATTCTATGATCTGAATCCCACACAGGGTCCCCAATCTGTAAAACCAATCCCGGGTCCCACTCATACATCCAGCACACGTCTCGTTGTCAGACTTATTCGGTCCCTAGCCCCCAACTCCAGCCCCCTGAGCCCCCGCCCCCAACCTCCACCCCCCTGAGCCCCCGCCCCCAACCTCCACCCCCCTGAGCCCCCGCCCCCAACCTCCACCCCCACCTCCACCTCCCTGAGCCCCCGCCCCCACCTCTACCTCCCTGAACCCCCGCCCCCACCCCCCACCTCCCTGAACCCCCGCCCCCACCCCCCACCTCCCTGAACCCCTGCCCCCACCCCCCACCTCCCTGAACCCCCGCCCCCCACCTCCCTGAACCCCCGCCCCCCACCTCCCTGAACCCCCGCCCCCCACCCCCCACCTCCCTGAACCCCCGCCCCCCACCTCCCTGAACCCCCGCCCCCACCAACCCCTCCCCCACCTCCCTGAACACCTCCCCATCTCCCTGAACCCCTCCCCTACCTCCAACCCCCTGAATCCCTCCCCCACCTCCACCCTGCTGAGCCCCCGCCCCCACCCCTACCTTTCTGAACCCCTCCCCCATCTCCACCTCCCACCTCCCCGAGCCCCACTCTCCCTGAGGCCTGTCCCCACTGTCTGCTCACAGTGCCAGCTCTGTCTCTCTCTGTGACTCAGTCTCTGGCTCCCTGTCACAGTTTACACCCCGGCTCCCTCTCTGTCCTGCTCTCGGGCTTTGCCAGGCTGTCCCAGCGCCGGCTCTCTGCCCGCCCCCCGGGGCCTCTCTCTCTCTCTCGATCACCGGGCCCTGTCTCCCTGCCTCCCGCCGGGCAGCCTCGGCCCAGTCCGGCCCGGCCCAGCCCAGCACGGCCTTCACCCGCCGCCGCCGCCGCTGCTGCTGCTTAGAGAGCGGGACGATGTTACCTGGGCTTCCCTGGCGGTTGGACTGTCGGACAGTGAGAGGCTGTGTGACTCCCGGCCGGTGCGGACACCCCCGCCGCCTCACTCAGTCCCGGGCGAACTCTCACCGAGAGCGGCGGCAGGAGGCAGCGGCGACCGCTTCGCCATCACAACACTGTCCATCCCCCACCCCACCTACCTCACTTCCGCTTCCGCCCACGCACGTGACCCCGCCCCCCCCACCACCGTCAAGGGGCGTGGCTACAGGTACAGGAAGGTACAGGTGTCTCCCCCACAGAGTCCAGAGAAGTTGTTCTGGGTGTTCACGCTCCCCTCATTGCACTACTGGGTCCTGCACACACACCCCCCACCCCAAACCCCACAGCGGGCAGGGAGGTTCATTCTCCACCTCCTTGCATTTCTCGTGACAGGCCATTCGGCCCATTGTGTCTGTACTAGCTCGCCGAATGACAAAACATCTGACCGCCATTCTCCCCGTAACCCTGCACATTCTTCCTTTTCAGATAACAGTCTAATTCCCTTTTGAATGCCTCAATTGAACCAGCCTCCACTGCACCCTCAAGCAGCCCATTCCAGACCTTACCCACTCAATACGTGAAAACGTTCTCTCCCATAGTGTTTTGCTTCTTGGACTGTTTCCTAAAATCTGTGCCCTCTCATTCTCGATCCTTTCATGAGCGGGAACAGTTTCTCCCCATCTACTCTGACCAGACCCCTCATGATTGTGAATACCTCTATCAAATCTCCTCTCAGTCTTCTATTCTCCAAGGAAAACAGTCCCCATAACTGAAGTTCCTCATCCCTGGAGTCATTCTCATGAATCTTTTCTGCACTCTCTCCAATGCCTTCACATCCTTCCAAAAATGTGGTGTTCAGAACTGGATGCAATACTCCAGCTGAGGCTGAACTAATGTCTTCTACAAGTTCAAATAACAGCCTTGTTCATGTACTCTATGCCCCTATCAATAAACCCTCAGAAACTGTATGCTTTATTATTCCCTCAACCTGTCCTGCCACCTTCAATGACTTATGCACACATACACCCAGGTCCCTCTATTCCTGCACTCCCTTTAGAATTTAGAATTTATATTATCTCTGTGTTGTCACAAAAATGAATCATTTCACATTTCTCCAGATTGAACTTCATCTGCCATCTGTCTGCCCATTCCACGAACTTGTCCATGTCCTTTTGAAGATCTACATTATCCTTCTCACAGTTCACAATGCTTCCAAGTTTCGTATCATCCACAAAATTTGAAATTGTTCTCTCCACACCAAGGTCAAGGTCATTAATATATATCAGGAAAAGCAAGGGTCCCAACACTGACTCCTAGAGAACTTCAATACAAACCTTCCTCCAGCCCAAAAAACATCCAATAACCACTATTATTTATATTTTTTCAATATATTTTTCTTTTGCCACCTATTTACATTATTTTTAAATGTATTCCCATCCATTGTTTCATCTCCGCCTTTTAGCCTATTTCGATCCCTTCCCACCACCCCACCCCCACTAGGGCTATCTGTCACTTGCTCTAACTGCTTTCTACCCTTAATGTCACCATTAGCACATTTCTTAGCTAATATTACCACCGTCAACACCCCTTTATCCTTTTGTCTATGACATCTTTGGCAACCTCTCCTTTGCTTCCACCTGTCACTGGCCCTCTATCCAGCTCTACCTGTCCCAATCCCCTCAACCAGTTTATATTTCTATTTTTCCTCCATTCTGATGAAGAGTCATACAGACTCGAAACGTTAACTGTATTCCTCTCCACAGATGCTGTCACACCTGCTGAGTTTTTCCAGCTATTTTTTTATTTCATTAACCACTATTCTCTGTTTCCTGTCACTCAGTCAACTTCGTATCCATTTTACTCCAAGAGTTATAACTTTGCTCCCAAATTTGGATCAAATGCCTTTTGGAAGTCCATGAGGACCACATCAACAGCATTGCCCGCACAAACTCTGTTACCTCTTCAGGAAACACCAGCAAGTTATTAAACACGATTTGCCCTTAAATTCTTGCTGGCTTTCCTCAATTAGCTGCATTTGTCTATGTGACAATTAATTGTGTCTTTGATTATTGTTTCTAGAAATTTCCCCACCACCTAAATCAAACTGACTGGCCTGTAGCTGCTGGGCTTATCTTTACACTTTTTTGAACAAGGGTGTAATGTTTGCAATTCTCCAGTCCTCTGGCACACCAAAGTCTAAGGAAGACTGAAAAATTACAACCAGCACATCTGCAATTTCTATTCTAACTTCCCTCAGTATCCTTGGATGCATCTCTTCTGGTCTTGGTGCCTTATCAACTTTAATTACAGACAGCCAATCCAATGCCACCTCCATATGAATTTTAAACCCTTCTAGTGTCTGAATTACCTCCTCTTTCATCATGGCCTGGGTTGCATCTGACTTTACTAAGGAAGAGGATACTAAGTATTCATTTAATACCTCAAAGCTGTGCCCTCTGCCTCCATGCGTAAACCCACTTCTTGGTCCTTTATCGGCCCCACTCCTTTTACCACACTTCTAAAAGACTTTGGGATTCCCTTTTATGTTGGCTGCCAGTCTCTTTTCATAGTCCCTCTTTGCTTCTCTGATTTGTTTTTCCACCTCCCCTCTCAACCTTCTGTATTCAGCCTGGTTCTCAATTGTATTTTCAACCTGACATCGATCATAAGCACACTTTTTCTTCTTTATTTTAATTTCTCTTTCTTTCGTCATCCAGAGAGTTCTGGTTTTGTTTACCTACCTTTCCCTTTCGTAGGAATATATCTTGCCCAAAATTCCTCTTCTTTGAAGGTAGCCCGTTGTGCAACTACCATTTTTCCTGTCAACCTTTGACTCCAATTAACTGAGCCCAGATTCAGATTCATTCTTACCCTCATTGAAGTTGGCTTTCCCCCAGTTAATTATTCTTACTCTGGATTGTTTTTTGTCCTTTTCCATTATCAGCCTAAACTTTATAATACAATGATCACTATGCCCTAAATGTTCTCCTACCGGACTTCATTCCCACAAACCAGATCTCGCAGTGCCTCCTTTCCCATTGGACTGGAAACATGTAGAAAATTTTCCTGAACACACTCGAGGAACTCTATCCCCTCTCTGCCCATTACACTATTATTAACCCAGTCTATATTCGGGTAATTAAAGATCCCCATGGTAACTACTGTAATTCTTGCACATCTTTGTAATTTCTTTGCAAATGTGTTGCTCTTCATCTTTCCTACAAGATGGTGGCCTATACACTACATCTTAAATATTACATCTCTCAGGATGTCCCGAAGCATCGTACGCATCTAATAATTGAATTTCACATTAGTGTTGCTACACAGGAAAAACACTGCCATTTCGACACAGTGAAACACAGTAAGATGAACAGCTTGTTGATCTGTTTTTGGTGCATTGAGTTGAGGGAGGAATGTTGACCATGACACAGAATTCCCTTCTCTTCCAAAACTCACCATGAGATCTTTTACACACACACACACACACACACACACACACACACGAGTTCTCAAAGGGCAGCAGTACTCCAGTATCAACCTACAAATGAGCTCTGATTTTTTTCTTTTTCCACTGAGAAAATTAATTTCCCAAGATACAGTTTGGAATGAATTGGATGAAACTTGCATTCTCGGTGTCAAGCAGTTTTTCAAAAATCAAGATCTGCAGAAACTAGAGTGTCTGCGGAATGATGCCTTTGAGGCCAAAAGGTAATCAGCTCTTACCTCTTATTCAGCCTTGTTTCCAACAGTCAATTACTGCAGAACTTAGACCGTTACACATGTGCCACAGCAGAGGAAATGACAGGATCAGGAGCAAATACAAAACACCCAGCTGAACTAAATCATTAAGAGAGTGTTTCTTGTTGTACACAAACCTGACATGTCTTCTTTATATAAAAAGACCACCACACCTCATGTGTACACAAAGTGAAAGAAAGAAGACAGGGACTGAGTAGAGGACAAAACAAAACAGGGGAAGGGAATGAAAGAAAATGCACCTGAAGAAAAGTACATCGAAATAATGAAGAGAGAGAGGGGTAGTGAAGGAAGCTATGAAGAAGAGAAAAACAGAATACATGTCACCAAAACAAAGTAGGTCATCAGGCCAATACAATTTTCCACCTTTTAAAATCTGCATAACGCAGTATTAATGGACATAAGGCTCGAACTGAAGCCAAGTAGTGAAAATCATTGAAAAAACTCTGACCAAAAAGACACATTTTTGAATTGGTTTATTTATCATGTGGTAGATAGCCTGCTTTTTCCAGCTTGAATATTAAATATAAAAAGATTTTCCACAATTAACCTTATTCCATCATTTTGCATTTACTCAAGTTATATTATTTTAAATTATTTATTCTGATCATATGCTAGCTGTCCAGAAGGCCACCAATGCTGGAGAATTTATACATTGATTCACAGGATGTGGGCTTTGCTGGCTGGGCCAGCATTTATTGCCCATCCCTAGTTGCCCTTGAGAAGGTGGTGGTGAGCTGCCTTCTTGAACCACTGCAGTCCATGTGGTGTAGGTACACCCATAGTGCTGTTAGGGAGGGAGTTCCAGGATTTTGACTCAGCGACAGTGAAGGAACGGCGATATATTTCCAAGTCAGGTTGGTGAGTAACTTGGAGGGGAACTTTCAGGTGGTGGTGTTCCCAGCTATCTGCTACCCTTGTCCTTCTAGGTGGTAGTGATTGTGAGTTTGGAAAGTGCTGTCTAAGGAATTAGGCATGTTTATAGTCTTTGCACTCACACTGTTGATCCACCCTCCAAAGACCACCTCCCATTTGAGTGTCCTAGTGTACAGAGTTTAAATGAAAAAAAAATTACCTAAAATCCAGAGAAAGGACCATATGGTCCTTAGGGCCTGCTTCAACCAAAACCCATTGGACCATTACCGGCTTCATAGTTCACTGAAATGTCTCATACCTTTTATATTCCTGTGCTCACAGGAGATTCATTTGGCAGGTGGGAGGGGCAATTAATGGGGTATCACGTGGGCAAATGTGAAATTGTCCACTTTAGCAGGAAAAATAAAAAAGCTTATTATCTAACTGGTGAGAGACTGCACAGCTCTGAGATTCAGAGGGATCTGGGTGTCCTAATGCATTGATCACAAAAGGCTAGTATGTAGGTACAAGTAATTAGGAAAGGTAAGAGAATGTTATTGTTTATTGCGAGGGGAATTAATTACAAAAGTAGTGGTTGTGCTTCAGTTGTACAGGGCATTGGTGAGACCATATGTGGAGTACTGTGTACAGTACTGGTCTCCTTATTTAAGGAAAGATGCATTAACAGTTCAGAGAAGGTTTATTATACTAATAACAGGAATGGGCAGGTTGTCTTATGAGAAAAGGCTGGACAGGTTAGGCTTGTATCCACTGGAATTTAGAAGAGTAAGGGGCGACTTGATTGAAACAGAAAATCCAGAGGGGTCTTGACAGGGTGAATGTGGAGAGAATGTTTCCCCTGTGGGAGAATCTAGAACTAGGGGTCACTGTCCAAAAATACCAGGTTGCCCACTTAAGACAGAGGTGAGGAGAAATTTTTTCTGAGGGTTGAGTGTGTTTGGAACTCTCTTTCTCAAAAGGCAGTGGAAGCACAATTTTTGAATATATTTAAGGCAGGGCTGGATAGATTCTTGATTAACAAGGGGTGAAAGGTTAATCGGGGTAGGCAGGACTGTGAGGTTGAGGTTACATTCAGATCAGCCAGAGCAGGCTCAAAGGGCCAAGTGGCCTACTCCTGCTCCTAATTTGTACGCTTGTATTATGAGTTCACGCTTCTGCATGGAGTCTCACCAGCTGACTGCGCCCAGCAGGAAATCATGTTGTTACCCATAATCAATGGAGCCAGCAGATGAGGCTTTCCGGTGGTAGCGAAAATTCAGGAGAGCGACCACATGTGTCAACCCAGATAAATAAAAGGTAAACAATTGTTCCCACCGAAATATTTAGGACACAACATAAATCAGTAGCATCAAGGAAACTTTACAGCATTGACAATTTGTTAAGTCTCATTCAGTGCAAATAAATTAAATCACAATCACATGGATAAAGCCACTAGCCAAGATTTTAGTAGAGAAATGAACATATCACTGTCACAAGTGTCAAATCGCCAGCTCCCATGCTGTAATTTTTACAATTGCGGACAGTGCCACTAAATTCTTGCAATTACGCAAAATGCTAGTTTTTCAAAAAAAATATACAGGAACAAACTTATTATATTCTCCTCCTAAATGATATTTGAGAAGTGCTGAAGAAACACTAAAGGATGATGCTTCTGGAACTCCTGAAGTAGTCTGTTTCGCTCTTTTACAGATATGTTGGAGTTTTGACTGATGTCCTGGACTAACCGTTGAAGCTGGTCTATGGTGGTCTTGTTTTTCTGCTCATCAAACTCCTTTTGTGTTATTTGCTGGCAGAATGTAAAAGCTGGCACAAAATGAGCAGTCAAAGTTAAAAATATTTATCAGGGATGTCAGTATTACATCGTGAATAGTCTATGTAAGAATTATTTCAAAGGAACTTGCATTTATATAGCATCTGGTCACATCCCGATGACATCCAACCCATTTTGCATCCATTGAATTACTTTTGAAATGTCATAGAAACAGAAAATAGGAGCCGGAGTAGGCTATTCGGCCCTTCGAGCTTGCTCTGCCATTCATTATGACCATGGCTGATCATCCAACTCAATAGCCTGCCCCCGCTTTCTCCCCATATCCTTTGATCCCTTTCGCCCTAAGAGCTACATCTAACTCCTTCTTGAAAACAGAATGCTTTGGCCTCAACTGCTTTCTGAGGTAGCGAATTCCACAGGCTCACCGCTCTCTGGGTGAAGAAATTTCTCATCTCAGTCCTAAATGGTCTACCCCATAACCTCAGACTGTGACCCCTGGTTCTGGACTCCCCCACCATCGGGAACATCCTTCCTGCATCTACCCTGTCGAGTCCTGTTAGAATTTTATAGGTTTCGATGAGATCCCCCCCTCATTCTTTTGAACTCCAGCGAATATAATCCTAACCGGCTCAATCTCTCCTCATGTGTCAGTCCCGCCATCCCAGGAATCAGTCTGGTAAACCTTCGCCGCACTCCCTAACAAAAACATCCTTCCTCAGATAAGGACACCGAAACTGCACACGATATTCCAGGTGTGGTCTCACCAAGGCCCCGTATAACTGCAGTAAGACATCCCTGCTCCTGTACTCGAATCCTCTGGCTAAGACCATTTGCCTTCTTTACCGCCTGCTGCACTTGCATGCTTACCTTCAGTGACTGGTATACGAGGATACCCAGGTCTCATTGTACATTCCCCTCTCTCAATTTATAGCCATTCAGATAATAATCTGCCATGTTATTGTGTAGCCAAATCTAACAGCTAAGTTGCACACAGCAAGATTAAGACCATTAATCCATGAAACTGTCTAACTGTTATTTGCTTATGGTGGCTGAGGGAGGGATGCTGACACACATTGGGAGTTGACACAATAGATAGAGGGGAACCGTTTCTTTTGGTGGCAAGTTCAGAACATGGTGGGGCACAACTGAAAAATTAGAGCTAGGCCATTCAGGGATGATATCAGGCAGCGTTTCTTCACACAACCCTCTCTCCGAAAAAGTCTGCAAAAGCTCGGTGTCAGTTTAACATTGCAAAGCTGAGATTGCTAGATTTTTTTGTTGGATAAAGATATTAAGAAATATAGAACCAAGGCAGGTGAACTGAGTTGAGGTGCAGATCAGCCATGAATTAATTGAACGGAGGAAGGGTCTCGAGTGGCTGAATGTCCTGCTCAAGTTCCTATGTTCTATTTATGCCATGGAAACTTTAACATCCACTTAAACTATCATAACAGACAGGCAGGGTCTTAATTTAACATCACTTCAAATAAAAGATTCCATTGACACTCTTGGTACTGCACTGGAGTGTCAGCCTAGATTTAGTTCTTATCGCAAAGAAAAAGCTTTTCGCTAAACTGTTTTAGCAGAAATTGCTGTAAGGACTAATTCATGCTACTGATCAGTTCAAATGACAATTAAAATCATAGCTGCAGTGTCTTCTACAAGGCACTGAGGGGCACTGCAGACAATTCACAGTATGTTACTCTCAATTCCCACAATTATCCACTCCTCTTCAACAAACACTACAACTGGTGTTTGTCTGGCACCTCAACACAGAAAATGTCTCAAAGCACCTCAGCTGAAAAGAGCTTAAAGAAATAAAAAGGATGGTTACTGATACTTGCTACAAAAGTCATGAGAGAGCTAAGTTTGATCGAAATGGTAGTTTTGGAGATCGCAAATGTGAAGTGGAGCCACCTTGTAAACTGGAGCCTTTCAGAACTATACAGAATCTCGCTGCAGCATCATTTCTTCCACAGAAACATTTTTGCAGATTTAAACCTGTTTCAAATCTTTGAGTAATTCATTACTATAGCACGTAGAAGCAGAAGTAGGCCATTAGGCCCATCGAGTCTGGTCCGCCATTCAATGAGATTATGGCTGATCTGATAATTCTCAATTCCACTTTTCTGACTTTTCCCCTGATTCCCTCTGATTAAAAATCTGCCTATCTCAGCCTTGAATGTACTTAATGACCCAGCCTCGACAGCCCTCTGCGGTAAAGAATTCCACAGATTTACTACCCTCAGAAGAAATTCCTCATCTCTGTCTTAAATGGGTGACCTCTTACTCTGAGATTATGCTCTCTGGTCCTAGACTCTCCCACAAGGGGAAACAACCTCTCAGCATCTACCCTGTCAATCCCCCTAAGAATCTTGTATGTTTCAATAAGGTCGCTTCTCATTCTTCTAAACTCCAATGAGTACAGGTCCAACCTACTCAATCTTTCCTCATAAGAAAATCCCTCCATATCCGGGATCAACCTAGTGAACCTTCTCTGGACTGCCTCCAATGCCAGTATATCTTTCCTTAGATAAGGGGACCAAAATTATTCACAGTATTCTCGGTGTGGTCTAACTGGTGCCTTATATGGTTTTAGCAAGACTTCCCTATTTTTATACTCCATGACCTTGGAAATAAAGGCCAACATTCCTTTTGTCCTAAAATAAAAGCAAAATACTACGGGTGCTGGGAATCTGAAACAAAACCAAAAATGGCTGGAAAAACTCAGCAGGTCTGACGGCATCTGCGGAGAGGAACACAGTTAACGTTTTAAGTCCATATGACTCTTCATCAGAACTAAAGAAATATAGAAATGTGGTGAAATATAAGCTGGTTTGAGGGGGGGGGGCGCAAGTAGAGCGGGGTAGGGGGCCAGTGATAGGAGGCAAAGAAGAGATTGCCAAAGGTGTCATAGACAAAAGGACAAAGGGGTGTTGACGGTGGTGATATTAGCTAAGAAATGTGCTAACGGGGACATTAAGGGTAGAAAGCAGGACAAGCAATTGACAGCCCTAGTGGGGGTGGAAGGGATCAAAATGGGCTAAAAGGTGGGAGGTAAAACGATAGATCAAAATAAATTTAAAAGTAGGTGGGAAAAGAAAAATATATTTTAAAATTGTAAATAATTAGAAAAATAGGGAATAGGAAAAAGGGAGGGGATGGAGGAGAGAGTTCATGATCTGAAGTTGTTGAACTCAATATCCAGTCCGGAAGGCTGTAAAGTGCCTAGTCGGAAGATGAGGTGCTGTTCCTCCAGTTTTCGTTGAGCTTCACTGGAACATTGCAGCAGGCCAAGGACGGACACGTGGGCTTGAGAGCAGGGTGATGTGTTGAAATGGCAAGTGACAGGGAAGGTCTGCTTGCGGACAGATCGAAGGATTGGTCTCTCCAATGTGGAGGAGACCGCACTGGGAGCAGCGAATGCAGTAGACTAAATTGAGGGAAGTGCAAGTGAAATGCTGCTTCACTTGAAAGGAGTGTACTTTTGCCCTCCCTACTACCTGAACTTGTATGATAGCTTTTTGTGATTCATGCACAAGGCCCCCAAATCCCTCTGTGCTACAGATTTCTGCAGTCTTTATCCATTTAAATAGCTGCTCTTTTTCCTGCCAAAATGCATAACCTCTCATTTTCGCACATTATATTCCATCCACCAAGTTTTTGCCCATGTCTATGTCCCACTGTAGACTCTGTCATCCTCACCACTTGCTTTCCCGCCTATTTTTGTGTCATCTGCAAACTTGGCGGTAATACATTCACTTCCCTCATCTAAGTCATTAATGTATATTGCAAATAATTGAGGCCCCAGCACTGATCCCTGTGGCCCTCCACTAGTTACAGGTTGCCATCCTGAAAATGCCCCCTTATCCCAACTCTGTCTTCTATTAGTTAGCCAACTCTCTATCCATTCTAATAATATTACCCCCCAACACCATGGGCTCTTATCTTATTAAGCAGCCTTATGTGCGGTACCTTATCAAACGCCTTTTGGAAATCCAAATATATTACATCTACTGGTTTCCCTTTATCTAACCTGCTTGTTACCTCCTCAAAGAATTCTAATAAATTTGTCAGGCATGATTTCCCCTTCATAAAGCCATGCTGACTCTGCTTGATTATATTATGTATTTCTAAATGCTCTGCTATTACATTCTATACAATAGACTAACATTTTTCCATTGACAGATGTTAAGCTAACTGGCCTACAGTTACTGTTTTTTTGTCTCCCTTGTTGAATAAGGGTGTTACATTGGCAGTTTTCCAATCCTCTGGGACTTTTCCAGAATCTAAGGATCCTTGGAAGATTACTACCAGTGCATCCACTATCTCTGTAGCGACTTCCCTTAATATCCTAGGGTATAACCCATCAGCTCTGGGGACTAATTGGCCTTTAGCTCCATTAGTTTCCAGAGTGATAGTTATTGTATTTATTTCCTCCCCTACTTTTGCTCCTTGATTATTTAGTATTTTTGGAATGCTATTAGTGTCTTCTACCGTGAAGACTGATGCAAAGTATTTATTCAACTCCTCTGCCATTTCCTGGTTCCCCATTATTATTTCCCCAGCCTCATTCTCTAAGGGGTCTATGTTCACTTTGACCTCTCTTACCTTTTTATATTTTTAAGAAGCTCTTACTGTCGGTTTTTATATTACCTGCTAGTTTATCCTCAGTTTATTTTCTCCCTCATTATTTCTTTGGTCATCTTTTGTTAGTTTTTAAAACTTCCCAAATCTTTTGGCTTACCACTAATCTTTGCCACATTGTATGTTTTTTCTTTCAATTTGATACTATCCTTAATATCCTTGGTTAACCATGGTTGGTTTATCCCCATCCTAGAATCCTTCTTCCTCACTGGGATATATCTTCGTTGTGCATCATGAACTATTTTCTTAAAAGTCTGCAGCTTTTTTCTGCTAAAATCCTATCTCAGTCCACTCCAGCCAACTCTGCCCTCATTTCATCGTTATTATCCTTATTTAAGTTTAGCACACTCAAGCTGAATTCTACCATGTTATGGTCACTGTTTCCTAGGGGATCTTTTATTAAGATCATTTATTAAAGCTGCCTCATTACACATTACCATATCCAAAATAGCCTGATCCCTGTTGGATCCACAACATATTGTTCTAGGAAACTGTCCCAAATACACTCTGAATTCTTGCTCGTGGCTACCCCTACCAATTTGATTTTCCCAATCTACATGGAGATTAAGCCACCCATGATTAATGTACTGCCTCTTTTTTTTTTAAACATGCCTTCATTATCTCCTGATTTATTCTTTGTCCTACAATATAGCTACTGTTAGCAGGCCTATACACTACTGCCACCAGTGTCTTCTTCCCCTCGTTATTTCTTACCTCCACCCATATGGATTCTACATCTTCCAATTCAAGATCGTTACTTGCTATCGTACTTAATCCATCTCACACTAACAATGCTACCCCACCACCCTTTCCTTCCTGTCTGTCTGTCCTTTCGAAAAGTCACATAGCCTGGTATCCTGGTGACTTCTGGTTCACGAATGTCCTTTAGGGAAGGAAATCTGTCGTCGTTACCTGGTCTGGCCTACACGTGGCTACAGACCCACAGCACTGTGGTTGACTCTTAAATGCCCTCTGAAATGGCCTAGCAAGCCGCTGCAAAGTCACAAAAAAGGAATGAAACTGGACGGACCACCTGGCACTGACCTAGGCACCGGAAACAACAACAGCAATCTCAGCCCTATCGACCCTGCAAAGTCCTCCTTGCTAACATCTGGGGTCCAGTGCCAAAATTGGAAGAGCTGTCTCACAGACTAATCAAACAACAGCCTGACAGTCATCCTCACAGAATCATACCTTACAGATAATGTCCCAGACACCACCATTTCCATCCCTGGGTATGTCCTGTCCCACCAGCAGGACAGACCCAGCAGAAATGGCAGCACAGTGGTATGCAGTGAGGAGGGAGTTGCCCTGGTAGTCCTGAATATCGACTCTGAACCCCATGAAGTACCATGGCATCAGGTCAAACATGGGCAAGGAACCTCCTGCTGATTACCACGTACAGCCCTCCCCCAGCTGATGAGTCAGTGATCCTCCATGTTGAACACCACTTGGAGGATGCACTGAGGGTGGGGTGGCAAGGACGCAGAATGTACTCTGGCTGGGGGACATCAATCTCCAGCACCAACAACAGCTTGATAGCACCACTACTGACCGAGCTGGCCAAGTCCTAAAGGACATAGCTGCTAGACTGGGTCTGAGGCAAGTGGTGAGGGAACCAACAAAAGGCAAAAACACATGACCTCATCCTCACCAACCTGCCTGCCACAGATGCATCTGTCCATGACGATATCGTTAGGGCTGACTACCGCAAAGTCGTTGTGGAGACGAAGTCCCGGCTTCACATTGAGGATACCCTGCATCGTGTTGTGTGGCACTACCACCCTGCTAAATGGGATAGATTTCAAACAGATCTAGCAACTCAAGACTGTGCATCCATGAGGCGCTGTGGGCCATCAGCAGCAGAATTGTACTCAAACACAATCTATAACCTCATGGCCCGGCATATCCCCCACGCTACCATTACCATCAAGCCAGGGAATCAACCCTGGTTCAAAGAAGAATGCAGGAGGGCATGCCAGGAGCAGCACCAGGCATACCTAAAAATGGAGGTGTCAACCTGGTGAAGCTATAACACAGGACTACTTGCGTGCCAAGCAGCATAAGCAGCAAGTGATAGACAGGGCTAAGCGATCCCACAACCAATGGATCAGGTCTAAGCTCTGCAGTCCTGCCACATCCAGTCGTGAATGGAGGACGACAATTAAACAACTCACTGAAGGAGGCGGTTCTACAAATATCTCCATTCTCAATGATGGAGGAGCCCAGCACATCAGAGCAAAAGATAAGGCTGAAGCATTTGCTACAATCTTCAGCTAGAAATGCCGAGTGGATGATCCATCTCGGCCTCCTCCGGAGGTCCCCAGCATCACAAATGCCAGTCTTCAGCCAATTCGATTTGCTCCACGTGATATCAAGAAACAGCTGAATGCACCGGATACCGCAAAGACTATGGGCCCTGACAATATTCCAGCAATAGTACTGAAGATTGTGCTCCAGAACTTGCCATACCCCTAGCCAGTTCCAGTAAAGTTACAACACTGACATCTACCAGGCTATGTGGAAAACTGCCAAGGTACGTCCTGTACACAAAAAGCAGGACAAATCCAACCCAGCCAATTACCACTCCATCAGTCTATTCTCCATCATCAGTAAAGTAATGGAAGGGGTCATCGACAGTGCTATCAAGCGGCACTTGCTTGGCAATAACCTGCTCACTGGCGCGCAGTTGGATTCTGCCAGAGCTATTCAACTCCTGACCTCATTAAAGCCTTGGTTCAAACATGAACAAAAGAGCTGAACTCCAAGGTAGGGTGAGATTGACTGCTCTTGACATCAAGGCAGCATTTGACCAAGTGTGGTGTCAAGGAGCCCTAGCAAAATTGGAGTCAATGGGAATCAGAGGAAAACTCTCTGCTGGTTGGAGTCACATTTAGCACAAAGGAAGATGGTTGTGGTTGTTGGAGGTCAGTCATCTCAGCGTCAGGACATCACTGCAGGAGTTCCTCAGGGTAGTGTCCTCGGCCCAACCATCTTCAGCTGCTTCATCAGTGATCTTCCTTCCATCATAAGGTCAGAAGTGCGGATGTTCATTTTGCAACCATCAATGTGCAGCACCATTTGTGACTCCTCATATACTGAAGCAGTCCATGTCCAAATGCAGCAAGACCTGGACAATATTCAGGCTTGGGCTGACAAGTGGCAAGCAACATTCACACCACACAAGTGTCAGGCAATGACCATCTCCAACACGAGAGAGTCCAACCATTGCCCCTTGATGTTCAATGGCATTACCATCACCGAATCCCCCACTATCAACATCCTGGGAGTTACCATTGAACAGAAACTGAACTGGGCTAGCCATATAAATACTGTGGCTACAAGAGCAGGTCAGAAGCTAGGAAGTGTGACAAGTAACCCACTTCCTAACGCCCCAAAGCCTGTCCACCCTCTACAAGGCACAAGTCAGGAGTGTTGATGGAATACTCCCCACTTGCCTGAATGAGTGCAGCTCCAACACCACCCAAGAAGCTTGACACCATCCAGGACAAAGCAGCCCCGCTTGATTGGCACCACATCCACAAACATTCCCTCCCTCCACCACCTGTGCACAGTAGCAGCAGTGTGTACCATCTACAAGATGCTCTGCAGGAATTCACCAAGGCTCCTTCGACAGCACCTTCCATACCCACAACCACTACCATCTAGAAGAACAAGGGCAGCAGATGGATGGGAACACCATCACCTAGAAGTTCCCCTCCAAGTCACTCACCAACCTGACTTGGAAATATATCGTCCTTCTTTCGCTGGGTCAAAATCCTGGAACTCCCTTCCTAACAGCACTATGGGTGTACCCACACCACATGGATTGCAGCAGCAGCTCACCACCACCTTCTCAAGGGCAATTAGGGATGGGCAATGAATGCTGGCCCAGTCAGTGATGCCCACGTCCCATGAATGAATAAAAAAACCCTGAATATATAGTTCTCGGCTTTGATCAACTTGTAACCATGCTTCTGTAATGGCTATAAGATCATACCCACTGAGCTCTATTTGTTGGATCCACAACATATTGTCCTAGGAAACTGTCCCGAATACACTCTAAATTCTTGCTCATGGCTACCTCTGCCAATTTGATTTTCCCCATCTACATGGAGATTAGAGTCGCCCATGATTAATGTACTGCCTTTTTTACATTCCATCATTATCTCCTGAATTATTCGCTGTCCTACAGTATAGCTACTGTTAGGGGGCCTATAGACTACTCCCACCAGTGTCTTCTTCTCCTTGTTATTTCTTACCTCCACCCATATGGATTCTACATCTGCTGATCCAAGATCATTTCTTGCTATCGTACTTATTCCATCTTGTACAAACAAAGCTACCCCACCACCCCTTCCTTCCTGTCTGTCCTTTCCAAAAGCCACGTACCCCTTAATATTTAGTTCCTAGGTTTGATCTCCTTGTAACCATGTCTCCGTAATGGCTATAAGATCATACCCATTAACCTCTATTTGTGCTATTAATTCCATTTATTTTGTTCCGATTACTATGTGCATTTAAGAGCCATTAATTTTGCCTTTTTACCATTTTTTCCCCCCTTGACCCTATTTGTTGCTTTTTTTTAAATGTTTGCACACTGTCGTTTCCTGTCACACTCTGGGTATCAATACCTAAATAGCTGCCCTGCAATGCTGCCATATCCTTTTGCTTTGTAAGCCTACATATCCCCCCTCAAGAACCCTCCCCCCTCTGTTAGTTTGAAGCCTTCTCTACAGCCCTAGTCATTCGATTCGCCAGGACACTGGTCCCAGCTCAGTTCAAGTGAAGCCCGTCCCACTGGAACAGCTCCCTTCTACCCCAGTATTGGTGCCAGTGCCCCATGAACTGAAACCCATTCCTCCCACACCAACCTCTGAGGCACGCATTTAACACCTTGACTTTACTTACCCTATGCCAGTTGCCCATGGCTCCATTAGGAATCCCGAGATTATTACCTTGGAGATTCTGCTTTTTAATTTAGCTCCTAACTGTTCAAATTCTTTCAGCAGAACCTGCTTTCTGATCTCATTAATGTCGTTGGTACCAATGTGGACGACAACTGGATTCCACCGCCCCCCCCACCCAGCTCCCATTCCAAGTTCCTCTCCAGCCCCAAGGTGTCCTTAACCCTGGCACCGGGCAGGCAACACAGCCTTTAGGACCCACGCTCCCGACGACAGAGAACAGTATCTATCCCCCTAATTATACTGTCCCCTACCACTACTACGTTCCTATTTCCTCCTCTCACTTGAATGGCTCCCTGTGCCATGGTGCCATGGTCAGTTCGCTCATCCTCCCTGCAGTCCCCACAGCTTGCAAGAACCTCGTAATGTTGGACAGTTGCAGGGGCCGAAGCTCCTCGAACGCTATGTCCTCGGTCCCCATACCCACCTCACCTGCATTCATACCCACCTGTCCCTGATCACAGAAAACATTTGAATTATCCAATCGGAGGGGTGTGACTGCCTCCTGGCGGAAAGTGCCCAGATAAACTTTTCCCCTCCCTGATGTGGCGCAATGTTTGCAGCTCAGATCTGAAGTTCCTCAAGCTGCAAACACTGACTACAGATGTGTTCGCTCTTGATCACCTTGGTTTCCACCAGCTGCCACATGCTGCAGCAGCAACAACACAGCACCCGTCCTGCCATCGCTGTCATATTTTATTTAATTTATTAATTAATTACTCTAGTATCCCTGTTCTTTACACTTCATTGTAATTAATTATTTTTACACCAGTATTGATTTTATACTTAAGCAGCTATTTTTTAGAAAGAGAAAAAAAAGACTAGAGACCTAAACACAAACTAAAGTCCTTACTTTTACTTTAAGGACTAGAAATACTCAACAATCAGCTGCTTTCCCTGCACTCACGTCACGCTGTGGTCCGTGACGTCACTCCACTGCTGGTCTCACTGCAGGTAGGCGTCTCGATCCGCCCTTTTATCCTATTCCATTTACCTCGCTCAAAGTATACTATTTTGAGCTCAACAACTCAGCCTGCACTCGGTCCTCTTTTTGGAATACTCCAGTATTTTTGTACTTTTCCCCCAATCTTAAAAAATATCGTAGAAGATCAAAAAGACAACCAGTTTTTAAATATCACCAAAGGCACCAGTTATGATTGTCAGCCTTTCACTTTCATATCCACTTTATGTGCTTCACAATTTTAGTCACCAAGTAATTTCAGGTGACTCAGCATTTTATAGTGCATATAGAAATTAGTTCTAATATAGGCACAATCCTCTTAGTGTTACGACATCTAGTTTGCAACGTTGACGTTTGCCAACGTTTGGTCATGACATTTTAGCCTGTAACTTCCAGTGGAGGGGCAATTCAGTTGGATTGCCACTCCCCTCCTAGTTTCTTACCTTAAAACAAATTCGCTCCTATTTCGCCCGATCTTCCGACTTGGGCCGGGGCAAGATCACTGCAGCACAGCAGGTTCCCAAGGCCTACAGTCAAAGGCAGCTCAGTTGAAGCTAAGTAAGCCACGGCCCAGCTCGGGTCAGGTCGTGTCGGGCCAAGGGACGGGTCAGTGCTATAGTTACCCAGAAGCTAGAAGTGGTTTTAATTCTAACTTTTTCTGGGTAACTATCGCTCTATGACAGTCAGAACCATCCGAAGTTTGCGATTTAAATCCCATTATCGGATGGTCCCAAGTGCAGGGCAATTGTCCAAAGGAAGTGCAATCCTTAGCTAGGAACTTTCAGGGTGGTTTGTGGGGGTGCGGGGCAGGCCGGCGGGGGAATAGGTACCCTCCAGATGCACTGCCCTGGAGCTCATCTTGATCAAATTTTCCTCAACCTCAGCATACAATCAAAGGTTGTACTCAGCAAGGGGGTGCTGCATTACCAGAGGCACAATCTTTCTGATGAGACATTAAACAGTGATCCCTGTCTGCTGGTTCCAGTGGACATAAAAGACCCCATGACATCATTCAAAGAACAAGAGTGTGTCCCTCAACCAACAATTATCAGCTGGTCATCCATCTCATTTGCTGTTGTTGGGACCTTGATATGAATAAGCTAGCTGCTGAATTTGCATGCCAACAGCGACTACATCTCAATTTAAAAAAATTTATTGATTGTGAAGCGCTTTAAAAAAAAATGTGAAAGGTTAAATGCATTAATGCATCTTCCAGTAAAATAGGCTCAGATGGACCGTGCTGATAAAACAATCAGATTTTGAAATCCAGTGTCATTGGTAATGCATTCACTTCAGGATTATTTTTTTCAGCATCTTCTCTACCATGAGATCAGCCTACAACCAGAAAGCAAAGATGAGCTTTAAGCAGGTTCTCAGCTGTGCTAACTTTAACTTTGCATTGTCAGCACACATTGAAACTTGGGACCCCAACTGGGTCATTCTGCATTGTAGGAATACTTGTCAAATAGACAATATAATAATTAATTTCAGCTAGATAAAAAGCATGTTGCTGTAAGTAGCTAAGACAATGAAGGGAATGAAAGAACTTTGCATGCTTTTAATAGGATGTGCTCAAGATACCTGCATAAGCATCAGGATCCCCTCCTTCCTGAAGGAAAAAAAGCTTCTTCCTGACCATCTGAAGCAAAGAACCAGGGATCTATTTAATTGAAAAACAAGGAAGGGAATAAAATAAACTGTCATACTTGACCTTATTGATATTTAATAGTTCATTGTCGCTACCTCAAAAATGAAGGTTGTTTTAAGCACTTTGCTAAGATATAAGTCACAAAATATTGACAAACCACTTGCTTCTTAATAACTACCCCCACGAGTTAAAATGTGAATTTAAGGGGCCAGTTCATTCTGGTGAATTTATTATGGAGTGTTTTGTACTAGGTTCGTAAAATTCAACCAGAAAACAACTTGATTAAAAGAAAAGTCTATTATGATGCAAATTGAAAGTAAGTATTTGCTGAACAAAGAGATAAAGGAAAAGGGAACAAGCACATGGGGTCAAAACTGCTGCTCATGTGCAGGAAAACAACTCACAATTACATAACTGCTTTAAGAGACAAACATCTCCAGATGGTTCAGAGGCAGAATGAAAAAAAGAACACCAAACAAACCACAGGAGTAGGTATAATGAGTCATTATGGAGTAGGTATAAAGAAAGCCTGAAAGCAGTGGAGGCAGAGGTTTAGGGAGGGGATTTCATCGCATGCAGCTATGTGGCTGCAGGCACAACTGGGTCGTGCGCAAAGTGAGGGAGGGAATGCACAAGAGGTTAGAGTCAGGCAAACAGGAAACTCTAATGAGGGTGCAGAGCTTGAGGAGGTTCCAGGGGTAGGGAAGGGAGAGCTCACACAGGGATTTCAACACCAGGATTGGAACTTTAACTTGACAGTGTTGATGGATCAGCAGCCAATATTGGACAGTAAGGACAGGGCCAATGGGTGAGCGGCACAGTTTTGCAGGAGTCAAAGTTTATGGAAGGTGCCGGATGGGAGGCCAGCCCAGAGAAAACTAGAATAATCAACTTTTGGGATGATAAAATATGGATAAAGATCCCAGCAGCAAATGGGCTGAGGTAGGGCAGAGATGGATAATGTTTACCAAAGTAGAAGTTTACTGATCTTGTTGACTTGGTCAGAAGCTCAGCTCGGGTTCGAATGGGATGTTCAGACCACAAACAGCCTGAGACAGTAGCTGGGAAGGGAAGGAAATCAGTGGTTAAGGGCACCCAGCTTTTGCTGCAAGCAATAGGACAAGTAAGCCGGACGACCCCTTGAGCCTATTACCTCATTTAATAGATCATGGCTGATTTTCTGCCTCAAACCCACTTTCCTGCCCTGTGAAGACAATGAAGCCAGTATTTGGAGCAGCGATGCACTGAACTTACACTGCTGATGGACTTGGGACCCAGAGGAAGTCCTGATGCTCACACATGCACTGTAATTGCCTGGTAAGTTTAAGCTTCTGATTGTCAAATTTATGCTGCCCCAGACTCTCCACGAATGTCTCTTACACAGATCTGTGCCGGGGATTCTGGCTAGATAGATGCAACTTATCCAGATACTTACCTTAGAATTGTTACATTGTTTAATTTCTGGTGTAACTCTAACCGCATAATCCAACCCACACAAATCCCAAAACACCCCACCCCAACTCAACCACCCACCCTTGACCAACCTGGCCACCAACCACCCCCCAACACTCTCCTAATTCAACTCCTCCCCTCCCATCCCCCTCACCCACCAATCTGCCAACCCCACTGAGAGACTGCAACCTTTATAAAAAAAAAACTTAACCTGAAAAAGACAGCCATTGTGATAAAAAAGGAGCCACGTCCTCTTCGCTAGTTTTCTCCTGGATTGTTGCGCTGAGGCTTCGTTCTTCCAGCCGGGATCGGAATTCCCAGCTGAAAGTGCGCAGAAAGGTAAGCACACAATGATATCAGCAGTCGGCAGCGAAGCACACAGCATCACAACTGATCAGAAGATGTGGCGCAATAGCTTCCAGCCCTGCAACGATCGACTGCAGAAAATCGTGGGTCATCCAAGACTAGGTTCAAACAAGCAATCCAAAAACAAAAGGCAGTGGGGGGGCTCGGGAGGCGGTGAAGAGGGAGAGCTGGGAGTCAAGCAGCTGACAAGTTGAAGTTAACCATCTATGTTTGGATGAGGGGCATCATCTAGATGAAGATGTGGCTATATACTTAAGGGAATTCCAGAGGCAACAGTGCAAGGATGGGAAGAGAAGCCAATGCTAGAGATGCTCGGGCTACAATGATCAACCAAGTCAAACATTGTTGCGTATATTAAAGATAGTTCAAAAAAGTGTGTGTTGGAAAGCACCGAATTCAAGACCTGAAAGTAAAGGGAGGTTGAGGAACATTAGACGGGGTTAAGTGCACCATTTTGATGCTGGAACTGGGGAGGACATCACCACAGACTGGTTGGCTTGAATGGCCTGTTTGCCTGTTGTAAATTCAATGACGTTCCATTTTCAGAATAAGACAATTGAAATTCTCAGGAGTCACGGCACAAAAAACATCAACCTCGACAGGCAGCTCCCGACCTCAGCTGAAGCAGCGAGCCGTGTTCACGGGAGAACTTTCTCATCTTTCAAGTGGCAATCAACTGCCTGTTACAGATACTACAAGAGATAGCGAGAACAGGCAATACTCTTTCCTAAATGGACACTCAACCTTTCTCATCAATATTGTACCTTGAAGATGTCAGTGTGGTTATCCATTAGGAATACGACCAGTTTCTCAGCCTGTGTTTTTGATAGAAATTTGCATTGTACAATAGCTTTGGTGAAAGTTCTCCTTATCACAGTTCTGTTGGTACTCTGTTTAAAAAGAAAATCAGAAATCAAGAGGGGTAAAGCACAAGGCCTGGGAGTAAGAATGAGTCTGGACAAACACTGGTACAGCCACACCCAGAGCACTGTACACAATTCTGATCGCCATACAACAGCAACACCATCTGGCAGCAGTACACAACTGAAAGGAAGAAAAAAAACTTGAATGTCTACAGCACCAGCACCAGGATATCCCAGTGCTTGAGAACCAATGAAATACTTTTAAAACATAATCACTGTTGCAGCGTTGGAAAGTCAGTAGCCAATTTGTGCACAGCAAACTCCCACAAAACAGCAATCCGCTAATGGCTAGGTTATCTAACAGAGATATAAATAATTGCCAGGACACTGGGGAGAACTCTTGCTCTTCTTTAAATAATGCCATGGCGCCTTTCATAATACAAAGTTTAAGGTACCTGAGCGATGGACAGAGGTTGAGTCAAAGATTACTCACTCTGGATAATATCAAGAAATAGATTCAAAATTCTCAAGGGAATCAAATGCAAATAATGTGTTCAAGATTGTCATAAAGAATCAATCTTAGAACTGCAGGGGTGTAGAGATAGTTTAGCTATCGCTACTGATCACAGAGGGTGGTGGATTTACACAATGAATTGTCCAGAGAGCCAGACTGTACAATGATGAATTAGAGAGATATTTCAGGGAGCAGGCGTTTGGGAGGAATTACCCAATGAGATGGATTGCAAATACTTTTCCTCAACTTTGTATTTTCTGACATTCTTATCGAACTCTTTAATATCAACAAGACTCTGCTCGGAACAATGAGGTAAATAGAAAACTAAGAAAAAAGCAGGAACATCTGAATCATTTTGTAAGTAATACTGAGTGGGGAGGGGGTTGGTGTTACTTACAAATACATCGCTTTCAGATGTCAGTCTTCACACAAAGTATGCCCACACAGTTTAGAGGAAGGAATAGAACTGTGTGCTAAATTAGGATGACTGCACTCCAATCAGAATTGAACCGCTGGCATACAAGCCAGTGGGAAAATGAATCAGATGTTAAACCCTCCCTGCCACCTGTCTCTGCACTACCCCACCCCCACTCCAAAAATATACTAACATTCCAAGATCCTGTAAGCATTGTTAGACTAAGCATATTCACCCAGCAATCAGTATAATACTACACTTGAACAGGAATTCTATGCGGTTAGCTCAGGCTACATTGTTCAGAAGTCTAATATATTGACACAGTTCTCTCCTACACAGTTGATCTCAGTTGCATTTTGCAATTCTGTAAACAGAGATGCCATCAGACCCTTGCAGTCTGACAGGGAAATCAAAGGATCTAGGCTACATTTTCCAGCACCTTTACGCAAAACATGTTTTTTAAATTACCTCCACTGAGCAGTTTTAAAGCATCTAACACTAACCAAAGAAGATTGATAAAGAATTGTAGCAATCCATACACTTTTCTCACAAATTAGATCTTATGTAACTGAAACCACATTAGGAATGCTCAGCCTGCAGGTTCATTAAAAAAAACTCTACTTCAGTGCCTGCTTATTCTGCCACTGCCCTATCTGTCCTCTGGAGTTTTCCCAGATTTCTCTCCCTGCAACCATCCTCACCTTCCCTTTCTCTGTGTTCAGCCTTCACTGTATCCCTTTCTTGCTTAGCATGATGGGAATTGCTAGGCAAAAAGAGACCAAGGTCCACCTGTTCATCTTCTACCATCCTAGTGGTCACATGATACACTGATAATGGAGTTATTGACCACAGTGATCAATCCCTATCGATGAGTCTACATGAGAACCAGGCATGAGGTGAGAAAACCAAATGGAGAGGGGCTTTGGAAACCATTGTTTCCAGCCTCGCACCCGAAGCATGTTACACACACCCTATGCCATGACTCCAATTATTCATTTTATAAAGTACTCTAGAACGTACTAGGGCAAGAATGGGTCAAAGGCTAGGAATCCTGCAATGAGTAACTCACCTCCTGATTCCCCAAAGTCTGTCACCAACTACAAGGCACAAGTCAGGAGTGTGATGGAATACTCCCCACTTGCCTGGATGAGTGCAGATCCCACAACACTCAAGAAGCTCGACACCATCCAGGACAAAGCAGCCCACTTGATCACATCGACAAACATTCACTCCCTCCACCATCGACACACAGTGCCAGCAGTGTGTACCATCTACAAGATGCACTGCAGGAATTCACCAAGGCTCCTTGGACACCACCTTTCAAGCCCACAACCACTACAATCTAGAAGGACAAGGGCAGCTGACACATGGGAACACCACCATCTGGAAGTTCGCCTCCAAGTCACTCACCATCCTGACTTGGAAATATATCGCCATTCCTTCATTGTCATTGGGTCAAAATCCTGGAACTCCCTCCCTAACAGCACTGTGGGCGTACCTACACCACATGGACTGCAGCGGTTCAAGGCAGCAGCTCACCACCACCTTCTCAAGGTCAATGAGGCATGGGCAATAAATGCTGGCCCAGCCAGCGAAGCCCACATACCATGAATGAATAAAAATAAATGTACTTGTGTGCCTGAAGATTGCTACATAAAAGCAATGTGCGAATTATGCAGTGCTAATAGTCACCTACTACTCACAAATAATTAGTTTTATATTACACAGCTATCTGCCATTAGCTCACTTGACTAGTTGCTCATGAATAAATTATAATGAAAATTATCCATAAAATTATAGCTTTAAGTTGCAACATTTACACAACCAACTGGAGCAATTATGATGCAGGCTGGTTGGGGTATGATTCCAAAGTCAACCATATAACATGTATATGCAAACTCTCCTCTTGGTAACCGGGGTCTTGAACACGTAAGCCAGACTTACAGTACTGAACGAGCACTGCACTGTCAAGAGTGACATTTTTGAGGCGAGACATTAAACTGAAGCCACATCTGCTCTCAGGTGGGTGTAAAAAATCCTGCAGGGGCTATTTCACTGAAAGGAGGAGAGTTCTTGTGTCCTGATCAATATTTCTCTCAATCAGCATCACTAAAAACAGACTATCCAGTTATTTATCTCGTCGTTTATGGAATCTTGCTGTGTACAAATTGGCTGACATTTCCTACACTACAATAGTGATTACACTTCATGAAAAATCTTTCATTGGCTGTAAAGCATTTTGGGATTCCCGAGGGTTACGAAAGGGGCTATATAAACACAAATTCTCTCTTTTCAGCCCAAGTTTTAGAAATTGATTTTTGGGACTCATCACCGAGCTGATTTCAAACAGAATGGCCCGAAACAAAGAACAAGCAGCTCTCAGAAAACACTGCCGCTTTCGTTTGGTGTCTGCATATTTGATAACCGTACACATTTCTTTTTCTGATCTTTAGAGCTATCAAACAATAAAATAACCAAATATTCTTTTCCTTGCCTCAGTCTTTGAGAAATACTTGAAAAAAGATTCAGAAAATATTTCTAAAACATATTTTTCACATCAAGTTTTGCCAATTAGCTTTAAAATGTCGATAAACCTGTTTCTGTAGTTTGCAAGCACCAGGGGCAGCTGCAACAGCCATGAAGGACAGCAATCTGTGCAGTTCCTCTCTCCAGTTAGGCTCCAACAACCCAATACAAAGTTGTGCAGCTTCCAGAGCTTGTCCAGTCTTCCCACTTTCTATAGTTTTGTCGAAAAAAAGCAATATATTAATTATACAGCAATTTTTGTGATGATTCTTTTCTAAGATGGGAGTATTGTGTCATAAGATGCATTTATTTTTCTACTATTGTCAAGAAGAAATTGTGCCACTTTAAGACTGCTTAATCTAAATGTCGATGTATTTGCTATATCAGAACAGCAGGGGTTTTGTGCCGATGGCCTCCCTGGAATGAAGCGAGGGAAGCGGGCGCCATTTTAATATGCTATCGGAAACGGGTGGAAGGCTGTTCGTTGACCAGACTCGGAGTACTCCCTTCAGATAATTGATCTAACCTATTTTTTTTTTAAAAAAATCTTTTTAAAAGTCCTGTTTTACTTAAAATAAAATCATTAGCCTTCAAAAGTACTTAATTAACTGTGAAGTGCTTTTGGATGTCCCGAGATCAAAGCCACTTTCTTTCATAGAGAAAATTTAAATCATTTGATTGGTTACTTCCTGTTGCTTGCTAATTCTGGATTGGAAACTTATAAAAACAAAAATTGCATGCTCAGATTGTTTAGCTTTCTTCAGATTCCTTAATGCTCATTGCTAGTTATCAGGTGAATCAAATTGCTTTTGATACATTCACGTTTAGTCAATGGAGGTTTGTTTGATGACTAATCATGTAGGCTCTCGTTTCAGCCAATCACAACTGCTACCTAGGAAGGTGTGGCAGTCTGATATTATGACTCAGTCAAGTGCGACATCTCAGAAAGGCATGATTCAGCACAACAAAAATATACAAAATACCAGATCGACCAGGAGATATCTCACAATGAGTCAGATGATCCATCCGATCATAGTGAGATTGTTTGTCGGTTAGTGATTTCCAGTTTCTCTGTACACTCATCTGCCCTGCCAATGTGTATTCTGACCTCCCTGCTTGTCTATTTGTTTGCTTCCCAGTCTACTTAAAAACCTATTACATCTCTAACTTCTTCCAGATCTGATGAAAAGTTATCGACCTGAAAAGTTAACACTTTCTCTGTCCACAGATGATACCTGACTTGCTGAGTCGCTAATATAGGATGAAATTATCAAGTAGTTAAATAGACAAAAGTTAAATCACAGTTATTCAGCAGAGACTTCCCGAAAGTAGGTTGCACAGCCCCCTCACTTCAGTGTTTCTCAACCTCATTTGGCCCCTCTCACTTCCACCAGGTTTCCTATCTTTATGCAGCCCATCCCCGTATAACTGCCAGAGCAGAGTCTCCCAGGCTCCAGATGGAGACTCCACCATGTTTCCAGACTTCAACATTCCCAGATATCACTCCCACAATTAGTCCCAGACGCAGCCCTCCCTTCACACACTCCCAGACAAAGGCCTATCAGTCTGCTCGCTTCTGATGTTCAAACCCCAAACCCCTGCTTCCCCACCCCCAACCCACCTCCCCAAGATCCTCTCACCATCGGATGGTGTCTTTCCTTAAACCTCATCCTTCACTTTTTCACTCCATCACCAATAATGCAGCACCTCCCTGCCACCTCACCCCTCCTGGTTTCCTCTCATCTTCCAGCAAAAGCAAAAGATCAATCACATTAACATGGAAAGATTAGCGAGAGCCGTACACACATACTGGAGATAGGCACACTAAAAGTCAGACAGAAGGGAAGAGAGACTAACGGGGGGGGGGGGGGGTGCTAGCAGTGATACAGATAAAATTAGAAACAAGTGCAACAACCAGAAAGAGAAAGAAGGAAGGCAAAGGCAGAAGGAGCGTGAAGAGTTATTTCATGCAGTTATTGGAAGTGTCACTTTTTTTTTCTGTGACCAGTCACAGGCAAATCAACTATATTTCATACATAAGATAAAAGCAAAATACTGCAGATGCTGGAAACATAGAACAAAAACAAAAATACCTGGAAAAACTCAGCAGGTCTGACAGTATCTGCGGAGAGAGATACAGTTAACGTTTCGAGTCCGTATGACTCTTCAACAGAACTAAGGAAAAATAGCAAAGAGGTGAAATATAAGCTGGTTTAAGGGGGGGTGGGACAAGTAGAGCTGGATAGAGGGCCAGTGATAGGTGGAGATAGCCAAAAGATGTCATAGACAAAAGGACAAAGAGGTGTCGAAGGCGGTGATATTATCTAAGGAATGTGCTAATTAAGGGTAGAAAGCAGGACAAGCAAGGTACAGAAAGCCCTAGTGGGGGGGGGATGGGGGGAAGGAATCGAAATAGGCTAAAAGGTAGAGATAAAACAATGGATGGAAATACATTTAAAAATAATGGAAATAGGTGGGAAAAGAAAAATATATATAAATTATTGGAAAAGGGGGGATCGGAAAAGGGGGTGGGGATGGAGGAGAGAGTTCATGATCTAAAGTTGTTGAACTCAATATTCAGTCCAGAAGGCTGTAAAGTACCTAGTCAGAAGATGAGGTGCTGTTTCTCCAGTTTGTGTTGAGCTTCACTGGAACAATGCAGCAGGCCAAGGACGGACATGTGGGCATGAGAGCAGGGTGGCGAGTTGAAATGGCAAGCGACAGGGAGGTCTGGGTCATGCTTGTGGACAGACCGAAGGTGTACCGCAAAGCAGTCACCCAATCTGCTTTTGGTTTCTCCAATGTAGAGGAGACCGCATTGGGAGCAGCAAATGCAGTAGACTAAATTGAGGGAAGTGCAAGTGAAATGCTGCTTCACTTGAAAGGAGTGTTTGGGCCCTTGGACGGTGAGAAGGGGAGAAGTAAAGGGGCAGGTGTTGCAACTTCTGCGGTTGCATGGGGAGGTGCCGTGGGAGGGGGTTGAGGTGTAGGGGGTGATGGAGGAGTGACCAGGGTGTCCAGGAGGGAACGATCCCTGCGAAATGCCGCCAGGGGTGGTGAAGGGAAGATGTGTTTGGTGGTGGCATCATGCTGGAGTTGGCGGAAATGGCAGAGGATGATCCTTTGAATGCAGAGGCTGGTGGGGTGATAAGTGAGGACAAGGGGGACCCTATCATGTTTCTGGGAGGGAGAGGAAGGTGAGGGATATATTTCATACATGTTGTGTCAGACATGTATAACTTTGCATGATTTTGAATGAGCATATCTTCTGTTCACGTTAGCAGCTAAGGTTTATCATGCACAAGCAATGAAAATCATGTTGGTCCATTTAGGATCAAATTATCAACATTGGGTTTATTCACACAGCTCTGTAAAACAAATCCCTTACCTAGAAGTTCAATGATCCCTGCGTGTATGTCGAGATATCGGTCACGGAGAAGTGGCTCCCTGTTCTGACTGTAGTGCCGCACTATAGTTTCAAATAGCACCCTTTTGTGTGTCTCTGCAGCCTCTCTGTCATTTACGATCTGAGATAACAGTTCACTTGCATGCACAATCACCTCATCTGGGAAATATTCCAGGCAATCAACTGCCACCGAGAACCACTCATCAGTACTGTAGACACAATTAAAAACACAATGCGGAGACTGAAGAAGCGTATCTCATGCACAGTTTGTCTTGACTAAGACACCGCGTATTCCTGTCCAGAAATTTCAGGATTGGCCTTTTTTTGGTGAATTTCAGCAGCTCAGTTCATAGAATCAGAATATTGCAGCACAGAAGGCAGCTATTCAGCCCATCAAGTCTATGCCAGCTCATTTGACAAACAATCCCCTGCTTTTTCCTCATATCCCTGCAATTTTTTTATCAGAAATGTTTATCTAATTCCCTTTTGAAGGCTATGATTGAATCTGTATCCAGAAACCTATCAGGCAGCGCATTCCAAATCCTAACCACTCAATGTGTAAAAAGATTTTTCATGTCACCTCTGGCTCTTTTGTCAACCACCTTAAATCTGTGCCCTCTGGTTACTGACCCTTCAGCCATGAGAAACAGTTTCCCTATCTAGATCTTTCATGATTTAAACACGTTTATCAAATCTCCTCTGTTTTCTCTGTTCCAAGGAGAACAATCCCAACTTCTCCAGTCTCTCCAGGTACCTGTAATCCCTCATCCTCAGAATGATTCGCATTAATTTCTGACACACTGTAATCCAAGCAGGTTGGTGAAGCCGAAACCAAGTCAGAGCTTTTCTTTATTAAAAGAGAATGTATTGACTTGTTCGGTCTCTCAGCTCTCCTCCCACTCAACCTAGTGTCCCAGTTATCCCCTATTTATATGTGCTCAAACAAAATTAATACCCATCCCTTGTTTCTCTTAACTTACATAGGCATGACATTGACAAGACATTGGGCAGGATTTTCCGCACTTGCCCACCGCCGGAATCTTCCGGTCCCGCCGCAAATCAATAGATTTCTGGCTGGGGCACCGCCTCGCTCACAGCGGGTGCGGAAAATGCTGGCCATTAACACCCTGCACCCAATTAGGTAAAAATAGCACTACAAACTCTTGGAGAAAATTGGTTCTCTGAGTCAACATTTCTACAATGTACTATTTGAATTTAGTGCTTGACATTTGCAAAGAATAACAAACATCCAAATACGAGGGTGCAAGCAAGAGAGCGCAGAAAAAGATCAATTGAAGATTTTATACACACAAAATATAATGCCTCACGTTTTTTCAAGGGACCAATAAGAGGGAGAAACAGGGTTACTATAGATTTTCCATTAATTTCATCTTCTCTGCACAGTAACAACTTAAGACAATATTTTATATCTCATACTTACTGCACTTTAAATGCTATTTATTCCAAACTCTTTGAATGAGAAAAAGTTACTTGCAAATACTAACTAGGGCAGATTTAGGCTCTTAGAAACCTCGCGATCCAGGAATGTGTTGGAGATAATGAGGTCAGTTTGCCGATTGAAATGAGCTAGTCGCCTTCTTTCCACCTTCAAAGGAGACTCCAGGATGCTGTCCAAGATGGGAAGGTGAATTAAATGTAGCAGCTGCAACAAAGTGGTTTGCTTCCAAACATCCTCTACAACTGTTGTGGAGCAAGTCAGACCCCAGGTGTTGAAAGTAGAAGAGAAGCACAGTAGAAACGTCATTAGTGTTCACATGCTCGTTACAAAGCATCACACAGCCGCACACCAGTTAGTTAACGCATGCAATTTGCACATTGAAATGCAACATTCAATTTTGAGTTAGTTTCGACTGAAAACGGAGCTAGAGCAGAAAAATAAGAATTGTTAAACTGGTGAATACGTTAACAAATTAACTGCTGTGCTTCCCTACATTATAACAACAAGCACATTTCAAAACTACTTCACTGGCTCTGAAGAGGCGGACTACAACAACTAATCACAAAGGGACACTATTTAAAAGTTTTGATCCCTCCCTAAAATTCTGGGTTGAGGAATGGTCAATGGTTTGAAAGGGAGCATGAACAGGACAGCTTATTTGTTAGCCCAGTTCCTTGCCCTTGAGCACAATTTCCCAAACAAGTTCCTCATTTCAGCCAGACCAATAAGAAAGACACCATATGAAACTGAAGTTAGTGGATTAAGCATCAGCCTTTTAGACTGAAGATCTAGGTTCAAATTCAGCCCAGGCTGATAGAATGAAAGTCTCCTCTGATTGCTGGTTAAAAGGATCCTTTGAACTGGGTCTGAGAGTTCTCAAGCTGGCATTAATTGGCAGTGTCAACCAGACCTATTGCAGGCAAAGAACCAAAGCACAAAAATTGCTTTCAATTTTTTAAGTGATAATGACACTCAACCAGATTGCTGATCTAGGAAGTCGAATAAACCCACAATGGTGTAATAGGGCTAATTTCCAGGGGTAGGACTGATACACATTCTTGGGCAGAGTAGAAGAAACTGACTTTGTATCTGGAAAATTGAGATTATCTAAATACCCTAACATTCCTCACCTTGAGCACAAAGTATGATTAAAATTGGTTACTGGTTACAATAGTTGAGTCTCTCTCTCTTAACCAAACAGGACAGCTTATTCTAAAATTTCCCTCCCCTTCTCCCTGGTCAATTCTTGAATAAATAAAACTAAATAAGTAGCCACAACAGAATTGGGAAGGCGGGGTGGGCGGTGGTGGAATGAGGAAACTAAGTATGTTCAACTCACCCCGTGCCCACTTCTTAACAACACCCCGATCATTGAATAGCAGTCACACTGATGCCAGTGACACAGACTGGTTTGCACACATCTTCCTGCAAGAGGATTGATGCCACAGGACTGCATGCAAGGGAAGGCCAAATAGGAGAAAATGAGAATCTAATTTGAAATGAGAGTTCTGTTCCAGCTGAAACCCATGTTAATCAGTGAGTGTGCTAACTCAAATTGCTAGTAGGAACTTGGGAGATTCCTGGTGACATCAAAATATATTTAAAATGCACACAAAACTTGTTGTCTATTCTACGTACTAGAAAATAAAATTAAATGAATGACCAACGTTTAAATTGTGGGCCTCTGTCAAAACACAGCATGGAAAATGTGAACAAGGTTTAGTAACTTTGCTTTTAAGAAAGTTGAACCACATTTCAGATGAAACACAGCGACAGACATTCAGGAAAATGAAACACTTTTCCATACATAGATCCTTTTGGCCACAAAGATATTGTTTAAAAAAAAATCATAGGTTCACCTTTTTTGGAGAGCAGGTTGGTTGGTCTTTTTATTTTAAGGTTTGGGGTTAGTGATGGATGAAGGTTGATCGTTTGCAAAAGCTCTTCAATTCTTTTATCATGAGTTTCCAAGGCAACAGGATTCGAAAAAGTTATTTTATCTGGTCTGTTTAAAAGAAAAATAAGCAACAATTAGAATTTCATATCTGGGTTTTGGAAATAAGGGTGCATGGAATACTTTCTAGTCATTGACTATTTAAGACTGGTATTACAAAAATTAAACAGCTGGTAATTAAATACTGAAAGTATAAAATGAAATATTTTATGAAATGGTGCCTGCAATCTAGAGGTTGCAGCTATCAAATCTGAAATACTGTTTGCAATGTACTGAATGTTTGCTTTTTTTGGGTGGCCAAGAGATGTCACATCCATGCCCAAGCAACAATGGCAGAGGGAGGAGGTGTGGAATAGGAAGATTCCACAGAATGGCACGTTCCAGCTCATCGTTCTCATGTGCAGCATAAATGCTGGCATAAGCCGTTGGGCCAAATGGCCTATTTTTGTGCTGTAGACTATCTAATTCCATACAAAGATACTAGCCTCCACAGTAACAAGTTCTCTAACTTGGATAGGTTGAGGGGAAAAAAAACTTGTAAAAGAATAACTGATGATCAATTAACCTAGATTGTGTTCTCACTGCTTTTCAGTCAGTTATGAAGTGGCAGGGGGTTGTTTTTCTACAGCTAAGGCTGTAGATCCATGGAGAAGAAATCAAATTATGCACATTCACATTGTATTTTGCACTAGTACATATTATATTTTAGTGCTATGCTTTCAACTAATATTTATATTCACAAAACTGAGCCAATAATATCCTATACCTCCTCCAGTTCACAACAGACAAAAATCTAAAGTTAATTTTGAAACTGCTGGTTATGGTAGTGTTGTGGCTACTTTACTGGACTGGTAATACAGAGAACACAATTCCTGATCCTACCACGACAGTTTGAGAGTTAGAGTTCAATTTCTTTTTAAATCTGTAAATAAAAATCTTGTATCAGTAAAGATGAACCTGCCCGAATGACACAAAAACTCAGCTGTTTCATTAACGTTCTTTAAAGGAAGGAACCTGTTATCTTTACCTAATCTGGGTGTATATCTGACTCCCATTTCACACCAATTTGGTTGATTGCTTTGTGAAGTAGCCAAGCAAGCTACTTTGTTTTGTGATGGGACAATAATCATTGGCCTTACCAGCAATGCCCATGTCCAGAGAAGGGGATGAAAAAGAAATCTTACTTAGGATATTTCCTCTTTGTCATTGGTCTCTCATGACACAACAAACTTTCCGTTTCTTGGTCTTTCCCAGCTCCTGGCAAAGCGTAACTGTCCAGAAATTTATAGAGACTGCTACTGCGGTCCTCAAACATCATCTCCTGCTCTTTACTGAAGAGTCTAGAACCAACAGGGCAAAACACTTTGTGATCCATCAGAGCCTGGCAAAGGCGAGCCGCCTTCAAACGTGAAATCTCACTGTTGCTGAAGTATACGTTTTGCATGAGGTGACTGAGCACCACATCAACTGCATCGGCACCAGTAAAGCAATCACTGTGCATTCTCCAATGCCGTCTCTGTTGCCTCAAGTCTACCTGGGTGTGGAGGGCATGAATAACATTGTTCCAAAGCTGCGTCGCTTGAAAAGGTTCTGCACGCCCTTAAAGAAAGCACAGCATGTCTCGTTAAGAAAATGTAAATGTCAATAAAAGGACCTGTATTTGCATCATGCCTCATCACATCTCTCAGGTTATCCCAAAGTTCTTCACATCCTGTGAATTATTTTGAAGTGCAACTATTTGCTATATAAGCTCCTAAGATAGCCATTTTATGCACATTTTGTCTGTTCATGCTGATATTTATTCTCCACACAAGCCTCCTCCTGCCCCTCTTCATCTAACCCCATCAACATGTTGTCATGCCCAGTGAAAGTATGTCCTAATCATCACTTTAAACACGGACTGTGCTCATATAGAAGCTTCTGGAGCAGTTTTATTATTTTTTTAATGGACACTAGCTAGTTGGCTTGGATGGCTGCCAAGGGTCAGGTGACTTTTGCCCATTCAACATCAATTACATCAAGCTTCCAGAAAGTTCCTAATTGAATCACTCTGGGTGGGGGGTTCACTCTTGAATGGACATGCCCACACAGCAGCCCTCTGTGGAATTCACATCTGCCATTGTTCGCCATTTACTCCAAACTCAAAATCAATGGAATTCTCAACTCCACGTATCCAAATTTACAATTTAACAAAAGGAGAACTTCAGAAAATTAGTTATCCACAAGTGGGTGTGAAGAACCATCATCTATTTCCACTGCAAAACAAAAACAGAATTACCTGGAAAAACTGAGCAGGTCTGGCAGCATCGGCGGAGAAGAAAAGAGTTGACGTTTCGTGTCCTCATGACCCTTCAACAGAACTGAGTAAAGTTAGGAGAGGGGTGAAATATAAGCTGGTTTTTCCACTGTATCGCAATGGCTTTCAGCCATTCTGGGTGGACAACATCAGTTCATCATGTGACTAAAAATGGCTTCTGATACCAACACCTTTAATTACCCGAAGATCCAGAGACACCTGGGCAGTCTGCAAAGAACGCCACTGTAGAACATCAGCTGCAGACCAAGGCAGTGACACCAAAGTCTTTTTAAACTTTGAGGCTGCAATATCTTAAAAAAGTTTCCCAGTCTGATTCCTAAATCCAAGTCCAGCTGTAATGAAATTGGACCTCCTGATACAACAACCACAATTACCTTAACTCGTGACCTGCTAAACATTCACCACTTCTGCAATAATCCCAATATCCAACTCCAGCTATTCAAACTCATCTAAACTACAATTCAACAGTGGAAAAGACTCCTTTCTTTACCAGGCCCACAACTGTTCTCCTACAATGAGCCAGAAACGTGAACTATGAATTATGATTTTGCTTATAACTCGTAAAATTACACTATCCTCTCTAACTGTACTTTTCTCAAGCGTGTGTGTCTGTGTATGTGTGTGCATACACACACACACACACACACACACACACACACACAAGTGTTGAGTGATTATTGTAGCATTTAGGCTTAGAGGGTTAAATGCGTGAAAAAAAAAGCCCTCTATTTTTTAAACCCACAAAAGCTTGCTGCTGTTATTTAAATTGACTGCACACACTCCAGGAGAGAGGGCTAAGAAACACACATCTTCCTATCCAAAAACCACCCTTATTACAGACAGCAAGGGAAATGGTACAAGGCTTTCAGTTCTCTCCCGACCCTGCCTATGAAAATATCTTTCTATTCTTTTCTTCCTTGTGTGGTTATCTGGCTTCCTTTAAATACATCTATCCTACTCACCTCAATCACTTTGTGGTAGCCAATTCTACATTCTCACCATGCTCTGGGTAAAGAAGTTTCTCCTGTATTCCGTACTGGATTTATTTGTAACTATTGCATATTTATGGCCACAAATGGAAACATCATCTTTGCATCTAACTTATCAAAGCCTTTGACAATTTTGCTGTGGTGAAGGTGCTCCCATAGTGCTGTTAGGGAGGGATTTCCAGGATTTTGGTCCTCTGACAGTAAAGGGACAATCTTCATTCCCAAACAATGCAACAAGCGAAAAATACATTGTTAAATACATAGTCTTCAAAACAAATTAAATGCAAACCACAGTGCAGTGTCAGCCTCTGCATCTCAAGGAAAGTAATTGTATGAAATATATATATTTTTGTGTCTCATGCAAAGAAATGCTTAAAGTTAAGTCAGTTTAATAAATAGGTTTATCCCTAAAATTTCCAGGACTCATTTGAAAAGAAATTGCTGTGCAGCAATACTTTGATGTGCACGGTTAATTCTTAATAGAAACTGTGGAAAGCCAAAGCGAGCTTTAAAAATTCAGAAAATGAAATTGAAAAACCCAAATTGAACTGGTTGCCAATATAATCTGTATGAAGTGGTTTCAGTTCCAGTTACATTTTGCATAACCATGTACTCTCACTCAAAAAAATATGTAATTATCACTGTTGAAAGATCTTCTGCACAATATACACATTATCTCAAGCTTCCCTATAATTCACTTTGCAATTATTTTTCACCAACTCAACAAGCACACAGAATTTGATATTCTTAAAAGTAAGGATGCAGTGGGTAGAGTAAATTCCTGGTGATTAGATCAACCACAATCTACACTGCTCAAAATATATTTTAGTTCAGTGGAATCTACTGTGCTGCCTTTTGCAAGTGTCACGACTCACTGAGGATCGTGTGCTGTAATATCAAGCCCCACTGTTCCCCGAGCCGCGACAAATGTGAAAAGTTTGACCAAACCACCAGATTGCCCCAATTCTACCTAACAGTTTAATTTAGGTTAACAGAATACGAGCACCAGGTTTTTAATCTTACACTCTACCCCTTCTTACACACAGACAAGGGTGAGATAAAACAGTTCAATAGCACCAGTCGCTCCCCTACTGATACAGCTTCCACCTGCCCAGGCTCATTTCCAAATATTAGGTTCAGAACTGCCTCCTCCCTTGTTGGGCTTTCTACTTACTGGCTAAAGAAGTTTTCCTGAGTGTGACTTAAGGATTTTGCTCCCTCCCTACCTTGCACACTAAAACTATCCCAGTTAATATTTGGGTAGTTAAAATACCCTACTATTACTTCATTATTCTTACATTTCTCTGAAATTTGACTACATATTTGATCCTCTATCTCTCCCTGACTGTTTCGGGGCCTATAGTACACACCCAACAACATGTTTGCCCCTTTTATGTTTTTTACTTCTACCCATATGGCCTCATTTGATGATCCTTCCAAGATATCATCCCTACTCACTGCTGTAATTGATTCCTTGATCAATATTGCGACCCCCCCCCACCCTCCTCCTCCTCTTCTATTCCCCTCTCTATCTCATCTGAATGCCCTATAACCAAGAATGTTGAGCTGCCAATCCTGCCCTGCTTTTAGTCAAGTCTCAGTCATTTTCCATGACCCTTTGAAAAATCAAAAACATGCCTCCGCTTATTTAAAAATGCAAATTTCATTCACATCATATCTGCTGACCTCACTTTAGCTTTACTCATCTCCATTTCAAATGGTTCTTTTGCACCTCACTTCTTTGATAATTTAAATCTTGCAGTCTAACCTTCTCTAGTTCAATTAAATTAGCCCCACACACACCCAAGCCTGCTTTAAAATATCCCACAACAATATTAGGAAAAATATGATAGTTTCTTGACAACCCAGATCTTGGATTTGTGAATACAGCAGTGAAGGGAATCAGATAGAGACAGTCAAAGCTTCTATACAAAGTTGAAGGGTCACATTTTGCCAGAATAAGAGAATGCAGGAGGGTGCTTATGACCACAGGAGCTGTGGTAGGCATTCAAACCTGTTCTGCCATTCAATTAGATCATGGCTGACCATCTACCTCAACACCACTTTCCTGCACTTTCCCTATATTCCTTGATGTCACTAGTATCCAGAAATCAATTGATTTCAGTTTTGAACATGCTCAACAATTCAGCCTCCACAACCACCCCACACCCCCCCAACCCAAGTGAAGAATTTCCACCTCATCTCAATCCTAAACGATCTGCTCCTTATTCTGAGACAGTGTCCTCTGGTTCCAGACCCCAGCCAGGGGAAACATCCTAACTACATCTACTCTCTCACACCCTGTAAGGATTTTGTAAGCTTCAATGAGATCACCTCGCATTCTTTTAAGTCAAGCAAGGCAATCGACTGATGTGGGACTGATGTGTTGAAAATTCATCAATTTTGTATTACTGTGCAAACACAAGCTGTACTGATTGTACTTAATTCAATCATAATTGTTGCTCCGTAGGTCCGTCTGTTGTGAAATAAAGCTGCTTAACAATTGGAGGAGCACAGTGGCATGCATTAAAAGACAAAATACACAGAACATTCAGATAATTTATGGGAGTGATGAGCACTTGAACTTCAGAAAATTTCTAAAAGCAGGAGCCAAAATTTGTAACAATGCGTTACTGCAGCAGTTTTAGAAGGGGATATTAGAAATCATTCTTAGTGTGGTTTATCCTCGAATTATACTAAAGATTGGCGGGCTGTGGGAAAGTTGGCATGACACTTGGCAGTCAGAGATGGAAAGTCAGAATTGAAGGATTGGATACAGGAAATACCTTGAAAATAGGACAGTTTTCAGTCAAGAGTTTAGAATTTAAATGCTTTAGGTATTGCAGAGGACTGGTGTTAGATAAAATTAAGCTATTCCAGTTTTGTTCCTGTAATATTTAAATGTTTGACAAACCAATTTTCAACTAAGTGATGCAGCAGATTGTGATACATTTGATACAAGATATTTAGAATTCAAGGGTAGTAATATCTTATTGCTAGTTTTATCAGTCTAGATTTGGATTTATACTTCACCCTCAATGTGTTGTGATTGGACTCAAGAACACAAGAATCAGGAGGAGTAAGCCATTTGGCCCTCCAGCCTGCTCCAGCATTCAGCTGATCTGATTGTGGCCTCAGTTCCACTTTCCTGTCCATCTTCTTACCTTTTACATTGTGAATTATAAGTTTATATTTCATCTATTAAGTACAAATTAAAAATTAAAAATGTTAATAGAAGGACAGCTGTGACCTGCACTGTACAAATTTTGCTGGATGTGGAAGTTTAAGAATGGTTTGAGCAACACATGCAGGAAACATCTCCAACTGCATTCAGTCAAGCTCAAAGCTACTAAATTTGAGGAATAGCAGTGACACTTTGACACATATGGGAAATGGAGGGGCTGTGGAAAATATGTTCCAAGAAATGATCACCCCTGATGGCCAGAGTGATAGGTGTTAAATACTGGAAGTTGGTGACCATCTGCCAAGGTGCAAAGAGGAGTAAGCGAATGAGCAGGAATCCACTGAGGGCACCGCTTTGACAAATATGTTTTCAATGACTGTTCCAAAGGCAATGACCCAGGGTAAGGCAGCCACAAGCAAAGCCATTGCACATTGGAAAATGTTCCAAGTACAGAAGAGTAAAGTGCAGGAAGGCAACATCAGTAGGGTTTGCAAAAGGATTCAATGGCGGCTTCTGTAACCTGGATACATACAAATATACAAATTAGGAGGAGTTGGCCACTTGGCCTTTCAAGCCTGCTCTGCTATTTGATAAGGTCATGGCTGATCTAATTGTCGCCTCTGTTTTCCTTTCCAGCCCCTTTGGAAATATACTTTTCCCATAATATAAAAATCTTTCATGTCATCATTATAGTCGGTGCTTCTGGGAAAAATAAAGGTATTGCTTTGCCTCACTTATCTTGCCAGTTGTAAACATTACACCATCCCTTTGAAAATCAAAAAACCCCCGTCACTTATCTAAAAATGCAAATTTCTTACACACCCTATCTGTGGAACCCTCATCCGAGCTTATCCATCTCCATTTCAAAAGTCTGCTTTACACCTACTCTTTCAGTAATTTCAACCTTGCAGTCTGTCTGATTCTAATTCAACTAAATCAGCCATCCACAGAAGCCTTGTTTTTTCATTCATTCACGAGATGTGGGCTTCGTTGGCTAGGTCAGCTTTTACTGCCCATTCCTAGTTGCCCTTGAGAAGGTGATGGTGAGCTGCCTTCTTGAACCGCTGCAGTCCATGTGGTGTAGGTACACCCACAGTGCCATTAGGGAGGGAGCTCCAGGATTTTGACCCAGTGACAGTGAAGGAACGGCGATATATTTCCAAGTCAGGATGCTGAGTGACTTGGAGGGGAACTTCCAGGTGGTGGTGTTCCCATCTACCTTACAATATCAAAAATATGATAGCTTTGTGACAATGGGCACAGAGGTTAAAAGAGAAGGGCAAACAGTCTTAGTGTGATTCATAGCAGAACCAAGGTGGCAAGAAAGAACAGGATTTAGGAACTGTCAAGACAGTTTCAGAAGTTAGGAAATATAAAGAAAATGGTCACAGATCTGAAATATTAACTGCTTCTCTCTCTACAGATGCTGCACGTTTCCCCAGCATCGTCAGTATATGCTTCAGATTAGCAGCATCTGCAGAATTTTGCCTTTTGTATGCAGATGTTAAGTTTGTTAAGAAAGAAGGGCTGAACAATAGCAATCTCAAATATAATCAGTGCCATTCAGCAATGAGTACACAAAATGTCAGATGACAGAAATAAATGCATGGCAAGAGGCATGCAGCATTGGGCAAATTCAGTGGGCCATTGGCACCAATTCTGGCTCAGAGCTGCAGGCTACGCCAAGGAAAGGGCCAGGGTGGGAGTGTGAGCCAATCAAAACAGTGGGGAGGGCAGGCTTAATCTAAAATTGCAGGAAAGGGGAAATACCAATGTAGAGTAGGCAGCTTAGACGGAAAAGCATGTTTTCGACATTGGCAAGCTTTGATTTAAATATAGGGAGGTGGCGCAAAGCAGGTGGCATTCGAAAGGTCACCAGGGTAGAGTGTCTGGTATTTAACTCCATATATGCTGTGTCCAACAGTGGCAAATTCAATATTGCCCATTTTGCATCACCGGTCAAGACAAATTTCAAGCCCTTTTGTTGAAATCTAGTCAGAGTGCACAAAAAAGCAACAAACATAAAATTGGGAAATGACAACAGCTGAGATTTTGGAAAGGACTTAATTAGTTTTTAACCAGTGGCTGCCTAGAAGCCTTGCAGGTCACTAAGTTTACAAGTACTCAAAGGAATTAAAAAGTAGGTTTGCACAGCAATTGCCTGGGAAGTCTAAACCTCCTCTGGGCAATTGCCCTGCATTGGGAACCATCTGAAAATGCAATTTAAATCTCAAATTTCGGATGGTTCCAGCTGTGTTACTATAATGAATGTATAATAATTTTCATAATTTTTCCTGGTTTATTGTGAAGTAGGTTTATGGGATTAAGTATAGTTGGGTCTGTGTGTGATTTTATTATATTTGGAGTCAAGTAGGCTGCAAGTTTGAAATCATCAAAAGAAGCTAGGTGCTTGACATGCTAATGAGTAAACATGGATGCTGACTTTGCATGCAAGGTGTGAAGGACATTTGCATTTTTAAGTGAAGAGATTTGAATTTCAAAGGGATCTTCGTCTGTTTACAACTAGCTAGATAAGCAAGGCTAAGGAATGTGTTTATTTTTCCCAAAGGTTCCTGGCAATATTGGTAATATGAAAGTTTTTATGTTATGAGGAAGATACAGTTTCAAAGACATATGGAACAACAAAATTTACATATTAAAAAGAGGGAATCATATATAAAAGGAGAATGAAAGGCTGTGTGTCCGAAGGCCACGTAAGGTCTAACAGGAGTGTGTGAAATGGCCTTAATGAAGTCTCCAGCATTTGTGCATAAATCTTCTAGAAACAAAACTGAAGTTGGGGAAAAGCCATTTGGAATTACATTGTCAAGTGGGTATGTGTTAATTTGCTGGTTCTGTTTTAAATCTAAAATCTGTTTTAGACCATTGCCTTAAAGAGTGCAACTGGGATTAAGATTAATTAGGAATTTTAGGAGCTACTACAATAGTAAGTAGTCTTATGTACATGTTTGAAATCTTTTATATTTTGTTAATAAATATTTTAATTTAATTTTTAAAAATCTCTTAAGATCCTGGTGGATTTATTACTTATGAATTCTGTGCACACATCTCATAATAGATACAAATTGCCAAACCGTTGTGTTAGTGTGACCAAGTTTCCCTCATGGATTTAGTCCGACTGGCACACATTATCTGCCATGTCATCACAGTTACATCAATAATTACTCAGAAAAAGTTAGAAAAATTAGAACCACTTCTAATTTCTGAGTAACTGCTACACAGACCCACAGCAACCCTCCACGGGCCTCCCCTCATCACCCCCCCCGACCTCCACCAAGGCCCGGCCTGGCCCCGCCCTGACATCCTGCGCCCCTGAGGCCCCGCCCCCACACTGACACCCCGCCGAGGCCCCGACCCCCACCCCCAACACCACCAACAAAGGCCCCTACATCCCCCACACACACCCCCTCCCCTTCTCCCTGCAAAGGCACCCCATCCCAACCCAACCCCATCAAATCCTACCCACACGTCATAAGCTTACCTTCTCCCTGGCTTATCAAAGGCCTTTAAACTTGGCAGGGCGTTGAAATGGACGGTTTACGGCAGTTACTGCCCAAAAAGGGGGTGTGGCCTCCTTCCCTCCAATGCAGCAGCACTTGACTGAAGGCCTCAGGAGCGTACTGCCCTGCACAGCCCTCACCCAGCCTGAGTTGGAAGGTCGGGCATGACAGGATCGAAAAAATTTTAAGTGAGTGGAGTGGCTATCTTACTCTGATAGCCTGAACTTGGCAATTTAAATGCATTCAGAGCACTTCAAATAGGAACCATTGAGCTTCCATTGTCCATTAGTCAGATTCACCAAGCACAGACCAGCTAATTACAAATTGATGAAGTGAGAAACCCCTTCAGAGGGCAAGCAGCAAAATGCATACAGAAGATCAATCATGGAAAGAGTTCAGCGTGCAAAGTAACATGTGCACCAGTCAAGATCAATGATTGACAGATTTCACAGAAACAAATGATGGGATTGCTGGGTTCAAGTGGTGGGTTGAAGTCCCACTCCAGAGACCATAACAACATAATAGGGAGGAACCGGAGTAGACCATTCGGCCTCTTGAGCCTGCTCCGCCATTTAATAAGATCATGGCTGATCATCTTGTGTTTCAACTTTCATATTCCCATCTAACCCCAATAACCTTTGATTTCCATGCCTAACAAGAACCTATCTACCTCTGCCTTAAAAATATTCAGTGACCCCTGCCTCCACCACCTTCTGAGGCAGAGTTCCAAAGTTGCACAACCCTCAGAAAAATGTCTCCTCATCTCTGTTCTAAAAGGGCGATCCCTAACTTTAAAACAGTGCCCCCCTAGTTCTGGACTCACCCACAAGAGGAAACATCCTTTCAACGTCCACCTTGTCAAGGTCGTTCAGGATTTGTATACTTCAATCAAATCACCCCTCACTCTTCTAAACTCCAGTGGAAACAAGCCCACTCTGTCCAACCTTTCCTCATAAGACAACCCACTCATTCCAGGTATCAATCTAGCAAACCTCCTCTGAACCGCCTCCAATTCATTTACATCCTTCCTTAAATAAGGAGACCAAAACTGCACACAGTATTCGAGATGCGGTCTCACTAATGACCTAGGTAATTGAAGCAAAACATCCTTACTTTTATAACAAAAACAGAATTACCTGGAAAAACTCAGCAGGTCTGGCAGCATCGGTGGAGAAGAAATCAGTTAACGGTGGATGCTGCCAGACCTGCTGAGTTTTTCCAGGTAATTCTATTTTTGTTTTGGATTTCCAGCATCCGCAGTAGCTTTTAGCTTTTTGTTTTTATCCTTACTTTAATGTTCAATCCCTCTTGTAATAAGGGATAAAGTTGCAATAGCCTTCTTAATTATTTGCTGTACCTGCATACTAACTATTTTTGTGACTCACGTACTTGAACACTTAGATCCCTCTGCACCTCGGAATTATGCAGCCGTTCTCCATTTAAGTAAAACTCTGCTTTTTTGTTCTTCCTGCCAAAGCGAACAACTTCACATTTTCCCACATTAAATTCCATTTGTCAGATCTTTGCCCACTCACTCAACCTATCCATATCCATCTGCAACCTCCTCATGTCCTCTTCACAACACACTTTCCTCCCTAGCTGTGTGTCATCTGCAAATTTAGCCACCATGTCTTCACTCCCCTCATCTAAAATTATTGATGCGGGATGCCACTCGTCACATCCTGCCAATCAGGAAAAGACCCATTTGTACACACTCTCTGCCAGGCTGACACTCACACTGTCACTGCCACCCAGTCCGCTCTCTCAGGCAGATGGCGGGGATTCCCTGACACTCCATTGGAAGAGGAGCAGGGGAGTTCTCCCAGCGTCTTGGGGACAATATTAAACCCTCCGCCAACATCTAATAAATCTAACAACTAATACCTTGTCAATCTTTCCACCCCACCCCCACTAGAGCTGTACCTTGAGTGTCCTGCCATCCATTCTTAATTAGCACATTCTCTTAGATAATATCACCACCTTCAACACCCCTTTGATCCTTTTGTCTGTGACATCTTTTGATTCTCTGCTCCTATCACTGCTTGCTTGTCCCCACAACCACGCCCCCCCCCCAAACTTCTCTCCCCCCAGCCCACCCCCCACCTTAAACCAGCTTATATTTCACCCCTCTCCTAACTATACTCAGTTCTGTTGAAGGGTCATTGGACTCGAAACGTCGACTCTTTTCTTCTCCGCCGATGCTGCCAGACCTGCTGAGTTTTTCCAGGTAATTCTGTTTTTGTTTTGGATTTCCAGCATCCGCAGCAGTTTTTTGTTTTTATCACTAAAACAGATTACCTGCTGCTTGTCACATTGCTGCTTGTGGGAGCTTGCTGTGCACAAATTGGTGGCCATGTTTCCTACATAACAACAGTAACCACACTTACAAATATACTTCATTGGCTGTCACTTTGGCGGGGGGGGGGGGGGGGGGGTCCTGAGGTGAAAGGCATTATGGGAATGTCAGCCGCATCTTCGCGCGCCAGCCAATTTACCTCAGAGTTATTCCTGAGTCCAACGGTCACCCCATTCCACCCCCCACCCCGGTTATATCTGAGGGAGAGACAGGCCACACCCCAAACCACCACCACCGCCGCCCTCCCGGTACCTGTCCGCCGCTTCAGGGAACTCCCGCTCCCCAACCGCCGGAACCGCGGAGTTAAATTCACCGCCATTCCGGGCCGGCCGTCTACGTCACCTGGGACACGCCCCCTCTCCCGGCGTCACCTGGGGATATGCCCACGTTTCTGCGTCGCTGGGGACACGCCCCCTTTCTCTGCGTCACCTGGGACCCGCTCCCTCCCTCACATCACGGGGGACACGCCCCCCTCCTCTACGTCACCGGGGACCGGCTCCCTCCCTCAGGTCGCCGGGGACACGCCCATTCCGAGTTGTTGCTCTGACCTGGCGGTTTCACTCGCGCTCTCTGTCTCTCGGGGCAGTGTCCAGTACCTCAACAAGCAATGTGAGTGACCAATGGCACCTTAAGACTAGATTGAACCAGATTGATCCAACTGACCAAGTTGGATTCGAATGACCGATTTGAGTGACCGATGGATTTCAGTGACTGTTTTTGAATGACTGGTTCCAGATCTCATATCTCACAGGAGGCCATTCAGTCCATCCAATCCATGCAAGCTCTCTGCAGAGCAATCCAAGTCAGCCCCATTCCCTTACCCTATTGCCCTAGCCCTGCAAGCTTATTTCTTTCAACTGCCCATCCAATTTCCTTTCAAAATCACTCATCGTCTTTGCTTTCAGGACCCACAGAGGCAGAGAATTCCATGTCATTACCACTCACTTCTTAAAAGAAGTTCTTCCCCCACATCCCCTTTGCATACCTTGCCCAAAACCTAATATCTGTACCTGCTCGTCCTTGTACCATCAGCCAATGGGAACAGCTTTTCCTTATTTACCTGATCCAAACCTGTCATAAAGTTAAAAACAAAATACTGCGGATGCTGGAAACCTGAAACAAAAACAGAAAATGCTGGAAAAGCTCAGTAGGTCCAGCAGCATCTGTGGAGAGAAAAAAATAGAGTGAATGTTTCGAGTCCGCATGACTCTTATGAAGAAGGGCCTTCCGAAGGAAGGTCATATGGACTCAAAATGTTAACTCTGTTTTTCTCTCCACAGATACTGCTAGACCTATTGAGTTTTCCCAGCATTTTCTGCTTCTGTCATAAAGTTGCATGTTTCCATCAAATCTCCACTCAGATCCTTTGCTCCAGGGAGAACAACCCCAACTTCTCCAACCCAACTTTGTAGCTAAATTCCCCATCCCCATCCTGCACCATTGAGCCGATAGGAAAAGGCAAATTGTAGCCAAATGTTTCTGTTTGCAAACTCTGCAGCTTCTCCTGACCCACAGCCTAAAATTTCTCAGTAACAGCGACTTAGAAAATAAACAGGGTTCTTCCATTGTCCAGTCCAAAGGAGCACAGCACCAGCTGGCCAATGTTATACCTTGGTTTGGTGGCACTGGGCTCTCAATGTCACTCTTTTGGTCAGGAGAAATGTGCCATGTGATATCCTCAACTGCAGATTGTTACATTCTCACAGCATAACTTGCAACCCATGGCTCAGTGGGTAGTACTCAGCTCTGAGTTGGAAGGTTATGGATTCAAGCCCCACTCCAATGGAGGAAACATTACACTGTTAAAGGTGCTGATTTTTGGATGGGATGTTAAGTAGAGGCCCTGTCTGCGCTCTTAGACAGACATAAAGACTCCATCGGCACAAGTTAAACAAGAACAGGGAAGTTCTCCCAGTCTCCTGGCCAACATTTATCCTCAATCGACATCATTAACACAGATTGACTGGTAATTATCACGTTGCTGCTTGTGGATCTTGCTAGTGGTATTGTCATTGGGCTAATATTCCAGAGACCTAGGGTAATGGTCTGTTCAAATCCCACCAAGGCAGATGATGAAATTTGAATTTAATAAAAATCTGGAATTAAAAGTCTGATGATGACCATGAAACCATTTTGTTTGTTGTAAAAATCCACCTAATGTCCTTTAGGGAAGGAAATCTGCTGTCCTTACCTGGCCTGGTCTATATGTGACTCCAGACCCACAGCAATGTGGTTAACTCTTCAATGCCTTCTGAAAAAGGGTAATTAGGGATGGGCAATAAATGTTGGTCTCACCAGTGATGCCCACATCCCAAAAACAAATTCTTAATGATATAATTAGGAGAAACTTCTTGGTGGTTGGGGGAGGGGAAGGCACTCATGGGGTTAAACCAGGTAAGAATTTGCAAAATGACAGCTTGCGAAAATGGTAAGAGCTTTGAATAAGCAGACAACAGTCCTTTCATAGGTAAATGGTGATGTGCCCAAAGCCACAGAAACAAACTCTCATGAGCAACTTTGTTCATTTAAGCAACACTTTGTGGAAAGTAGACATTTGGTCAGATTCCCTCAGACTGCACCACAATATTAATTACAGTCTCTCTGTGCAAGCTTTGTCTGTTTAAAGGACTCCTGTTTCTATAAAAATTCAACCTTCATGACAGTAATTTTTCAAACTAACTGGAGCATTTGTTGGACCTTTGATTTCCCTATATTCTGCTTTGCAGACATTGCTCTTTTGGAAACTATTACCATTTTAAACAGCAAGAACAATTGGTTCCTAACTGCAAACCTTGAATTGTCTTTCTGAACTAATCAAATTATACACCCCTTTACAAAAATATGGATGAGCTAAATTGTAGCTTCTAGGCACCTGTGGTTGATCTGATTGATTGTGGCCTTAACTCCATTTTCCTGTCTGTCCACCATAACCCTTGATTCCCTTGAAGATAAAGAAATCTGTCCGAATTGGTCTTGAATATACTCAATGACCCAGCCTCTGCTACTTTCTGGGGTAGAGAATGCCAAAGGTTAACGAGCCTCTGAGAGAAGAAATTTCTGTCTTAAAAGGAAGACCCCTTATTTTTAAACTCTGCCTCCTGGGTTCTAGATTCCCATATGAGAGAAAACATCCTTTCAGTATTAACCCGGTCAAAGCCCCATCAGATTTTCACCCCCACCCCCTGGCGGCATTCCGCAGGGATCGTTTGCTCCAGGACACCCTGGTCCACTCCTCCATCACCCCCTACACCTCAACCCCCTCCCACGGCACCTTCCCATGCAACCGCAGAAGGTGCAACACCTGCCCCTTCACTTCCCCTCTCCTCACCATCCAAGGGTCCAAACACTCCTTTCAAGTGGAGCAGCACTTCACTTACACTTCCCTCAATTTAGTCTACTGCATTCACTGCTCCCAATGTGGTCTCCTCTACATTGGAGAGACCAAACGCAGACTGGGTGACCGCTTTGCGGAACACCTTCGGTCTGTCCGCAAGCATGACCCAGACCTCCCTGTCGCTTGCCATTTCAACACACTACCCTGCTCTCATGACCACATGTCCGTCCTTGGCCTGCTGCAATGTTCCAGTGAAGCTCAATGCAAACTGGAGGAACAGCACCTCATCTTCCGACTAGGCACTTTACAGCCTTCCGGACTTACTATTGAGTTCAACAACTTCAGATCATGAACTCTCTCCTCCATCCCCACCCCTTTTCTGATCCCCCTTTTTCCAATAATTTATAATTTTTAAAATATATTTTTCTTTACCCACCTATTTTTAAATTTATTTTGATCTATTGTTTTATCTCCACCTTTTAGCCCATTTCGATCCCTTCCCCCCACCCCACCCCCACTAGGGACATCTGCCACTTGCTTGTCCTGCTTGCTACCCTTAATGTCCCCATTAGCACATTCCTTAGATAATATCACCACCGTCAATACCCCTTTGTCCTTTTGTCTATGACACCTTTGGCAATCTCTTCTTTGCCTCCACCTATCACTGGCCCTCTATCCAGCTGTACCTGTCCCACCCCCTCTACCAGCTTATATTTCACCTAATTTCTCTATTTCCTTAGTTCTGACGAAGAGTCATATGGATTTGAAACGTCAACTGTGTCCATCTCTGCAGATGTTGTCAGACCTGCTGAGTTTTTCCAGCTATTTTTGTTTTTGTTTCCCATCAGAATCTTATATATTTCAATAAGACCACCACTCATTCTTCTAAACCCCAATGAGTATTGGCCAAACCTGCCCAAACTTTCCCCATAGGACAACCCTTCATTCTTTGAATCAACCCAGTGAACGTTCTATGAACTTCCTCCAATGCAAGTATAGATAAGAAGACCAAAACTATACAAAGTACTTACGGTGTGGTCTCACCAACACCCAATTGTTGCAGGATTTCCCTACTTTTATATTCCATCCCCCTTGCAATAAAGGCCATTCCATTTCAAGAAGACAGCTCATCACCACATTCTCAAGGGCAATTAGGGATGGGCAATAAATGCTGACTGAGCCAGTGATGCTCACATCCCATGAATAAATAAAATAAAATGTCTTCCTAATTACTTGCTTTCCCTGCATGTTAACTTCTTGAGTTTCATGTACAAGGACACCTAGATCGCTCTGTACTGCAGCGTTCTGTAGTCTCTCTCCAATCAAATATTAGTTTGCCTTTCATCAGAATGAATACCCAGTATTTTTTGTTTTAATGTCAGTTTTGATGAAAGGTCACTGACCTGAAATACCGGCTGGGATTTTACCAGCCCATTGGAGATGGGCTGGCAATCATGAGGGAATCTAAAATGGCGGTGGAGGGTGTCAGGAGGGATAGTTTCCCACTGCCATGTGCTATTCTCAGAAGTGGGAACAGCAGCAACTCAAATGGCAAGTGGCCAATTCCGTTAATCCGATTAATTGGCCTATTAGCGGCCATTTTATGACCTCACTAGCATTTTAGCAGTGCTGGATTAGCCCTGTGCTACATGAGGCAACCACCCAGCAGTTTCCTGCTGGGGGCCCTCCTTTCTGAATGGTCAATAGTCTATGGAGGGCTCCGGGCCAGTAGCTCAGAGAGGCAGGCTGCCATCCTTGACTGGATGCTGGTCACAGTGGTCATCTCTTAACTGACCGCCACTGGTAAAATTCCCTCCACGGTCCCACCATTTATCCGCGCACGCTCAGGACATTTGCATACTAGCAGTGGGACCGACAGCATGTTGGTAAAATTCCAACCATTCACTCTGTTTCTCTCACCACAGATTCTGCCAGACCTGTTTAGTATATTAAGCACTTGCTATTTTTATTTCAGTTCTCCAGCACCTGCTTTTGCTTTTGGCTTGGACAGACAGACAGACAGATAGATATAGATAGATACATGGGTCAGAATCTTGTGGAGGTGCGGTGGGTCTCAGCTGCTGACTGGAAAGCTGCAGAGATCCCTGCATGCCATCTTTTTGGGAAAGCCCACTGCATCATATGCAAATAAGGCACTTGGCAGGTCAGCGGTGGGCCATCCTCCAGGATCAAGGGCCCTGGGGGTGGAGGTCCTGCCCACCGAGAGCTGCCAGCCAATCTGAGGTCAGCACCTCTAAGGAAGGTGGTGGCTGCTGCCAGTGCGACACCCACCGAGGCCTAGGATTGTCACTGGATCCCAGGCCACAAGTGAGTGATGACGGGAGGGGGCTGTGGGGTGGGAATCATGGGAGAGGGTTAGCAGCAATAGAAGGGGGATGGGAAAGATGTCCATGGGCCTTCTCACCATGTTCTTAATTGTGTGATGGGGTCCCTACCCACCACCATCCCACCTGATTAAATGCCCCCCCCCACCCCCCACAACCAAACCCACTATCAGGGAGGGCACAAGATTCCACCCATAGACAGACAGACAGATAGAATTCTTTCAGATGCTGTTATTTAGCAGTCACTCTGTCAACCTGTTATGGTGCAAATTGAAGATCCCGCAAAATGATTTGATGAGCAAGGATTTCCCTAATGTCCTGGCCAATGTTACTTCATTAATCAGAATAAAAACCACCAGATCATTGTTACGGACAGGAGGGGTGTCAATTCAAACAGGAATGATTTTTCTCTTACCACCTGTCTGTAAAGAGAAGGGGTTTTAAATTAGTTTGTTTTAAAAACTAAGCGATGGTGTATTTTTTCCCAACCCCTCAATTTTTGTGTGATCCAATTTTACTACTAATCCACAGCAAATTCGAAGTACGATTAACTCAGAAGGTTAGTCTATTTCATACATTCAGAATCAGCGAAAGGAATGTCTGCAATGTCCCATTTTGCATTCACACACTAAACAGGAGATAGAGAAAAGGAGGTTTACAGTACAGGGACCAGTGAAAAACTGAATATTGGTTCAAGTGAGTGTCAGAGTCCCAACGTCAGAGTCCAATGAGGAATTCTTTCACATAGGTGTTTTGTATTCGGCTGTTTGGAGACCGGTGTTGTCTGATTCGCTATTCAGGTGGTGTTGATGTTGCAAGGTGAAGTAGGGCATGCAGAGAATTAGTTGGTTCTGTCGGCAATAGTATGAAATCTTCCTGCAAAGTCTGGTTGTCCTGTCTGAACAGAGCCGGCTTCTTTGTGGCTTGCCAGTCGGATGGTAAAACAGCAAACTGGGTGTGCAGTTCAGAAAGTAATACTAAACTGTTCAAAAGGCCAGAATCTTGGGTCATGTGACCTTCCTCCTGCATGCTGATTTTAAAAGGTTTGTTTATTCAGTGTCTGGAATTAGCTATGTTTTCAGGACTGATAGTGTCTCAGCCATTATGGGTTGAAAGAGTTGTCATTTATGTTGAGGGTCTGGCATTTGGGAAATCATTGTCTCAGTCGACCCACTGCTAGCAAAGTCACTGCATTCCTGTAGCTCCCTTTGAAATTGTTCTGAACAGACCCAGGTTGTCCGTTAGTAGCTCCCTAGGCATTACGAGGTGTGACATTCCTGAAAACGAGACGAGAATTTTTCTGACCTGGAGAAGAAGTCCAGTTGAAAACTATAAAATAGCAATCAGGATAAAGTTTTTAAATATATCCAGTGTTGGGTTTCTTGTCCATGTTGGAGGAACCCAACACCATTTAATTTGCTATATGTGAGGCTGAGGGCTGCCATACCTGCTGAAAATAACAGTGTCCACACCTCAAACATGCTTCAATAACTGTAAAGTGCTTTGGGGCATCCTGAGGATGTGAAAGGTGTGATATAAATGCAGGTTCTTTCTTCCCTGCTTATTCCCTGGCTGTTTGCCATCAGTGTATTTATAAGGCTGTTCTTCTCAGATATGTTCAGGTTGGTGTGACCTGAGCAGCCTGCTCTCAATCTCTTTGGTCTTTTCTCTCCCCACTAGATATTTCACAAACAACACACATTTCAAATGTCTAACCTCAGTGGTGGGGAAATTATTGGCAGCAATTCTGAGGGACATAATTAATCTATGCTTGGAGAGGCAGGGATTAATCAAGGACAGTCAGCATGGTTTTGTTAAGGGGAGGTCATGTCTGACCAATTTGATTGAATTTTTCAAAAAGGTGACCAGGTGTGTAGATGAGGGCACTGCATATGACGTAGTCTACTTGGACTTCAGTAAGGCTTTAGATAAGGTCCCGCATGGGAGACTGATAATTAAGGGAAGAGCCCATGGGATCGAAGGCATTTTGGCAAATTGGATCCAGAATTGGCTGAGCGGCAGGAAGCAGAGGGTGATGGTCGAGGGGTGTTTTTGTGACTGGATGACTGTGTCCAGTGGGGTTCCACAGGGATCGGTGTTGGGTCCCTTGCTGTTTGTGGTATATATAAATGATTTAGACTTGAATGTCGGAGGGTCGATCAGTAAGTTCATGGAAGACAATAAAATTGGTGGGGTGGTAAATAGTGAGGAGGATAGCCTTAGATTACAGGAGGATATAGATGTGCTGGTCAGATGGGCTGAACAGTGGCAAATGGAATTTAATCCAGATAAGTGTGAGGTGATGCACTTGGGCAGGACAAACAAGGCATGATGAATGGTAGGATCCTGGGAAGTACTGAGGATCAGAGGGACCTTGGTGTGCATGTCCACTGGTCCTTTAAGGTAGCGGGATAGGTAGATAAGGTGGTTAAGAAGCCATATGGGATACTTTCCTTTATTAACCGAGACATAGAATATAAGAGCAGGGAGATTATGCTGGAACTATAAAACGCTGGTTAGTCCACAGCTAGAGTGTTGCGTGCAGTTCTGGGATCCACATTATAGGAAGGATGTGATTGCACTAGAGAGAGTGCAGAGGAGATTTACCAGGATGTTGCCTGAGCTGGAGAGTTTTAGTTATGAGGAGAGATTGGATAGACTGGGATAATTTTCCCCAGAGCAGAGGAGATTGAGGGGGTACATGATTGTGGTGTATAAAATTATGAGGGGCATAGATAGGGTAGACAGGAAGGAACTTTTCCCCTTGGTGGAGGGATCAATAACCAGGGGGCATAGATTTAAGGTAAGTGGCAGGAGATTTAGAGGGGATGTGAGGAAGAATTTTTTCACCCAGAGGGTGGTGGGAATCTGGAACTCACTACCCGTAAGGGTGGTAGAGGCAAAAACCCTCATAACATTTAAGAAGTATTTGGATGTGCACTTGCAATGCCATGGCATACAAGGCTATGGGCCTAGTGCTAGAAAATGGGATTAGAATAGTTAGGTTTGACCGGCGCAGACTCGATGGGCCGAAGGGCTTTTTTCTGTGCTGTAGACCTCTATTACTCTATGACTCTAAACAATAAATCAGTCCCAGAAAATAGGACTTCTAAATTTTAAGTAATTGAGAGAGCTTATGTGTTATAAATCTAATACATAATTGCATGAGTTCTTATCTCTGCCTGTAAGTGGCTAGAATAGACATTTTCATTTGGCTCAATGTCTGTGCTGATTACACTTCTAATATGGCTTTGCCCATTCATTATAACAACCTCCTACTTAACAATCTTCCAAGATCTTTCCATTGTTCTAATCTGGCCTCTTCATTATGCCATTGCTCTGCCTTTAGGAGCAATATCTTCAATTGCCTGGGCCCTAAGCTCTGGAATTCCCTCCGTGAACCTCTCCACCTCTCTGGCCACCTTGAAGAGACTCTGTAAAGCCTACATATGTCCCAATATCTTCTTATGTGGCTTGGAGATAAATTATATCTAAACAAAACTCCTGTGAAGCACTTTTGGGTTTTACAATATTCAAGGTAATATTCAAATGCAAGTTGGTGTTGTAAAAGTTCAATTTCTTTCACGTCAATTAATTAAAAGTTTCTCAAAGGAAACTTGAAAAGAGCACAAAATAGTCTCCTGTCAGAGAATTACACTTCTAAGAGTCAACCTCTAACAAAATACACTGGCTGAAGAAAGTCTTCTATTTTTATATCTTAATTTTAAAGAGAAACCTCTTGCATTCAATTGACTCACTTCCTGACGATCCAAAGCCTATCTACCATCTACCATCAAGTCAGGAGTGTGATGCAATATTCTCCATTTGAAAAAAATTAACCAATCATAGTGGCACATGTGCTGAAAGGTTTTACTCCTTTTCCTGTGAATTGTTTTAAAATTGTTGGTGTCACACTAAGAGGTCTGGAAGCCTGTGTGGTTGAACATAAACCGTTTATTGGTAACCCATAAATATATACATATCTCCCAGGTATAGCTCTATCTAGGTGCTAACATCAAACCGATTTCTCTCAGACCCTCTCTGCACCACCCTAGCTCCTGTCCACTGTCATGTGTCTCTCTGCATCATATTGTCTGTGGTATTCTTTCCCCAGTCCCACATTAACCCTTACTAACCTGACCACCCTTATATTAACCCCCCCAATTCCTTATTCAACATATTAACAGTACAACCTTTTTTTTACATGTTACACTTCTGCCCGCTTTTCTAAGGGGGGTAGTGGTACTGTCGCAGGACTAGTGATCCAGAATCCCAGGGAAATTCTCCGGGGACCCAGATTTAAATTCCACCATGGAAAAATGGTGAAATTTGAATTCAATAAAAATCTGGAAGTTTAATGATGACCATGAAACCATTGCCGAATGTTGTAAAAACCCATGTGGTTCACTAATGTCTTTTCGAGAAGGAAATCTGCTGTCCTTACCTGGTCTGGCCTACATGTGACTCCAGACCCATGGCAATGTGGTTGACTCTTAACTGCCCTCTGAAATGGCCTAGCAAGCCAGTCAAATGTATCAATCTGCTAAAAAGTCTAAAAGGTGTTGTGATTTGGCAGATGATGTGTGCCAGGTGGACCAAATCCACAAGGGAACTTAGCCACCCTGTCACAACAGTTTTGCAATTTGAATTTATTATTAGAAGACTTGTGCACTGAATTCAGAAGTAATGAGTCCATGAACAACTTTAAAGACTTTAAAAATTAAATTAAAACATTTATTAACAAAAGGAAATAATTCAAACACAGACATAACATTACAGTTACTTGATATTATAACAAATCCCAAAATTGCAAATTAACCTGACTCCCAACGACACACCCCCTTAAGGCAACAGTCCAAAATAGATTTTAAATTTAAATAAGCAATCCATCAAGGTTACCACAGCACCCGCTCAACAGGGCATTTCTTCAGAGCAGCTAGAGAACCTAAGTCTGGTTCACACGGTGTACCTTTCCAGGCTTTCCACACCACACCCCACATAGATTTCCATCCTTCTTTATAAACGTTTCTCTCTCTTTAAGATGTAAAATCCCATTGTTTAGAAATTTACTTTTCCCATAATATAAAAGTTCTTTCATGTTGTCAATATGGCCTTTTCCTTTTGGGAAAAATAAAGGTATTGCTTTGCCTCGCTTATCTTGCTAGTTGTAAACATTACACCATCCCTTTGAAAATCAAACAACCCTTCACTTATTTAAAAATGCAAATTTCATCACATCCTTTTTGTGGAACCCTCATCCTAGCTTATCCATCTCCATTTCAAAAGTCTGCTTTACTCCTACTCTTTTGATAATTTCAATCTTGTAGTCTAAGCGTCTCTAGTCTAATTAAATCAGTCATACAGACAGAACCATTCACACTCACACCCATAAGCCTACAATAAAATGAAAAATATGATAGTTTCGTGAGAAAGGAATTGAACCGGCATTGACCTGGCACCAGAAAGATAAGGGCAAACTCAGCACTGTCAGCCTTGCAAAGTCTTCCTTACAAATATTTGGGGGCTCGTGCCAAAATTGGGAGAGCTGTCCCACAGACTAGTCAAGTCACAGCCTGACATAGTTATACTCACGGAATCATACCTTACAATGTACTATCCTTGGGTATGTCCTATCCCACTGCCAGGACAGACCAGCAGAGGTGGGCACAGTGGTATATAGTCGGGAGGGAGTTGCCTTGGGCGTCCTCAAAATCGACTCTGGACCCCATGAAGTCACATGGCATCAGGTCTAACATGGGCCAGGAAACCTCCTGTTGATTGCCACCTACAGGTCCCCCCTCAGCTGAAGAATCAATACTCCTCCATGTTGAACACCACATCGAGGAAGCACTGAGGGTAGCAAGGGTGCAGAATGTACTCTGGGTGAGGGACTTCAAAGTCCACCCCCAAGAGTGGCTCCGTAGCACCATTACAGACCGCGCTAGCTGAGTCCTAAAGGGCATAGCTGCTAGACTGGGCGTGCGGAAGATGGTGAGGGAACCAACAAGAGGGAAAAACCTACTTGACCTCATCCTCACCAACCTACCTGCCGCAGATGCATCTGTCCATGACAGTATTGGTAGGAGTGACCACCACACTGTCCGTGTGGAGACCAAGTCCCATCCTCACATTGAGGATACCCTCCATTGTGTTGTGTGGTGCTACAGGCGTATATCTATAGTGATACAGATTTCAAAAATATCTAGCAACTCAAGACTAGGCAACCATGAGGCGCCCGTGAGGCTACAGATTGTTCTCAACCACAATCTGTAACCTCATGCACCAGCATATCCCCCATTCTACCATTACCATCAAGCCAGGGGATCAACCTGGTTCAATGAAGAGTGCAGGAGGGCATACCAGGAGCAGCACCAGGCATCCCTAAAAATGAGGTGTCAACCTGGTGAAGCTACAACACAGGACTACTTGCATACCAAACAGCATAAGCAGCAAGTGATAGAGGTAAGTGATTCCACAACCAACGGATCAGATCTAAGTTCTGCAGTCCTGCCACATACAGTCATGAATGGTGGTGGACAATTAAAGAACTCACTTGAGGAGGAGTCTCCACAAATATCCCCATCCTTAATGATGGGGGAGCCCAGCACATCAGTGAAAAACTTAAGACTGAAACATTCACAACAATCTTCAGCCAGAAGCACCAAGTAGATGATCCATTTTGGCCTCCTCCAGAGGTCCCCAGCATCACAGATGCCAGTCTTCAGCCAATTCGATTCACTCCATGTGATACCAAGAAACAGCTGAAGGCACTGGATACTGCAAAGACTATGGGCCCTGACAATATTCCTGCAATAGCACTGAAGACTTGTGCTCCGAACTTGCCGTGCCCCTATCCAAGCTGTTCCAGCAATGCTATTACACTGGCATCTACCCGGCTATGTGGAAAATTGCCCACATATGTGCTGTACACAAAAAGCAGGACAATTTCAAAACAACCAATTACCGCTCCAATCAGCCTCCTCTCAATCATCAGTAAAGTAATGGAAGGAGTCATTAAAAGTGCTCTCAAGTGGCACCTACTTAGCAATAACCTGCTCACTGACACTCAGTTTGGGTTCCAACAGGGCCACTCAGCTCCTGACCTCATTACAGCCTTGGTTCAAACATGGATAAAAGAGCTGAACTCCAGAGGTGAGGTGAGAGTGACTGCCCTTGACATCAAGGCAGCATTTGACTGAGTGTGGCATCAATGAGCCCTAGCAAAACTGGAGTCAATGGGAATCGGGGGAAAACTCTCCATTGGTTGGAGTCATACCTAGCACAAAGGAAAATGGTTGTGGTTGTTGGAGATCAATTACCTCAGTTCTAGGGCATCGCTGCAAGAGTTCCTCAGGGTGGTATCCTCGGCCCAACCATCTTCAGCTACTTCATCAATAACCTTCCTTCCATTGAAAAATAATGGAAATAGGTGGGAAAAGAAAAATCTATATAAATTATTGGAAAAAAGGAGGATCGGAAAGGGGGTGGGGATGGAGGTGAGAGTTCATGAACAAAATGTTCAGTACCATTCACGACTCCTCAGATACTGAAGCAGTCCATGTCCAAATGCAGCAAGACCTGGACAATATCCAAGCTTGGGCTGACAAGTGGCAAGTAATATTCATGCCACACAAGTGCCAAGCAAATACCATCTCAAACAAGGAAGAATCTAACCATCGCCCCTTGACATTCAATAGCATTATGATCGCTGAATCCCCCACTATCAATATTCTGGGGGTTAGCATTGACCAGAAACTGAACTGGACTAGCCATATAAATACTGTGGCTACAAGAGCAGGTCAGAGGCTAGGAATCCTGCGGTGAGTAACTCACCTTATGATTCCCCAGAGCCTGTCCACCATCTACAAGGTACAAGTTAGGAGTGTGATGGAATAATCTCCATTTACCTGGATGAGTGCATTTCCAACAGCACTCAAGAATGTTGACACCAACCAGGACAAAGCAGCCCGCTTGGTTGGTATCCATCCACAAACATTCACTCCCTCCACCATCGATTGTTGTAAAAACCCATCTAGTTCATTAACATCCTTCAGGGAAGGAAATCTGCCATCCTTACCTGGTCTGGCCTACATGTGACTCCAGAACCACAGAAATATGGTTGACTCTTAATTGCCCTCTGAACAAGAGCAATTAGGAATGGGTAATAAATGCTGGCTTAGCCAGCGACGCCGACATCCCATGAATGAATTTTTTAAAACTCTGACTTTATAAATTCAGATGGTCTGGAGGTTTGACTACTCATGCAGATCTCGTTCTTGTCATGTTTGGAGGAATGGTTGGCTCAGTTGCTTTGATGAAGCTTTGTTGACTTGGAGTTGAAATCGTACTATTCTGTGTTTCTGGTACTTAGGTGTCTCCATGTGATTCGCTTTATGCACTGTTTCATGTTGAATTTCTCTTTATCAACCATCCATCTTCTGTGGTCGGATACCATTTGCTTATCCCATTCCTTACGGAGGGAATGTTCGCTCCGTTCATTCATAGAGTGGACTCAGGTTTTCTTTCTCTGTGCGGTCTGCCATGTTCTCCCTGGAAGTTGACATTTCAAAAATGGAATCCTCATTTCCATTTGTTTCCGAATCTTAGACAAGTACTTGTTTACTCTATCATTTTCCAAATCATTTTCAAGGTTATTCATCTTTTCATTCAGCTCAGCAGCTACTCTGGTGAGTTCAGTTGTCTTTGTTTCAGAGTTATCTGTGGAATCCTTATACAAGCTTAACATCCTCACCTGAGCATTCAGTTCCTTTCAGAATCTTTCTCCCATGGTCACTCACTGCTCCTTAGACTCTTTCAATTCACTCGTTAGATCCTCAATCTGTTTCTTAGAATTTTCCTTTTCCGCTTTTATAGCCTGGATTTGCTCTTCCATATTGCGCATCTCATAATTCATGTTCTTCAGATTGGATCGAAGTTCAAGGATCTTATTACTCTTCTCACAATAAAGTTCCAACATTTCATCAGTTTTGCTTTTTTAAAATCCTGCATTCAACCAACTGTTCCAATTCATCAGCAATTCCTTCAAGCTCACATTTTTAATTTTACTTCTGCTAGTTGTTTCTGAGAATCTTCATGCTCCTTTGTGAGAGCTTTTACTTTCTCTTGCAACTGTTTAACTTTTTCTTGACATTCCAGGTTCTTGGGTTTCATTTCAACAACTCAATGGTTCTCAGTAAGTCTGAAGCATTCAGTGCTTTCCCTTCTATCTCCTTAATCTTCAGCATAGGATTTACATTTTCCAATCTTATTTCTGTCTTTTCTTTCTCCACCCATGCAGAGCTTTATCCTTGTCATTTATTTTGTTTTTACTGTCGGCCAGGTCTGTCTCCAGCGAAGTCTTAACTTGTCTCAGTTCTGTAACCATGCTACTCATGGCTTCATTATCTGCTTGCAGCTTGGAAAGCTCTACAGCTTTTCCTTTCAATGCCTCCTCTATTCCACTCAGATGGTTCTTCAGCTCTCATGTCTGTTTCTTGTACCTCTTGGCTATCCTCTGGAATATTAATCATTGCCGAGTTTCTCTGCCAGGTTCTTCAGTTTGTTCAGTGACAAATTAGTTTTGCTTCTCTTCGTAATTTTCTAGAGGAACAAACTTTGACCTGAGGGATCCTTGTAGCACATTACTGCCTTTCAACAGCGGGTTTTCCTTCTCTTTTGTGAAGCTCAATTGCTTTGTCTTAAGTTTTCTTGTAATTCAACAGAGTCTTCTCAACCTTTTCCTTCTGTTCCTTCATTCTGCTGTTCAAGAAAGTCTTCATTTCTTCATGTTGCTGAACAGTTATGTGCTTATTTTGCATTTGATCTTGAAGGACAATTAGAAGTTCATGCAACTGTTTATTTTCTTGTTGACCTCTTGCTGTGCTTCAGTGCATTGCTTTGTAAACTGGTAATTCCAATGCAGCTTTTTCTGAAGTAGTATTCAATGCCTTTTTTTAACTTCTAATGTTTTTCCAGGACCACAGATTGATTCTTTAAAGAATCTTTCAGGGCAACGACATCTTTGAGTACCATTCCTGCCTGCCGTTGTGCCTGGCTGTACTTCTGGTGACTGCAGGAGGTCCCACACAATAGGTTAGTAAACAAAATTAGCACAAATGGGATTGAGGGTATTTTACTTGCATAGGTTGAGAAGTGGATAATGGACAGAAAACAGAGTTGGAAAAAATGAGTCATTTTCAGGTTGGCAGGCTGTGACTAGTGGGTCACCACAAGGATCAGTGCTTAGGTCTCAGCTATTCACAATCTATATCAATGATTTGGATGTGGGGTTTAAATGTAATGTTGCCAAGTTTGCAGATGACACAAAACTAGGTGGAAATATGATTTGTGAGGAGAATGCAAAGATACTTCAAGGGGGTTTGGAGAGGCTAAGTGAGTGGGCAAAAATTTGCCAGATGGAATACAATGTTGAGAAATATGAGGTTATCCACTTTGGTAGGAAGAACAGAAATACAGAATATTTCTTAAATGGTGAGGGTCTGGGAAGTGTTGAACTTCAAAGGGACTTGGGTGTCCTTGTTCATGAGTCACTGAAAGCTAACATGCAGGTACAGCAAGCAATTTAGAAGGCAAATGGTATGTTGGCCTTTATTACAAAAGGATTGAAGTATAGGAGTAAAGATGTCTTCCTACAATTATATAGAGCCTTGGTGAGACTGCACCTGGAATATTGTATGCACTTTTGGTCTCTTTACCTAAGGAAAGATATACTTGCCATGGAGGGAGTTCAACAAAGGACCACTAAATGAATAGTAATAATAACAAAAAGTGCTAGAAAAACTCAGCAGGTCTGGCAGCATCTGTAGTGAGAGAAACAGAGCTAACGTTTCGAGTCTGTATGACTCTTTTTGTTTTTATTTCAAATTTCCAGCATCTGCAGTATTTTGCTTTCATTTACTAAATTAATTCCTGGGATGGGGGGATTGTCCTATGAGGAAAGATTAATAGACTGGGCATTTATCCTCTGGAGTTTAGGAGAATGAGAGGTGATCTCATTCAAACTTACAAAATTCCTACAGTGTTCGACAGGATAGATGCAGAAAGGATATTTTCTCTGGCTGAGGTCTAGACCAGGGGACACAGTCTCAGAATAAGGGGCAGGCCATGTAGGACTGAGATGAGGAGGATTTTCTTCACTCAGAGGGTGGTGAATCTTTGGAATTCTCTGTCCCGGAGGGCTTTGGAGGCTCAGCCACTGAGTATGTTCAAGACTGAAATCGATAGATTGCTACATATTAAAAGCATCAAGGGATACGGGGATAGTGCAGGAAAATGTCGTTGAAGTAGAAAATCAGCCAAGGTCTCATTGAATGGTGGAGTGAGCTTAAAGGACTGAATGGCCTACTCATGCTCCTATTTCTTATGTCCTTATGTTCTACTGGTTGAGATCTTTCAACTCAGCTTTGATACAAACATTTCCCTGTAGAATAGCTTCATTTTATTTTTGTAGGTTTTGTTTCTTTTGGGTTACATCAGATAACTTTCCTTCATTCACAGTTATCTGTTTGCTTCACACTGCCACCTGCTGTTCAAGTTTGGGCACTGTGCCGACATTTTCAAAAAGCTCTATTTTGAAGCCTTTCGGCTGCATCTCCACTTCTTCTTTCCTTTGCATTAAACCCTTCAGCTTGTGCATTTCATTGCACTGACATGGTCTGTTTTGCTTGAGTATTGTCTCCCTTCCCCTGGGGTCTCCTTGCCCTTTTGGTGTTTTATCAGGGGTGTTCTATACCTTTTTTTAAGATCTGCGTTCTCCACAACTTGGAGTTTAAAACACAGGTCAAAGACTTTTATTATCTTGCCAAATGTGGTTGAGGACTCATCTAAACCTTGTCTTATGATTACATTGTTGGCAAATTCACCAAGAATGTGTTAACTTGTACTTCCTCTGATTGCCTACTTAATTCTGATGTACTTCCCTAATCTAAAAACTCTGTTCTCCAGGACGCCCAATTTTACATCTAGTTTGACCCTTGCATAAGCACAAATTGGTCTGGTCATTTTGATTTACTATCCATGCCTGTTTTTAAGAACAGGGGAATACCGCTTTAAATTTTCTTTTCCAAATAGTGCCACGGAAACCATTCCCTTTTCTCTGTTTCCCATGCTTGTCGGCTCCTGTGAAGCGATTGTGGGCCCAACTCTTCAAACCAATCAATTCTGCAAAACATTTTCTAAACAAGCCATTTGGGCCAGGTATTTGTTTTTTTTTAAGCTTAAAAGCCCGATAGAAAGGCAATTTTAGGCCCTGGCTGCCATTTTGAAATTTTTCTTTCATTGATTGGAGCTCAGCCACCATAGGGTATGGTGCCGACTTTGGACTCAGCTGCAGTGTTCCTTCAGCTGCTCTGGTTAAACAATCGGTAAACCCTGCCTGATTAGTGCCCTGGTTATTTTTAAAATGTAAGTTCAGCATTTTCCTCAACTTTGCTCACCCTTTTTGTGATCTGGCTGGGTCCTTTGACTTTGAAACAAAAACAGAATTACCTGGAAAAACTCAGCAGGTCTGGCAGCATCGGCCAAGGGTCATGAGGACTCGAAACATCAACTTTGTTCTTCTCCGCCAATGCTGCCAGACCTGCTGAATTTTTCCAGGTCCGGTAATTCTGTTTTTGTTTTGGATTTCCAGCATCCGCAGTTTTTTGTTTTTATCCTTTGACTTTGAGTTAGATCATGTCTGGCTCTAGGTCTCCATGTGCTCTGGTGGATTCCTTTTGAGTTGTATTGTGAATTCTCCTTTTGCCCTTTGGTTTTTTTATTTCTTATCGGAAATTTGCTCACCCTTTTTGTGACCTGGCTAGGCCCTTTGACTCTGCATTCGATCAAGTCTGGCGATGGACCTCCACGTCTGCAATGGGGTTTCTTTTTAGGTGATCTCCAGCAGTGTCTTCAAATTAGGTGCACTTCGCCCAGGCCAGGCTTCAGTTTCTTTAGTTTCTCATGCCTTGAGATTCTATGTTTCTTCTTCAGTTTCTCTGAGCTTATGTGCTCGTTCATTAGCTGCCTTGGGATTTCAGAGTCTTTTGCCTGCTGCCACCATGTTGTAAGGTTCTTTGGTGTCCATGAGGTCTGGAGGCTTGTGTGGTTGAACATAAACCATTTATTGGTAACCCATAACTATATACGTATCTCCAAGATATAGCTCTATCTAGGTGCTATCATCATACCGACTTCTCTCAGAGCCTCTCTGCACCACTCTGCCTCCAGTCTATTGTCATGTGTCTCTCTGCATCATACTTTGGGCAGTACTCTTTCGCCAGTCCCACATTAATCCTTATACTATGTGGATCACCCATGAAAAATGAGGAGACCTGTGAATCTGATTGCTGTTCGAGTGTGACAGATTTCATGTCCGCCTCCTCTCCTTCTCTGTCTTGCGTTTCTCAGGGGTTTATTGCACACAAATGGGGTGTTGTGACATATTTATGAGCTCTACTTGAGAGCTAAGCCAGAGAAAATGGTTTCCCACGGTAGTACAGAACATCTGTCTATATACACTCCTTTGTGGAGTAATTAGCTTTGAGGTTTTATGACTTAATTACTTTATGGCTTTTAGCTCAGAAGTTTATTATGTCTTAATAATCTGGAACCTTCAATTGTTTGAGTTATCTTTGTTTGACATCCATTTTCCAGCATTCAGTTCAACTGCTAGACTTCCATTTTGTTTGGGAAGTTTTCAATTTAAGCTTTTTTACTTTCCAAGCAATGCAGAGAATATTTCCCAAAGGAATTCCAAATGTAGGTACAATGTGACAGTTCTCTGACTTCTTTTTCCCCTTTATTCTTTCATGGGATGTGGGTGTCGTATTTGTTGCCCATCCCTAATTACCCTCGAACTGGGAGTTTGCTAGGCCATTTCAGAGGCCAGTTAAGTCAACCACATTGCTGGGGGTCTGGAGTCACATGTAGGCCAGACCAGGTATGGACAGCAGATTTCCTTCCCGAATGGATTATTTACAACAGTCAATTATAGTTGGAAAAACTCAGCAGGTCTGTCAGCATCTGCGGAGAGGAACACAGTTAACGTTTCGAGTCCGTATCCCGTCTTCCAATCCCAGCCCGAGCCGTGTATTCACCATACCCCCTGACCTTCCCCTCTCTCTGATGCTGAACATTTAGTGCACAGCCAAGGACTCAGTTTCATACCCTTACGCCCTCATCTCAATGAATTTTGGGCTCGGCACGATGCTGAACTCTTCTTACGCCACCTTCATCTCTGTGCTCACTTCTTTGGGCAGGAGTCCTCTCCCTGTTCAACGGATCATTTTACCCACCTCCAATATCCTCCCTCCACCTGGACCCCTCCCTCTGGATTCTTACCTTCTCTTGATCTTTTCATTGAGAACTGTCGGCGTGACATTAGTCATCTCAATTTCTCTGCTCCTCTCACCCACTCTAACCTGTCTCTCTCTGAACTTGCTGGACTCCGTTCTCTCAGGTCCAACCCTGACATTGTCATCAAACCCGCTGACAAGGGTGGTGCTGTTGTTGTTTGGCGCACTGACCTCTACCTCGCAGAGGCTGAGCGTCAACTCGCAGACACTTACTCCTATCTCCCTCTGGACCATGACCCCACCACTGAACATCAAGCCATTGTTTCCAGGACGGTTACTGACCTCATCTCTTCTGGAGATCTTCCTTCCACAGCTTCCAACCTCATAGTCTCCCAACCTCGGATGGCCCGCTTCTACCTCCTACCCAAAATTCACAAACAGGACTGTCCCGGCAGACCGATTGCGTCAGCCTGTTCCTGCCCCATGGAACTCATTTCTTGCTATCTTGACTCCATTCTCTCTCCCCTTGTCCAGTCCCTTCCCACCTACATCCGTGATTCCTCTGACACCCTACCTCATATCAACAATTTCCAGTTCCCTGGCCCCAACCGCCTCCTCTTCACCAAGGACGTCCAATCCCTCTACACCTCCATCCCCCACTGGGATGGTCTGATGGCTCTCCACTTCTTCCTCGAACAGATGCCTGAACAATCCCCATCCACCACTACTCTCCTCCGTCTGGCTGAACTTGTTCTCTCACTGAACAATCTCTCCTTAAACTCATCTCACTTCCTCTAAATAAAAGGTGTGGCTATGGGTACCCGCATGGGCCCTAGCTATGCCTGTCTCTTTATGGGGTATGTGGAACATTCCTTGTTCCAGTCCTGCTCCGGCCCCCTCCCACAACTCTTTCTCCGGTACATCGATGATTACTTTGGTGCTGCTTCATGCTCTTGTCTGGACCTGGAAAAATTTATTAATTTTGCTTCCAATTTCCACCCCTCCGTCATTTTCACATGGTCCATCTCTGACACTTCCCCTCCTTGACCTCTCTGTCTCAATTTCTGGTGATAGACTGTCCACCAATATTCATTACAAGCCTACCGACTCCCACAGATACCTCGACTACAGCTCCTCACATCCCACTTCCCATAAGGACTCCATCCCATTCTCTCAGTTCCTTCACCTCCGTCGCATCTGTTCTGATGATGCCACTTTCAAAAACAGTTCCTCTGACATGTCCTCCTTCTTCCTTAACCAAGGTTTTCCACCCACGGTGGTTGACAGGGCCCTCAACTGTGTCCGGCCCACCTCCCGCGCATCTGCCCTCACGCCTTCTTCTCCCTCCCTGAACCATAATGTCCTCACTTATCACCCTACTAGCCTCCGCATTAAAAGGATCATCCTCCGCCATTTCCGCCAACTCCAGCATGATGCCACCACCAAACACATCTTCCCTTAACCCCCCCCGGCGGCACTCCGCAGGGACCGTTCCCTCTGGGACACCCTGGTCCACTCCTCCATCACCCCCTACGCCTCAACCCCCTCCCACGGCACCTTCCCATGCGACCGCAGAAGGTGCAACACCTGCCCCTTTACTTCCCCTCTCCTTACCGTCCAAGGGCCCAAACACTCCTTTCAAGTGAAGCAGCATTTCACTTGTACTTCCCTAAATTTAGCCTACTGCATTCACTGCTCCCAATGTGGTTTCCTCTACACGGGAGGGACCAAACGCAGACTGGGTGACACCTTCGGTCTGTTCGCAAGCATGACCCAGACCTCCCTGTCTCTTGCCATTTCAACACTCCACCCTGCTCTCATGCCCACACGTCCATCCTTGGCCTGCTGCATTGTTCCAGTGAAGCTCAACGCAAACTGGAGGAACAGCACCTCTTCTTCCAACTGGGCACTTTACACCCTTCCGGACTGAATATTCAGTTCAACAATTTTAGATTATGAACTCTCTCCTCCATCCCCACCCCCTTTCTGATCCCCCTTTTTTCCAATAATTTATATAGATTTTTCTTTTCCCACCTATTTCCATTATTTTTAAATGTATTTCCTTCCATGTTTATCTCTACCTTTTAGCCTATTTCGATCCCTTCCCCCTACCCCACCCCCACTAGGGCTATCTGTACCTTGCTTGTCCTGCTTTCTACCCTTAATGTCACCTATTAGCACATTCCTTAGATAATATCACCACCTTCAACATCTCTTTGACCTTTTGTCTATGACATTATTTGGCTATCTCCACCTATCACTGGCCCTCTATCCAGCTCTACCTGTCCCACCCCCCCTTAAACCAGCTTATATTTCACCTCTTTTCTATTTTTACTTAGTTCTGTTGAAGAGTCATACGGACTCGAAACGTTAACTGTGTTCCTCTCCGCAGATGCTGTCAGACCTGCTGAGTTTTTCCAGGTATTTTTATTTTTGTTTTGGAATTCCAGCATCCGCAGTTTTTTGCTTTTAATCGATTATAGCTGTTGTGCTCACTATGACTAAGACTAGTTTTCAATTCCAGATTTTATGAACTAAATTTAAATTCCACCCGCTGCTGTGGTGGGATTTGAATCTGTGTCCCCAGAGCTTGGGCTTCTAGATTACAACCCCAGTGACGTTACCACGATGCCAGCATCTCCCTCCCGGTATGTTGAAGGGGCTTCCACTCTTGCTATGAACAAAAGGGTTTGTACTAATCTGTAGCCTCACCCCTATGCTTACTGATCTACACTGTTTCCTGGTCCAACAATGCTTTGATTTTAAAATTGTTATCCTTATTTTCAAGTCCCTCCATGGCCCATCCCTCCCCATCCCTGTAACCACCTTCAGCCCAAAACTCTTTGGGACCTCGGCATTGCTCCAATTCTGGTCTCTTGGGCATTCCCAGTTTGCTTTGCTTCATCACCATGCCTTCATCTTTTGTGCTTAGGTTCTGGAATTCCATCTCTAAAAATCTCTGTCTGTCTTTCTCTCTCTCTCCTCCTTTAAGATTCTCCTTAAAATTCTTTGACCAAGCTTTTGGTCACCTGTCCTAATATCTCCTTATGTGGTTCAGTGTCAATTTTGGTTGATTATGAAACTGTGAATCAGCTTGAAACATTTTACAATGTTAAAGGCACTATATAAATGCAAGGTGTTGTTGTCACTATGTCAAAATCCTGGAACTCCCTCCCAAACAGCACTGTGGGTGTACCTACACCACATGGACTGCAGCGGTGCAAGAAGGCAGCTCATCACCATCTTCTCAAGGGCAGTTAGGAATGGGCAACAAATGCCTGACTTACACATTCATGAATTCATAAAAAATTAAGAGGGGGAAAAGAATCATCAGATAACCAAGCACAGAGAGGGAGTGAATGCATTAAATGACCGGCAAACTGCATAATACAAAACAGGTTATATATTAAAGATCATCAGTGGTATAAATGAGACAAGTAGAAAGAAGAAATAAATGTGGAAGTAGCAGGGAGTGGAATTGAAAAGACACAGGATGGTCTGTGTCAAAATGACACGTAAGAAATAAATGAAGTAAGGCAATGCTGAAACTAGTTGACTTGTGTTAGGAATCTTGTAACTATTGTCACAAACTGTATCTTGCTAGTTAGCAAAAATGTCACCAGTCAGCCTGGTAATACCATATTATTTGTTAGTGTGCTCTATTTAATTATAACCTGAGTCATGTTGCTACGTCATGACCTTCCTGTGACCTGATAGCCAAGTTGCATGAGTTGAATGGTTATGAATATATGAAAAGGCCGCTCAGGCCAAAACATCCATCCAATTTTGCGTAGTATTGATCACAACCTGACCCACTCAATTCACAATTTTACCACTTACCTCCAGGATCCATTTTAACTGCCCTCCCTGAAACTTACTCACTTTGTGAGGAAATAGCTCTTCCCCTATTCCATAATTGCCCTTTTCTCCATGTCCCTGAGGTTTTTAAATGTTTTCGGTGTCCACATCCAATCTTTCCCTTTCACGTTTCTGAAAGCTTTCACCATGTCACATCAGGACCTTCCCTTTATAATGAGAATAATCTTACCTCACTTTCTTCACCTTTCATCAGGACAAAAAATTCCCCTTCACAACTATTGATCTTCTTTGCACAGCTCAAAGGTAATAATATCCTTCCTTTAACCAATACTACAAACAGTACCCTGACTGTGTCCAATACTACACACTGTACTCCGACTGTGTCCAATACCACACACAGTACTCCGGCAGTGTCCAATATCACACACAGTACTCCGGCAGTGTCCAGTACTACAAACAGAACTCCGACAGTATAAAATTCTGACAGGGGTGGACAGACTGGATGCAGGGATGATGTTTCCTCTGGCTGGGATTCTAGAACAAGGGGCCACAGTCTCAGGATACAGAGTAGGCCATTTAGGACTGTGTTGAGGAGAAACTTCTTCACTCAGAGGGTGGTGAACCTGTGGAATTCTCTACCACAGAAGCTGTGGGGAACAAGTCACTGAGTATATTTAAGAAGGAAATCAAGAGATTTCTAGACTCTAAAGGCATCAAGAGGTATGGGGAGAGAGTGGGAGTATTGCGTTGAGGTAGAGGATCAGCCATGATCATATTGAAAAGCAGAGCAGGCTCAAAGGGCCAAATGACCTACTCCTGCTTCTATTTTTCAATGTTTCTCAGGGCAGAATCTCACCCTTGACAGGCGGACTCAGCAGGGGCAGGCGGGGGCTGTCAGGAAGCTGACCACCACCCGTTATCGGGGCCAGCAGGCAATGTCACACTGGCAGGTCAATTAAGGCTCGCCCAGCGTGAAACGTGAGCAGCAGTGCTCAGCGCCGCCTGTGCGGGCCGGAGTGGGGGGGGTGGGGGGGGGGGGGGGGGGGGTGGGATGGGGGGGTAGTGTGAGTGGGGCGAGCGTGACCTTCGCACATGCGCGCGAGTGTGCACACTTCAGTATCTGCCTGAGGCACAGAGCTGCCCCATGGAGATAAAGCATTTTTAAAAAAATAAATAATGTGATAAGACATGTCCCCTCTAGTGACTCTGTCACATGAGCAGGGGCATGTTATTAATTAAATTTTAATTTTTAATTTTATTTTTATTTGCTTTGGGAAACCTTATTCCGCCTTCTCTTGCACACCACACAGCTTTCCCTCCTTTATACATATTTTCCCCTTTGAATGCAAATTCCCATTGGGCTGGATTTTACCGTTGGTGAGTGGGGGCGGGGTCCACTCGCTGACACGTAAAATGACGCATGATGATGTCGGGCGGAACTCCTGACGTCATCCCGCCCCATTTAAATTTTCAGGAAGGCGGGGGCGCAGCAAAATCAGCTGCGTGCCCGCCGACCTCTCATTGGCTAATTGAGGCCATTGACAGATCAATTAAAGTAATTAGTGGACCTGCCCATCCAACCTTAAGGTTGGTGGGCAGGTCAGGAGCCCCGGCGGTGAATAGAAAAAACGTGAAACCTCATCCACCGGTGGATGAGGTTTCATGCAGGGTTGCAAAAATTTTAATAAAGTTTTTTTGGAAATTATGAACATGTCCCAACTCATGTGGCATTGTCACATGAGGTGACATGTAAGGGAATTTTTTTTTTTCTATTTTTAATGTTTTTGAAAGTAGAGGCGATCTCCCTGAGGCTGCACTTAGCCTCAGGGAGATGAGTGCGCTCTTTCATGCGCATGCGTGAAAGAGCGCACTCTCGATTTTAGGCATTCCCCCTGCCCGCACAGGGAGCACATAGCACTTTCCTGCGTGTGTCATGCTGGGCGGGCCTTAATTGGGCCGCCCAGATAAAATGGCGCCATGCTTCGATCGGAGACGCCAATAGGAAGCGCGCCCGCACGCACCTGCCCATCAACTTCCCCCCCGCCAACGGGGGGATAATTCAGCCCATTGTTTCACTCTGTCTTTGGACTTTACCTCTCCAATAATAAAAATCTATCATACTACCAATTTTCCAATAATCTTCGGGAAAAATAAAACACTTTCTTAATTTCTCCTGGCTATTTGAAACATTTCACCCCCTCTTTTGAATTCAAGCTAGTATGGTTTATTTTAAAATGCAAATGTTCCCTTTACACCCCACATTGCAAAACTTTATCCATTTTTACCTACTTAACATTTCAAACCTAGCTTATCTTTTAATACATCAAAGTCTTTAGGCCAACTGCCTTTAATTCATTTAAGATACACACACATTTACACATACACACATACCCAGACCCATAAACACAGACCCCACTATTACTCTACTTTACAATAAATTCCAATAACATTATGATAATTATTATATCTTCCTGACACAACATACAGTACTCCGACAGTGTTCAATACGACACACAGTACTCCGACAGTGTTCAATACGACACACAGTACTCTGACAGTGACCAATACTGCACACTGTACACTGACAGTGATCAATACTGCGCACTGCCTTCTGACAGTGTCCAATAATACACACAGCACTCCAACAATGACCAATATTACACATTGTACTCCGACAGTGACCAGTACTACACACAGTACTCCCACAGTGACCAAGATTACACACAGTACTCCCAGAGTGACCAAGATTACACACAGTACTCCCACAGTGACCAAGATTACACACAGTACTCCCACAGTGACCAAGATTACACACAGTACTCCCACAGTGACCAAGATTACACACAGTACTCCCACAGTGACCAAGATTATACACAGTACACCCACAGTGACCAAGATTACAGACAGTACTCCCACAGTGACCAATACTATACACAGTACTCCGACAGTGACCAATACAACATACAGTTCTCTGACAGTGACCAATACGACACACACTACTCTGGCAGTGTCCAATGCTACACACACTACTCCAACAGTGACCAATACAACACACACAGACAATATTCTGGCAATAGTACTGAAGACTTGTGCTCCAGAACTTGCCACACGCCTTGCCAAGCTGTTCCAGTACAGCTACAACACTGGCATCTACCTGGCTCTGTGGAAAATTGCCCAAGCATGTCCTGTACACAAGATTCAGGACAAATCCAACCCGATCATTTACCGTCCCTTCAGTCTACTCTCAATCATCAGTAAAGCAATGGAAGGGGTCAACAACAGGGCTATCAAGCTGCACTTGCTTAACAATAACCTGCTCACTGACTCCCCCAGTTTGAGTTCCGCCAGGGCCCCTCAGCTCCTGACCTCATTACAGCCTTGGTTCAAACACGGACAAAAGAGCTGAACTCCTGAGGTGAGGTGAGAGTGGCTGACCTTGACATCATGGCCATATTTGACCGAGTGTGGCATCAAAGAGCCCGAGAAAAACGAGTCAATGGGAATCAGGGGGAAAACTCTCCACTGGTTGGAGTCATACCTAGCACAAAGGAAGGTGGTTGTGGTTGTTGGGGGTCAGTCATCTCAGCTCCACGACATCACTGCAGGAGTTCCTCAGGGTAGTGTCCTCAGCCCAACCATCTTCAGCTGCTTTATCAATGTCCTTCCTTCCATCATAAGGTCAGAGGTGGGGATGTTCACTGATGATTGCACAATGTTAGCACCATTCGGGACTCCTTAGATACTGAAGCAGTCCATGTCCAAATGCAGCAAGACCTGGACAATATCCAGGCTTGGGCTGACAAGTGGCAAGTAACATTTATGCCACACAAGTGTCAGGCAATGACCATATCCAATAAGAGAGAATCTAACCATCACCCCTTGACATTCAATGGCATTACCATCACTGAATCCCCCACTATCAACATTCTGGGGGTTAGCATTGACCAAAAACTGAACTGAACTAGCCATATAAATACTGTGGCTACAAGAGCAGGTCAGAGGCTAGGAATCCTGCGATGAGTAACTCACCTCCTGCCTCCCCAAACCCTGTCCACCATCTACAAGGCACAAGTCAGCAATGTGATGGAATACTCCCCATTTGCCTGGATGAGTGCAGCTCCGACAACACTCAAGGAGCTTGACACCGTCCGGGACAAAGCAGCCCGCTTGGTTGGCACCCCATCCACAAACATTCATTCCATCCACCACCAACGCACAGTAGTGTGTACTATCTTCAAGATGCACTGCAGAAATTCACCAAGGCTCCTTAGACAACATCTTCCAAACCCACGACCATTACTATCTAGAAGGACAAGGGCAGCAAATAGATGGGAACACCACCACCTGGAAGCTCCCCTCCAAGTCACTCACCATCCTGATTGGAAATATATTGCCATTCCTTCCCTGTCGCTGGGTCAAATTCCTGGAACTCCCTTCCTAACAGCACTGTGGGTGTACCTACACCACATGGACTGCAGCAGTTGAAGAAGGCAGCTTACTATCACTTTCTCAAGTGTAACTAGGGAAGGGCAATAAATGCTGGCCCAGCCAGTGAAGCCCACATTTCATTAATGAATTTTAAAAAACCACTACTCCAAAAGTGACCAATACTACACACAGTACTCCGACAGTGTCCAATACTATGCACAGTACTTCCACAGTAACCAAGACTACACAAAGTGCTCCCACAGTCTCCAATACTACACACAGTACATCCACAGTGACCAAGGCCACACACAGTACTCCAACAGTGTCCAATACTACACACAATACTCCGGCAGTATCCAATGCTACACACACTACTCCAACAGAGTCCAATACTGCACACCGTTCTCTGACAGTGACCAATACTACAAACACCACTCTGACAGTGACCAATACAACACACAGTTCTCCAACAGTGTCCAATACTACACACAGTACTCTGACAGTGACCAAAACTACAGAGTACTCTGACACTGAGTAACACTGCACGCAATACTGCATTAAGAACATAAGAACATAAAATACAGCCTCCTCAATCTCTCCCCATAGAACAATCCTGCCATCCCAGGAATCAGTTTGAAGTGAACCTTTGTTGTACTCCCTCTACGCCAAACATATCCTTCCTTAGGTAAAGAGGCTAAAACAGCACACAATACTCCAGGTGCAGTCTCACAAAGGTTCTATACAACAGCAGCAAGGCTTCATTACTCCTGCACTTAAATCCTCCTACCATAAAGGCCAACATACCGTTTGCCTTTCGAATTGCTTGTTACACCTACATGTTCACTTTCAGTAACTTATGAACAAGAACACCCAGGTCCCTTTGGACATCAACCTTCCCAATTTCTCCCATTTAAGAAATACTCTACATTTCTGTTTTTCCTACCAAAGTGGATAACTTCACATTTTTCCACATTATATTCCATCTATCATTTCTTGTCCTCTTACTCAGCCTGTCTAAATCCCCTTGAGGCCTCTTAGCATCATCCTCACAATTCACATTCCCACCTAGTTTTGTGTCATCAGCAAACTTGGAAATATTACATTTGGTCCCCACATCCAAATCTTTGGTATAGATTGAGAATAACTGGGGCCCAAGCACTGATCTTTGCGATACCCCACTAGTCACTGCCTGCCAACTTGCAAAGGAACCATTTATTTCTTCTCTCTGTTTTCTGTCAGTTAACCAATCCTCAATCCATGTCAGTATATCACCCCCAATCCCATGTGCTCCAACATTGCTTACTAACCTCCTGTGTGGGACCTTATCGAAAGCCTTCTGAAAGTCCAAATACACCATATCCACTGGTTTCCCCTTATCTATTCTAGTTACATCCTCGAAAAACTCTAATAGGTTTGTTAAATGTGATTGCCTTTTCATAAACGCATGTTGACTCTGTCGAATCCGACCATTATTTTCTAAGTGTCCAGTTATGACACCCTTTATAATAAACTCTAGAATTTTCCCTACTTCTGATGTCCAGCCCATTTTCTTTCTCCCTCCTTTCTTAAATAGTGGGGTTACATTTGCCACCTTCCAATCTGCAGCAACCATCCTAGAGTCTATAGAATTTTGAAAAATAACCACCAATGCATCTTTTATCTATGCAGCACCTCTTTCAACTCTCTGGAATGTAGATCATCAGGTTCAGGGGATTTATTAACTTTCAGTCCCATTAATTTCGCTAGCACTACTTATTAGTCAATACTAATTTCTTTCAGGTCCTCATCGCTCACGTCTCTTGGTTCTCTTGTATTTCAGGAAAGTATTTTGCAACCTTCTCTGTGAAGATAGACACAAAGTATTTGTTTAGTTTCTCTGCCATTTCCTTATTCCCCATTATAGTTTTCTCCTGTCTCTGTCTGTAATGGGCCCGCATTTGTATTTGCCGGTAGTTTTGCCATTATGGGTGCTTCTTTAGTAGAAAAATGGCCTCTTCTGCCCACTTACCGTGCAGCCAACTTGTTGAGGACGCTAGTGTGAGTTACTTGTGTTAACCGGAAGTATGCAGAGTAGTTAGCTCATGTCAGTCAGCCTCCAACTCTGGTTTGATGTCCAGCTTGCCCTTTACCTGATACTTGATCGACTTCCAATGCAAAGAGTTGTCCACAACCGAGCTCTGCAGACTGGCACATTCCAAGGTTCAGGACCATGTGCTGAGGGACGCACTAAAGCATGGGGCAGCGGCTGCACGTGCTTGATGGAAAAAGGCCACTGTCTAAGGCCTGTCTGCCATAGTATACCAAGGAACTGGAACCCATGTAAAGTCCCTCAGGCTGTGTGTATGAGATGAAATATGTGTTGTAAATATTATGTGTAAATGCAATTGTACTCAAGCACCTCAGCAGGCCACATGCTGCATGGAAAGAAATGGAAACCTCATTACACTTTCTGTAATGTCCAATTTGAAATGCTATGAAATGTACTTTTACAAATCTTATGAATGATGTATATATTTGGAAAAAAAGTTCACCCTCACCTCTCTCATTAACGCCCTTTCTTAATCATGCATTCAGCAGTATGAGGGACACCCACCAGCACTGTATATTGGGATCATCAACAGCTCAATGGTTGTTGCTTCTTACTTTTCGACTGGTTGTTGGTGTTTGTGGTAGTGCCGGGTGTTTGCAGGAAGTGATGTTGCATGTGGGAAAACTGCTGCTATAAGAGCTCTGAAATCACCAGCTTAGGTGTCCCGATTCACCCTGGCTGTACATCCTCCACAACTTGGCCAATATGAGGCCTTACTACCATAAAAGCAAAAAACTGGGGATGCTGGAAATCCAAAACAAAAACAAAAATACCTGGAAAAACTCAGCAGGTCTGGCAGCATCTGCGGAGAGGAACACAGTTAACGTTTCGAGTCCGAATGACCCTTCAACAGAACTAAATAAAAATAGAGGAGAGGTGAAATATAAGCTGGTTTAAGAGGTGGGGGGAGGGGGACAAGTAGAGCTGGATAGAGGGCCAGTGATAGGTGGAGATGACCAAAAGATGTCATAGACAAAAGGACAAAGAGGTGTTGGAGGTGGTGATATTATCTAAGGAATGTGCTAATTAAGGGTAAGGAATGTGCTAATTAAGGGTAGAAAGCAGGACAAGCAAGGTACAGATAGCCCTAGCGGAGGTTACCTTACTACCATAGATTTGGAGACCACCTCAGAGGGAGGAGGATGGGAAAGAGGAGGAGGAGGGAGGAAGGAGCCAGCCAGAACGTCCATGTTCCAAATGGTGTGTCTGTCAGTGTGTTCCAGCAGTGCTAAGTGTATGAGGGTGAGCTGAAGCATAGAAATGTGAGGTTTGAGTTGTGGTGGATATAGATTGTTGATTGACAAGTGAAGCAGCTATGGTGAATGGAGCAGTGTGTGAACCTAGTGGTCTGCTTGGTGAGATGTGGCATGTAAGGTGCATTAATTGATCTTGCCAGTCGTGAAGTGATCAAACATCTTTCAGGTCCCTGAGGGAGGTTTGTATCATCAGATGTTTAGTCTTTTGGATGAGACGTTAAATGAAGCCCCATCTGCCTTCTCAGGTACACATAGAAGAACCTATGGCATTCTGTCCAATATTTATTCTTCAGTCAACAACATTGAAACAGATTATCTGGTCATTTTGTGAGAGAATCTGTATTTTTGTGTTCGTGCTGTGCGTTTTCAGGGCAGAGGCCAAGGATTACAATTCCTGTCATGGCTGGGACTCTAGGACAAGTGCAGAGAGCGACAGGGGACAGGCTGCCTGGGTCTCTAGGACAAGTACAGAGAGTGACAGGGGACAGGCTGCCTGGGTCTCTAGGACAAGTGCAGAAAGTGACAGGGGACAGGCTGCCTAGGTCTCCGGGGCAAGTGCAGAGAGTGACAGGGGACAGGCTGCCTGGGTCTCTGGGGCAAGTACAGAGAGTGACAGGGGACAGGCTGCCTGGGTCTCTAGGACAAGTATAGACAGTGACAGGGGACAGGCTGCCTGGGTCTTCGGGGCAAGTACAGGGAGTGACAGGGGACAGGCTGCCTGGGTCTCCGGGGCAAGTGCAGAGAGTGACAGGGGACAGGCTGCCTGGGTCTCTAGGACAAGTGCAGAGAGTGACAGGGGACAGGGTGCCTGGGTCTCCGGGGCAAGTGCAGAGAGTGACAGGGGACAGGCTGCCTGGGTCTCTAGGACAAGTGCAGAGAGTGACAGGGGACAGGCTGCCTGGGTCTCTGGGGCAAGTGCAGGGAGTGACAGGGGACAGGCTGCCTGGGTCTCTAGGACAAGTGCAGAGAGTGACAGGGGACAGGCTGCCTGGGTCTTCGGGGCAAGTACAGAGAGAGACAGGGGACAGGCTGTCTGGGTCTCCGGGGCAAGTGCAGAGAGTGACAGGGGACAGGCTGCCTGGGTCTTCGGGGCAAGTACAGAGAGTGACAGGGGACAGGCTGCCTGGGTCTTCGGGGCAAGTACAGAGAGTGACAGGGGACAGGCTGTCTGGGTCTCCGGGGCAAGTGCAGAGAGTGACAGGGGACAGGCTGCCTGGGTCTCTAGGACAAGTACAGAGAGTGACAGGGGACAGGCTGTCTGGGTCTTCGGGGCAAGTACAGAGAGTGACAGGGGACAGGCTGCCTGGGTCTCTAGGACAAGTGCAGAGAGTGACAGGGGACAGGCTGTCTGGGTCTCCGGGGCAAGTGCAGAGAGTGACAGGGGACAGGCTGCCTGGGTCTTCGGGGCAAGTACAGAGAGTGACAGGGGACAGGCTGTCTGGGTCTCCGGGGCAAGTGCAGAGAGTGACAGGGGACAGGCTGCCTGGGTCTCCGGGGCAAGTGCAGAGAGTGACAGGGGACAGGCTGCCTGGGTCTCCGGGGCAAGTGCAGAGAGTGACAGGGGACTGGCTGCCTGGGACTCTAGGACAAGTGCAGAGAGTGACAGGGGACAGGCTGCCTGGGTCTCTAGGACAAGTGCAGAGAGTGACAGGGGACAGGCTGCCTGGGTCTCCGGGGCAAGTACAGAGAGTGACAGGGGACAGGCTGCCTGGGTCTCCAGGGCAAGTGCAGAGAGTGACAGGGGACAGGCTGCCTGGGTCTCCGGGGCAAGTGCAGAGAGTGACAGGGGACAGGCTGCCTGGGTCTCCGGGGCAAGTGCAGAGAGTGACAGGGGACAGGCTGCCTGGGTCTCCGGGGCAAGTGCAGAGAGTGACAGGGGACAGGCTGCCTAGGTCTCTAGGACAAGTGCAGAGAGTGACAGGGGACAGGGTGCCTGGGTCTCCGGGGCAAGTGCAGAGAGTGACAGGGGACAGGCTGCCTGGGTCTCCGGGGCAAGTGCAGAGAGTGACAGGGGACAGGCTGCCTGGGTCTCCGGGGCAAGTGCAGAGAGTGACAGGGGACAGGCTGCCTGGGTCTCTGGGGCAAGTGCAGAGAGTGACAGGGGACAGGCTGCCTGGGTCTCCGGGGCAAGTGCAGAGAGTGACAGGGGACAGGCTGCCTGGGTCTCTAGGACAAGTGCAGAGAGTGACAGGGGACAGGGTGCCTGGGTCTCTGGGGCAAGTGCAGAGAGTGACAGGGGACAGGCTGCCTGGGTCTCCGGGGCAAGTGCAGAGAGTGACAGGGGACAGGCTGCCTGGGTCTCTAGGACAAGTACAGAGAGTGACAGGGGACAGGCTGCCTGGGTCTCTGGGGCAAGTGCAGAGAGTGACAGGGGACAGGCTGCCTGGGTCTCTGGGGCAAGTGCAGAGAGTGACAGGGGACAGGCTGCCTGGGTCTCTAGGACAAGTGCAGAGAGTGACAGGGGACAGGCTGCCTGGGTCTCCGGGGCAAGTGCAGAGAGTGACAGGGGACAGGCTGCCTGGGTCTTCGGGGCAAGTGCAGAGAGTGACAGGGGACAGGCTGCCTGGGTCTCCGGGGCAAGTGCAGAGAGTGACAGGTGTAATGACACAGCAGTTGGTAAAGGCTGAGTTGTTTAAATCCCAGAGGGGAACTCGAAATAACTGTCATAACCTATATTTTCAATTGGTATGTTTGAGATGCAGCTCTGAATTCAGGAATAAGACCACTGAACCTCATAGTTTTTTATATAAAACTAAATTAAACATTTAGTAATTTACAACAAATTTAACAAATTACTATCATAATAACTTAAACAAATCCCAAAATTTATCACACCCAAGTAAATCACCAAGGTAACACTAACCCATAGATTTTAAACAGACACCAGGGAAAGCACATTTGATCTTACGAATTCAAAATGAGGTTCCTTGCAATTTGGTTCCTCTGCAGACACAGTTGGAGGCTTACAGCCTGGTTAGATCTTAAATGCCTCTGCCTTACACACAATCTCCTTTCCCTCTTTATACCTAGCTTCCCCTTTGAATGTAAATTTTCCATGGTATCTCTAGGCTTTTAACTTCACATCTTCTAACAATAACATTTTGATCCCACTGATTTTATTAGTAAGATAAACACATTGCTTGGCGTCTCCCAGCTAGGTGCAAGATTTTTTGCTTACCCTTGAATGCTTTATTCATCAAATGCAAATGCAAACTTTACCTTTTAACTTCCTTACTGTTTACCCAATTAACATCTCAAACTACGATACATCAAAGCACCCAGACTGTTGGCTTTAATCCAATTGAGACACACTCAGTCAAACAAGTAGACACAGACCCCACTATATCACTATTTTTAAAATAATTTCCAATAACATTATAGACATTAATATCTCTTCATGATACAGGGGACAGGCCACCTGGCTCTCCGGGACAAGTACTGTTCACTCACGTTTACCTGATTTTAATTCTGGACGTTAAAGAAAAGTAAGCTAGTCCTTCTAGATGGCAGCAGTCATGGGTTTGGAAGATGCTGTCTAAGGAGCCTTGGTGCGTTCTTGCAGTGCATCTTGTAGATGGTTCACACTGCTGCTACTGCTGCTTTGTTGACTCTTTTATGGTAAAAATTTTTTCTGTTTTTGGTGTCACTGGCTGGGCCAGCATTTATTGCCAATCCCTAATTGCCCTCCAGAAAGAAGGTGATGGTGAACTGCTTTCTTGATCTGCTGCAGTCCGTGTGGTGTAGGTACACCCACGTGCTGTTAGGAAGGGGCTTTATTCTCTTAGTAAATACCTGGGATTTCAAATTTAGTCTATTTTATAACAAAGGTTACTGGTCCCTGGCTGGATCATAACAATTATCACATTGCTGTTTGTCGGAAACTGATTTGCACAAATTTGGCAGACAGGCCTTAGACAGTGGCCTTTTCCCATCAAGCACGCACAGCCGCTGCCCCATGCTTTAGTGCGTCCCTCAGCACACGGTCCTGAGCCTTGGAATGTGCCAGTCTGCAGAACTCGGTTGTGGACAACTCTTTGCATTGGAAGTCTATCAAGTTTCAGGTAAAGGGCAGGCTGGACATCAAACCAGAGTTGGAGGCTACTGACATCATGAGCTAACTACTCTGCATACTCCCGGTGCACACAAGTAACTCACACTAGCGTCCTCAGCAAGTTGGCTGCATGGTAATTGGGCAGAAGAGGCCATTTTTCTACTAAAGAAGCACCCATAATGCAAAACTACCGGCAAATACAAATGCGGGCCCATTACAGACAGAGACAGGAGAAAACTATAATGGGGAATAAGGAAATGGCAGAGAAACTAAACAAATACTTTGTGTCTATCTTCACAGAGAAGGTTGCAAAATACCTTCCTGAAATACAAGAGAACCAAGAGACGTGAGCGATGAGGACCTGAAAGAAATTAGTATTGACTAATAAGTAGTGCTAGCGAAATTAATGGGACTGAAAGTTAATAAATCCCCTGAACCTGATGATCTACATTCCAGAGAGTTGAAAGAGGTGCTGCATAGATAAAAGATGCATTGGTGGTTATTTTTCAAAATTCTATAGACTCTAGGATGGTTGCTGCAGATTGGAAGGTGGCAAATGTAACCCCACTATTTAAGAAAGGAGGGAGAAAGAAAATGGGCTGGACATCAGAAGTAGGGAAAATTCTAGAGTTTGTCATAAATGATGTCATAACTGGACACTTAGAAAATAATGGTCGGATTCGACAGAGTCAACATGGATTTATGAAAGGGAAATCAGGTTTAACAAATCTGCTAAAGTGTTTTGAGGATGTAACTAGAATAGATAAGGGGGAACCAGTGGATTTGGTGTGCTTGGACTTTCAGAAGGCTTTCAATAAGATCCCACACAGGAGATTAGAAAGCAATGTTAGAGCACATGGGATTGGGGGTGATGTGCTGACATGGATTGAGGATTGGTTAACTGACAGAAAACAGAGAGAAGAAATAAATGGTTCATTTGCAGGTTGGCAGGCAGTGATTAATGGGGTATCGCAAAGATCAGTGCTTGGGCCCCAGTTATTCTCAATCTATACCAAAGATTTGGATGTGGGGACCAAATGTAATATTTCCAAGTTTGCTGATGATAAAAAACTAGGTGGGAATGTGAATTGTGAGGATGATGCTAAGAGGCCTCAAGGGGATTTAGACAGGCTGAGTAAGAGGACAAGAAATGATAGATGGAATATAATGTGGAAAAATGTGAAGTTATCCACTTTGGTAGGAAAAACAGAAATGTAGAGTATTTCTTAAATGGGAGAAATTGGGAAGATTGATGTCCAAAGGGACCTGGGTGTTCTTGTTCATAAGTTACTGAAAGTGAACATGTAGGTGTAACAAGCAATTCAAAAGGCAAACAGTATGTTGGCCTTTATGGTAGGAGGATTTGAGTACAGGAGTAATGAAGTCTTGCTGCAGTTGTATAGAACCTTTGTGAGACTGCACCTGGAGTATTGTGTGCAGTTTTGGTTTCCTTATGTAAGGAAGGATATATTTGGCGTAGAGGGAGTGCAACAAAGGTTCACCAGACTGATTCCTGGGATGGCAGGATTGTTCTATGAGGAGAGATTGAGGAGGCTGTATTTTATGTTCTTATGTTCTTAATGCAGTATTGCGTGCAGTCTTACTCAGTGTCAGAGTACTCTGTCAGAGTACTGTGTGTAACATTGGTCACTGTCGGAGAACTGTGTGTTGTGTCTGTAGCATTGGTCACTGTCAGAGCAGTGGTTATTTTAATTCATTCATGCGATGTGAGCTTCACTGGCTGGGCCAGCATTTATTGCCCATCCCTAGTTAACCTTGAGAAGGTGGTGGTGAGCTGCCTTCTTCAGCTGCTGCAGTCCATGTGGTGCAGGTACACCCACAGTGCGGTTAGGAAGGGAGTTCCAGGATTTTGACCCAGCGACAGTGAAGGAATGGCGATATATTTCCAATTAGGATGGTGAGTGACTTGGAGGGGAACTTCCAGGTGGTGGTGTTCCCATCTATTTGCTGCCCTAGTCCCTCTAGATGGCAGTGGTCATGTGTTTGGAAGGTGCTGTTGAAGGAGCCTTGTTGAATTTCTGCAGTGCATCTTGTAGATGGTACACACTGTTGCTACTGTGCGTCGGTGGTGGAGGGAGTGAATGTTTGTGGATGTGGTGCTAATCAAGTGGGCTGTATTGTCCTGGATGATGTTGTGGGAGCTACCCTCATCCAGGCAAGTGGAGAGTATTCCATCACACTCCTGACTTGTGCCTTGTAGATGGTGGATAGGCTTTGGGGGGGGTCAGAAGGTGAGTTACTCATTGCAGGATTCCTAGCCTCTCACCTGGTTTTGTAGTCACGGTATTTATATGGTTGGTCCAGTTCAGTTCCTGGCCAATGTTAACTCCCCCAGGATGTTGATAGTGGGGGATTCAGCATTGGTAATGCCATTGAATGTCAAGAGGTGATGGTTTTATTTGCTCTTGCTGGAGATGGTCATTGCCTGGCACTTGTGTGGCGCAGATGTTACTTGCCACTTGTCAGCCCAAGCCTGGGTATTGTCCAGGTCCTGCTGCATTTGAACATGGACTGCTTCAGTATCTGAGGAGTCACGAATGTTGCTGAACATTGTGCAATTGGCAGTGAACATGACCACTTCTGACCTTATGATGGAAGGAAGGTCATTGATGAAGCAGCTGAAGAAAAAGAAGAGTCATATGGATTTGAAACGTTAACTCTGTTTCTCTCTCCACAAATGCTGCCAGACCTGCTGAGTTTTTCCAGCAATTTCTGTTTTTATTTCAGATTTCCAGTATCCGTAGAATTTTGCTTTCATATTATGAAGTTGGTTGGGACTAGGACACTGCCCTAAGGAACTCCTGCGGTGATGTCCTGGAGCTGAGATGACTGACCTCCAACAACCACAACCATCTTCCTTTGTGCTCAGTATGACTCCAACCAGCGGAGATTTTTTCCCCCTGATTCCCACTGTTATTTGTTTTGCTAGGACTCCTTGATGTCACACTTGGTCAAATGCTGCCTTGATGTCGAGGACAGCCACCCTTGCCTCAAATCTGGATTTCAGCTCTTTTGTCCATGTTTGAACCAAGGTCGTAATGAGGTCAGGAGCTGAGTGGCTCTGGCAGAAACCAAATGAGTGTCAGTGAGCAGGTTATTGCTAAGCAAGTGCCGCTTGATAGCACTGTTGATGACCCCTTCCATTACTTTGCTGATGATGGAGAGTAGACTGATGGGGTGGTAATTTGCTGGGTTGGATTTGTCCTGCTTTTTGTGTACAGGACATAGCTGGGTGATGTTCCACATAACTGAGTAGATGCCAGTGTTGTAGTTGTACTGGAACAGCTTGGCTAGGGGCGCGGCTAGTTCTGGAGCACAAATCTTCAGTACTATCGCTGGAATACTGTCAGGGCCCATAGCTTTTGCTGTATCTAGTGCCTTCAGCCGTTTCTTGGTATCACATAGAGTGAATTGAATTGGCTGAAGGCTGGCATCTGTGATGTTGGGGACCTCTGGAGGAGGCTGAGATGGATCATTCACTCGGCACTTCTGGCTGATAATTATTGCAAATGCTTCAGCCTTATCTTTTGCACTGATATGCAGGGCCTCCCCATTATTGAGGATGGGGATATTTGTGGAGCCTCCTCATCCAGTGAGTTGTTTAATTGCCCACCACCATTCACAACTGGATGTGGCAGGACTGCAGAACTAAAATCTGATCTGTTGGTTGTGAAATCGCTTAGCTCTGTCTATCATTTGCTGCTTCTGCTGGTTGGTAATTAGTCCTGTGTTGTAGCTTCACCAGGTTGACACCTCATTTATAGGTATGCCTGGTGCTGCTCCTGGCATGCCCTCCTGCACTCTTCATTCAACCAGGGTTGATCCCCTGGCTTGGTGGTAATGGTAGAGTGAGAGATATGATGGGCCATGAGGTTACAGTTTGTGGCTGAGTACAATTTTGCCGTAGCTGATGGCCCACAACACCTCATGGTTGCCCAGTCTTGAGTTGCTAGATCTGTTCAAAATCTATCCCATTTAACATGGTGGTAGTGCCACACAACACGATGGAGGGTATCCTCAATGTGAAGATGGGACTTGGTCTCCACACGGACTGTGCGGTTTTCACTCCTCCCGGTACTGTAATGGACAGGTGCATCTGTGGCAGGCAGGTTGGTGATGATGGGGTCAGGTATGTTTTTCTCCCTTGTTGGTTCCCTTACCACCTGCCGCAGATGCAGTCTAGCAATAATGTCCTTTAGCACTTTGCCAGATCGGTCTGTAGTGGTACTACCAAGCCAATCTTGGTGATGGACATTGAAGTTCTCCCAAACAGAGTACATTCTGCACCCTTTCCACCCTGAGTGCTTCCTCCAAGTGGTGTTCAACATGGAGCAGCACTGATGCATCAGTTGAGGGGGTCGGGGGCAGTATGTGGTAATCATGAGGTTTCCTTGCCCGTATTTGACCTGATGCCATGAGACTTCATGGGGTCTGGAAGTGATGTTGAGGTCTCCCAGGGCAACTGCCTTCAATTCTCTCTATGCTTGATCAAACCTGCCTCCATCACACTCTCAGGCAATGCATTCCAGGCCTTAACTACATGTTTTGTGAGGAAAGTTTTTCCTCATGTCACCATTGTTTCTTTTGTCAATACCTTAAATCCGTTCTTGATTCTTCCACCGAAAGGGATATTTATTCCCTCTCTACTCTGACCCATCATGATTTTGAACACAAAGATAAAAACAAAAAGCTAAAAGCTACTGCGGATGCTGGAAATCCAAAACAAAAACAGAATTACCTGGAAAAACTCAGCAGGTCTGGCAGCATCGGCGGAGAAGAAATCAGTTAACGTTTCGAGCCTTCATGGCCCTTCGGCAGACAGAACAGTTCTGTCGAAGGGCCATGAAGGCTCGAAACGTTAACTGATTTCTTCTCCGCCGATGCTGCCAGACCTGCTGAGTTTTTCCAGGTAATTCTGTTTTTGTTTATGATTTTGAACACCTCTATTAAATCTGCTCTCAACCTTCTCTTCTCCAGGGAAAACAGTCCTAACTTCTCCAATCTATTTACATATCTGAAGTTCCTCATCCCTGGGACCGTTATCGTTAATCTTTTCTGCACCCTCTGAAGCCTTCACATCCTTCCTAAAGCCTGGCACCTAGAAACTCGACCCAGTACTCCAGCTAAGGCTGAACCACCGGTATTCCATACGAGTTTAACAAAACTTTCTTGCTCTTGAAGAAGAGTCATACGGACTCGAAACATTAACTCTGTCCTGCTCTCCACAGATGCCATCAGATCTGCTGAGTTTTTCCGGCACATGTTTTTGTTTCAGATTTCCAGCATCTGCAGTATTTTGTCTTTATCCTTGCTCTTGTACTCTTTGTCCCTATTAATAAAGCCCAGGCTACTGTCTGGTTTATTAACTGCTCTGTCAACTTGACCTGCCACCTTCAATGATTTATGCACATATACACCCAGGTGCCTCTGATCCTGCACCCCCTTTAGAATTATATGCTTTATTTTATATTGTCTCTTTGCATTCTTCCTACCAAAATGCATCATTTCACATTTCTCTGCATGATATTTCATCTGCCACTTGTCCACCCGTTCCACCAATTTGTCTGTGTCCTTTTGAAACTCCAAACTATCCTCCTCACAGTTCACAACACTGCCAAGTTTTGTATCATAGGCAAGTTTTAAAATTGTGTCCTGTACACTAAGGTTTAGGTCATTAATATATATCAGGAAGAGCAAGGATCCCTGGAGATCTCCACTACAAACCTTCTTCCAGTCCAAAACAAATCACTAACCACTGCTTTGTTTCCTGTCACTCAGCCAATTTCGTACCCATGATACAACTGTCCCTTTTATTCCATGAGCTATAACCTTGCTCATCGGTTTGTGAGGCACTGTATCAAACGCCAAGTCCGTGTACACCACATCAACAGCAATGCCCTCATCAAAATTCTCTGTTACGTCTTCAAAAAACATGATTTGCCCTAAACAAATGTGTTTTGGCTTTCCTTAATTAACCTACATTTGTCCAAGTGACAATTAATTTTGTCTTAAATTATTGGGCTGAGTTTTACGTTGTGAGATGAGGACCGCTGCCATCCTGTGCATGCTGTGAAATCCGGCGTGATGACAATACCCGAAATCGGCAGCTCACCCGTTCTTTTTTAAAAACTCATGAATGGGCAATTGACCTTGTTAACAAGGCAAGGGACCTGAATAATATGTTGCCTACACCCTAATGCAATGGGCGCATGGGAAACATGCTCTGTGGGAATTATGTTTTTCAACAGGAAGGGATGCAAAGGTGGGTACAAATGCTGCAAGTGGGACTGTGGCTGACTTTGTCAGAACAAGTCAGGGAGAGTTTGGTATTGTTGTTGCATTTTGCTTTCTTTCAATTTGAAACTCCATTAGGTTATTTCCTGAGGGAAGAGGAACATCCAGGAAGTGTTGCAGACAAAATTGTGGACTGCAGCCTTGGTGGTGAACATCACTGTAACCAATGGGAATAGTCCACCCTGTAGCAGGTCCGTCTTCCAGTGGGGAGGAGAAGAGGAGGATGAGGAGGAGGAGGAGGGGGGAAGCTGGGCAAGGACAGGTTACGCCCTGTACTCCAGAAAGCTGGCTTTCCTGATGCTGAGCAAGGGGCTGTGGAGGAGAGGCTCCAGCAGACCTGCCAGGCAGACAGAGGAAAAGGCACTGTCTAGCCAATGGAGTCTACCAGCCCTGGCTCCATTGCGTGCAAACGACAGGGTGGCAGTGCGTCCAAAGACTTCAGCTGTTCAGCTGTACAGTCACAGCAATCTGTGGAATGCTGGCTGCTGACATTGCATCTAATTGTGAAGGTGGGCACCTGATGCCTGTGACCTTGAAGGTCACAGTGGCTCTGCATTTTTTCGCCACAATGTCCTTCCAGACCTCATCTGGAGACCTGTGTGAGATTGGTCTCTCTGCATCACATGGACAAAATAGTTCCCCCCTCAAGCAGCTACATAATCACTTGGGATATTTCCTCTCTTTATGCACCCTGTGCTTTCTCTGGCACAAGTACAAGGCAACTAGCATATTCACATAGAACACATCTTCCTTTGTCCATGCTGTGTGAAATTTGGTTGCATTTAGGCCAGTAATCATAAAGACTATACTTCAAAAAGTAATCCATTGATTGCTAGCACTTCAAGATCTAACTTTAAGTGGGGATAAGAATGACGGACAAGCAACAGGGGACAAATGGGTTTTTCCAGGTCTTTGCTCTGGGCTGAAAATGTCTTCACAGAATCCGGCAGAAGTTATTTTAAAACACAGCTCCTGTCAAGTTTCATTCTTTTTATAACTGAGTTCAACGGGGACTGCTTGGGAAATAAGAATCTTGTTGCTGCATATCCAGCCTATTCATAAACCACTAAATCCTGAGACAATATTGTTATTTGAAGACATGTCATGATATTTTTATGTGAAATTGCCTTTAAAATGTATTCCGTGTGTTGCAGTGTTGAACTACTTCCCAAAGATCTCTTCCAATAAATGAAAAGGAAGACTTGCATTTCTATAGCACTTTTCACAACCACTGGACCGTCTCAAAGCATTTTACAGCCAATTAAGTACTTTTGAAGTGTAGACGCTGATGTAATGATGGAATTTACCCTGCAATTTGAGAGGAAAAAGCTGGAATCAGATGTAACGGTATTACAGTTGAATAAAGGCAACTACAGAGGCATGAGGGAGGAGCTGGCCAGAATTGACTGGGAGATGAGCCTAGCAGGAAAGACAGTGGAACAGCAATGGCAGGAGTTTCTGGGAGTAATTTGGGAGACACAGCAAAAATTCATCCCTAGGAAGAAGAAGCACACTAAAGGGAGGACGAGGCAACCATGGCTGACAAGGGGAGTCAGGGACAGCATAAAAGCTAAAGAGAAAGCATACAATGCGGTGAAGAGCAGTGGGAAACCAGGGGATTGGGAAGCCTACAAAGACCAACAGAGGACAACTAAAAAAGAAATAAGGAGGGAGAAGATTAAATATGAGGGTAAACTAGCCAGTAATATAAAAGAAGATTGCAAGAGATTTTTTAGATATATAAAGGGTAAGAGAGAGGCAAAAGTGGACATTGGGCCGCTGGAAAATGACGCTGGAGAAGTAGTAGTGGGGAACAAAGAAATGGCGGAGGAACTGAATAGTTACTTTGCGTCAGTCTTCATGGTGGAAGACACGAGTAACATCCCCAAAGTTCAAGAGAGTCGGGGGGCAGAAGTGAGTATGGTGGCCATTACCAGGGAGAAGGTGCTAGGAAAACTGAAAGGTCTGAAGGTGGATAAATCACCTGGACCAGATGGATTACACCCCAGAGTTCTGAAGGAGATAGCTGAAGAGATAGTGGAGGCGTTAGTGATGATCTTTCAGGAATCACTGGAGTCAGCGAGGGTCCCAGAGGACTGGAAAATCGCTAATGTAACCCCCCTGTTTAAGAAGGGAGTGAGGCAAAAGATGATAAATTACAGGCGGATTAGCCTGACCTCGGTCGTTGGTAAGATTTTAGAGTCCATTATTAAGGATGAGATTTCAGAATACTTGGAAGTGTATGGTAAAATAGGGCAAAGTCAGCATGGTTTCATCAAGGGGAGGTCATGCCTGACAAATCTGTTAGAATTCTTTGAGGAGGTAACAATGCCACCATTTGGATGAGATGCTAAACCGAGGCCCCATCTTCCGGTTTGGGTGATGGAAAAGATCCCGTGGCATTATTTCAAAGAAGGGAATGGGAGTTCTCCCCAGAGCCCTAGTCAACATTTGTCCCTCAATCAACATCACAAAAACAGTTATTATCGCATTGCCGTTTGAGGGGTCTTGTTGTGCATAAATTCGCTGCTGTATCTCCTACATTAGACCATAAGACCATAAGACATAGGAGCAGAAATTAGGCCATTCGGCCCATTGAGTCTGCTCCGCCATTCAATCATGGCTGATAAGTTTCTCAACCCCATTCTCCCACCTTCTCCCCGTAACCTTTGATACCCTTACCAATCAAGAACCTATCTATCTCGATCTTAAATAAACTCAATGACCTGGCCTCCACAGCCTTCTGTGGCAATGAATTCCATAGATTCACCACTCTCTGGCTAAAGAGGTTTCTCCTCATCTCTGTTCTAAAAGGTCTTCCCTTTACTCTGAGGCTGTGCCCTCGGGTCCTAGTCTCTCCTACTAATGGAAACATCTTCCCCACGTCCATTCTATCCAGGCCTTTCAGCATTCTGTAAGTTTCAATCAGATCCCCCCTCATCCTTCTAAACTCCATCGAGTATAGACCCAGAGTCCTCAAACGTTCTGGTATCTAATGAGGCTCCACAGGAGGAGGAGTTAAACAGGAGGCAGCAGCAGCACTTGGAGTAAAGACAGATAGATAAACAAAGAAAGACCTGCATTTATATAGTGCCTTCACAACCTCAGGAATTCACAGAATCACAGTGCAGAAGAGGCCCTTCGGCCCATCGAGTCTGCACCGACACGTGAGAAACACCTGACCTACCTACCTAATCCCATTTACCAGCTCATAGTCTTGAATGTTATGATGTGCCAAGTGCTCATCCAGGTACTTTTTAAAGGATGTGAGGCAACCCGCCTCCACCACCCTCCCAGGCAGTGCATTCCAGACCATCACCACCCTCTGGGTAAAAAAGTTTTTCCTCACATCCCCCCTAAACCTCCTGCCCCTCACCTTGAACTTATGTCCCCTCATGACTGACCCTTCAACTAAGGGAAACAGCTGCTTCCTATCCACCCTGTCCATGCCCCAGATCGCCCCTCAGTCTTCTCTGCTCCAACGAAAACAAACCAAGTCTATCCAACCTCTCTTCATAACTTAAATGTTTCATTCCAGGCAACACCCTGGTGAATCTCCTCTGCACCCCCTCTAGTGCAATCGCATCCTTCCTATAATGTGGCGACCAGAACTGCACACAGTACTCCAGCTGTGGCCTCACCAAGGTTCTATACAACTCCAACATGACCTCCCTACTTTTGTAATCTATGCCTCGATTGATAAAGGCAAGTGTCCCATATGCCTTTTTCACCACCCCACTAACATGCCCCTCTGCCTTCAGAGATCTATGGATACACACGCCAAGGTCCCTTTGTTCCAGAACTTCCTAGTGCCATGCCGTTCATTGAATACTTCCTTGTCAAATGTTCTCCTGTACACATTTCAAGAAATCCACTCCATCCAAGCTCTTGACACTATGTCTATCTCAATTAATGTTGGGAAAGTTGAAATCACCTAATATAATGGTCCAATGAAGTGCTTTTCAAGTGTATTGACTATTGTAAAGTAGGCAACCCGGCAGCCAATTTTCACACAGCAAGCTGACAAAAACAGCAATGTGATAATGTCCACAAAATGTTTATTTTCTGATGATTGGCAGATAAATATTAGCCAGGACACCAGGGATGACTTCATTGCTCTTCTGCAAAATGGGATATTTGCATCCACCTGACAGGGCAGTCAGAGCTTCAGTTTAATGTCTCATCTGACAGCGCCTTGGGCAATTAAGCACTCCCTCAGTATTGCACTGGAATGTCAGCCTAGATTTAAGTGCCCAATCCTGGAGCAGAACATGAAGCTGCTAGCTCTGACTCAGGGATGAGAGTGTTGGCAATTGAGTCACTAACAGATACCAGCAGTAACACTGGAAGAGGCAAGAGAGGGATAGAGAGAGAGTGAGAGAGAGAAAAACACTTCAGGAGAGATAGAGAAGGTGGAAGTGATGCTAGTTAAAGGAGAGAATCTGGGAATGGTCATTTGGCAATGTTGGTTTTGGTTGCTCTGGTAACAGGTGTGAGGAGTGAAAGTTTACAAATTATGGAGTATGAAAATTTAAAACAAAAATTAACCATTTGAAAGGTAGACACTCAAAGTTGTTTTAAGAAAGAATACCTATTGCGTCTGCTGGAAATGCATCTCCAGTTGGATGGAGGGGATAGGGCAGCATTTTGGAAGGATTGTACCAATCCTATAGCTCTGAATGTAGTTGGCTTTGAATCTCCTATTTTCTATTTGGAGTTTTTCCAGAAAATCATTTTCTCCCCTTCACAGGATTGTTATCATGCAGAAGGAGGTCATTCAGCTCATTGTGTCTGTGCCAGCCATCTGAATGAACAATTCCCTTCTTGCCATTCTCCTGCCTTCTCCCCGCAACCCTACACATTCTTCCTTTTCAGATAACAATCTAATTCCCTCTTGAATGCTTCAGTTGCATCTGCTTCCACAACACACTCAAGCAGTGCATTCCAGATCTTAACCACATGTTGCGTGAGAAAGTTTATCCTTATGTAGCTTTTGCTTCTTTTGCCAATAATGTTAATTCTGTGCCCTCTCTTTTTTGTTGTTCTTACACAGGATATGGGCATCGCTGGCTGGGACAGCATTTATTGCCCATCCCTATTTGCCCTTGAGAAGGTGGTGGTGAACTGCCTTCTTGAACCGCTGTAGTCCATGTGGTGTAGGTACACCCATGGTGCTGTTAGGAAGGGAATTCCATTATTTTAACAAAATGACAGTGAAGGAACAGCGATTTAGTTCCAAGGGAGGAAGATGTGTAGCTTGGAGAGGAACTTGCAGGCATCTGCTGCCCTTGTACTTTCAGGTGGGAGGAGCAGGGGGAACCATCTGTCCATTATTTTATGGGACCATTATATTAGGTGATTTCAACTTTCCCAACATTAATTGGGATAGACATAGTGTCCAGAGCTTGGATGGAGTGGATTTCTTGAAATGTGTACAGGAGAACTTTTTAGGTCAATATGTAGAGGGTCCAAAAAGGGACGGCGCAGTGCTGGACCTAATTCTGGGGAATGAAGCCGGACAGGTGACTGAGGTGGTGGTGGGGGAGCATTTTAGGGATAGCGACCACAAAATGGTACAGTTTAAGCTTGTTATGGACAAAGAAATAGACAAGTTGCAAAAAAATGTTTTGGATTGGGGGAGAGCGGATTTTAGTAAAATAAGGCAGGATCTGGCCAAGGTAGACTGGGAACAGCTACTTGTGGGGAAATCTACAGAAGAGCAGTGCGGGGGCGTTCAAAAAGGAAATGGGAAGGGTACAGGCTCAACATGTTCCCTCTAGGGTGATAGGAAGGAGTAACAAGCCCAGAGAACCATGGATGACCAGAGATATTCAGGATACGATGAGAAGGAAAAGAGAGGCTTTTAGCAGGTACAAGGGAGCAAATCAGTGTAGGCATTAGTGGAGTACAGAAAGTGCAGGGAAGAGCTTAAGAAAGCAATTAGGAGAGCAAAGAGGGGATATGAGAAAGCTCTGGCTGGTAAAAGTAGGGAAAATCCCAAGATATTCTATAAGTATATCAATGGGAAGAGGATAACCAGGGAAAGAGTAGGGCCCATTAAGGACCAAGGGGGCAATCTATGGGTGGAGCCAGAGGAGATTGGTAGAGTGTAAAATGAATAGCTCACATCCATCTTCACCCAGGAGAATGAGGATGAAGGGATGGAACTCAGGGAGAGAGACTGCGAGGTTCTTAAGCAAATTGATATAGGGAGTGACAAGGTATTGGAGGTGTTGGCAGGCTTAAAAGTGGACAAATCTCCAGGTCCAGATGATTTGTGTCCCAGACTGCTGAGGGAGGCAAGGGAGGAAATTGCAGGGGCTCTGACCCAAATTTTTAATTCCTCTCTGGCCATGGGGGAGGTGCCGGAGGACTGGAGAATAGCTAATGTGGTTCCGCTATTTAAGAAGGGCTGTAGAGATAAGCCAGGGAACTACAGTCCAGTGAGTCTCACATCAGTGGTAGGGAAACTATTGGAGAAAATTCTGAAGGAGAGAATCTATCTCCACTTGTAGAGGTGAGGTTTGATCAGGGATAGTCAGCATGGCTTTGTCAGTGGGAGGTCATGCTTAACAAATTTGATTGAATTTTTTGAGGAGGTGACCAGGTGTGTAGATGAGGGCAGTGCAGTTGATGTAGTTTATATGGATTTCAGCAAAGCCTTTGACAAGGTCCCACATGGGAAACTTATAAAGAAGGCAAATGCACATGGGATACAGGGTAGTTTGACAAGGTGGATTCAAAATTGGCTTAGTTGTAGGAGACAGAGGGTGATCACAGAAGGCTGCTTTAGTGACTGGAAGCCAGTGTCCAGTGGCGTACCACAGGGATCTGTGCTGGGTCCCCTGTTATTTGTCATTTATATAAATGACATAGATGACTATTGGGGGGTAGGATTAGTACGTTTGCGGATGACACAAAGATTGACACAAAGGGTGGTTAACAGTGAGGTTGCGTGTCTTGGGCTACAGGAAGATATAGTCGGGATGGTCAAATGGGCAGATAAGTGGCAGATGGAATTTAACCCTGAAAAGTGTGAAGTGATACACTTTGGAAGGAGTAAATGGACAAGGAAGTATTCAATGAACGGCATGACACTAGGAAGTTCTGAGGAACAAAGGGACCTTGACGTGTGTGGCCGTAGATCTCTGAAGGCGGAGGGGCATTTTAGTGAGGTGGTGAAAAAGGCATATGGGACACTTGGCTTTATCAATCGATGCATAGATTACAAAAGTAGGGAGGTCATGTTGGAGTTGTATAGAACCTTGGTGAGGCCACAGCTGGAGTACTGTGTGCAGTTCTGGTCGCCACATTATAGGAAGGATGCGATTACAGTGGAGGGAGTGCAGAGGAGATTCACCAGGGTGTTGCCTGGAATGATACATTTAAGTTATGTAGAGAGGTTGGATAGACTTGGGTTGTTTTCGCTGGAGCAGAGAAGACTGAGGGGCGACCTGGTCGAGGTGAACAAGATTATGAGGGGCATGGACAGGGTGGATAGGGAGCAGCTGTTCCCCTTCATTGAAGGGTCTGTCACGAGGGGACACAAGTTCAAAGTGAGGGGCAGGAGGTTTAGGGGGGATGTGAGGAAAAACCTTTTTACCCAGAGGGTGGTGACGGTCTGGAATGCACTGCCTGGGAGGGTGGTGGAGGCGGATTGCCTCATATCCTTTAAAAAGTACCTGGAAGAGCACTTGGCACATCATAACATTCAAGGCTCTGGGCCAAATGTTGGTAAATGGGATTAGGTAGGTAGGTCAGGTATTTCTCACGTGTGCAGACTCGATGGGCCGAAGGGCCTCTTCTGCACTGTGTGATTCTGTGATTCTGTAAATGACATGGCAATGTTAAAATTTAACAGAGTCTCCAATGAATACAAAACAGTCATTCCATATCTGAGTTCACTGTCCTGTGTTCTGATCTGCATGTGCCTGGAATGCTGTTTGTCCTGTCAAATGGACTTCTAAATTTTGCACATGCGTAGTCCCTGCTCTCCTCCTGTAAGTGCTCTCTAACAGCTCTGACAGCTCCCCCCACTCACACCCCAAGACATGGCAGCACTACCCTCCCTGATCTCACAGCTCCATCCCGCTCGTAGGGAGCCCCATGGCAGGCTGTCCTTTAATTCCCTCTATGACAGTTGGTCACCCTGGGTAGAGTTTGCGGGTTTGGAAGGTGCTGTGAAAGGATTCTTGGTGACTTTTCGATCCTTTCACAAGTGGGAACAGTCTCTCCCTATCTACTCTGTTCAGTCACCTCATGAATTTGAATACCTCTACCAAAGCTCCTCTCAGGCTTCCTCTTCTCCAAGGAAACCCATCCCATCTTCTCCAATCTTTCTTCATAACTGAAGTTCCTCATTCCTGGAAACATTCTCATGTATTTTTTGCACAATGTCCAACTCCTTCACATCCTTCCTAAAGTGTGGCACTCAGAACTGGTTGGACCAGTGTTTTATACAAGTTCAACATAACCTCCTTGCTCGAGTACCATTAATGTCCCTATTAATAAAACCCAGGATACCATATGCTTTAACTACACTCTCAACATGTCCTGCCACCTTCATTGACTTATACACATAAACATCAGGCCCCTCTGCTCCTGCACCCTCTTTAGAATTGCACCCTTTATATTGTGTCTCCATGTTCTTTCCTCAAATTGGTTGGGCCCCCCCAACCAAGAGAAATCTGCCCAGCAACAGGCACGTGACGTAATCGCGCCCACCCCCTCCCGGTGACGTCATCGGGCGGGAGCCCGGATCTCGAGCTGTGGGCGGGGTCTCCAGTTCTCGCGGGATTATGCAGATGAGCGGCGCCATGGCTCCCAGGGCGATGGGATAGCGAGAGGGAGACGGGCCACACAAGATGGCGGACGCTAAACAGAAGCGGAACGAGCAGCTGAAGCGCTGGCTGGGCTCCGAGACTGAGCTCGAGCCGCCAGTCCTCAAGAAGAAAAAGACCAAGGTCAAGTTCGACGATGGCGCCGTCTTCTTGGCCGCCTGCTCAAGCGGGGACACGGACGAGGTGAAGAAGCTTCTGGATCGCGGCTCGGACATTAACTACGCCAATGTGGATGGACTGACCGCCCTGCACCAGGTGAGGGAGCGAGGGGTGGGGGGGGCAGGAGGCCGCGGACCGCCAGCAGGCCTGGGGAATCAGGCCGGGGGCCTTCAGCTCCATCACCGGGTAAACCATCCGTGGCTCGGGCGCCTGGGGAGGCGGAGATTGGCCGCCTAAACCCCCCCCCCCACCTCCCCAGTTCTCCACCCCCCCCGACCCCTATCTTCCCCCCACCCCTATCTCCCCAGTTCTCCCCCCCCCCACCCCTATCTCCCCAGTCCTCCCCACCCCTACCCCTATCTCCCCAGTCCTCCCCACCCCTACCCCTATCTCCCCAGTCCTCCCCACCCCTACCCCTATCTCCCCAGTCCTCCCCACCCCTACCCCTACCTCCCCAGACCTCCCTACCCCTACCCCTATCTCCCCAGTCCTCCCCACCCCTACCCCTATCTCCCCAGACCTCCCCCCACGCCCCCCTACCCCTATCTCCCCAGATCTCTCTCTTCTTCCCCCCTATCCCTATCTCCCCAGATCTCTCTCTTCCCCCCACCCCCCTACTCCTATCTCCCCAGACCTCCCCCCCCACCCCTATCTCTCCAGATCTATCTCTCTCTCTCCCCCCCCATCTCCCCAGACCTCCCCCGGCCTTCCCCCATCCCTTCCCTCCAGACACTTCCCCATAACCTTCCTCCCCCAGGCCCCTCCACCCAACCCCCGTGGGCCCCTGGCCCCTTTCTCCCCCATCTCTCCCCTCCTCCTCCCTCTTCCCCCCCCCCCCCCCCTGCCTGGGCCCCAGCCCCTTCTCCCCACCACCAACCTTCCATGGTCCCTCCCTCAACCCCTTCCATTTCCTATGGGCCCCCAGCCTACCCCACAACCCCATCCCAGCCCTCTCTCTCAATCTCCCACGCTCTGCTCATCACCCCCCCACTCGTCTCTTGGGGGAGATGTTAAGTTTGCTTTGGGTGAACGCAATGAGTGAGGCCCAGCTCTGCAAGGAGGAAGCTGATTTCTTGTTGGTCGCCCTGCCATCAGCTGGGCAAGAGCAATGTCTCTAAATGGAAAATGCCATCTTTTGCATGAGGGTGGGCCTGGGCAATGATGCATTGGCACTGCAAATTGAGATTGAGGAGGGAGTTTGTGGCATTTATGGATATTACAGCTAAGCTTTGGGTAGTTGAGCATTCCATGATCCCCCATTCTAGTTGTCTGAGCTTGCTTGCCAACATCACTGCCACAGTGGAGGCTGAAAACTGGGCTTTTCAAAGCTGCTGTGCTGAATTTGGGGGTGAACAAAGTCAGAAAGCTGAAAGTTCCCAGTCTGAGCGACAGCTCCTTCAACCACAGCTCAAACCATCTTGTTGCACTACAAAATAGGCTTATGAACTTGCAGCTTTTGTCTGATCTTAAAGTTTGCATTGCTAAGAGTTTGAGGCTTTCTTGGGTTGTGAAGGCTGTTGAAGCCTGTCAGTAAAGGATACACTATTGCATTAATTTGTTTGAGTAGATTGCCGCAGTAATATGTAATGTCACAGTTTCTTTTATTGACGAAAATGCTGTGATGGAGCTTTTTTTTCCCTGTGAAATTGCACTTACTTGAGCTGTATTGAAATTGTGCAAGTGGATCTCGTGCACTCTGCTGTGTTTCTGATGTCTACCATAGTTTGTCAGTTTGTTTTAGACTGTGGTAAAGGCTGTTCAATATGTGGTAGCTTTGCCATCTCTGAAGGATGATTTTAAATGTTAGATTTGTCCATGATGCTGAGAAATAAGCACTGAACAAACGAAAAGTCCTGTACTGACAAGGGATTGCTCAACAATCTTAATCAAGGTGTTTCAATGATGCAAAACGTGGCAGAAAAGCTGGAATATTTTGTAACTTGTCAGAGCTCTGAGATCAGCCGACAGCCTTGGAATCTCGCTAACTTTCATAGTATTTCAGATGTGTGCATTTGTCTTTTGTTGCTGACAGCAGTTGTCATTGTGTTCCTTGTGATCAAAGTTCATGTAAGTATTGACTTTGTGATCTCATCACAGGTACATTGAAAAATGTTCATTTTATTTGTATGCTGAAGGCTTACACTATTATTCCATGGTTAGTCATGGATAAAATTGGTTAGTGTTAATTAAGTTAAGGGCCAGGCATGTTTCATCTATGTATCATCTATTAACCTGGTTATGTAGCATATAGCTTATATGCTTGTGCAAAATTTGAAGTTTTACAAGCTACTAATCTTGTGACTGAATGTTCCAAGGCGCCTAATGTTAAAAATGTGTTGGACTTCCAAAACCAAATTGCCTGTATATTGTTCTACAGCACAGTCTTTTGTACCTGACATTCCAATGTGACAGCAGGTGTAGAATAGAGAGTAGCTCTTATCACGGAACACCAGATACATATGTATATAAAAATATACTAAGCATTTCCTTTTAAAGGTAAATGAAGCTTATAGTATAGGGCAATGAGATTCATAATATACACTGCATGGTGCCTGTTCTGATGATATCAGATGGGCGGATGCATTCCACCCTGTCATGCTTTGCAGTGTGCATTCCTGAAATGACAGACAATGGTCTAGGAGTGGATGCATTCTTTAACTGCCAGGCTTGAAATGACCTCTGATTGAGGATGCACGTTTTGTTGAAAAGTAGAAATGATAAGAAAGTACAAGAAGTTTCTGGTTTACTTCCATGTTAGAAATATCTAGTTGTTACTTACTGAAGTTCAAATGTACAGTTTGGGAGCAGATCTGTGAAATCATATTGTTTTGACTATCTCCTCGCAGCAAGAAATTATGACAGCAAATCTAATACAACGTCTTTTGTATTTCAATTCAATATTAGCTTTTCGGAAGAGTGCAATAAATCTAGTTTTGACCATCTATGCTATAGGGACATTTTGTTAGATACAGAGGTCTTTACTTTTAAATCTGAGAGGGGATTATGTTCCTGGTTAAATTTAGCCACCTTGCAATGGACTGAATTTCAAGGTTTCTGAACATTAGACACACCACCATCGGTCATTGGCAATTCCTTGTGTCGAGGATGAAACTTCCTGCAGATGGTCGGGTTGAGGTGAGGCGTCAGTGTTGGCCAAGGGTTCACAGATGGCACATGAGCCCTGTCCTAACCTTACAGGTTCTCCCACATTGACGATATCCGTTGCCGGCTGGTAGAAATGCTGACGGATTGTTGACTTGAGCAGCTGCCTTCCCTCTCCGTCTCTCCTGTTATTTTCTCTTAGTGGCTGCTATTGTTGATTGTGAGGTCTCGACACAATTTTTTTTTTGAATTGTCAGTTTGGTTGCATTTGGGTATCTGCTTCCCATGTGTCGATGCTAATTGAGCAGATCGTCATAGAGGCTTTAAGATTGTCCTTGAAATGTTTCCTTTGGTCCTGTGAACAGGTTCTGTGGCGTAGCTGAGCAGAGCACCTTTTTGGGTAGCCCTGAGTCAGGAATTCAGATAATATGTCCTATTCATCTCAGCTGAGAGATTATCACGGCCTTAATATTTGCTATGTCTGTGTCTTGGACACTTATGTATGTTTTTTGTCCTCCCACTTGACTTGCACTAGCCAAAGAATTGATGTTTTTTGAGGGCTTTGATTTGGTGTCTATAAGTTGTCCAAGCTTCAACATTGTAGAGAAGTTTGGGGAGAACCATTACACATTAGGCTTTAGTGTTGGATTTGATATGATTCTCAAAGTACACAATATAGCATAGGCTGAGCTAGCACGTTGAAACTCTTTCGAGTTATCAACAGTCACAGATTGCAACTCTTTCGAGTACAATCACAGTTCTTGGTTTTCCGGGAGTGGGACATGAACCCACAACCCTCTGATTCAAAGGCGAGGGTGCTATGAACTGAGCCACAGCTGACACCACGTTGAAGAGGAACACCACCAAATTCAGCATCAGCTTTTTCGACTAGGTAGGTTTCACAATATGGAAAGCCAGGGACATTTTCCAATCCTTCATATACTTTGCTGTGGATTGTCTCCTCATGTTTGAGCACAATTTTGTGTTTTTAAAAAATCCTTGAGGTATTTGATGAAAAGAGATGCTGTGGAACCTTTCATCTTGCACTTGTCAGGGCAGATGCAAAGATACCAAATTTCAAAGGGAGAAACAATTTATATTGCATGAGAAAAGGATGCTGACTGGTTGGTAAGTCGGACCTGATTGGTCGAGATGTTGCCATGGAAAATGCACCAGGGAGTTATTGTCCCCATGCTTTGTTTATTCAAAAAAGGTGCAATGTCTGGACATATTCCTTTTGCCTGCAGAGGACAGGTCCCTGCTTATGAACATATGCAGCATCTAGCAAACATAAGTGAGTTGCGTTGCGAGCCTGGCTGATTATCTTAAATTGGTTGTTAGTGTAATTAGCACACTCAGGATTGTTCAGCAAATACTGCCCATTTGCAGAATTAAATCTAATGTCAACATTATGTTCTGAGCTTTACAAGCACAGATTGGTTGAGTACAGTCAGTATTCTGCCCATTGCAAACAGCCGAAGGGACGTGCTGTTTGATATGATCCGCCAGTTGTTAGTACATATGACCGCTATAACTGGCATCACACTGGCACTGAGATTCATGGACCACATTGTTTATTTATATGGTAGGCAGAATGCCTTTTTTGGCTTGGAGGCAGCATCCTGTTAGTGAAAGCACCAGCACTACACACAGCCGACTTGCCAACCAATCTACACCTATTTCTCATGCAGTATAATGTGTTGTTCCCTTGAAATTTGGCATTCCTGTGCCTATCCTGATGAGTGCAACATGAAAAGCTTCATCATGTGTCTTTTTTCAGTAATACCAAAGCTCTATACCACCAAGTGATCATTTGATAGTTCGGAAAATGGGATTAAACGCACCATAATCAAAACATTCAAGCGAGTTTGCCATTTCCATGATGTTTCCAAGTTACGTTTATTAGATGAAATAATTTAATTAGATTGTGGAGTAGCTGTAGCACCATTGGATGACACTGATTTTTTAGTGGAAAAGTGCGCACTAATTTTTCGTCTTACCAAATTAATTTCAAAGCTGCATTTGAGCTGCCCAATTTTGATTATGGTGTGCATTAACACAAGACCGGCAGAAGCAAAAAATGCAGTAAGTCCCAGAGGCTTAAGTAGCTGGAGTTTGATTCCCAGAGCGCTGCACAAGTGCAGGTAAATGGTGGTGTCTATCTTGGAAGACAAATGAATAGTTTCCAAAAATACCAGTTTTGAAATTTTAGTGTGCAATCATGGTGTATTTTTTACCCACGCTTTACAGAGCTACGTAATTCATTTTTACTGTCTTGAGCAGTATGGTAAGTCGACTAGTTATACAGACACAAGCTCTAAAAGATACACCGCCCACCTTGGAGCAGCTGGTGGTGGTCAGCAAATACCCCTGCCACTTTTCACATTCCAAAGACGCATTTAATGAAAAGGTTTGCATACTAGGTTGTCTGGACTGATATCTCAGTGACTATTGCCAACCAGGGGAAGTGCTATCACGGTGAGCCAAATGTCACACTCAGCCCATGTCTTTGTTTCTTTTATCTCTCCTCCCCCTCCCAGCTTAATATTCTGTAATGAGCCTCTGAGGAATAAATGACAACACTTACTGCATTTGTGTTAGAGGATCACTGTCACATGGAGTTAGGATAAAGGCCAAAGTTTTCTGACTTGGACATGACTAAACTTCAGAATGATGTTCCTTTTGATTTATTTCGATCAGCTTTGATTCTCACAAGCACTAAGTATGATTAAGTCACTAGTTGGCTAAGTACATGTTGTGTACCACAGGCTATCAGCTGCTTGCCTTGTGCTTAAAGCCATAAAAATGATGCAAACAAAAAGACTTGCATTTATGTGATACTCTCCAGTCCCCAATTTTCTAATACTTCCCCAAGCACTTAATAATGAATTAGCCATGTTTGAAATGCAGCCGCTATTATGATGAACACAACAGCTAATTTGCACATAGCAAGATCCCATAAACTGATGATATGCGAGATCAGTTGATTATTTTGGTTATAATACTAGATCCTGCAGCAGAACTTGGCTAAATTGACATTTGTTGGATGTGTAAATGTATGCTTAAACTGGAAGTTAGTAGTAAAGCAGAACTTGGCAAAAACCAGATCGTTACAGAGTTGAACTCTCCCACTCAAAAGTGGGTTTCACTTCTGTTTTCATTGTGATAAGTGCTAAAAGTTTTGCCCCAGCTAATTCCTGTCTCTGGAAACTACTTACATTCCGTCAAATGCATTTTGTCTGTTTCTAAACATTGACAGTTTTTTTGTTTAGGGGGTGGGGGTGTGGAGCAGGGGCAACGCCTTAGATGGAGGTACAGGAAACTTGCTGGTGCTCAGCTCTTGGAAACCAATATTTGATACCTTTAAGTCTCAAAAGAATTTGAGAACCCTTAATTCTAAGGTTTATGCTCAGCAAGATGTTACTATACACTCTTAAGCAATTGTTGCATTCTATAGAAAAAAATGTTGACTGTGCGTTCAGGGTGTAGGTTGTCATCCATGGCTAACTGGATAGCCCACATCTGACATAAGGGAAAGCAAAATACTGCGGATGCTGGAAATCTGAAACAAAAACAGAAAATGCGCCCAAGGGCCCAACCACTCCTTTCAGGTGAAGCAACGCTTCACTTGCACCTCCTTTAATTTGGTCGACTGCAATCGCTGTTTCCAATGCGGTGGACTCTGCATTGGAGAGACCAAATGCAAACTGGATGACTGCCTTGCAGAACACCTTTGGTCTGTCTGCAAGCCTAACCCAGACCTTCCTGTTGCTTGCCATTTTAACACACCACCCTGCTCTCATGCTCACATGTCCATCCTTGGTGTATTGCAATGTTCCAGTGAAGCCTAATGCATACTGGAGGAACAGCACCCCATCTTCTGATTAGGCGCTTTACAGCCTTCCGGATTTAACATTAAGTTCAACACTTCAGACCATGGATTCTCCTCTATCCTCACTCCTTTTTTTAATCCCCTTTTTTCTATATTTTTATTCATTGCTTTATCCCCTTTTCATTCCCCCCTCTATCCCATTTCCTATCCTTTGTTACCCCATCACACCTGCGTCCCCCCCCCATCTCCAAAAGGGCCATCTGTCACTTGTTCCATGTTCTTTCACAAAATGCTTACCCTTGTTCTGCTATTATCTCATTCCGCTTTCTTACCTTTATGGCACTATTATCACCATTTTTTAGCCCTTACCACTGCCATTAACACTCCCCGTTGTCCTTTAGTTCATGACATGTTTGTCAAACTCTCCTTTATCCCCACCTATCGCTGGTCTTCTATCCAGCTTCACCTGCTCCACCCCGCCTTCAACAGTATAACTTTATATTTAACTTAATCACATTTCCACATCTTTAGCTCTGAAGAAGGGTCATACAGACTTCAAACGTTTACTCTGTTTCTCTCTCCACAGGTGCTGCTCGACCTGCTGAGTTTTTCCAATATTTTCTGTTTTTGTTTCTGAGTTAGGGGTTTTGAGTTAAAGTCCCACTCCAGAGACTTGGAACAGATAAATCGAGGCTGACCCTCCAGTGCACTACTGAGGTGAGCACATTGCCAGAGATGCCATAATTCAGATAAATAGCTAAGCTGAGGCCCTCCTCGGGTGCATGCCTCTGGAGTTTGGAAGAATGAGAGATGATCTCATTGAAACCTACAAAATTCTGAGGGTGCTTGATAGGGTAGACGTCAAGACATTTTTCCACTGGTTGGGGAGTCCAAAACAAGGCGGCATTGTCTCATGATAACGGCCAATAATTTAAGACTGAAATGAGGAGAAATTGCTTCACTCAAAGGGTTATGAATCTTTGAAATTCTCTTCCCAGAGGGTTGTGGATGCTCCATTGTTGATTACGTTTAAGGCTGGGACAGATGGATTTTTGGTGTGCCAGGGAAATGAGGGATATGGGGAGTGGGGGGGTGCAAAACTGAGCTGAAACCCACGATCAGCTGTGATTGTATTGAATGGTGGAGCAGGCTCGACAAGCTACGTGGTCTGCTGCTGTCCCTGTTTCTTGCATTTTGGTGATGTTAAAGAACCAATGTTACTACGTCAAAGAAATGAAGGGAGAGTTCCCTAACATCCTGGGCCGATATTTATTCCTCAACCAACGTTGCAAAACTGGATAATCTGAGCATTATCACACTTTTGTGGGAGTTTGCTGAGTGCAAATTTGCTGTCTCACTTCCTAAATGACAACAGTGACTTCACTTCAAAAGTACTTCCTTTTTACTGCCAAGTGCTTCTGGATGCTCTAAAATCATGAAAGGTGCTATAAAGATGCAAATCTTTTCTTGAATATTTTTGCTACCAAACATACAGTAAAGCCAAGTTTGGAAGAACAGAATGCTGCAATATAGAAATTGGGCTGTTAAACTCATCACATCTGTACCAGTCAGGGCTTACATGAATGACATGGTTTTGGTTGTGGGCTTGCTTGGTAACGTAATGTGATGTTTTCTGAGTGTTCAAACAACACAAAATATTTGAAAACATTATGGTTAATCTAAGGGCGCTTTTTTGAAGTGAACAGTCATTTTCTGCTTACAAACTTGAGTTAGGAGAAGGCCATTCAGCCCCTCAAGCCTGCTCCACGGTTCAAAAAGATGATGGCTGATTTGATTATGGCCCCCGCTCCAACCTCCTTCCTACCCCCTATAACGTTTGACTCCCTTGCAATCGGGAATTTCTCTTAGTTGTAAAAATATTCAATGACCCTGCCTCCATCACTCTTTGGGACAAAGTATTCCATGGACCCGTGACCCTCAGAGAAAAAATTTCTCCTCAGACCAGCCATAAATGGAAGACTCCTTATTTTTAAACCATGTGGCCTTATTCTAGTCTCTCCCATAAGGGGAAACATCCTCGCAACATCCATCCTGTCAAGTCCCTTCAGAAACTTACATGTTTCAATAAGGTCGCTTCTTATTCTTCTGAACTCTGATGGATACAGGCCCAACCTGACCAAGCTTTTGTCATAGGATAGTGCCCTCATTCCAGGAATCAGTTTGCATGAACCTTCTCTGAACTGCTAATGTCAATATATTCTCCCTTAAACAAGGAGACCAAAACTCTGTACACTCTTCCAGACTACTTGGTGGTCTATCCTATACCCTACACAACTGTAGCAAAACATCCTTACTTTTATATTCCATTCCCCTTGCAATAAACAACATTTTTTTATTCATTCATGGAATGTAGGTGTTGCTGGCTAGGCCAGCATTTATTGCCCACCCCTAATTGTCCTTGTTCAGAGGGCATTTAGGAGTCAGCTGCATTGCTGTAGGTCTGGAGTCACATGTAGGCCAGACTCTAAGGATGGCAGATTTGCTTCCCTAAAGGACATTAGTAAGCCAGATTTTTTCGACAGTGGTGGCATGGTCATCGTTAGACTTTGAAGTCCAGGTTTTTATTTGCCATGGTGGGATTCGAACCCAGGTCACCAGAGCATTACGCTGGGTCGCTGGATTGCCAGCCCAGTGACAATACCACTTTGCTATTGCTTCCCCCTTTGCCTTCCTAATCACTTGCTGTACCTGTATATGAGCTCTGATTCATGTACCAGGACACCTAGATACCTCTACTTCAAGTTCTGCAATCTCTCCCCTTTTAAATAATATGCTGCTTTTTTATTCTTCTTGTCAGAGGGCAAGTTCACATTTTCACACGTTATGCTCAATCTGCCAAATTTTTGCCCACTCACTTAACCTATCAATTTCATTTCCCTTTGCAGACTCCTTATGTCCTGTTCACAACTTAATTTCCTACCTGCCTATCTTTGTGTCATCAGCAAATTTGGCAACCATACATTTGGTCCCTTCATCCACGTCATTAACGTTCTCCTTGCATTTGATGGGTTACGTTTCCTAGTGTTTGAAACCTTTAACAAAACAAAATTGATGTAGACCCACAAAAATCTGACATGTGGCACGAGAGCAGAATGCGAGGGCTGGCCGCATGTGGCCACACTGCTCTGTGCTTGTCCCCACAGTGAAGTACAGTAGGCCTGAAGCTTGGCATGGGCCAGCCAGACCTGCAGGAGAGAAGACACATAGATGTTGCAGGTACATTACATATATGAAGTTTAATTTCATTCAGATTTGTAAAACATTTCTGTGTTTAAATGCTATGTGTAGTTTGGTGCTTGAATTTTAATGGGACTTATTTATGGAGCAGTAAAAACTTAAACCAAAATCTAATTACTTTGTTTTAAGTGGTCTGCACAATGCTGCAAAATTGCATTTAAGAAAAGCTTTAGATGGCAATGGATATTTTTATTCCTTAACAGCATTTGAAACAAAATCTTTCATAACTTGACCACTTTTTTCAAATGCATAGAGGAAAAAATTTTATTGCAGATGGTTTAGTTGTCTACTAACTGAAAATGGAACAAAAAATCTATGTATATTGATAAATTAAATTTTTAAAACTGTATGTTTGAGGATTTAAACTGTGATCCAGAATTTTAGCTAGGAGAAAATGTACTTCAGTTTCAACATGGAATGTGTGCTTGGGTTTGATAGTTAATTTGATTTAAATTTGTTTTGATGAATGAGGCTTAGTCTGTACAAAATTCAAAGGTGCCGCTGACTTGCCTTTTTTAGGGTATAAGACAGTGCATTCGTGCCACCCTTGAATCTGCATGATTACATTTGTTCTAGACCTGCACTTTTCTTCAAAGAACAGTCTTGAACCTTGGCTACACACTTAAGGGAAGAATATAGCAAAGGGGATGATTGGTATGTTTATCTGCTTGTTGGATTTAATATAGTTAACACACAGTTGTGGAAATAATTAGCACACAAAGCAACCAAACCTTGCTTTGTAGTGAAATAATCTATGAAGCACACCAGTTAGCAGGTTCTAAGTAAGTACATATAGTCCGTTGTCTTTAAGAGCAGCTTTAAGGCGAGTTTACATTTCTGCAAAATGGTAAGAGTTCTGTTTCTGAGTGAGGAATTTGTGTGCTTGATCACCTTGTATATCATGTACCCCTTTTATATCTCATGCCTGAGGTGAAATCGGAATTTTTATGTCCCTGACTAAACTCTAAATTTCGTGTTTTAACCTGACTTTGTTAACCCCTTCAGTTTTCAAGCAATTACTATTAACTGTTTTGAATCATAGATCCCCAGCTATCTTAACAAGACTGCTTTGCATAAATGAATAGATGTTTCTCAGTCGATTTCAGAAGATATCACCATTTGCACATTTGTGCCCATCATACAAAAAACTTGAGATAGTGAATCATGCAAACCTTTCACATCAAAGTGGGTTGGTGTTGTTGAGTGAAGGACACAAGCTTTGGATATTTTAAATGAAATTAGAAATTCAACCTTGGCTGCACAGCCCTTTAATCAGCGTACCTGGTGTCATAATATCCTTGAAGCTTTGCATTGTTAAAATTTATGTTGCTTTGTATTTCCTCATTGTAGTAAACTCATCTGGCATAGTTGGCTACTTATTTTCAGCCTCCTATCTGGGGAGAAGTAGAGGAGCTGATTTCTGCAGGTTAGCGGAGTCGCTTAAAGAACTGACTGCAGGTTGTAGACTTCATGAAGAGGTACTTCACCATCATGATCAGGACCTCTGGTTTATGATGACATGTGGGATTTCCTGGAATGTTTGTGTTGAGATTCTGTCATTCCAATCACTTTCTTTTGTCAAAACTGCATATTGATAGCTTTACTATGGTGATGTTTGATCTCTTTGGAATGTAACTGATATCAGCTTTGTTGGATGGACAGGGGTCAGGTGTTTCAGCCCTGGAAAAACTCGTAATGTATGCAGCATTTACTATTATTCCATAGAACTCAGTGGCAAGTTGTTTTCATGTTACCACTGTTTAATTTGGAGTTCAGGAGAAGCGTGTTCAGGAGAACCCGATGTTTGCACAGTTGTATCTGGCTCAGTTGTTCTGGTGGTTGCCTCTGTGATCCACAAAGCTGGGGTTTCTGTTTTTGGGACATGATACACTCATTTGCCGCCACTAATCTCTCAGTATCCAAATTTATTAGTGTAAATATAAAAGCAGGTCATGCTAATTATCTGAAGCTTGATTGCCTGATTTAGAGAGTGGGCAGGGTGGGATGGAAGTACATAGATCAGAATTAAATTGGGAATTGTGATGCCAGTGGTCTTATCTTGGTGAGCAGACGTATTAGGCTTTCAGCCTCCGCTTGGTAGTAGCACTTTCATCTCTCAGTTAAAAGGTCATGGGTTCAAGCCCTACACCAGAGACTTGAGCACTTGATCAAAGCTGACACTTAAGTACAGCATTGAGAGAGTGCTGCATTGTCAGAAATTCTGTCTTATCAGATCAGTCAATAAACCATGGCTCCGTGTACCTTCTCAGCTGGATGTCGAGGATCCAACAGCACTATTTGAAGAACAGAAGAGGGATCCTGACTCCTTGGTCAATACATAATTAAAATATTAGCTGGTCATTAATTTGCATTTGTTTCTTCAGCCATCAGCAAAAGTGCACCATATATAGCTAACTCATCCTCAACAGATTTGATTTACTGCATGCCCATCATCTTAGGCAGATGCCAGCAATGACGATGAGTAATTAATTTACTGTGTGCAAGTTGGCTCCTGCCGTTTCCTGCGTTATAACAGTGTCTACACTTCAAAAGTAGTTCATTGGCTGTGAAGTGCTTGGGGACCCCTCAAGAACTCAAAGTTGTATTTAAATGCATGTTTGTTCTTCTAAAATTCTAAAATGCTTATGTGTTTGGGAAAACAGGCTCCGGACCCCTATCTGGTGCCCCAAAATCCAGATGGACTCAAAATCTGGCTACATTCTAAGCTGGTGCCCTGGGTAGTAATTTGAAATTGGTACGCAGTGTACTTCTTTGAGCTGCTGCTTTGTTTGGTGGTGCTACCAATTCCTGCTCGGTTCAACCACTGCTCCTTATGCATATGAGTGTGTCTCTGTAATTTCAGTCTTTTTTGGCCCTGTTTTTTTTTTCAAAATCATGTAGAAAAGGCCGGCAGGAAGTCCTGTGGCTGGCGGGAGTGCCAAGACGATTTGTTGCTGAGTATTAAGCAGACTTAGTAATATGCGAGAGAAGGATGCCTCAGTGAAAAGATTGAGTGAAGGATATGGTGGTGTTACATCGACCATTAATGATTTGAAAAAGCAAAAGGAGAAGTTACTAAAACAAAAACAGAAGAGTCACACGGACTCGAAATTTTAACTCTGGTTTTTTTTTCTACACAGATGCTGTTAGACCTGCTGAGTTTTTCCAGCATTTTCTGTTTTTGTTTCAGATTTCCAGCATCCGTAGTATTTTGCTTTTATTTTAGCGAGAAGTTACTTAAATTTGATACTGACGGTGATGTTCCAAAATTAATGGACATTAGGAAAACACTCGATCAGTCAAAGACTGTCCATGTAGACAGTGTTAATAGAGTGGATCAGGCAGTGTCGAAGCAAAAAATATCCATTGGATTGCTTCATTATTATGGCCCAAGCAAAAGTGCTCCACGAAGAGTTAGACCTAACAACACCATGTGAATACTCATCAGGATGGGACTACAGATATATGAAATGTCATGCAGTATGTCTGCTGAAAGTTTGCAGCGAAAAAGCTTCAGCTGACCATGAAGCTGCAGAGGCATGCTTGAATGAATGCTCCACAATAATGTTGGAAGAAGGTTTAACAGCATAGGAATTGTGCAACACTGATGAGACCTCGTCATATTGGAGATATGTTCCCAGGAAAACCTTGGTAACAATGGATGAGTCAGTACCAACAGGATTCAGAGATTCTAAAGGTGGCACAATATACTCAGATGTTCAAGTGTGCACTACCTGTGGCCAACACCAAGAACAATGGGATTATTTGAGAACAAGCCAAGGCTGGCACCAATGATCTTTTCTAAAGCTAATTGGAGTCAAATTACAGGTATGTAGCTACACACAGGTATAAATTGCTTGTTTTTGGCAAAAGCCAGAATCCTCTGGCTTTCAGGGGGGAATCAGGGTTTTTCCTGCTGTTTATAAGGCCACTAAGCATCTATGGATGCCGAGACAAATTTTCCTTGACTGGTACGAAAGCTATTTTTTCCCTGAAGCCAGGGCTCATTGTTGGTGCCTGACTCTTCCTGGGGACTGCAAAATTGTGTTACTCCTTGTTGCATGCCCTGATGCAGAACTCCTCATCAAAGACAATGTTTTCAGAGCTTTTTTGCCCCGCAACCGTATGTCCCTCATCAACCCATGGGCCAAGGCATTCTGTGAGCATTCAAGACCAGGTACAAGGCTGAATTCCTGTTTGAAGATTGTTTGAATATTGACAATGATGCTCTGGTTCACCTCCAACTCTTAGACAGTGAAATATGCGACATGGTCATGAATAAGAAAAAGAGAATGAGAGTGATGATGATGGCAATGAAATTGGTGTGTTCGATGAACAGGAAAAGTGCCTATTGACAGGTGCATAAGCATTATGGAGGAATTGATTCATGGGATGGAGCAGAAGAGCCTCATTACAGAGCAGCATATAATGTGGGTCTGCAAGATAGAAGAGGTGTTCCTGAAAGAAAAGCCTAAATATTTGAAATAACATAAGCTGCAGGACATGTTTAAAAGAATTCTGACAAAGCATCAACCTTCAACTTGGACTGACAAGTGGCAAGTACCATTTGCGCCACACAAGTGCCAGGCAATGACCATCTCCAACAAGGGAGAATTTAACCATCACCCCTTGATATTCAATGGCATTGCCATCATTGAATCCCCCACTATCAATATCCTGGGGGTTAGCATTGACCAGAAACTGAACTGGACTAGCTATATAAATAATGTGACTACAAGACCAGGTCAGAGGCTCGGAATCCTGCAGTGAGTAACTCACCACCTGACTCTCCAAAGCCTGCCCACCATTCACAAGGCACAAATCAGGAGTGTGATGAAATATTCTCCACTAGCCTGGATGAGTGCAGCTCCAACAACACTCAAGGAGCTCGACACCATCCAGGACAAAACAGCCCATCTAGAAGGACAAGGGCAGCAGATACATGGGAATGTCACCACTGGAGGTTCCTCTTCAAGTCATTCACCATCCTGACCTGGAAATATATCACCATTCTTTCACTGTCGCTGGGTCAGAATCCTGGAACACACTCCCTAACAGCACTGTGGGTGCACCTACACCACAGGACCTGAGGTGTCAGCTGTGGCTCAGTTCATAGCACCCTCGCCTTTGAATCAGAAGGTTGTGGGTTCATGTCCCACTCCCGGAAACCAAGAACTGTGAATGTACTCGAAAGAGTTACAATCTGTGACTGTTGATAACTCGAAAGAGTTACACCACAGGGCCTGCAGCTGTTCAAGAAAGCAGCTCATCACCACCTTAAGGACAGTCAGGGATGGGCAGTAAATGCTGGCCTAGGCAGTGATGCTCACATCCCATGAATGAATTAAAAAAAAATCTGACAGGCCTTCATTTGGAAGTGGGAAAATGGATGGTTTGATAAATAAACCCTTTTTATTCTTTATTTTTCATACTTGTTTTGTGTATTTTAAGTACATTGCACATGCGAGGCTGAGGACCCAAAATCCCCAAATCCATCACTTGTCCGATTCCCATCTTCCCAGCTACGGGGTCCAATACCTGTATGCTTCTTTATGATTACATTAGTCGATTAGGATTCCCTGGAGCTGAAGTTGAAACATTTTCTCCATCTGTAAAATAGGTTCATACATGAGATTCAAGACTGAAGTTTAAAGCCATGTTCTACTAATTTGCTTATTTCTCCAGTTGCTGTTAAGTTTTGCAGAAGGATGTACTTACCAGTAGAGCAATATGGTAAAGAGCAGGACATTAGAAACATTTCATTTGAACAGGACAAGCAAGTAAAAGAGAAATACAGGTGCAAATAGGACCAAGTTGCCTGGGATTCAAAGACTAGATTGCCTCAACTCCAGACACATGACCAAAGGGTCAAAGATTCGAAACACCTATATTAAACATCATTGGTAGGGTGCATACTTTGGGTTCAGAGTCACAAGCTTCATGATCAATTTTCCTGGTCATGCTTTTTGTCTGCATGTCCCATTTGTAAATTGTTACTTCAATATTTCTCATTCAGTTTTGCTATGCTAACTGCTACCATGTAGTCACAGGCTTTGACCATTGGCCAGCTCTCTGGAGTGAGATTCTCTGGCCTGTTCGCCCCACAATTCTTGCCAGTTTATATATCAAAAACTCTCATTCTGTGGGCAATACCAAGGAAAATTTACTAGTTCGTGGGGAACAAGGAATCATACCTTTTTTTTAAAAAATGTGCTGCCGCCTGTCCTCTTTACAAATGTTAATTGGTCAGATTTTGTTCAAATTTGTAACAATTGTCAATTTTTTCTTATCAATTTTATTGGTACATACTATCTAAAAGTTCAATTTTTATGGCATCAAGACTGTGCATTAGGAACAATGTGCAAATTTGTAACCTCTGCAGCTTGAACCCTAACTTAGTCCAACTCACTCATCACCCCTATGCTCACTGATCCACATTGGCTCCCAGTTAAGCAATGCCTTGATTTTAACATTTTCATCCTTGCTTTCATATCCCTCCATGGCCTTGCCCTTTCTTATCTATAATCTGCTTCAGCTCTCAGGTGTCTGCGCTTCTCTAATTCTGCCCTGATTTTGATTGCTCCACCATTGTCTTCAGCTGCCAGGGCACAAAACTCTGGAATTCCCTCTCTCAACCTCTCCGCCTCCCTACCTCACTTTGCGATCACTTAAAATCTGCCTCTGACAAAGCTTTAGGTTATCTGCAGTAATGTGCCTCAGTATCAAATGTTCCTGTAAAGTTCTTTGGGACTTTGGTTATGACTAAATATAAGTTGTTACACATTATTATCTCTGATAGATGATGACATCAGAATCAGATGACTTCGTGATAAAATGATGTAGCTTATGGAATTTTGTAGGCCAGTCTGAGAGGAAGTGAAAGAGATGAGTTGATATAATGCTAGTCCTGTGTGCTATATCAGAATTGAAGTGAAGCATCAAAGGATACGCAAGTTGAGGGGAAGGGCGAGGAGTGGAGTTCCCTAGAGCATGGAGTTCATTTTGGCTGATAAAGATCAGGGAGGGGCAAGAGTAGTTAGCCATAGGAAGAGGATTTGTAAATGCTACAGCTATGTTCTGAAGTTTAGTACTAATAAGTATAGGCTATGCATTTGTCATTTGTGCGTGCTGCATTTGGCTCCTTGTCTTCAGTATCCAGTTTTGAAATTCACCTAAGACTGTTTTCCAAAATACTGCTTGACCATAGCTTGCCTGTTTCCATTTAAAGGTTTGACCTACTTAAAATTTCAGAAATTCCACAGCCAAAGATTTCAGTCAAATTTTGCAAAGCATAATCTCAATGACTTTAGAATATTTAAATGTGAACTAAACTCGCACGTGCTTGTAGATTGTGCTGAAATGTATCTACAAGTACTTGTTTCTCGTGTGAGGACTTGAGTTCTCATAATGGTATGCTTTGAAAATCCTTCACCTTCTACATACGTCCCTAGAAGATATAGAATATAAATTCAAGTTTGCAAAATTGCAGTGGGATGCATACTGTCTGTTTTAAATTGACTTCTTATGGTCTCCAATAAATTGCATGCAAGCCTTTGAGACCTGAAACAAAATCAGTTCAGTTTGAAATAGATGTTAGCTGTTTGATTTTAAATAAAGATGCTTGTATTTGTTTCAAATGCTGACTTATCCCACAGTCCCCACATATTTTTATAATGTCTCACTGAGCTGGAAAATAAGTCATCTCATTCTGATGTCCATGATGAGCTTAATTTGATTTTGACGTAGAACTTCAACATTTCCAAATGACTGTGTTGTATAAATGTTTCATTTATGGTTGTAAACAATATGTTGCTTTCAAAACATATCACAAAAACGACTTGGTTTAATAGCTGATCGGTTACTTGTGTAAAGCCTTATATGGGTGATTTATTTTGAATCTGTTTACGTCATGTAAGTCTGTAATTAAACTATGTAACCTTTCCAAGAACGGTAGTTTTATGATGGGAAGTGCTACTGGCAGAGTTAGCAATGCTGTGGACTTTGACTTGCGCCTATGCAAAGCAAAAAAAAACTCAAACACAAACAAGTGCTGGAAAAACTCAACAGGTCTGACAGCACCTGTGGACAGTGTTAACGTTTCGAGTCCGTATGAATCTTCAGAACTAAAGCGAAGTAAAAATGGTGAAATATATACTGTTTGGGGCGGGGTGGGGGGAGGAGATCAAAATAGGCTAAAAAGTGGGAATAAAACAATGAATAAAAATGGAAATAAATTTTAAAAATAATAAAAGGTGGGAAAACAATATATAAAAATTTTAAAATAAATATTTGAAAAAAGGGGTGAGGATGGAGGAGAGAGTTCATGGTCTGAAGTTGTTGAACTCAATATTCAGTCCGGAAGGCTGTAAAGTGCCTAGTCGGAAGATGAGGTGCTGTTCCTCCAGTTTTCGTTGAGCTTCACTGGAACATTGCAGCTGGCCAAGGACGGACATATGGGCATGAGAGCAGGGTGGTGTGTTGAACTGGAAGCGACAGGAAGGTCTGGGTCATGCGGGCAGACTGAAGGTGTTCATGCTGGAGTTGGCGGAAATGGCAGAGGATGATCCTTTGAATGCGGAGGCTGGTGGGGTGAAAAGTGAGGACAAGGGGGACCTTACCATGCTTCTGGGAAGGAGAGGAAGGTGTGAGGGCAGACGGTGCAGGAGATGGGTCAGACACGGTTGAGGGCCCTGCCAACCACCGTGGGTGGGAAACCTTGGTTAAGGAAGAAGGAAGATATGTCAGAAGCACTGTTTTGGAAAGTGGCATCATCAGAACAAATGTGACGGAGGCAAAGGAACTGAGAGAATGGGACGGAGTCCTTACAGGAAGCAGGGTGTGAGGAGTTGTAGTCGAGGTAGCTGTGGGAGTCGGTAGGCTTGTAGTGCATATTGGTGGACAGTCAATCACCAGAAATTGAGACAGAGGTCAAGGAAGGGAAAGGAAGTGTCAAGATGGGCCATGTGAAAGTGATGGAGCGGTGGAAATTGGAAGCAAAATTAATACATTTTTCCAGGTTCAGACAAGAACATGAAGCGGCACCAAAACAGTCATCGATGTACCGGAGAAAAAGTTGTAGGAGGGGGGCCTGAGTAGGCCTAGAACAAGGAATGTTCCACATACCCCATAAAGATGCAGGCATAACTGGGGCCCATGCGGGTACCCATAGCCACACCTTTTATTTAGAGGAAGTGAGATGAGTTTAAGGAGAAATTGTTCAGTGAGAGAACAAGTTCAGCCAGACGGGAGGAGAGTAGTGGTGGATGGGGATTGTTCGGGCCTCTGTTCGAGGAAGAAGCGGAGAGCCGCCAGACTATCCTGGTGGGGGATGGAGGTGTAGAGGGGTGAAGAAGAGGTGGTTGGGGCCAGGGAACTGGAAATTGTTGATATGATGTAGGCGATCAGAGGAATCACGGATGTAGGTAGGAAGAAACTGGACAAGGGGAGAGTGAATGAAGTCAAGATTGGAAGAAATGAGTTCCGTGGGGCTGGAACAGGCTGACACGGTCGGTCGACCGGGACAGTCCTGTTTGTGGATTTTGGGGAGGACGTAGAATCGGGTTGTTGGCGTGACATCGGCTGTCTCAATTTTTCTGCTCCTCTCACCCACTCTAACCTGTCTCCTTCTGAACTTTTGTGTTCTCAGGTCCAACCCTTACTTTATCAAACCTGCCACAAGGGTGGTGCTGTTGTTGTCTGGCATACTGACCTCTAACTCGCAGAGGCTGTCCGCCAACTCTGACACTTCCTGCTACCTCCCTCTGGACCATGACCCCACCATCGAACATCAAGCCATTGTTTCCAGGACAGTCATTGATCTCATCTCCTCTGGAGATCTTACCCCCACAGCTTCCAACCTCGTAGTCTCCCAACCTCGGGCAGCCCACGTTTACCTCCTCCCCAAAACCCACAAACAGGACTGTCCCGGTAGACTGATCGTGTCAGCCTGTTGCTGCCCCACGGAACTCATTTCTTCCTATCTTGACTCTGTTTGCTCTCCCCTTGTCCAGTCTCTTCCCACCTATATCCATGATTCCTCTGATGCCCTACATCATATCAACAATTTCCAGTTCCCTGGCCCCAACCGCCTCCTCTTCACCCCTCTACACCTCCATCCCCCACCAGGATGGTCTGATGGCTCTCCGCTTCTTCCTTGAACAGATGCCTGAACAATCCGCATCCACCACCACTCTCCATCTGGCTGAACTTGTTCTCTCACTGAACAATTTCTCCTTAAACTCGTCTCACTTCCTCTAAATAAAAGGTGTGGCTATGGGTACCCGCATGGGCCCCAGTTATGCTTGTGTCTTTATGGGGCCAATGAAAAGATCAAGGGCAGGTAAGAGGCCAGAGGGAGGGGTCCAGGTAGAGGGAGAATACTGGAGGTGGGTGAATGGATCAGTTGAACAGGGGGAGGACTCCTGTCCAAAGAAGTGAGCACAGAGATGAAGGCGGTGGAAGAAGAGTTCAGCATTGAGGTGAGGGTGTAAGGGTATGAAACTGAGCCCTTTGCTGAGTACAGAACATTCAGTCTCAGAGGGGAAGGTCAGGGGCCATGGTGAATACACGGCAAGGGCTGGGATTAGAAGACGGGATGGGGTCAAAGGGACAGGAAGGAATGGAGGGTCCTGGATGGGCTTTGGTATCAATGAGTTGTTGGACCTTGCGTTCCATAGCACCTGAAAGAAAAAGACAAAGTTTATTGTTGAGGTGTCGGATGAGACGAAGAATAAAATGAAACTGGGGGCAAGGACAGCTTTGAGATAGGGTGAGTCGGTGCTGCAGGAGGGAGAGATCGAGTGTTTTCATATGGCGGCGTATGGCACTGAGTGTGGATCTCAGGATGCGGCAAGAACAGCAGCTTGAGGAGATACCTGTAATCCTGGGTGGATTCAAAATGAGGGATGGAACTTCAGTTGGAATCCACGTGGAGTAAGTCGGAGACAGAGACAGTCACTGAGGAAGGAAATATGGCGGTGAAAGCGAGTCTTAGTAAACACCTTGTCAAGCCCCAGGAGGAAATTGGAACGCAATGAAGGTGAACAGGGCAAAAGAGACAAGCAGAAACCCTGTCGGAGAGAAGAGCAATACTTCTGAGCAATACTTCTTCAAGGTAGGCATTCCTGGAAGAGAAGTGGCAGTTAATTAAACACTAAGTTAAAGGCAAAATACTGCGGATGCTGGAAATCTGAAACAAAAACAATAAGTGTTGGAAAAACTCAGCAGCTGTGACAGAATCTGTGGAGAGAAAGACAGAGTTAACGTTTCGAGCCCATGGCTCTACTTCAGAATTAAAGAGAAGTAAAAATGGTGAAATATATACTGTTTAAGGGGGGTGGGACAGATGAAGCTGGATAGGGCAGCGATAGGTGGAGGCAAAGGAGAGATTGCAAAAAATGTCATAAACAAAAGGTCGAAGGGGTGTTGATGGTGGTGATACTGGCTAAAGGATCAAAAAAAACTCTAGTATATTCACAACAGTACTGTGTCTGGCTTTGGCCTCCTTACTTAAGGAGGAATATACTTGCATAGGGGACAGTTCAGAGAAGGTTCACTCATCTGATGCTTGGGATGAAGGGATTGCCTTATGAGTTGAGCAGGTTAGGTCAATGCACTCACTGAAGAATGACACATGATCTTATTGATTGAAGAAGCAGGCTCAATGGGCCAGATGGCCTACTCCTCCTTTCTGTTTAGAGCTGTTCTGACTAGACTGATGCTAAAAACATAGCTGGCAACATCTATTACTCAGTCATTTTCAAGTTGTCACTACATGTGCTTCAGTGCATTTCAAATTGTACTAGATACAGGCGTAGAGTTGCACCCTTCCCCCTGCACACTGTCCCCCCCCCCCCCCAAAAAAAAAAAAAAATTTCTTGCTGCTTTGCCCCATCTTTGGCAGCTGTACCTTTGGCTACTTCAGCCCCATGATCTGGAATTGAAGTCATATTGGTACATATTCAATGATGAAGCATCCATGACCCTCTGGGGTAGAGAATTGCAAAGATTCGCATCCCTTTGAGTGAAGAAATTTCTCCTCATCTCGGTCCTAAAAGACTGGCCCCTTATCCTGAAACTGTGCCCGTGTTCCCCCGAATCCCCCGCTAGTGAAAACACCCTCGGTGCTTACCCTGTCAAGCCCCTTCAGAATTTTGTACCTTTCAACAAAATCACCTCTCATTTCTCTTATCTCCAAAGAATATGGACCTGGTTTACTCCACCTCTCATCATAGGACAACCCTCTCATCCCAGGGACCAATTTAGTGAACCTTTACTGTAAGGTGTCCAGTGCAAGTATATCCTTAAATATGGAGACCAAAACTGGATGCAATATTCCAAGTGTGGTGTCATCAAAACCCTTTGCAGCCAGTGTCTCGCTTCTTCTCATAGCTTGCATTCCTACCTAGCTTTGTATTGTCAGCAAACTTAGGCGAAGAGACAAAGTAATGTTTCTAAGTAATTTAATCTAGATTTATAAATAACTGAGTCCCCAGCACTGATCCTTGTGGCACTCAACTAGCCACAGCCTGCCAACTTGAAAATGCCCCATTTGTCCCTACTCTTTGCTTCCTGTCTGTTAACCAATTCTCTACCCCTGCTAGTATGTTGCCCTCAGTCCGTGAGCCCTTATCTTGTGTATTAACCTTATCAAATGCCTTTTGGAAATTCACGAACACAGCATCTGTTGGTTGCTGTTAATTTACGCTAGTAGTTATTTCCTCAGAAAACACTAAATTTGTCAAGCAAGATTTTTCTTGCATTATCATGTTCACTTTGTCTGATCATACTATGATTTTCTGAATGTAGTGTTAAAACTTCTTTATTAATGGATCCCAGCACTTTGCCTATGACTGTCAGGCTTTCATAGGCAAACAGGCCTGTAATTCCATGTTTTCTCTCTCCCTCTTCTCTTGAATAACAGTGTTACATTTGCTATATTCCAATCTTCTGGGACTGCTCCAGAATCAAGGAAATTTAGGAAAATGATAACCAGTGCATTCACCATCTCTTTTACAACCCAAGGACGTAGGCCATCAGGTCCTGGGAATTTTTTGAATTTTAGTTCCTTAAGTATCTCTAGTATTTTTTGTCTGCTATTAATTACCTTAATTTCCTCACTACTTTAATCCCTAGGTGACTCTCTATTTCTGGTATGTAATTTGTGTCCCTCAAGCACCTATCCAGTTTCCTTTTTGAAATCATTCATTGTCTGTGTTTCCACCACCCTTGTAGGAAACGAATTCCAGGTCTTTACCACTCGTGTTTTAAAATTAGTGTTCCCAACGTCACCTCTTGCCCAAAACTTCAAATCTGTGCCCCCAAGTCCTTGTCCCATCAGCTAGTGGCCAGCTAATGAACAACTTGTCCTTGCCTATCATGTCATAATCTTGCACACCTCTATCAAATATCCCCTTGCCTCCTTTGCTCCAAGGAGAACAATCTCAGCTTCTCCAATCTAACCTTGTGGCCTTGTACCTCATCCCTGGAGCCATTCTGGTAAATCTGTTCTGCATCCAAGGATCCTCACACCCTTCCTAAAGTGTAGTGATCAGAACTGGATGCACATCTTCAGTTGTGGCCTAACCAGAGCTTTATACAGATTCAGCATTCCCTCCCTCAACCTCCATCTCCCTTTCCCTATTAAAACCCATTTCTTTGATAGCTTTTGGTCACCCCTTTTAATATATACGTTCTTGCCTTGACATCTATTTTTTGATGGCATGTTTGTGTTAATGGTGCGATATAAATACAGGTTGTTGTGAGTGAGAAGGCAGTCATGAGCTCTCAAAACAGCTTGGGTTTTAATGTGCTTGAGAGCCGGACTGAGACCAAAGCTGTGAATTACACACTCGCTGATTTTCTGAAAATGGTTTACCAATGTAAAACTGGGAATGTGACTTCAGCATAATCTAATTTAGTAAAATGTCTCTCAGTTACAGTTGTGACCGTTTTTTCAAATCATTCTGGGCATTCTTTTAAAATGAACAATTGCCTTTTGAACCCAGGTTAGTATATGTTGGTGATGGAACTATTGAGTGTGCGATTGGCTTGATGGTCTAATGAATGCATTCCAGTATGACCTAACAAAACTGTTGGTCAATTCAGGAAGCCTTCTGGATTGGTTAGTTTTATAAATGACTTCTTATGTGGTATGCTGCCAGTGTATCCCATGAACTTTGGCATCTTATAGTCCTGCAGCCTTGTGATTTTTGAAGCTTTGTTTCTTGCCAAAAAAGCATGGTGGAGATTGCTTGTGATTCAATAAATTGTATCACAGAAACATGCCATTCAGCCCATCATGCCTGTTCTGTTAAGATAAAAACAAAGTACTGCAAATGCTGGAAATCTGAAATAAGAACAGAAAATGCTGGAAAAACTCAGCAGGTCTGGCAGCACCTGTGGAGAGAGAAGCAGAGTTAACGTTTTGAGCCGAAACATTAACTGTTTCTCTCTGCACAGATGCTGCCAGATCTGCTGAGCTTTACCAGCGTTTCCTGTTTTTACTGCAGATGCTGGAAATCTGAATTATTTTACTTTTCTCCTTGGAATTGTTTTTTCACCACTTTATTACGTTGAGCACATCTTAATTTGTACCGAAGTTAGACTTTACTTTGTGTTAAGTGCACCACTGTGACACAGGTTGTGTGTCACTTGGCTTGAGCTTGCTTGAGAGTCTGGAGACCAAATCAAGTTCTGTCATTTCCATGCGAACTGTTGAAAGGTCATGAGGACTCGAAACGTCAACTCTTTTCTTCTCCGCCGATGCTGCCAGACCTGCTGAGTTTTTCCAGGTAATTCTGTTTTTGTTTTGGATTTCCATGCGAATGTCTGTCTGAATCTACTTATGGCCTCAAGTGGCAAAGCTAGGTGTGATGGTCACCTGAATTTGTTTCCTTAACGTCTAGGTTTTAGCATATCTTATTTCCTTATTTGCAATCTGCTCTACAAGTTGAAAACGTCACCTGAATGTAATGACGCTGTATCAGGTTTAACCAGACTTGCTCATCACACTGGTTCTTTGAAAGCTGTACCCTGATTTGCTCTTCCCTTTGAACATATCTGAAAAAAAGTAATGTCAGTTTTTGGATTCCACCAGATTTGAAAATTCCTCTGTTTCTTTCGGAACAGAGAAGGGTAGAGGCAGCCAGTACATCTGTGAACATTCTGTACTTGAAAGTCTGAGTTGCCAAACCTTAAAGATTTGGTCATATGTGAAGCTTTTTTGTTTCTCGCGTCATCAAGTTGCATTGGTTGTTCTGAGCTTTTAACTCCAACAAACCAGTCTTTCTCAGCTAAAAAAATCGTGATACTGACTGGAGATAACAAAAGCCAATGTAGGTTGCCCCATAACTATGGTGTGTTTACTGCTGCTGCAGCTTGGATGCGACGCAAGATTCCTGGCAGTTGATGGTAAACATGCATGCAGTATCCCAGTTTGATGCAACTTTTAAAAATAAACAGCTGTGGTGGGCGAGGAAGCTTCTTGAATTTCATAGCTTTTAATGTGACATCGGTATGGGTGCTCAAGTATGGTATGAAACTAGCATTTTTAACTTCATAGTCTCATTCACAGCAGCTTTGAAGCATTGTCTAAAATATACAGGTTTACTTGTTTGTAGCATCCATCCCCATCATCATTGGCACAGTGGCTGCTGTACCAGATAGTCAATCTCCAGAATGCCCTGCAGCAACTTACCAAGATTATTTTGATAGGGATAAGAACAAAGTACTGGAAATACTGTGGAGAGAGAAAAACAGTTGATCCTTTGAGTGGAATATGAATTGTATTTGACTTGAAACGTTGACACTCTTTCTCTCTCTGTACAGATGCTGCCAGATTTGCTGAGCATTTCCAGCACTTTTTTTTCCAGATTTCCAACATCTGCAATATTTTGCTTTTATTTTGATTGCTCCTTTCTCACACATGAATGACAAGCTGGCAACAATGTCACAGGAATCTTCTCCAAATCTCACACAAACCTCACTTAGAAACATAAGAAATAGGAACAGGAGTAGATCATTTGGCCTCTTGAGCCTGCTCCGCCATTCAATAAGATCATGGCTGATCTGCTTGTGTTTTGACTTGCGCCAGATATTCCTGTTCCTCCATTGTCACTGGTTCAATATCCTACAATTCCCTATCTAACACTATTTTGGGAGCAACATTACAACAAGAACTACAGTGGTTCAAAGCTGAGGCTCACCACTAGCTCCTCTGGGTAACTGTGGATGTGCAACAAATGTAACTTTATCATTGCCTGCATCATATGAACAAACGTACAGCAGAATGTTTCCTGAAAACTGAAATTTGAATGGGTCTGTGGCCGGTGGTGAGGGAACACAACAGGGAAAAACCTGCTTGACCTTGTACTCACCAATCTACCTGTGTTATATGCATCTGTCCATGATGGCACATTGGTAGGTGTGATCACTGCACAAACCTTGTGGAAATAAGTCATGTCTTCACATTGAGGATACCCTCCATGTTGTGTGACACTGCCATTGTGCTAATTAGATTTTGGTTAGATCTAGCAACATAGAACTGGGCATCCATGAAGTGTTGTAGGCCATCATCAGCAGTAGAATTGTACTTGACCACAATCTGTAACCACATGGCTCAGCATATCCCCAACTCTACCATGATCATCAAGCCAGGGAATCAACCCTGGAAGCAACCCTGGTTGAATGAAGAGTGCAGGGGAGCATGCCAGGAGCAGCACCAGGCATATCTAAAAATGAGGTGTCAACCTAGTGAAGCTACACCACAGGACTACTTGCATGCCAAACAGCAGAAGCAGCACACAACAGAGCAAAGTGATCCCACAACCAATGGCTCAGATATAAGCTCTGCAGTCCTGCCATATCCATTCCTGAATGGTGGTGGACAATTAAACAACTAAAAGGAGGAGGGGGCTCCACAAATATCCCAATCTTCAATGATGGGGGAGCCCAGCACATCAATGCAGAAGACAAAGCTAAAGCATTTGCAACCACCTTCAGCCAGAAGTGCTGAGTGGGTGATCCATCTTGGCCTTCTCCTGAGGTCCCCAGCATCTCGGATACCAATCTTCAGCCAGCTTGATTCACTCCACCTGATATCAAAAAATGGCTGAAAGCCCTGGTATTGCAAAGGCCATGGGTCCTGACAACGTTCTTGCAGTAGTGCTGAAGACTTGTGCAGCATAACTATCTGAGTCACTGGCCAAACTGTTCCAGTACAGCTACAACACTGGAATCTACCCGGCTATGTGGAAAATTACCCAGGTATGTCCTGTACACAAAAAGCAGGATAAATCCAACCTGATCACTTACTGCCCCATCCGTTTATTCTCAATCATCAGCAAAGTGATAGAAGGTGTCACTGTTGCTATCAAGCAGCACTTGCTGAACTGGTTGGAGTCATACCTAGCACAAAGGAAGATGGTTGTGGTTGATGGAGGTCAATCATCTCAGTTCTAGAACATCACTGCAGGAGTTCCTGAGGGTAGTGTCCTAGGCCCAATCATCATCAGCTGCTTCATCAATGACCTTCCTTCCATCATAAGGTTAGAAGTGGGGATGTTCACCATTCGTGACTCCTCAGATACTTAAGCAGTCCATGTCTAAATGCAGCAAGACCTGGACAGCATTCAGGCTTGGATTGGTAAATGACAAGTAACATTTGTGCCACACAAGTGTGAGGCAATGACCATCTCCAACAAAAGACAATCTAATCATCTCCCCATGGCATTCAGTGGCATTACCATCACTCAGTCCCCCACTATCAATATCCTGGGGGTTACCATTGACTGGAAACTGAACTGGACCAGCCATAGAGAGACTGTGGCTACAAGAGCAGGTCAGAGGCTGGTAAGTCTGACAATTTTCCACATTGTCAGGTAGATGACAGTGTTGTAGCTTGGCCAGGGGCTCAGCTAGTTGGTGAGCACAAATCTTCACAACTGCAAAAATGTTGCCAGGGACCATGGCCTTTGTGGCAAGTAACTTAACTGACGCCCCAAAGCCTGTCTACAATCTACAAGGCAGTAGTGTGATGCAATACTGTCCACTTGTCTGGATGAGTGCAGCTCCAACAACACAAGAACTCAACGCCATCCAGGGCAAAGCAGTCCACTTGACTGGTGCCCCATCCACAACCTTAAACATTGTCCCTCCACCACTGATGCACACTGGCAGCAGTGTGTGTACCATCTACAAGATGCATTGCAGCAACTCACCAAGGCTCCTTCGACAGCACCTTTACAAACTCATGATCTACCTAGAAGGACAAGGGCAGCAGATGTATGGGAACACCACCACCTGCAGGTTCCCCCTCAAGCCACATACCATCCAGACGTGGAACCAAATTGCCATTCCTTCACTGGCTGGGTCAAAATCCTGGAATTCAACACTGGGTGTACCTATACCACATGGACTCTAGCGGTTCAAGAAGGCAGCTCACCACCATGTTCTCAAGGGCAATTGAGGCTGGCTTAGACAGTGCTCCACACACGCTGTGAAAATGTAAAAAATAAATTGGCATTCACCTTTTTGTTAAATTAGTCTCTCTGATCTGTCTGCTTTTTGGCACCAAAAAGTTTAGTTTGTTAGCCTGACAGATTATTCTTGGGTCACTATCTCAAAGTGGAAGGGATTCAGGCGCACTCAGCATCACGCTATACTGCACGATGCACTGCAGCCAAATGGGCTTAAATCTGTTTTAAAAGAAATTGTGATAAATAGACTTAATTTTCAGATTTTCTCGGTCCTTTGATAATGAAGGGCATGACAATGCTTATTTCTGTTTCTAATACTGCAAGCACATGACACGCATTGACTGAGCTGACCCTGAAAAAAGAAAAACTTGCATTTAAGTAGTGCCTTTTATGATTTGGTGGGGGGGGGGGGGGGTACCAAAGCTGTTCCAATTAATGAAGTACTTGAAGTGTAGTCACTGTTACAATTTTGTAAATCTAACTAATTTGCACACAGCCGAGCTCCAGCAAGGGGAAGTATGATAATAACCAGATAATCTCATGTTGATTGTGGCCAGAATGCCGGGGAGAAGTACCCTGCTCTTCTTTGAGATATTTCTTTTTACGGTACACCTGAGAGGGAGGACAGGGCCTTGATTTAACATCATGTCCAAAAGCCAATACCTCAGACAGTGCAGCCACTGGAGTGTTGGCCTAAATTTTGTATTTAAGCCTCTGGAGTGAGACTTGAGACCACAACCTTGTGAGCCAGTGAGTGTGCTATCCACTGAGCCTATGCCTCCCAGACCTGGAAATATATCTTTAATCCTTCACTGTCACTGGGTCAAAAACCTGGAACACCCTCCCAAAAAAGATTGTGGGTATACCTACATCATGCACACTGCAGTCATTCAAGAAAGTGACTTACCACCATTATTCCAAGGGCAGTGAGGCATGGGCAATAGAATGCATGCAATGTCAGCAACACTTACATCCCCGGATGATAAGATAGAAAATCCTATTGCAGTATCAAAATGATTGGCACACTGCAAATTTGGCTCTGGATAGAAATTCAGTTGCTACATATATTTCAGAGTCTGATTTAAAAGTAATTTACAAATGTGTTGAACACACTAATGGGTTTATAGCACTGTTCTGGAAAGGGCATACATTATCCATAATAGCATAAGGAAGACTGGATATATTTGGTTCCATCTCAGTTTGCAGAATCTGTTGCTTGTTTTTGCCTTTGGCTCCAATCCTGGCACCAAAATCATGTTTGTCTTTTTAAAAAATGTGACTGGAAAATCTTGGTTCAATATGTCTGCTTCAGTTTAGGAGAGCAGAAAATTTATAGATAACCATGAGAATCAGTTGGGGCTCTTCATACACATTTTCAACATGTTGTGAAAGGTTTTTAAACCATACAAGCTGCACAAATCAGTGAGAGTAAAACTAACAGCAGTTTCACTGTGACTGGTTTCTCTACAAACTGAATCAGCAAAAAGAATGTCTTGCAGCTTCTATTTTGTGTGACTGGACCATGGTATTTGTTATCCACTGTATACAAGATTGTGCTAGAAAAAGGAAGTCCTGTCAGGACAGGAGTGAAAAGGGACATAGCCAAGCAATGTCTGTGGCTTAACAGAGTAAAACTGCTGAATGAACAAATAACTACATAATCCTAATGAAAGCGAAGGGGAAGATAACATGGAAGCTAGCCACCCCAGCTCAGAGCCGCCGAAAGTGCAAGCTGCTGCTGTGCCATGATACATGGCTTGGGGTAATGGTACCGAGGTCCATTTGAATTCCTAGGCAGTTTTACCAATATGAAAAGGTGAAAGTTAAAACAAGTAAATGTTTTTCATTTAAAATATGACTGCGGAATGGTTCAATGGCAACTCTAACTGTGACACACTCTTCACCGTTCTGAAATGTAATGCTGTGGACTGCAGTAGTTCAAGAAGGCAGCTCACCACCACCATCACCTCAAGAGCAATTAGGGGTGGGCAATAAATGCTGGCCTAGTCAACGACGCCCACATTCCATGAATGAATAAAAACAAGTCAATGCTGACCACAGGCATAGAATTTCAAATTGAAAAGTGGAACACTGTTACACGTTTCTCTAAATTATGGTGTCTGAAAAATTTGCACTTCAGCGTAAAATGGTTTAAGTCTGTCCCAGGGAACTGTCCATAATCCAAGCCTAACTGGTGTGCCATGTAGACCTGTGGAATGTTACGATGTCACACTGGTGTAAGAAAGAAATTGCATTTATATGGTGGCTGATCATTCCAAAACCCTTTGCACAATGCCATGGAACATTTTAATGTCCGCCTGAACAACCACACAGGGCCTTGGCTTAACAGGAAGGCAATGCCTGGAATTGTGCTGACACAATCAGCCAGGATAATGTGCTCAAGCCCACTGTTTTAAGATTCAGAAGAGAATAATGTATACTGAACCAAGCTGGTAACTTGCAATCATGTTGTAGTGCACAGCTCAGCTTGGTGTTGAAGCACATCACTAGAGCAGGAGTAGGAAAGGTTTATATCTGAACTTGAATCAGACCAGTGTCCCATAACTAAGGGCATAAATACTGACCATTTAAAAAAAAAAACTGATTCTAAGTCAGAAAACAGTGTAGAAATCTGTGGCCACTGTTCCACCATATGCGAGCTTTGATCATTGTTTATCATCTTAAATTGTGCAGCATTACGATGAGAGTCATAGAGGTCTACAGCACAGAAAAAGGCCCTTTGGCCCATCGAGTCTGCGCCGGTCAAACAAGTACCTAACTATTCTAATCCCATTTTCTAGCACTAGGACCATAGCCTTGTATGCCATGGCATCGCAAGTGCACATCCAAATATTTCTTAAATGTTATGAGGGTTTCTGCCTCTACCACCCTTTCATGCAGTGAGTTCCAGATTCCCAATACCCTATGGGTGAAAAAAATTCTTCCTCAAATCCCCTCTAAACCACCTACCCCTTACCTTAAATCTATGCCCCCTGGCTATTATTGATCCCTCCACCAAGGGGAAAAGTTCCTTCCTGTCTGCCGTATCTATGCCCCTCATAATTTTATATCCCACAATCATGTCCCCCCGTCAATCTCCTCTGCTCCAGGGAAAATAACCCCAGTCTTTCCAATCTCTCCTCATAACTAAAACTCTCCAGCTCAGGCAACATCCTGGTAAATCTCCTCTGCACTTTCTCTAGTGCAATCACATCCTTCCTATAATGTGGATTCCAGAACTGCACGCAATACACTAGCTGTGGCCTAACCAGCATTTTTTACAGTTCCAGCATAACCTCCCTGCTCTTATATTCTATATCTCAGCTAATAAAGGCAAGTATCCCATATGCCACCTTAACCACCTTATCTACCTGTCCCGCTACCTTAAGGGACCGGTGGACATGCACACCAAGGTCCCTCTGATCCTCGGTGCTTCCCAGAGTCCTACCATTCATCATGTATTCCCATGCCTTGTTTGTCCTGCCCAAGTGCATCACCTCACACTTATCCGGATTAAATTCCATTTGGCACTGATCAGCCCATCTATATCCTCCTCTAATCTAAGGCTATCCTCCTCACTATTTACCACCCTACCAATTTTCGTGTCATCCGCAGACTTAATAGTCAACCCTCCTACATTCAAGTCTAAAGAGTTGATATAAAAGCTGCAGGTTTAACTTTTACACAAGTGAATCAGACCAAAATGAGTTCGAGATGGAGCTTCGAGATGGATAAATGATGAAGACCAGGAAGCTCGGCCCTGTCTGTGCTTGTTTAGCAGTTGACAAAATGTCCCACTCGGGCGAATAAAATTTAATTGACATTCCTTGTCCATATTCAGTTTGGTTTGTTTTTAATGTATGACAGACATGTTTGAAGGACTGGATAGCCTAATCCTCTTGTTCCTTCAGTTCTTGAGGCATTTGCTTGAAACTATGTTGTCATCAGGTGAGACCAAGGTAAGTCTCGGGCCCTTTGGTTAAATAGGGGTGGGATGGAGAGGAATTGGAGGAAAACAACATTTCTCAAAAGGAGAAATTCATGATGAAGGAATTGCACAGATCCCACTCCAGCAGATCAGATTCAAGCTTTGCAGTCCTGCCACATCCAGTCTTGAATGATGATGGGTAATTAAAGAACTCACTTGGGGAGGAGGCTCCACAAATATCCCCGTCCTCAATGTTGGTGGGAAGCCCAGCGCATCAGTGCAAAAGATAAAGCTGAGGCATTTCCTACAATTTTCAGCCAGAAGTGCTGATTGGATGACCCATCTAGGCCTCCTCTGGAGGTCCCCAGTATCTCACATGTCAGTCTCCAGCCAATTTGATTCACTCCACGTGATATCAAGAAACGGCTGAAGGCACTGGATAGTGCAAAGACTATGGGCCCTGACAATATTCCGACAATAGTACTAAAGACTTGTGCTGCAGAACTTGCTGCGCCCCTAGCCAAACTGTTCCAATACAGCTAAAACGCTGGCATCTACCCAGCTATGTGGAACATTGCCCAGGTATATCCTTTACACAAAAAGCAGGACAAATCCAACCCGGCCAATTACTGCTCCCATCAGTCGACTCTCAATTACCAGTAAAGCAATGGCAGGGGTCATCAACAGTGCTGTCAAGCGGCACTTGCTTAGCAATAACCTGCTCACTGATGCCCAGTTTGGGTTCCGCCAGGGACACTTGGCCCCTGACCTCATTACAGCCTTGGTTCAAACATGGACAAAAGAGCTGAACTCCCGAGGTGAGGTGAGAGTGACTGCCCTTGACATCGAGGCAGCATTTGACCGAGTGTGGCATCAAGAAGCCCTAGCAAAACTGTAGTCAGTGGGAATTGGGGGGGAAAACTCTCCAGTGGTTGGACTCATACCTAGCATAAAGGAAGATGGTTGTGGTTGTTGGAGGTCAGTCATTTCAGCTCCAGGACGTTACTGCAGGGTAGTGTTCTCGGCCCAACCATCTTCAGCTGTTTCATCAATGACCTTCCTTCGATCGTAAAGTCAGAAGTGAGGATATTCACTGCTGATTGCACATTGTTCAGCACCATTCATGACTCAGATGCTGAAGCAGTCCATGTTCAAATGCAGCAAGACCTGGACAATATTCAGGCTTGGGCTGACAAATGGCAAATAACATTTGTGCCACACAAGTGCCAGGCAATGACCATCTCCAAGAAGACAGCCATCTAACTATCGCCGCTTGACATTCAGTGGCATTACCATCACTGAATCCCCTACTAACAACATCCGGGGTGGGGGGTTACCATTGACCAGAAATTGAACTGGATTAGCCGTATAAATACTATAGCTTCAAGAGCAGGTCAGAGGCTAGGAATCCTGCGATGAGTAACTCACCTCCTGACTCCCCAAACCCTGTCTACCATCTGCAAGGCACAAGTCAGGAGTGTGATGGAATACTCTTCACTTGCCTGGATGAATGCAGCTCCAGCAGCACTCAAGAAGCTTGACACCATCCAGGACAAAGCACCCTGCTTGATTGGCACCCCATCCACAAACATTCACCCCCTCCACCACCGACGCACAGTAGCAGCAGTGTGTACCATCTACATGATGCACTGCAGGAATTCACCAAGGCTCCTTAGACACCACTTTACAAATCCACAACCACTAGCATCTAGAAGAACAAGGGCAGCAGATAGATGAGGACAACACCACAACTCCAAGTCACTCACCATCCTGACTTTGAAATATATCGCCGTTCCTTCACTGTCGTTGGGTCAAAATCCTGGAACTCCCTTCCTAACTGCACTATGGGTGTATCTATGCCACATGCACTGCAGCGGTTCAAGAAAGCAGCTCACCACCACCTTCTCAAGGATGGGTAATAAATGCTGGCCCAGCCAGCAAAGCCCACATCCCATGAATGAATAAAAAAAAGATTTTAATCAAATTTCAAACTGCTAAAATCAACAGCACAAATCAATTCTGGAGACTTTTTTTTTGTATTTTGTCCTTGCTTTGACTTTGTGCCTGAACGCTTAATTGATGGTGCAACTTATGAAGAGTGCTCATGAACTGAAGGTGTACACAAGTGGCTCATTACTATTTATATTTATCACCAACAAGCTGTTAAGCGTATGAGGTGTCCAATTGATTGTCCAAAGCCTGTGTTGTCGAGCGCATGGAGTTATTTTTATCACTGACAGTGGAGGAGCAGGTTCCCATTGCATAACTTTTACTTTGCTTTACCAGTGACTATTATTGACAAAGCAGGGTGCATGAAAGCAGCACATTGAAAACACCCGACTTGCCACATCAAGGCGAGTAGAAAAGCAGCTTGTAGGACCAGGAACCAATTACAATGGCCAAGTGAGGAGCATCTGCCACCTCCGTGCTTAAGGCTGCTTCATAGGCCCCCAGAACCATTTTGCAACATGACCAAAGTTGCAGAAATGGGCTTTTAGAGTAGAAGGCGAGGTTATAGTAGCTTCCTGCTTTTTGAGACCTTTAAATAATTGGACAAGAAAAGTCATCAGTGAACCCGCTGACTGCCAAATCCAACTTGAATACACTTTGAACAATAATAAACTATTTTCTTTTAATTAGCTATATTCATTTCTAGTAATCAACACCTTTGGAAAAAGTCAATGGAGCAGCTTTTACTCCAATGTTTGTGTAGTTGCAGGATTTTGGAGTTTTGTGTGTTACTGTTTTTTTAAAGCAGTCAGATTACACTTAATGTTTTGTTTGGCTGTATTACAAAACTTTAAGTCCGTTTGACCACGAGCTATGTCGTGAAACAGCAATCTTTTGTAATATTGGTTTTGCAAATTAATGTTGTTTTTAATTTGCTAAAAGCTGGGGCAAAGATTTTGTACAGAGTTTGTCTGAAAAGGGATACTGTAGTTTGGTACTATAATTCAGTGATGGGCAATAACTTCCTGTTATTGAGCTGAAACATGGTTGTAGTAAGGGGCTGTTAAGTGTAATTTCCTGTGCAAGTCTTGGTTCAGCCAGTGACTGCTAAAGCTGCTCATTTCTATTTCTTCGGTCCATTTTTTGAAATCTGTGGCAGAATCGAATCTTGTCAGTTTTGTACAGATCTTCTGTACATTAAGTGGGTTCAGTGCCAAGTTGCCCTTAGTGTAAAGAACACTTCTAAAGTGTGAAACTGAAATACAATAGAGGGTTTTCTTTGAAACTGTATTGAAATGGCATTTCATTTGCATTTAAAGCATAACTGCAGATTGGTCATCTTATCCTTTTTTTATAAAGAAGGAAAACCCAATAATTTCAGGATACATGCATGCACACAGTCAATGACTTTGTAATTCATTGTGGGCATGCAGAGAAGACTTGCACTGACTGCCCAACCCATTGTCATTTCTTCATTACAAAGCTGCAACAATGGATTATGCCCTAATATCCTAATGTTATAGGCTGTGTGGGAGCAAAATAGCTTGAGGCTTGAACTTCTCGAGTCAGCTATGCATTGTGGTTAAAGACCTGCAGTTTATACTTGACAGGGAGTTGCCTCTCTGACCATGTTCACCATCATAAGTTGGAGCATAGTGATGTAGAAATTGCTGAAGTCGGTATGTGAATATGTTCAACTGTTTTAATTTCTGTCACAGTTCTGCTACTCTTGTGAATGTCTGCTGAGGGCTGATAATCTCATTGAGGGAGTGGCCAGCGGTTATGTTGAGACCCAAATGAATATGAATGACAAGGTGTAATTTAGTAATCTTATCATTTCAACTGTATACATACAGCTTGTTGCACAGCTGGAAGCAGTAGTCCCTCTGATTACATTCCTGTAAGGCACAAACATGCAAAGGGAAAGGTAAATCAACTGTGGTTAACGGAAGAAGTTAAAGATTGCCTTAAATCGAAGGAAATGGCTTATAAGGTTGCCAAAAAAAGTGATAAGCATGAGGATTGGGAGCAATTTAGAAACTAGCAAACAAGGACCAAGAAACTGATGAATTAAGAGAAAAGAGAATATGATTGCATACTAGCGAGGAACATAAAGGCAGACTGCAAAAGCTCCCTTAGGTATGTGAAAAGGAAAAGATGAGCTGGGACAAATGTGAGCCCATTACAGGAGAATTTATTGTGGAGGTAGGGAAATGTAGAGAAACCAATAAGTTAACTTAAGTCTGCCTTCATGGAAGAAGATAAAGAAAATATATCAGAAATACTATGCAACCAAGGGACTTGTGAAACTGAGGAACTACAAGAAATAAAGAGAGAGTACTTGAAAGGTTAATTGGATTGAAGGTTGATATGTCCCCTGGACCAGATGAGCTTCATCCCAGAGTGTTGAAGGAGGTGGCAAGAGATAGCGGATGCATTGCTGGTTATCTTTCAAAATTCTATAGATTCTAGAAAGGCTCTTGCAAACTGGAAAGCAGCAAATGTAAACATGCTATTTAAGAAGGGAGGAAGAGGGAGAATGGAGAACTACAGACCTATTAGTCTGATGTCAGTAGTAGGGAAAATGTTAGACTCTATTATGAAGGATGTGATAACTAGACATTTAGAAAGGAATGGTAAGATTGTGCAGAGTGAGCATGGATTTATGAAAGGGAAATCATGTTTGACAGACTTGTTGGAATTTTTTGAGAAGGTTACTTGTAGCATAGATAAAGGAGAATCAGTGGATGTGGTGTATTTGGATTTTCAGAAGGCAGGTTAGTAAATAAAATTAGAGCGTATGAGATTTGGGGAAATACACTAGTATGTATCGAGAATTGGTTTGCAGAGAGTATGAATAAACAGACCCTTAGGATGGTAGGCTGTTACTAGTGGAGTACTGCAAGGATCAGTGCTAGGTCCACAGCTGTTCACAGTCTGTAATATTTACAAATTTGCTATTGACACGAAACTGGGTGGGAACGTAAGCTGAGAGGAAGATGCAAGGAGGCTTCAGGAGGACTTGGACAGGCTAAGTGTTTGGGCTAGAACATGGCAGATGGAATATAATGTGACTTAAGTGTGAAGTTATTCACTTTGGTAGGAGAAACAAGGCAGGTTATTTCTTTTAAAAAAAAACCAAAAATACTTGGAAAAACTCAGCAGGTCTGACAGCATCTGCGGAGAGGAACACAATTAACATTTCGAGTCCGTATGACTCTTTCTTAAATGGTGAGACGTTGCGAAGAGTGTGTGTCCAAATGGACCTGGGTGTCTTTGTTCATGAGTCACTAAAAGCTAGCATGCAGATGCAGCAAGCAATTAGAAAGGCAAATGGTATGATAAAAGAAAAATACTGCACATGCTGAAAATCTGAAACAAAAACAGAATGCTGGAAAAACTCAGGTCTAACAGTATCTGTGGAGAGAAAAACAGTTAACATTTTGAGTCCGTACGACTACTTCAGAGCTCTGAAGAGTCATACAGACACGAAACGTTAACTCTGTTTTTCTCTCCACATATGCTGTCAGACGTGCTGAGTTTTTGCAGCATTTTCTGTTTTTGTTGTTGAAGGCAAATGGTATGTTGGTCTTGGTCGTGTGAGGATTTGAGTGCAGGGGTAAGGATGTCATTCGGCCCATCGTGTCTGCTGCGCCATTCAATGAGATCATGGCTGATCTGATAATCATCAATTCCACTTTCCTGCCTTTTCCCTATAACCCTTGATTTCCTTACTGATTAAAATTCTGTCTATCTCAGCCTTGAATATACTTAACAACCCAGCCTCTACAGCCCTCTGGGTAGATTCCACAGATTCACTACGCTCTGAGAGAATAAACTCTTCCCCATCTCTGTCTTAAATGGGCGACTCTTTACTCTGAGATTATGCTCTCTGATCCTATCTCTCCCACAAGGGGAAACAACCTCTCAGCATCGACCCTATGAAGCCCCCGAAGAATCTTATGTTTCAGTAAGATCGCCTCTCATTCTTCTAAACTCCAATGAGTACAGGCCCAACCTACTCAACCTCTCCTCATAAGAAAATCCCTCCATACTGGGATCAACTTAGTGAACCTTCTCTGGACTGCCTCCAATGCTAGTATATCTCCCCTTAGATAAGGGGACCAAAACTGTTCACAGTATTCTAGGTGTGGTCTAACTAGTGCCTTGTAAAGCTTCCCTTGGAGAAAAGAAGGCTGAGAGGAGACTTGATGGAGGTATTCAAGATCCTGAGGGGTATGGACAGGGTAAATAGTGAGAAATTGTTCCCACTCAAGAGAATGTCAAGCACTAGAGGACACAGATTCAAAATAATTGGCAAAAAGGTTAAAAGTGATGTGAGGAAAATTTTTTTCACTGAGTTGTTGGAGTCTGGAACAAACTTCCAGAAAGGATGGCAGAGGCAGGCTTGAATCGAGATGTTCAAAAGAGAATTGGATTGCTACCTGAAAAGACAATGTGCAAGTGCACGGGGTTAAGGCAGGGGAGTGGGACTTGGTGGAATGCTCTTTCAGAGAGCCAGTGCAGACTCGATGGGCCGAATGGCCTCCTGCATTATAAAGATATCTTGATACTGTGAAATGTTCCACACTGTGAACCCGACCGACGATATTAAATTGGTTGTCAGCGTAACTCTTAGCACATTGAGGATGCAAATGTTGGCCAATTATGGAATCGCAACTAATGTTGGGCACTCTGTTTTGAGTTTTGCCAGCACAGGCTGGTTGGGTATGGTCTGTACCCTGCTTGTTGCGAACAGTGGCTGAGATACACTGTTTGATACAATCCGCCAGTCTTTGGGGCATACGGCTTAGATGCCTAGCATCACACCGGCGCTGAACTTCATATACCACATTACTCGTTTGTGTGATAAGTAGAACGTCTTTTTGGCTTGACAGCAGCATCCTGTTAGTGGCGAATACTACTTGTGTTGTTATTGCATAGCAGCTGAAACAGCTAGCTTCACCTGCTGCTCAAATTTTTGAGATACCCTACCCTTCCAGGGTAATCCGAGGTAGACTGGGCACTTTTAAGGGCCGAAAGTGATATTCACTGAATTTATGAACTCGCGCAGCTGAGTTCAGCTTCAATGACACCCTGTATGCCCAAAGAGATGGCCTTGCCACAGGATGATCTTGAGGCGCAGCTCCCGTGAACATCTTTGTTGTGTTTCATGAGAAACGTGTCTTCGATGGAATGACAACTAATCTCCTACCTCTTGCGTATTTCCGATATGTGGATTATACATTTGCTATATTTAAATCTGCAGCTGCTTCATATAATAATTTCCTTACATGTCTTAATGAGCTCCATCCTGCTTTCAAATTCACCTATGAAATGGGGCAGTCAAATGAACTCCCCTCCCTTGACATACCAGTTGAGAAATCTGCCAGGGGATTCTCTACCGTGGTCTACTGGAAGCCTGCCTTCACTGGTCAGTATACAGATTGGGATTCTCTCAGTTCCACCCTCAGTAGGATTGGTCTCAATAATGGGTGAGCCCAGCACATTAGTGCAAAATACAGGGATGAAACATTTGCAAACCTGTTGATCAGAAGTGCTGAATGGCTGATTCTTCAAGGCCTTGTGCGGAGGTCCCATTATCATAGATGTCAGTCTTCTGCCAATTGTATTCACTCCACATATCAAGAAATGGCTGAAGTCATTGAATACTGCAAAGACTATCGGCCCTGGCAACATCCTGGCTATAGATCTGAAGACTTGTGTTCTAGAATTAGCTGTACTTCTAAGCCAAGCTCTTCCTATACAGCTACAAAGCACTTGTGCCTACCCCACAATGTGGAAAATCTCCCAGTTATATCTTGTCCACAAAAAGCAGGACAAATCCAATACGGCCAATTACTGTCCCATCGGTTCACTCTTGATCATCAGCAAAACGATGGAAATTGTCACTGAATCCACTGCATGAATAAGCAATAGCCTGGTCACCAATGCTCACCTTGGGTTCCCTCAGAGCCACTCTGCTCCAGACTTCATTACAGCCTTTATCCAAACACACTTTATCCTTTATCCAGGCAAAAGAGCTGAATTCCAGAGGTGAATTGGGTGACTGTTCTGGACATCAAAGCAGCATTTGACCATGTGTGGTGTCAAGGAGCCCTGGAAAAATTGAAGCCAATGAGAAACATGGAGAAGCTCTGCACTGATTGGAGTCATACCTAGCACAAATAAAGCTGGCTGTGATTTTTAGAGGCCAAATATCTCAGTTCCAGGACATCGCTACAGGAGTTTCTCTGAGCATTGCCCTAGGCCCAACCATCTTCAGCTACTTCATCGATGACCTTCCTTCCATCATAAATGGAATGACCACTGCTGATTGCAGTGTTCAGTATCATTCACAACTCTTCACATACTGATGCATGCAGGCACCGATCACGTCAAGACCTGGGCAACTTTCACGCTTGGACTGACCAGTGACAAGCAACATTTATGCCACACAAGTGTCAGGCAATGACCACCTTCAACAAGAGAACCTAGCCATTTCCTTTGACAGTGAATGTCATTATTGTTGAATCTCCTAACATCAGCATCTTAGGGGTTACCATTGACCAGAAAATGAACTGGATCAACCAACTAAATACTGTGGCTCCAAGAGCAGATCAGAGGCTGGGGAATTTTGCAGCGAGTAACTTGCCTCCTGACTCCCCAAAACCCCTCCTTCATCAGCAAGGCACAAGTCAGAAGTGTAATGGAATACTCTCCACTTGCCTGGATGAGTGCAGCTCCAACAACACTCAAGAAGCTGGACACATCCAGGACAAAGCAGCCCGCTCGATCTGCTCTCCATCCACCACCTTCAACATTCACTCCCTCCTCCACTAACACACAGTGGCAGCAGTGTGTAATATCTGCAAGATGCACTGCAGCAGCTGACAAGCCTCTGCAGTGCACCTTGTAGATATTACACACTGTATCTTCCAAACCTGCAGTTTCTATCACCTGGAAAAATGAGGGCAGCAGGCGCGTGGAATGTCACCACCTACAAGCCCCCTCCAAGTCACACACCACCCTGATTTGAAACTATGTTACTGTGTTCTCACGGCCATTGGGCTAAAGTCCTGTAACTCCAGTCCGAGCAGGACTGGGTGTATCTACATGAGGTGGACTGCAGTGGTTCAAAAATGTGGCTCATCACCACCTTCTCGAGGTCTATCCAAAATGGGTTTCAGATGCTGGCTTTGCCAGCAATGGTCATGTTCCAAGAACGAACTAAAACTGAGTCTGTCCCTAGTGCTGAGCTATTGACGCAGTGTCACATCTGTGATGTGCTTCCATCTGCACATCGCTCACCTTTGCCTCTACCCTAGCCCATCTGCCATTTCAATCCATATCCATGCTCGTGCCGCTCGATACTCAATTATCCCAATGTACTTCAGATTGACGTCTCATCTTCCACTCTGTTCATTTTCCTTGTCCAAAACTTTGCTACCTGCATGCTGTCTTGTGCCAAGCCCTGCTTGCCCATCATTGTTGTCCTCTCTGCATTAACTTAATCCCCCAAAATCTTTTAAAATTCTCATCTTTGTATTTAAGTTAATCAGTGGCCTTGCCTCTTCCTTAACTCTGATTTGCAACCAATGCTCTGCCCTCTTCCAGCTTTGCCCATACTCATCATTTCCAACTTACTTTGCCCTCTCCTCTTAGACCCAGTGTTGGTGGCTCCATCTTCAGTGTTAGGCAGTGTTAGCCGCCTAAAACTACATGGGCTTGAATTCTTCCTCTTAATCCCTCGGCACTTCCTCTTCAATATTGTCTTTAAAGAACCTCTTTTAAACCTATCTCTGAACAAGCATTTGATCATTGCTCCTAATATGTCCTTTTACTGTGCATCAGTTGTTATCCCCTTGGGCCCCTCTGAAGCATTTTGGAATCTCAAAGGTGCTATATAAATGAATGTAGTGGCAATATTGTGTTCAATTGTGTCAGTGGACTTTGGCTGTTATCAAAAATTTCTGTGTAGGCCAGCAACGGGGAATGACATCCTGGCATATATGAGATGGACTAAGAGTTCAAGTTTGCTAAAATCAGGATAACTGGTGGGGGTTGACACCTGTCACAACCAGCAGCTGCCAGAAGTAGACTACAAAGTCACCTTGTTTGGCAATGGCCTCTGCCTCTTGTGACTTGTTAGCATTAATACAAATGAACAGCACTATGCACAGAGCTGGCAGTTACTACTCTGCAATCAGTACTGCCCAGTATATTTCAGGTTATCTGCTTGATGTGCATTTTGTTTCTCATCCAACTTCAGTATTCCAATTGAATCTTATTATTTTATTCAAATTCATACATTTTTAAGATGCATAATTGACTTAAATATTCAAATAGCTGTTTTGCACTTTTTTCTGCAAGGACCTCCGTTAGTTGTAATGTAATGGTGCACAAACCAGCCTGTTTGAACCATTCATGCACTCAGTATAAGTATGGATTTTGCAATTCCACACTCAATGTCTGGATGGAGCACTTTGAGCTATATACTAGTAGGGTGAAATAGTGATGATGTAACTTTTGAGCAAATTTAAAACATTGCTCGAGAAACAGATTGACTTGAAGAACTTTATCTGGCATCAAATGCTAAATAACACTGCAAATTTTTTTTTGTCATTTCATAGCTGTGCGTAACTCAAAGTTTAGCTATCATGGCTCAAAGGTTTAACATGCATTTATATAGCACCTTAAACATAATGAATTGCCCTGAAATGCTTCACAAAGATGTAACCTGACAAAAAATTCACGGAAAAGGAGCAGACATAAAAACAGGTGATCCGAAGCTTGGCTAAGGAGGTGGATTTTAAGATCCTGTCGAATTGTAAGCCATCTATTACCTAAGTTAATGTCGAACACAAATTCTTGGGATTGTGACAGGACCAGTATACTGCAACAAATCTTAAACCAGGCATCTAGGTTGTGTCTTGAGGCATGCAAGCTATTGAGTCTTGTGAGCCTGATATTAAAGTTTAAACCAAGGATAACATGTTTTCAGATTCTGATTGATTTTGTCATTTAGAATTTATCCCCTCATGAAATCAACTCTATACCTGTGTTCCTTTTAATTTCCCTTTACTCTGGCAGCCCATTGGTTGTACTGTGGTCTCTTAAAGAACCATAGAAAAGTTGTGGCACAGAAAGAGGCCATTCAGCCGATTGTGTCTGCGCCAGTTGAAAAATAAAAATATACCCAATTTAATCCCACCTTCCAGCAACTGGTCCGTAGCCTTGCAGGTTACAGCACTTTAGGTGCAGATCCAAGTGCCTTTTCAATGAGTTGAGGGTTTCTGCCTCCACCAGCAAACCAGGCAGTGAATTCCAAACACCCACCACCCTTTGGGTGCAGAAGTTTTTCCTCATGTACCCTCTAATCCTTTTACCAATCACCTTAAATCTGTGCCCCTGGTAATTGACCCTCTGCTTGGGGAAACAGCATCCCTGTCAACTTTACCTAGGCCTCTCATAATCTTATACACCTCAATCAGGTAACCCCTCAGTCTCCTCGGTTCCAAGGAAAACAACTCCAGTTTACCCAATCTCTCTCCATAGCTGCAATTTTCAAGCCCTGACAGCATTCTTGAAATCTCCTCTGTACTCTCTCCAGAGCGATTTTGTCCTTTCTGTAATATGGTGACCAAAACTGTGCACAAAATTCTAGCTGTGGCCTGACTAGCGTTTTATACAGTTCCATCATTACATCACTGCTTTTGTATTCTATACCTCGTCCAGTGAAGGGAAGCATTCCATATGCTTTCTTTATCATCTTATCAACCTGTCCTGCCATCTTCAAGGACCTGTGAGCATGCGCACCATGGTTTTTCACTTCCTCCACCCCTCCCAATATCCTCCATTTTTTGTTTATTCCCTAGCTTTGTTTGCCCTCCCCAAATGCATTACCTCACAGTTCTCTGGATTGAATTCCATCTGCCACTTTCGGGCCCACTCAACCAAGCCATTGATGTAATTCTGGAGACAGCAGCTATCCTTTTCACTATCAATTTTTGTCATCTGCAAATTTCCCAATCATGCCACCCATGTTTAAGTCCAAATCATTGATATCTACAACAAACAAGGGACCCAACACTGAGCTCTGTGGAACGTCACTGGAAACAGTTTTCTATTTGCAAAAACACCCATCAACCACTCCCCTTTGTTTCCTGTCACTGAGCCAATTTTGAATCCAACTTGCCACATTCCCCTGTATCCCATGGGCCTTAGTAAAACCCATGTAGACAACATCCGCTGCACTACACTCATCAATCCTCCCTTTTACTTCCTCAAAATCAATTAAATTAGTATGCTGACCATCCCTGATTAATCCGTTTCTAAGTGACAGTTTACCGTGTCTCAGAATTGATTCTAATAATTTGACTAACTGGCCTATAATTATTAGGTCCATCTCTTGCACCCTTTTTAAATAAGATTGACTTGCGATCACATTTGCGCACATCTTAAATAGACCTCTGCTTGTGCATGGCCTGCATGCTCCCATTTGTTGTGCAACTGTGCATGTTAGCAGGTTAGAGGGAATGTTGCTCTAGACCCATGTAATTCATGCAGGGAAAACTAGTGAATAAGAAATATAAGCACAAATGGAATAGAGGCAGCTAGGCTTTAGAGCATAAGACATAGGAGCAGATGTAGGCCATACGGCCCAACGAGGCCATTCAATGAGATCTTGGCTAACCTGATAATCCTCAACTCCTTTCCTGCCTTTTCCCCATAACCCTTGATTCCCTTACTGATTAAAAACTTGTCTATCTCAGCCTTGAATATACTTAACGACCCAGCCTCTACAGCCCCCTGTGGTAAAGAATTCCACAGATTGACTACCCTCTGAGAGAAGAAATTCCTCCTCATCTCTGATTTAAATAGGCAACCCCTTACTCTGAGATTATGCCCTCTGGTCCGAGACTATCCCACAAGGGGAAACAACTTCTCAGCATCTATCCTGTGAAGCCCCCTAAGCATCATATATGTTTCAATAAGGTTGCGCCTCATTTTTCTAAACTCCAATGAGTCAACTTCTCGGGAACAACCCTAGTGAACCTTCTCCGGATTGCCTCCAATGCCATTATATCTTTCCTTAGATAAGGGGACCAATACTGTTCACAGTATTCTAGGTGTGGTCGAACTAGTGCCTTATATGCTTTTAGCAAGACTTCCCTATTTTTATACTCCATTACCTTTGAAATAAAGGCCAACATTCCATTTGCCTTCCCCATTTCCTGCTGAACTTGTTTGTTAACTTATTGTGATTCATGCACGAGGACCCCCAAATCCCCCCGTGCTGCAGCTTTCTTCAGTCTTTCTCCATTTAAGTAATATTCAGCTCCTCTATTCTTCCTGCCAAAGTGCATAACCTCACACTTCCCCATATAATATTCCATCTGCCACATCTTTGCTCACTCACTTAACCTGTCTATATCCCTCTATAGACTGTCATCCTCACCACTTGCCTTCCCACCAATGTTTGTGGCATCCGCAAACTTGACGATAGTACATTCACTTCTCTCATCCAAGTCATTAACATATGTTGTAAATAATTGTGGCCCCAGCACTGATCCCTGTGGCACTCCACTAGTTACAGGTAGCCATCCTGAAAATGCCCCCCGTATCCCAACTCTCTGTCTTCTATTAGTTAGCCAGTCCTCTATCCAAACTAATATACCACCCCCAACACCATGGGCTCCTATCTTTATTAAGTAGCCTTATGTGTGGTACCTTATCGAATGCCTTTTGGTAATCCAAATATATTACATTAACCGGTTCCCCTTTATCTATCCTGCTTGTTACCACCTGCAAGAGTTCTAATAAATTTGTCAGGCATGATTTCCCCTTCATGAAGCCATGCAGACTCTGCTTGTTTATATTACGCATTTATAAATGCTGTACTATTACACCCTTTACAATAGACTCCAACATTTTCTCAATGACGGATCTTAAGATAACTGGCCTATAGTTTCCCGTTTTATTTGTCTCTCTGCCCCCCCCCCTCCTCCTTTGAATAAGGTGACAGTGTAGAGAAAACTTTACTCTCTATCTAATCCCGTACAGTACCTGTCCTGTGAATGTTTGGGACAGTGTAGAGGGAGCTTTACTCTGTATCTAACCCCGTGCTGTACTGGCCCTGGGAGTGTTTGACGGAGACTGTGGAGGTGGAGAGGGAGCTTTACTCTGCATATAACCCTGTGCTGTACCCATCCTGGGAGTGTTTGATGGGGACAGTGTAGAGGGAGCTTACTTTGAGCATTACTTTGAACTGATTTTGCAAAACTCCTGGATTCTGCATGACACTTGTATTAGATCTTATGATGAATAACAAAACTGCTTTGGGGAAGTCTGAAAAATATATTGGTCTCTGTATGACAGCTGACACTTTCTACGTTTGGCAGCTTTAGTGAGCGTGGGGTCATTGAGAATCGACAAAAACTAAGTTAATGTTCCTAACAAAAACAAATCATTCTTCTATTTTGTTCATTAATTTCTTTCATGAGCTGTTTAATATTTTTGGCTTGCAGTAGTGCTTCTAGTTTGTTACTGTCAAACTTCACTTTGCCACAAAAAAGGGAAACCATTACTGTGGGCAGAAGTTGAGCTTCATTGGAACTGGCATTCTTTTTAATCTAATTCAACACATTGTGACTCTGTCCAGGCCAAATGTTGGCGTCTTCTACAATAGAAGGGAATGAATTCAAGTGGGATAGTACTAAGAGCTTTTCCCTTCAATGTTCTCCTTTCCCTCCATCTTCTCCTCCCCATCTAATCTTCTCTCTCCTTCACCCCTCCCCAAACAAGATATTGCACTTTTTTTTTAAGTGGAAGAACTGAGAGGCAGTGAAGGTCGATATGATAACTTGTCCTCTGAATCAAATTTACTTTAATTTTTGAGTGCTGTAATTGGCATGGAGGAACAAGAATTTTCCCAATCCCATTCAAGCCTCTCTTAATTGGGTATCTATCAGTGGAGTTATCGGAAGTGTTATTCAAGTTGGTTTCTTCTCCATTTAAGTTCTGAAATTCCATAAATGAAGGAAATTGTTTTATTTGGAAATAAGTCAGAAAAGATATTAAAATTGCTCCTCTGCACCTAACCCCAGTAATTATGCTTAAACTTTTAAAATGCTCTCTCTAAAGCGTGTGCTGCTTCCCTTCAGATCCTGCAGATGAGATGCTGTCATGCTTGTTGCTATTGGCCACCTGAATTTGTGGCTGCAACTAATCTATGTTGAGGATACAATTCACTTTCGTCGATGATCATAACATTCAGCAAAGATGGATTCCAGCGACATAGAAGGACTCTCGGGGCATGACTTGCTATCCGTGGCTAAGGAAGTTAAAGTTAGTATCAAATTGAAAGAGAAAGCATGCAATTACACAAAGATTAGTGACAGGTTAGAAGATTGGTCAGAATATCAAAAACAGCAAAGAATGGCAGAATGGCTAAAAAAGGGAGAAATTCGAGTGAGAGAAAGCTAGCTAGAAATATAAAAACCAAAGAGTTTCTATAGGTATTTAAGAAGGAAAAATGTAAAGTGAGCATTGATCCTCTAGTGAGCCTGGGGCATTAATAATGGAAAACAAGGAAATGGCAGATGATTTGAACAGATGATTTTCTATCTGTCTTTTCTGTAGAGAATACGAATAACATGCCAGAATTAAGTGTGCATCAACAGGTGACAGGGAAAGAGGAACTTCAAACAATTACAATCACAAAGGAAAGAGTACTGAGAAAATTATTTGAACTAAAAGCTGACAAGTCCCGGGGTCCTGATGGGCTTCATCCTAGGACCTTAAAAGAAGTAGCTGCTGAGATAGTAGATGCATTTGTTTTAATTTTCTCAAATTGTAGATTCTGGGAAGGCCCTATCAGATTTGAAAATAGTGAATGTAACTCCTCTATTCAAGAAAGGAGGGAGACAGAAAGCAGGTAATTACAGGCCAGTTAGCCTAACACGTTATAAAGAAAATGTTGGAATCTATTCTTAAAGAGATTATAGCAGGACACTTAGAAAATCTCAATGTAATCGGGCAGCGTCAACATGGTTTTGTGAAAGGGAAATATTGTTTGACTCACTTATCAGAGTTCTTTGAGGAAGTAATAAGGAACGCGGATAAAAGGGAGCACGCGGATGTGGAGTGTTTGGATTTCCAGAAGGCATTTGAAAAGGTGCCACATCAAAGGTTACTGCACAAAATAAGAGCTCATAGTACAGCGGGTAACACATTAGCATGGATAGAGGATTGGTTAGCTAACAGGAAGCAGAGAGTAGGGATCAATGGGTCATTTTTGGGTTCGAGTGGAGTGCCACAGGGATCAATGCTGGGGCCTCAACTATTTACAATCTATAATAATGACTTGGATGACTGGATCAAATACATGGTTGCTAAATTTGCTGATTATGCAACTATAGGCAGGAAGGTAAGTTGTGAAGAGGGCATAAGGGTCTTGCAAAGATATATAGATAGGTTAAGTGAGTGGGCTGAATTTGGCAGATGGAGTATAATGTGGGAAAATGTGAACTTGTCCACTGGCAGGAAGAATAGAAAAGCAGCATATTATTTAAATAGGGAGCGATTGCAGACGTACAGAGGGATCTAGGTGTCCTGGTACATGAAACTAAAGGTTGGTATGTAGGTACAGCAAGTGAATAGGAAGGCAAATGAAATGTTGATGTTTATTGCAAGGGGAATAGAATATTAAAGTAGGGATGTCTTGCTACAGTTGTAGACCACATCTAGAGTGCTGTGTACAGTTGTGGACTCCTTATTTAAGAAAAACATAGTTGCATTAGAAACAGTTCAGAGAAGGTTCACTCGACTGATTCCTGGGATGGGAATGTTATTCCCTGAGGAAGGATTGGACAGGTTGGGCCTGTATCCATTGGAGTTTAGAAGAATTAGAGGTGATCTTTTTGAAATGTATGAGATCCTGAGGGGAATTGAAAGGGTGGATGCTGAAAGGTTGTTTCCGCTTGTGGGAGAGATCAGGACTAGGGGACATGGGTTAAAAATAATGGGTCTTCCATGTAAGACCGAGTTGAGTCTTTTTCTCTCAGATGGCTGTTAGTCTGTGGAGCTTTCTTCCCCAGAGTGTGGTGGAGGTGGGGTCACTGAATATTTTAAGGCTGAATTAGATAGATTCGTGATTGACAAGGGAGTCAAAGGGCATAGGGGGTAGGAAGGAAAGTGGAGTTGGGGCCACAATTAGATCAGCCAAAATCTTATTGAATGGCAGAGCATGCTCAAGGGGCTGAATGGCCTTCTCATTTGTATGTTTGTATGTTTGATCATGATTCAAATTGAGTTTCCTTATTGTCAGGCTTAAATCATAAATGTTAGACTCATGCTGCGGTCCATGTCTGATAACTAGAAAACTACTATTTGAAATTACTATGTCCTGTTTAAAGCTTGTTTAACTCAAAACAATTATTAGCTTTCCATCTCATTGGACTGATTTTGGAGCTACAGTTTTCTCAGCACAATGGTACTGAAGCAGGCACTGACATTTTTACTGGAAATCAGATGCACAGTATAAACCAAGCACATATGTGAAAAAACCTGTTTGAACACTCAATGTCAAGTTAGTTTCTTCCTCTGACTTGAAGTATTTGCCCTTAATCTTGCAGAAAAATACGGCACTGTAGAACCTGTTGCATCAATGTTGTGAAGGACTGAACAGTATTTGGTTGTCTTTGCTGAAATGAAAATGCTGACTGCTTACTCATCATGAAGCAACATTGAAGTTAATCTTTCCAAATTTGGTTTTGGTGATTTTGTTTGACCAATTTCTTTCCACTACATATCTTACTGTGTGTTTCAAAACCAGTCTGGATCTGTTTCACAAGATTCTCTCTCCTTGTAGGAGTATATCCCATTGTCCTATTGCATGACCTTGATTTCACTGTTCTGTAATTCTTCTTGGGATGAATTGCATTGAATTTTCTTTTGTACACAGCCTATCTTCCAAACAGGAAAAGTTGTGATTTCCATGGTCTATGCAAGCTCCTATTACAAATGGCAAATATTTTTTGCAAACTCTAAAACACCAAAACAAAAACAGAATTACCTGGAAAAACTCAGCAGGTCTGGCAGCATCGGCGGAGAAGAAAAGAGTTGACGTTTCGAGTCCTCATGACCCTTCAGCAGAACAGTTCTGCTGAAGGGTCATGAGGACTCGAAACGTCAACTCTTTTCTTCTCCGCCGATGCTGCCAGACCTGCTGAGTTTTTCCAGGTAATTCTGTTTTTGTTTTGGATTTCCAGCATCCGCAGTAGTTTTTTGTTTTTATCTCTAAAACACCATTTGGATTCCAGCTCCATTCATTGTTCCTGTGATGATTCTGAAGGCCATTTGCCCAATCTTAGCTAATCTTAGGACATTGACAGTGAAGTTCTCTGTTTTTGTAGAATCTAATTACGGGATGTATTTAGTTCTTAAATGATTCCAAGGTTTTCATTTCCACAACTCTATTCAGATGTTTATTCCCTAATTGGTATTGATCACTGGATGAAGAATTTTCTGATACCTGCCCGAAATTTGCCTTTTGCTGCTAAGTTTAAACTGCTACACTCTCAAACTTCAAGTTCGGGTACTGGTAATTTTTTGGATGCTAAGCAGTCCCTGAAGTTTTATATCAGCTTTGGCAATGGTTTTGAGTTCCAATAACCTATATGAGGGGAGCATTCGTTGCAATGTTCTCCTGTCAGTGAAATATTCATCAAAATTGGACTCTGGTTTCTGCTCACACAGCGTAATTCATATGTCATTTAAGCTGTTGGGAGAACTCTGCATTTGCTGGTTTTGTGCAGCAACTAATTATGTGGTAAAACTAGCAAGAAACAGGGTTAAAATACGGATATTGGAAGAGTGAAATGCCACTGTGATTTGCTGTGAACTAATTTGCACTGAACTCTTTCACCCTCAACAAATTAGGCTTTGGCAGCTTTCCATTTCAAAACTGAACTTATATAGTCTGATAACATTCTGCATGGCCTCCTTAATGATTCCAGTCACGTTGCAATTTGTGAGAATGAGTTCTGCAGAAGAAGTTGAATTTGCCAGGCTATAATTATTTTATAGAATTCTTGACTTTTAATCTACCATCCATTTTCATTGTTTACAGTATAGAAAAATAAACTTGTATATTACAGACCGTAATTTTAGCAGCTGATCTGAATATTTGCCTCATCTGTTTGTGCAATAATAGCTTTTTAATACTCGTATTTTGTAAGAAGGCTTAAAAGTGCATGTCCGTTTCCTTTATGTTCGACAAAGAAGTTTTGAATGTAGTAATTGTTTACTGTTTTCTCGAAATTACATGTTTTTGACAACTATTGTCAAGCAGTTTTCTTGTATTTTCACGCTTCCATAGTAACATAATGTGAATCAGTGGAAACGTTCACAAACTGATTAACCATCTGACTGGCCACAATGTAAATACATGCTTCATGGCTGTAACCATATTTATATCTCTTACAGTAATTCCTTATTTAGTGTGTACTGAAAAGTGTGATATTCAAACAAACAACGTGAAGTGCATCAGATTCGCCCATTACAACCTAAGTAAAGGCTTTAGTTGGGCTCTGTAGGACATGTCCCATCAAAAATAAATTAAAACATACCCTGAGAGTTTAAATGCTGTACATTGCTAAATTACTATCTTGGTAAACAAAATAACTTGTAATATATATTTAAAAATATAAAAGAAATATCCTCTTTCTACTTAACTCCCACTTGTCATCTATCACGCTTGCTGCCTCTCCCATTCCCCGATCCTCCCGCTGGCTGCCAATTGTGCTCTGCCATCCCTCCTGGCTCGGCTGCTCTTCCTCCCGAATCCTTCATGAACGACGGCTTGGGTGATGAGCGACAAGAGGCAGAAATCAACATACGGAGTGAGCAGTTTTGAGTCGCAGGGGCACTGAGGCAAGCCACAAGCTCGCGAGCCGGGGCGGGAAAAGAGGAGAAGCCACTCCAAAATGGCAGCAATTGCATCACGCGACCCAACATTTCACCCAGTGCGAAATGATGTCAATGTGAACGCACAATACTAAAAGTGAATACCAGTGTCATTAAAAGCAAAATGCTTAGTTGAAACAACTTAAAACAGGGCAACTTAAAGTGAGGTCTTAATGCAGTTCCCATACAGCGGGAGGGTTTTATGGGCTCCCATAACTCATGTAGTTTGCAGCGAGGTGGGAGAGTGTCCATTGCATTTGAGCTGGATGTCAGCCTAAATATATAGCTGGGGTTCGTGTCTCCACTTGCCAGGACTGAAGTAGGTTCCAACCCTAGACCTTTTGACTCTTGGATAGCAATGCTATTACTGAGCCAAAGGCAGGCTCATTCCCCATCAAGCAATTAATACCTAGATATGGTGGCAATTATAGAATAAACATTGATGTTGCTCACTTTTTTTTTTTACTTCTAACCTTAATGCCTGTACAAATCCTAAGGTGCAATATTTCCAGTCCTTTATTTAAAAAACAAAGCAACAGCCTTCCTTTTTGGTGCCTGCCAAACACTGTTTTAATACCTAGCGTGTGGCCAGCATTAAAATTTAATCATATTTGAGTGCTGTTACCGGAGGCCTGCATGTCTGATTAGAAAGCCGTGAATCAGGAAGAATACAACAAGACACCTCAACCGATTACCATTCTTAATAAATACTACTAACTGAACATTGTATGCCATCACTTTATAAAGTGGCACTCAATTTCTGATTAGCTGTATCCCTTTATCTTAATGCTTGTTTGGTATACATTTCTGTGAAATATGTTAATGGTGCCATATAAGTACACACGATTGCAAGCAAAACTGGGTGACTTTCTGCAGTAATAAAAACACAATGCTGCAAAACCTCAGGTCCGGCATCTGTGGAGAGAGAAAGAGTTAAGGTTTTGAGTCCATATGACTCTTCTTGCAGTGCTTTCTGTAAATAGCAAAGATTGCAATCCAAGGTATGTTGCTGGTGGAGGGAAGGGTATTTCAGCCTGTGGATGGGGTGCCGATCAAGCAGACTGCTTTGTTCTGCATGGTATCTAGCTTCTTGAATGTTACTGCAGCTGTACCCATCCAGGTGGGTGACAAGTATTCATTCACACTTTCAACTTGTGCCTTGTTGGTGTTGGAGAGGCTTTGGTGAGCCACACAATACCCAGTCTCCGACCTGCTTCAGCAGCCTCAGTGTTCACATGGCCTGTTCTGTTGCACTTCTGGTCAATGATGACGAAAATATTGATAGTCAGATATTTAGTGCTGGTAATGCCCTTGGTCATCAAGGTGTGATAGTTTGGCCATCTCTTGTTGAAAATGATCGTTGCCTCATACATGGTGCAACTGTTTACCGCTTGTCAGCCCAAGCCTGGATGTTATCCAGATCATCACAAATTCAAGTGTGGCTGAACGTGGCAATCATCAGCAAACAGCTCAACTTCTAACCTTGAGGCAGTGACATTGCTGAAGTTTCATAAAACAGCTAGTTCTAAGATGATGTCTTGAGGATGTTGATGTTCAGAGGCTGAGCTGATTGACCTTCATAAACTATAAGAAGCTTCCTTTGTGGCGGGAGTCCAGCCTCCTGAATTTCACCACCCGTTCCGCCCCTGAGCTTCACTAACTTAAGTTTTACTTGGTGCTGCACTTTGTTGAATGCTCCCTTTATGTTGAGGGCAGTCATTCTCACCTGACTTCTGAAATTCAGCTCTTGTGTTAACCTTGGATTGAGGCTGTAAGATTTGAAACCATGATTGCCAGAATCCAAACTGGATATATTATTGATTAAATATCCCTTAATAACACTGATGATTGAGATTAGATTGGTAAAATGCTCATTGCTGGGTTAGATCTGTTATGCTTTTTTGTGCGAGGCTTACTTGGATCATTTTCCACATTTTCTGCTCTGAAGAAGAGTCATACAGACTTGAAACGTTAACTCTGTTTCTGCCTTTGTAGATACTACCAGACCTGCTGAGCTTTTCCAGCATTTTCTGTTTTTAATTTCATTTTCCAAATTGTCGGTCTGGTAGCTGTCAGCATTACTGATGCACTGGAACAAGTTGGTTTGAGGTGTGATGAGTTGTGGAGTAAATTCTTAACATTGTGGAAAGTTTGCTTGTCAGACACCAAATACTGGATGAATATAAATTTTCTTTAGCAGAATATTGGGAAGGCGAAAGCTATTGTCTTCGGTCCCTGTCACCAAGTTTGTTCTCTTGCCACCAATTCCACCAGTCCTATGGCAGCTGTGTGAGGCTGAACCAGATTGTTTGCATTCTTGGTTCATCTTGAGATTTGACCCCACCTACATATCTTTGCCATCACTTAAGACTGTCCATTTCCACCACTGTGACATCACCCTGCCTCAGCTTGCCTGCTGCTGAAATCTTCACCTATGCCTCAGTTACTTCTAGCCTTAACGATTCCAATGCACCCCTGACCAGCTTCCCTAATTTGACCCTCAGCAAACTTGAGGCAATTGAAAACTCAGCTGCCTGTGTCTTAATTTGCACCAAGCCTCACTCACCCATTTCCCCTGTGCTCAATGATCCATGTTGGCTCCTGGTTCAGCAATGCCTTGAGTTTAAATTTCCTGTCCTTTTTCCAAATCCCTCCTATTTGTGATCATTTCTAGTCTCCCCGGCCCTTTGAGATCTTTATGCTCCAGCAGTTCTGGCCTCGTGAGCATTTCCAATTTTCATTTCCCACCATTGGTGACCATGCCTGAAGCTACCTGGACATTTCCTCTCTCCACTTCTTTATCTCTTTCTCATACTTTAAGATGCTCCTTGAAGCCTATCTCTTTTTGATTAAACCTTTGGTCATCAGGTCTAAAATCCCCTTATATGGCTTTGTGTCAAATTTTGTTTTATGTTCCTGTGAAGCTTTGGATGTTTTACTGGGCTAAAGGCACCATATAAATGCCGTTGCTGAATCAAATCAGCTACAGGCATCTGAGGGTGAGGGGCTAAGAAAGATCAGCACTTGAAGCTGAAGATTGTTACTCATGCTTCAGCCTCGTGTCCCATGGCAGAGACCAATACCTGAGTGTAATTGAAGTTGGGGGTGATGATGGAGCCTCCTGCTCCTGTTGTTTTAATAATTGGCAGTCACCATTGGATGCAGCAGGACTGTCGAAATTTGGATGCAATAGTGCACTTGTCCATTAATATGTGAATGTATAAACATGCAGGTGGATGTCTCTCGTTTACATATATCCCAAATTTTTCTGTTAAATAGTTTGACCTTGGTACAAAGTTTAAACAGCTATACACTTAAGCTAAACACACAAATGTAAATTAGCTGCTGAAGGTCACATTGACTCCCAATTTGAGAGCCAAATTGACTCCCAAGTGGACTAACATAAATGCCTCCATGAGTCCTGTTTATCTTTTCTTCACTGTTAAGCCAGGCTCAGTTGCCACATTAACTGCAAATGCAGCATTTGGGGCAATAATTCCCCAGAGGCAGGGTGAATGCATTCAAAGATTGGTTTGAGGACTTGTACTTGATTATCTTACCAAATATGACACACACCCACACCCATTTTTTCCCCAAATAATGCCTTTGTGAAATAACTTGCCTTTTGCAGCATGGTGAAGCCACAACAACGTGGTCAAGTCCTTACCGACACCCATTGAGGTTATGTAGAGTTTATCATCTGAGTGGGGTCAAGGAGATTTGCTGAACACACAGGCAACAAAGTATTTGGACACTTCGGCAGGTATGGTCAGAGGGTAGCACAATGGACAGTACAGAGTGTTGAATATCCTCATGGGTAGGAAAATATGGAATGCTTCATTGAACGTGTTTGTTTAGATGTCAGTATTGGTTTTGTACCGCACAAACAGTCTGTCTAGTCTAAAATCGTATTAAGCACAATGTCTATCTGGCTAAATGACAGCCAATGGGAATGCATATCCTTTTGAATTCCAGGTATTGTTATAATGGTATGTTAAACTGTAAATCTGGGCTTCTCTGGGATTTCTATTCCATATAAGGTAATATGGTACCATAATGAGCCTGAAAAGAAACTCAGCTTGAGCAAAATCAGCTCTGCCCTTTTATTGGCCTCCTGTAACAGAACAGTAGCTTGCTTAATGAAGCCGGCTTGAAGCTCTGTACTACAGCGCTGGTACTGGAAGAATTTCATTTTCTTGACCTTCAAAGGTTGTTGCTTGTGTCAAGGAAGCAACTTTTATTCTTTTAGCCTATATCATGTTCAGTGCACAGTACTTCTGGTAGGAATATTAATACTTTCAGGGTGTGGTTGGCCAGGCCAGCATTTATTACCCATTCCGAATTGTCCAAGAGAAGGTCGGGGTGAGCCGCAAAGAAAGTTGTATTCCTACCAAAAGTAGTGTGTGCTTTTTACCTTGCAAAATCACTTTCAAAATTGGGATTTGATGCAAATTTTTTGGTAATTATCCATCACTTCAGTTTATTGATTCATACACATAGCGAACTTTTTTTTAAACAAAAGCTCTTGAATTTTGATCTCTTGCCTTGATGAATGCAGCAGCTTTTTATCTATAATGGCTACTTTACTCTTTCCAGGTGTGGGGGAGTGAAAATTTTGGCAATCATTGAGAAATAACAATGAAAGGTATTCAGGTTGTATAAAGCATTTAGTGACTGAAGTTGAAAGGAACAGGTTCATATCCTGTGTTATGATCCTGTTAGGAACAGTTGATATTTAAAGAAGAAATCCGCACAACCAGCAATTAACTGGCAGAAGTATGCCTCAAGATTTCATATTTTTAAACAAAGAAAATTTACTTTAGATGAAGACAAATTAAACAAAGCAAGCACAACAAACTTAACACTATAGCTTATGCAAACACATTCTATAAATTCCATTCTACTTTTTACTCCCACCCCTGCAAACTGCCCCAAGAGCCCCCTTATCTTACAAAATCCTGCAGATGCTTTCACCTTTCCTGGCACCAACCCAAAGTTATGCAGCAGTCCTCTGGAATTTATTTTAATTCTCCTCACTATTCCAGTTTCCTCCAAGATACAGGATTAATGGAGATCTTTCCATTCGTTTTTGGCTAAGTGACCCTCCAATTTTAAGACTCTGAAATCTTCAGCTTCTTGTTCTGGCTGTGGACATATATAGACTGCTTTTTCCCAGTCTGCTCCCACAGTTTCTGTACAGTTCTTTTTAAACTGACTATTCAAGCTAAATGCTTTCTGTCATAAGGAGCACTAGATTTTTTCCCCTAACTTCAAATTAGGCAAACGTGGCAGAAACTCTTGCCACATTTAAAAAGTACTTGAATGTTTACTGGAAGAGCCTTGATCTGTAGCGCTTCAGACCTGGCGTAGGAAAATGGGATTAGGCTGGGTAACTCTTCATTGACCAGAAGGGGCATGATGGGGTGAATGGCTTCTTGTCATAAATTTCCTGTGCTATTTAAAGCGATTTGTTGTAATTACGGAAAATGTTTCATGGTTTGTTAAAGCTAGCATCAACTGTTCTAGTGATTAAATAATGAAGAAACATTTAATATTAAAAGGATTGTTAAAATGGCTATTTATGCCTTGAGAAATAAATTAAGATTTATTATTATTGTTTTATGGGACTTGGATGATGCTGGCAAAGCTGGTGATTATTACGCATCCCTAATTCCCCTTGAAAAGGTGATGGTGAGCTCCCATCTTGAACTACTGCTGTGCGTTTGGTGTAGTTACGTCCGGAGTGCTGTTCAGTAGGGGTTTCGAAAAATTTGACCCAGCAACCAGTGAAGAAACGGTGATATATTTTCAAGCCACGATGGTGTGTGTTGTTCCTATGTACCAGCTGTCTTGTTTTTCTAGGTGGTCATGGGTTTGGAAGGTTGTGTTGATGAAACATGGCAAGTTGCTGCAGCACCTTGTATACCATTTAGCTATTTGCTTGTTATATTTTGTGAAATAGATGTGCTTATATATTCCAGTCTGGAGTTCTGAATTCTCATCACATGAAAAATCCTGTGGAGGTTTAGGATAACCCATGTTGAACTTGAGCAGTGGGATTTTGTGATTTGGACTGCACTGCAAGAAAACATTGAGAAAGCAGATTCAGTAGTAACTTTCAAAAGTCATTTGTATAAATACTTGAAAAGGAAAGATTTTCGGGCAATGGGGGTAAACGCAGAAGGAGTGGGAATAATTGGATAGCTCTTTCAAAGAGCCAACGTAAGTATGATGGGCAGAATGGCAGCCTTCTGTTCTCTAAGATGCTGAGATTCTTACTGAGATACTGAGTGTAAGGATTTGGGCTTGTCTGTAAGTGTGATGTTGAAGTGTGAGGCACAAAAAGCTAGAGTCAGTAGAAAAGACTCAAACTAAGCAACTAGCTTCTCGACTAAATTTTCACCCCACCCCCACCCTCCACCCTTCAAGATTGAGAGTTCTGGAAATGCAGCTCGTGTGGGTATGTGGTACACAGACACTCGGATGCTCTAGAACTGATCAGGGTCTCATTTTAGTTTCCCTTAGCTGGGTGGGTGGTGAGTAATTAGAGGGCATTGCCGCTGGTAGAATAGTAGCTTGCCATAATTGAATCTTCAGGAGCGGATTGATCAGTATTTGGTGCAAAGCATTGGACATGAACCAAATGCATGAAGGGAGAGAAAGGGAAGGAAAGTTGTATTTTTTTTCTCATCTGTTTTATTCCGCCTTTTTTCCAACATTATGATGTATGGTTCCGTGGCCACTATTGCCAGTGACATCTTGCATTTTTCAGCACCTTTATTTGTCACAAACTTTCCCAAGTCACTATACAGGATAGAATGAGGCCTGATGTTGTGATGTTTTATTCCTCATCAGAGCCAAGAATGATCCTCTGGAGGTACTGAACAATTTCAATGGCTAAAAATAATTCAAGGGAAAATGTGTTTTCCTGCATGTTACTGCAACCTTATGTCGCTATTAAGGCTGAAGGTTAAGAATTAGGAAAAATGAACATATGAATTAAGAGGAGGAATATGCTATTTGGCCCCTTGAGTCTGCTTCGCCATTCAATAAGATTATGACTGATCTGATTGTAGCCTCAACTCCGCATTCTGTCTATCTCTGATAGCCTTTGCCTCTTGTTAGTCAAGAATCTATCTACCTCTGCCTTAAAAATATTCAATGACCCTGCTTCCACTGCTCTCTGGGGAAGAGAGTTCCCAAGATTCAAGACCTTCTAGGAGAAAAAAAAGGTTCTCATCTCCAAGTTAAATAGGAGATCCTTTATTTTTAAATAGTCCACTCTTTCTAGTGGCAATTTAAAGCATGATTTTGACAAGTTATATTTAAGCTGTCTGAAATTGGGAGAAGAATGGCAAGATGAAAAAGTTAGATTTGAGGAGAGTAATTCCGAGGCAAAGGATGGTCTGCCTCTGGTGGAGGAGCAGAAAATGGATGCAACAGAAGCTGGAGCACCAAAGAATATACCTGGGTTTGAAGGGTTTGAGGTAGGATAGATGTGGGGAGAATGAAGGAAAGTTGTTTGTCTTGGCTATTTTACCTCTGGCTCGTGACAATGTGAAATGCGCATAAATGTTGGCATTCAGAGGGATTTGGGTGTTCTCACATGTGAATCACAGTGTTAACATGCAGGTACAGCAAGCAGTTGGGAAGGCAAATGATATGCTAGCGTCAATTGCAAGGTGGTTGGAGCGTTAGTAAAGAAGTCTTGTTGCAATTATATAGGTCTTTGAGACCACACCTGGAGTAGCCTCCCCAGCTGCTCCCCACCCCAGCTCCCCAACCTTAACCTGAGGACTGATATATTTGCCTTACGCACTCTCAATTGTCAGACTGCTTGTCTGACATCCAGTACTGTATGAGCAGAAGTTTCCTCTAATTAAATGTTGAGAAGACCAAAGCCGTCATTTTTGGTTACCCCAAGCTCGACCACCAAGCCACTGACTCCATCCCTCTTCCTGACAACTGAGGCTGAATCAAACTGTTGGCAATCTTGGTGTCATTATCAACTCCGAGATGAGCCTCCGACCACATGCCTGTGCCGTCACTAAGACTCCTTAGTTGCCCTCTACAATGTTACCTGAATCCATCCCTGTCTCAGCTCATCTGTTGAACCCCTTTGTTACCACTAACCTTGACTATCCTAACACACTCTTGGCTGGCCTCCTACCCTCCCTAAATTTGAGGTTATACAAAACTTCTGCTTTCACTTGCACTGAGTCCCATTCGCTGATCACCCTGTGCATGCTGACCTATATTGGCTCTAACACCTTGATTTTAAACATTTTTACCCTTGTTTTCAAATCCACCCATGGTCTCTCCCCTTCCTATCTTTGTAATCTCCCCAGCCCTACAACCTTTTGAAATCTTGCTGCTGCTCTAATTCTGGTCTATTGAGCATCCTGATTTTATTCACTTCACCATTGGTGACATTGCCTTAAGCTGTCTGCGCCCAATTCTTCTCCATCTCCGTTTCTCTTAAGGCACACCTTAAACTCACTCCTTTGACCAAGCTTTTAGTTATCTGCCCCAAGATCATCTTATGTAGCTTTATTTTTACATAATGCCATTGTGAAGCACCTTACGATGTTTTATTACGTTAAATGTGCTATATAAATACAAGTTGTTGCCTTGGCATGAGTGATTCACTAGATTGATTCCTGGGATTTAGAGAGCTGTTATTTGAGAAAAGGTTGAGTGAAAGGGGCCGATAGTATCTGGAGTTCAGAGGAATAAGAGATGATCTCATTGAAATGTATAAAATCCTTTGAGGACTTGACAGGGTAGACGCTGGATCGTGGCCCCATGTTCTATAGTCCCCACCTGGGCAAACAATGTCAGGATAAGGGATCAGCTACTGAATGAGGAGACATTTCTTAAAGCATTGTGAATCTTTGCAATACTCTACACCAGAAGGCCGTGGGAGTATATTCAAGGATGAGATAAGCAGATTTTTGGATATTAAGGGAAATGAGATAAAATGGGGTAGGGCATGAAAGTAATAAAGATTAGCCATTATCTTATTGAATGATAAATCAGACTTGAGGGGCCATATAGTCTACTCCTTCTAAAGCTTAAGGCCATACATTTGCAGGTAAGAAATTTGGTATCCTGAAGGACATTGAGTTAGCATAGGTCGATGTGTAGGGGTAACTGGAACTTTGGAATAGGATACAGCTGTGTTTGTGTGGGATGGAACTCTAGAGAGTTTTGAAATTGATTCAAGCTAAGGAAGTGTGGATAAAGGTGATCAGGTATGGGAACCCTGAACTTTTTTTTCTGTCTTAATGTGGGGATTCCAAGACCAGTTGTAATGTGCTGGCAGGGATCAGCTAACTTAAAACTTAACAATTAAATCAAAAAGCATTTTGGGTCCCAGATTCAATGTCAATTTATTTTTTTTGCTGGCTAGATTTCTTGCAGTGAAAATTTAAATCAACTTGGCCAAATTTACACTTTTGCAGTTGCTGCTTGTAACATGCCCTATTAATCTCTGCTGAGGCTGGAGAGATTGGAGTTTCTCCATCTATGGATGAACACTTCTGCAACCTGCCACGACAGCAGCTTAAAACGCATCAACCCAGCTTTGCAAGTTCCTCTTATTAATCCCTGGAATCAAACGATCATTTTAATTTGCATTACTTTATGTTGAGGCTGATGTGAAAAACTTAACCTGCACAATCCAGAACTGAAATATACAGCTGTTACGTTGAACAGTATTTAGGGGCCAAACATTACAACAGTGACTGCACTTCAAAAGTACTCCATTAGCTGTAAAGTGCTTTGAGACGTCTGGTGGTCGTGAAAGGCATTTCTAAATATTATTCTATTGTTTTTAAACGACTTTTAGGATCCTGCTTAAAGCTGATCATGACTCCTACCGGGATATCTTGTACTTCAATCAGAGACAGCATATTCTTTAAGCTTTTCTTAAGTTGTAAAATCGAGTGTAAAATCACAAATCTGAGTAATAGAGGGACAAAAAATAATCATTGACCAGACACTGAATTGGACCAGCCATGTAAGTACTGTGGCTTGTTTTTATTCGCTCATCGGATGTGAACGTTGCTGGCTAGGCCACCGTTTATTGCCCATCCCGAGTTGTCCTTGAGAAAGTGGTGGTGAGCTGCCTCCTTGAACCGCTGCAATCCATGTGGTGTAGGTACACCCACAGTCCTGTTAGGGAGGGAGTTCCAGGATTTTGACCCAGCAACAGTGAAGGAATGACAATATATTTCCAAGTAAGGATGGTAAGTAGATTGGAGGGGAACTTCGAGGTGGTGGTGTGCCCATCTGTCTACTGCCCTTGTCATTCTACATTGTAGCGGTAGTGAGTTTGGAAGGTGCTGTCTGAGGAGCCTTGGCGAGTTGCTGCAGTGCATCTCTAGATGGTACACGCTGCTGCCACTATGCATCAGTGGTGGAGGGAGTGAATGTTTTTGGATGGGGTGCCAATCAACTGGGCTGCTTTGCCCTGGGTGTTGTCAAGCTTCTTGAGTATTGTGGGAGCTGCACTCATCCAGGCAAGTGGAGAGCATTCCATCACACTCCTGACTTGTGCCTTTAAGATGGTAGACAGGCTTCGGGGAGTCAGGAGGTGAGTTACTCGCCTCAGGATTCCTAGCCCCTGACCTGCTGTTGTAACCACAGTATTTATATGGCTAGTTCAGTTTCAGTCAATGTTAACCCCCAGGATGTTGATAGTGGGGGATTCCAGTGATGGTAATGCAATTCAATGTCAAGGGATAATGGTAAAAACAAAAAGCTAAAAGCTACTGCGGATGCTGGAAATCCAAAACAAAAACAGAATTACCTGGAAAAACTCAGCAGGTCTGGCAGCATCGGCGGAGAAGAAATCAGTTAACGTTTCGAGCCTTCATGGCCCTTCGGCAGAACTGGAGCATAGTTAGAAGAAGGGAGAAATATAAATTGGTTTAAGGTGGGTGGGGTGGGGTGGGGGGGGGTGGTGGAGAGAGAGACATTGAGGGTGTGGTGTGGTGATTGTGGAGATGAGCAGATAATCAAAAGATGTCAAAGACAAAAGGGTCAAAGAGGTGTTGAAGGTGGTGGTATTTGTCTGAGAAAAGTGCTAATTAAGAATGGAAGACAGGATATTCAAAGTACAGCTCTAGTGGGGGTGGGGTGGAAAGACTAAAGGTTTTAGTTTTAGATTTAAAAATAATGGAAATAGGTGGGGAAAGAAGAATCTATATAAATTATTGAAAAAAAAAGCGGGGGGTGGGGGGGGTGGGGTGAAGAAACGGGATGGGGGGAGGGGGAGTTTAAGATCTAAATCCACCTCATCTTCCGACTAGGCACTTCACAGCCCTCTGGGCTGAATATTGAATTCAACAACTTTAGATCTTAAACTTCCCATCCCCACCCCGTTTCTTTCCCCCCCCCCGCTTTTTTTTTCAATAATTTATTGCCCATCCCCAATTGCCCTTCAGAAGGTGGTGGTGAGCTGCCTTCTTGAACTGCTACAGTCCATGTGGTGTAGGTACACCCACAGTGCTGTTAAGAAGGGAGTTCCAGGATTTTGACCCAGCGACACTCAAGGAACAGCAATATACTTCCAAGTCAGGATGGTGAGTGACTTGGAGGGAACTTCCAGATGGTGGTGTTCCCATGTGTCTGCTGCCCTTGTCCTTCTAGATGGTAATGGTTGTGGGTTTGGAAGGTGCTGTCGAAGGGGTCTTGGTGAACTCCTGCAGTGCATCTTGTAGATGGCACACACTTCTGCTACTGTGCGTCGGTGGCGGAGGGAATGAATGTTTGTGGATGTGGTGCCAATTAAGCGGGCTGCTTTGTCCTGGATGGTGTCAAGCTTCTTTGTGCTAGGTCTGACTCCAGCCAGTAGAGAGTTTTCCGCCTGGTTTCCATTGACCTCAGTTTGCCAGGGCTCTTTGATGACACACTTGGTCAAATGCTGCCTTGAAGTCCAGGGCAGTCACTCTCACTTCTGGAGTTCAGCTCTTTTGTCCATGTTTGCACCAAGGCTGTAATGAGGTCAGGAGCTGAGTGACCCTGGCGGAACACAAACTGGGTGTCAGTGAGCAGGTTATTGCTAAGCAAGTGCCGCTTAAAGCACTTTGCTGATGGTGGCGAGTAGACTGGGGCAGTAATTGGCTGGAACAAAAACAGAAAATGCTGGAAAATCTCAGCAGGCCTAACAGCATCTGTGGAGAGAAAGAAAGGGTTAACGCTTCGAGTCCGTATAACTCTTTTTCAGAGCTAAAGAGAAGTAAAAATGTGATGAAAGTTATACTCTTTCAGGAGGGTGGAGCAGGTGAAGCTGGATAGAAGGCCAGCGATAGATAGATGGAGGCAAAGGAGTGGTTGACAAAGATGTCATGAACAAAGGGACAAAGGGGTGTTACTGGGAGTGGTACAATGATGCTGTTAGACCTGTTGAGTTTTTCCAACATTTTCCATTTTTCATTTCAAATTTCCAGCATCCGCAGTATTTTGCTTTTCACTCAGTAATTGGCTGGGTTGGATTTGTCTTGCTTTTTGTATACAGGACATATGTGAGTAATTTTCCACACAGCTGGGTAGATGCCAGCACTGTAGCTGTACAGGGCAGGCAAGGGGCACAGCAAGTTCTGGAGCACATGTCTTCAGTACTATAAGAGCAAATTAGAGGCTGGGAATTCTGCAGCTAATAACTCACTTCTGGACTCCACAAAACCTGTCCACTATGTACAAGGCACAGGTAAGGAATGTGATGGAATACTCTCCACTTGCCTGGATGAGGACAGTTCCAACAACAGTCAAGAAGCTTTGTCCAGGACAAAGCAGCTTGCTTGTTTGGCATCCCATCCACAAACATTCACTCCCTCCACCCCTACGCACAGTGGTCACAGTGCGTATCATCTGCGAGATGCACTGCAGCAACTCACCAAGGCTCCTTAGACAGCATTTTCGAAACCCGCTACCTGTACCACCTAGGGCAGCAGATGCATGGAACACCACCATTGGATGTTCCCCTCTAAGTCCTCACCATCCTAACATGGAATTATATCGCAGCTCCTTCACTGTCACTGGGTCAAAATCCTGGAGCTCCCTCTCTGACAGCACCCTGGGTGTTCCTACAGCACATGGACTGCAGCGATTCTAGCGGGCAGCTCAGCATCTTCTTGAGGGCAATTAGAGATGGGCAATAAATACTAGCCCAGCCACCCATACATCCCATGAACAAATAAAAATAAAAACCAGCCAATTCTTAATGAAATGACAAAACATTGAGCAGTGTCAGTAGCAAAATGAAATATACCTGTATGAAATTGATTGAGAAGACAAAATGACCTGAAGCCAGCAGTGTTTCCGTGAATAGAAAGTAGCATTAAAGTAGTTTGTGCTTGATTACAATGCATCAATCGGCTCCTGGGCCCAGAAAATAATGAAATCACGCCACAATCAACTCTTTTTTTTAGCTGAATAATGAATAGCCTGATCAAGGGAGCAATGATCTCCCAGGTATGTCCCAACCAATGTGCAGCCAGAGTTTGATTGTTCAATGTTATGGTTATTTTCTTGGTGCCATGTATTTTAGGCTTCTCAATTGTGGATTGTTGCAGATGTGGAGAAATTTGCTATTTGGAATTTTCATTGACTTATCCACAAAATTGTTGGTCTGAGAAGTAGCAAGTAACATTCAAACCACACAAGTGCCAGGCAATGACCATCTCCAACGAGAGAGAATCTAACCATCTCTCCTTGACATTGAGTGGCATTATTATCGCTGAATCCTCATCAGCATCCTGGGAGTTACCATCGTCCAGAAACTGAACTGCCCAGCCAAATAAATACTGTGGCTACAAGAGCAGGTCAGAGTCTGGGAATTCTGTGGGATGTAACTCACTTCCTGACTCTGCGAAGCTTGTCCACCATCTGTAAGCCACAAGTCAGGAGTGTGATGGAATACTCTCCACTTGCTTGGATGAGTGCAGCTCCCACAATACTCAAAAAGCTTGACAACATCTAGGGCAAAGCAGTGCAGTTGATTGTCAATATTTCAGGTCAATTTCTGCTGTTTAGAACATGGAAAAAAGTGCTTCCCGATCCCACCACCAGGGGAACCAATTTTTCTGTTTTTCCCTATTGAATTTGTATGATTTTAAAAACCTCCATTAGATCGCTGCTAAACCTTCCAAATTCAGGAATGCAAGCCATGGTTTTGCCATTTGCCCTCATGATTTAACCGTTTAAGCCCTGGTATTATTATGGTCAATCTGTGCTGTACTACTTCCAAGGGCAGTATACCCTTCGTTATTTCAAATAGTTGGTTGTTTCTGTTGACGCTATCAGTCCTGAATTCTGTGATTTTGTTTTTGATGCTTTTTACCAACTCGTCTATGGAAAGTTGTGAAATTAGCCACTCGTGATTTTTTTCTTTTGGAAAATTGTAATTTGCAATTTGCTAATTTTCCCGATGTCAAAACGAGGGATTTAGCAAACCGTGATCAGCATAAAGCACTGTGTCAGGTATAACTTGGTGAGCTGAATAATAAAACTCATTATTTCCTGTTCCAAAAATGTGCCTAAGCCAGGCATTTTTTGTTTTGTTTTCACATGCTAGTCACCCAGTGGCTTCTGTGGGAGATTGAGTTCAGTGCCAATGTCAATTAGGAACTGGATTGAGACTGCTGCAGTGAGAGCCCAAAGACCAGTGAAGCTTGGGACCCTTCCAGCCAGCAGTCAGCACACTTGCCATCAGTTTGGCCTGAAACGGCATCAAGATCTCAGTGGTGCAAGGCTGGTATTTAATCCACTGCCTTTGACAGCCTAAAATCTGTTGGTCAAATTAAAACTGGTTTAAGAATGCATTCTGAGCATAGTTTTTTGTGGTTACTTGAGAGAACAGTTTGTTGTCTTTAAAAAAAAAATGATGCTGAAAATTGCACTAAATTTAATTTTGAGTTTCATAGGTAGGTCTTTTTTATGTGAAGTTAAGTGAAATGAAACAAAGTTTTATTCCATTCATGACATGGATAGTTGTAACAGGCAATAACTTTCTCCAAAAAGAGAAAAGTTAACCTTCTCCCCCTTACCCCCAATGCATTACCATTGCGGAATTCCCACGATCAACATGCTGGGGGGTTACTGTTGACCAGAAACTTAACTGGACCAGCCATATAAATTCTATGGCTACAAGAGCAGGTCAGAGGCTAGGAATTCTGCAGTGAATAATGCACCTCCTTTCTCCCCAAAGTTTGCCTCCCATCTACAAGGCAGAAGTCAAGAGTGTGATAGAATACTCTCCACCTGCCTGGATGAGTGCAGCGCCAACAACATGGAAGAAGCTCAGCCCTCTCTATGACAACGCAACCTGCTTGATTGGCACATCATCCACCTCCTTATACAGTCACCTCCATCACCGACGCATAGTGGCAACAGTATACTATATGCAAGAGATGTGATGAGCGATGTTAATATAGTATCATAGGATGCAATTCACCAAGCCTCCTTCGACAGTACCTTCCAAACCTTTGATCTCTACCTAGAAGGACAAGGGCAGCAGACTACCACCTAGAAGTGATTACTGGAACTCCCAGGTGGTAGTCTGCTGCCCTTGTCCTTCAAGGTAGAGATCGAAGGTTTGGAAGGTACTGTTGAAGGAGGCTTGGTGAATTGCTGCAGTGCATCTTGTAAGAAAGTACAAAATAGGAGAAGTAGGCCATTCAGCCCCTCAATTTCAGGCATTTATTGGTCAAAATTGAGAAATCTGCTAATTGAGTTTTCATTTTTAGTGTGATACCATGAATTAAATCTTGCATCTAGGGTGGACAATTGCATCTGTTTGGTTCAAATGCCATGTTAATGATTTCTGCTAATTGAACAATCATATATTGCCCTAAATTTTAGTGAACAAAAGGTAGTATAAAAACTATGAATAAAGGCAGTAGGTTGAACAAACCGAGTGAAGAACAGCAGCAACATATGGTACCTTTAACATAATGAAACATCTCAAGTGCTTCAGAGAAATACTAAAACAAGGCAAGACTGAGCCACACAGGAGATGTTAGATGACCAACAACTTGGTCGAAGAGGTAGTTTTTAAGGAGTGACTTCAAAGAGAAAGCAAAGTACAGAGGCAATGGGAGGGAATTCCAGAGCTTGGAGCCTAGGCAACTGAAGGCATGGACACCAATAATGGAGGAAATTTAATTGGGAATGCACAAAGGGCTGAATTTGGAGTGCACATAACTCAGAGTTGTGGGGTTGGAGGAGATTTGAGATAGGGAAGGGCAAGGTGATAGAGGGATTTGAAAACGGATGAGAATTTTGAAATCAAGATGGTGTTTGCGAACCAAAATAGTTCAGTGAGCATGGGTGACGGGAATGGGACTTGCTGCGAGCTATGGCTCTGACAGCAGAGTTTTGGATGACCTCAAGTTTGCGGAGAGTAGAATTTGATTTCAGAATTTTTAAGGGCTGTTTAGACGCTATTTGTCCAATTTCCACCGTATAACTGGGCTAAGATGACACAACTTTATAGGCTCCAGAGAGTTAGGCTTGCACAGGAATTTTTTTAGTCATTGACACTGCACCATCACTGTATTGATGGGTCATTTATTTACATAACTATATGTTCAGGTGGGTTCGTAATCAATATGGTGGCTGAGATTAGTTTTTCTCCAGAAGAACGACCACAGAGATGTGCTGAATTATGTCTGTGTTGTAAATTTCCGTGGTCCTATCTAATGGCATTTTAGCTGTAGGCTCTCTTCCCAAATTAAATGTGTATAAGATATCTGTTCGAAAATTACATGTAGATGAACTGTCTTTGCGGCAGCATATCCTTCCAAGAGAGGGAGTGAAATGTAATTTTAGAAAGGCAAGGGATATAATTTTCATAAATTTATAAATATGGCAGTTTAGACTCAACATTTAAAGAGAACGGGTAGTAAAATTGGAATCATGTACATGTGTACAGGTACATATAACCTGCCCCTTCCATAGATCAGTCCATAAGGCCCAATTTATTGAATTGCCTGAGGGGAGTTGTGAGCATTTCTTTGCGACACCATAAGATGGTCAAAATTGCACAATTTCTATTTGTTTAAACCTTGTTGGATGTTTTCACAAATGACACTTTTTCTTGCTGGCAGTAGCATAAGGTCTGTTATGGTCTACAGTGTATTCTAATCTACCTTATCAAAACTTGAGACACCAGTCTCTTCCTTGACAAAAATTGCTATCTTGAGTTTACTGAAGCAGTATTTGCTGATTCTGCTCTGAATTTTCTGAACAAATCCATTACTGGTTGGGAATGTTGGGGAGGGAATGATTTTGACTCTTAGGAGGCTTATCAGTTTTCCAATTTTCTAATTGCATCCTATGATACTATATTAACATAAAGTTGAAGGCGTTTTTACTTTTGCATATGGATTAGGCTTTTTGCCCCCTTCTCCCACTTCCTCCCCTCAAAACAAAAACTGAATGACAAGCCTGGTTGTATGTATACTCGCTGCTATGTCTTGGAATTTTAAGTCCTGAAAACACCCTTTCAACTCCTCTCTGAATCCTCTTCAATGCGTCAATATCTTTTTGATGGCACTGAAGCAGTCCATGTCCAAATCCAGCAGGACCTGGACAATATCCAGGCTTGGGCTGACAAGTGGCAAGTAACATTTGTGCCACACAAGCGTCAGGCAATAACCACTGCCAACAAGAGAGAATCCAACCATCGCCCCTTGATGTTCAATGACATTACCATCACTGAATCCCCCACTATCGACATCCTGGGGGTTACCATTGACCAGAAATTGAATTAGACTAGCCATATAAATACTGTGGCTACAAAAGCAGGTCAGAGGCTAGGAATCCTGTGGCGAGTAACTCACTACCTGACTCCCCAAAGCCTATCCACCATCTACAAGGCACAAGTCAGGAGTGTGATGGAATCCTCTCCACTTGCCTGGATGAGTGCAGCTCCCACAACACTCAAGAAGCTTGAGGCTGCCCAAGACAAAGCAGCCCGCTTGATTGGCACCACATCCAAAAATATTCACTCCCTCCATCACCGAAGGCTCCTTCGCCAGCACCTTCCAAACCCACGACCACAACCACCTAGAAGGACAAGGGCAGCAGATAGATGGGAACACCACCACCTGAAAGTTCCCCTCCAAGTCACTCACCATCCTGACTTGGAAATATATCGCTGTTCCTTCATTATCACTGGGTCCACATCCTGGAGCTCCCTTCCTAACAGCACTGTGGGTTGCAGCGGTTCAAGAAGGCAGCTCACCATCACCAGCTCAAGGGCAGCTAGGGATGAGCAATAAATGCTGGCCCAGCCAGCGAAGCCCACATCCTGTGAACGAATAAAAAGAAATGATGTATGAAATTGATCTCTATTCCAAATGTGTTCTCTCCAATTATGTCTGGAAGATTAGAATAACTTGCTTTAACTTGAAGGCAAATGACCTTGAGTTGCAACCCAGTACTTAGGTATTCTTGTTGACAACCAGTCATTAGTGAACAGAAAGGTTCACCACCCCCTATTCCTATTTTTGAGCATTTTGCCAGTGGGCACCCCTTCATCATGTAAATATGTTTAATTTTTCTTACTCCAATGTGGATTGGATTCACCCTAAAAATTTATCTGCAGCTGCTCCTTAAGCTGCCCACTTCATTCGTGTAGAGCCTCTTAAATTCAGTCAGTCTCCTTTTATATTTGTCTCCTTGCCACACAGCTTAGAGTCATGAGCAATTTTTTAAAAGAAAAAGAATCAGAAGCATCTTCCTCCATGTTCTTCGGTCAATAGAGCAAACTGTAGAACTGCACTGATTGTCGTCGCCTCCCTCATTGGTCTGGGCATTTGACAGCAGCTAAAAATTATTATCCCATGTTTCTCAGCGGTTGTTTGATGTTTAATTGCAGTACTCACGTCAGCATGCTGTAAACCTATCTGCTGTTATCTTTTGTAAAGTTCAGTATTTCTACGTTACTGTATCTTCTGGAACTCTTTTTCCTTTCTCTGTCCTGTTGTAACTCTTTTTCTTTCTCATGGCTTCATTTTTACTTTGATTATCAAAAATTTGTGTAAGAACTGGAATTTAAAATATTAAATTTGTACTTTTTAGAAAGTTACAATTCCTTTCATACAGTATTTGCTTTAGCTTACACTGTTGAAGAAATCTTTAGTCATGATTATGTACCAAACCTATTCCCATGAAGCAAGACTAAAGGCCACATGCAATGCCTCAAGCCCCTGTGTGCTTACTTCAGGTGACTTGCAGTTTGAGAAGTTTTTTTTTTGTTAAATGTTGTCTAGTTGGTAGATTAATCTTAAATCAGTATCAAAGATGTGTTTGTGCAGCAACTTGAAGTATATGCAAATTCATGGGAAAACTAAGCTAAACTCAATATGAAATACCTGTGGGATCTATAAGGACAATAAGCTTGAATGCCCTAGCCTTAGAAGACTTTACAGTTGTTTCTGAGGGAGAAGTTTTAGGCTGATGGTTAAGGGTGGAGAACGAAACACTTAATATTCACAGTTCAGGCACAGCATAACCTGATGCAAAGAGGACTGTCCACACCATCTAATGGCAGCTCCTACCCTGTAACCAAAAGGAAGAGACCAGCAATATTATAGGAGCTCAATTATCTCAAAGGTCTCCATCCAAACTCTACACAGTCCTGATTTGGACATGTATCGCTGCTGTTTCACTGTTTGTTTCTGTGAACACTCTACCCCATGCCATCACGGGATTACTGTCATGCATGAGCAGAGCGGCCAACACCACCACCCGGCTCCTGGGGATGGGTGATAAATGTGGCCTTGCCAGTGCTGTTCATGCTCCACGAACAAAATAGTTGTACGATTTTTGTGCTATTTGGTGTCTCTTTCAAAACATATTGAGAGAGGTTAGCAAAGCAATATGGGACCTTGGGCTTCGTAAATAGAGGCATTGGGTACAAAAACATGGAAGTTATGCTGAACCTTTTATAAAGCTGTGGTTAGGCCCCAACTTGAGTAGTGTGTGCAGTTCTGGTCGTAACACTTTAGAAAAGATGTGAAGGTCCTTGAGAGGTTGAGAGGAGATTTACCAGAATGGGGGCGGGGCTTAGTTACAAGGTTAGGTTGGAAAGGCTAGGGTTGTTCTCTTTGGAGCAAAGGAGGTTGATGTGAGATTTGATGGCGGTGTACAAGATTATGATTGGCTTAGATAAGGTAGACGAGGAAAAACTTCCCTTGGCTATTGGTACAAGATCTAGGGGTCACTGATTTAATATTTTGGGCAAGAGATGCAGGAGGAATACCATATGGTTTGTGGAACCTGCTCCCCCACTCTATGATAATGGCTGACCTTGGGCTTCAACTTCATTTTCCCGCTCGCTCTCCGTATCCCTTCCCTGAGAGACCAAAAATCTGCCTATCCCAGCCTTAAATGTACTCAATGATGGAGCATCTACAACCCTGTGAGGTAGAAAATTCCAAAGATTCACAAACCTTTGAGCAAAGCAATTTCTCCTCCTCTCAATCCTAAATGATTGGCCCCTTATCCAGAGACTGTACCCCTGTGTTTGAGACTTCTCAACTGGGAGAAACAATCTCTCAGCGTCTACCCTATCAAACCTCTCAGAATTTTGTCAGTTTCAATCAGATTGCCTCACATTTTTCTAAACTCCAGAAAAATATAACCCCAGAATATGAGGAAGAACTTTTCTACATAGTGCAAGGGTACAGGGAAAAGGCAGGGCAATGGCACTAGGTCATAATGCTCATTTAGAGAGCCACTGTGAACATGGGCTGAATGGCCTCCTACTGTGCTAAGATTCTGATCTGGAACTCGCTGTCTATAAGGGTGGTGAAAGCGGAGACAATCGATGGTTTTGAAAGGAAATTGGATGGGCACTTGAAGGAAATAAACCTGCAGGGCTACAGGGATAGAGCAGGAACTGGGTCTGACTGGATTGTTTCATGGGGACCTGGCATCGACTCAATGGGTGGAATGGCCGTCTCCTCACCCAAAATGACCCTGACCCTATTCATTGACTAGATGTTGCTTGAGTACAGAACTCCAGCTTCATAATCCGTTCCATCTGTTTACCAAACCAGACAACCTTTTCTGATGAGACCATATCTTAGTGATTTCATCAGCAGAACGGACATTCGGGTATCGGGGCTTGTATCCTGTCAGGATAGGAGCCATCAAGGGTAGTTGAAACTCAGCCCACTTGTAGTCAGCTGTTCAATGTTACTTGTAAGAAGTAGCTTCAGGAGTGCCTATGCTCTTTCAAAGCTTTGTTGCTTTGATCTGGCATCATACATCTTTGATGTAACTTGTCAGGCCTACACACCAACTACTATAACTTGATATCCTAATCAAAATAGCAGTTAACAAATTTGATCCTCTTGTTTTAGGAAGTTCATCCTTACTACAAAACTGCAGTTCAAACACAACCTTCATTTGATCTACACCCTGGCACTCTTTGAAGCTCTCCCTACATATTACATTGCTCTTTTCACCTCTAAGTTGCGCTGTTACTGACTGTTCTCTGAAATTAGCTCTCGATCCAGGCCCTTGGCCATGTTTTAACGGTTAGCAAACAAAATCTGTTTTGACTAGTTTTATTCTGTGTGCCCATAAAAGTGGCAGTTGCACTTGTTGTGAGAATTGAAATGGAATTATGCTAAACCTGTATCGAACCTTGGGTAGACCACACTTAGAATATCACGGCCAGAAATGCACCAAGAAGGATATAGAAGCACTGGTTAGGGTGCAGACAAGATTTACAGGGCTATCACTTGAGTGAACGTAGTAGAAAATAACATTGGTTTGCAACTCATGCTAAAACTAAGAAAAGCTAGAACCAGTGATTCCTTTTCTCACCTTGAGTCAATAACGTGACTAATTCTTTATAATATGTAAGTGTCAGATAAAATGTAGGGCTTTGAAAAATATCCGTTGAAAATAGCAATAAGTGAAGCTTTGTGAATTTAAGTAATACTCATTTCAGAAATCTGACATGAGACACATCTGGAGAAAATAGAATCAGGGAGCATGTTCCTATTTGAACTGATTGGTAGTTTGTCAGACATGTGACCAGCTAAAGAATTGTTACAGCTTTGTAGCTAGTTGAGGTGAGAGGTGAATTGAGAATGAAGCTGGTTTTTTAAAATTCCTTAAGGGCTGTGAGAATTTATAGCTGAAACTTTTGCCACTCATTTCTATTGGTGTTTCCGGCCAAAGAGCTTAAATACATTTCAGAATGATGCATTGCCTACAGGAAGTGCTGGAAGATTTGCCTATTGCTTGACATGATCAATAAAGGAGCCCCCTTTGTTGTCTTCCAATTCCTGACATTGGACAAGTTTTAAGGATGGATTTCCCTCAGTTTCTTCCTTAGCTACCTTTTATAGAAGCTTCCTAATCCCTTTTGGAAAGTGAAATATGTTACAGTGCACCTAGCTTCTGTGTGAAAGCACTAGTTTTCATATTAAAGGTTTTGGTTTTTGATTTTTTTCTCCTTGATTCTGAAATCCTTGGAGCAGCAGATCTCAAGCATATGTTCACTAATTAATTAGAATAAAAATGCTCGATCAGCTTAAGGATCAATCTTGATAAATAGAGGCCTGCATCACTACTAACCACTAGGCGAGGTGTTGGTGATAACCTGAGGAAATGGTTGAGATTGTTGTGGGTTCACAGTGGCCAACACCCAAACAGTCATTACTGAATGGCACTAAATCAAATGGCTTTTGGCTGCAGAATATTTACATATTTATTTTGAAATGGTGAAACAAACTCCAGAATTTTTTTTTTCACAGTTATATACATATGTGTATTTTAACATTAACTATTGGAATTGTTTATCAAGTGCCTAATTTGTTGTTGAAACTGTTATTGCAAATTTTAATTAATTTCCAAAAGAGAAAAAATGACTGGAAATCTCTTTGTTATTTTGCCCCATGATAGCTCATGCTATATTGAATGGGGGAAGAAAAAATCCAGCTGATCGTTGAGGGGTTACGTTTTGAAGGGCAGATACAATGCATATCAGGGTTGCATGATAAATTTTTTGAAAAACTCCTGTTGTCATGCGTCCAGCTGACTATGAAGGAGCTGACTCAATCAACCTAATTTAAAGAAGTGTATGCATTTAGCAAATTGGTATTTTTCTGATTTTAAAGGCTGTCGGGTAAGTGGTCGGGCTATATACTCCTCCCACTTAGAAACTGTGCAAATAACACGATGGATTTGCCATTCCTATTCTTGTCAGTTACAAAGTTGAACATGCCAGCTACTTTAATTAGGAACTGGTGTTATTTGTTACGGTATAATCACATCACCTACAAGTGGCATCAGCTACGATTTCAGTTCAAATATAGTACAGCAGAGCACTGACTTTGAGTTTATCTGTTTCAATAAATTGGTCCAAATACATGCATGTTTGAAGGATTCTTGTGAGGATCTTAAAGGAAAGAACTGACTGCATTTATCCAAATGCAGTTAACCTCATTGTTGTGCTCTGTGCATGAATATCTGTATACACAAATATAATCATCGTTGATTTGGAGGAAAAATATCTGGAATGTTTAAGCGTTTTTGTCTCAGAGGGGAAATCATAGATTGAGAGGCAGATTTCTGCAATTATGCTCCCTCGTACTGAGCTTCAATCTCAAAATCCAGACATATTGTCCAAAGAGGACAAACTTGTTGGCACTAATCGCTGTCTCTCTGGTGTGAAACTGCTTTCACTCAAGTATTTTAGAAATATGTTAACCTCCAATTTTAAGTGGCATAATTGGTTTATCATAATTAGGCTAAACTTTTCTTCATTAAGGCACTATGCTATTATCAGTTGATTTTGATGTGAAATATAGACATGGTTTGTTTACTTTTTGTCAGTTTGACAGTGAAGCATTAAGTTTTTGACTACAGTTTTGTACCCTGTTTTTAATTTATCGGGTTCACACTCTGGAACAGATTTATGAAGAACATGATGGTGATGTAAATCACGTTAAATTCAATTATGTTGTTTGAGAAGGACATTATTGTGACACCGTTCTTTCCCCAAATGCCTTTGGCAAAACCTTTTCTATTTTTATGGATGTTCAGTAATCATGACCATTAACTTTCAAAATAAGTCCTTTAATGTACTAACTGTTTCTTAAGGACTTGTTAGTGTGTGCCTGCATGAAATGTATTGAAATGTGATTTGACTTACTGTCACCAGTTTATTTTCATTGTTCGTCACTGCTTTCAATATTTTGGGCATGTTATCTGTGAAGTCATCAAACACCAAATGCCAATTCTCTTTTATTCTAACAGTTTTATTTTGAAGGTAATCATGGAATATTTTAGTTTGAAATTGTTGAGTTTTGTTTCAAACATTCCATAAGTTATTTTGTAGTAGTGGGGCAGAAATACAAAAGCCAAGCCTGAAATAAAAACGTTGGCCTATTAACTTCTGTAAAGAGAAAAATTGTGTTAGCAGAGTTCTGATGAAGGATCTACATTTAAACTGGCAACCTGCCTTCATTTCAGCAGTTGCTGACAAAACTGTTGGGAATTTGCAACATTTTCTCTTTATATTTGTTCTTTGTTCATGCTCCCACTTCACCTTCAAAAAAAAGTCCAGGATGCTTGAACCTTCGTTCTTGTTCCCTACTCTTCCCCCAAACAATTTGGAATGTTTGGAAAGTGAACATGGGAAGTCAGAGCTGCAAATTTGTTGGTGCTCATTTTCTGACTTTTAAAAGAAGGTTATTTAATTTGCTTGGTCTTCCTGTTGGATTTGGAACAATGATGAATTGACTCATCAAGAACACAAAAAAAATTACCTGATGCTAATTTGCGGTGTAGCTTTGGCAGTAAGATCAAATTGCAAGTAATAAGACCCGGCCATCAAATATCTGAACTTTGCTCATTTAGTACATGGACGAGTACTGTAAGATGCTATAATGAGAAGGTGTGCTTGAGTTTTTTTGACTCTACTATCCATCTGTAGCAAATATTGAAAAAATACATTTTTTATATCTCTTCTAGGCATGTATAGATGATAATCTGGATATGGTGAAATTCCTAGTGGAGCATTCTGCAAATATTAATCAGCCAGATAATGAAGGTTGGATACCATTGCATGCAGCTGCTTCCTGTGGATATGCAGACATAGCAGAGTAAGTAGACAACTTCACCATTCTTTTTATAGACTTGCGTTTTTATTTCTTCCTTGCTGTCCTCCCCTGGCATTTAGGGAAGTCTAAAGGATGGAGAGGGTGGAACCTTCTGTGAGGATTCAAAAATTTTGTATAATTGGCTGCCAAGGGCTGTATGTTGCCACAGGGTGGCTGGATTTCCCCCCTTTTAAACTTTAATACTGCTTGGCAGTGAATCAACAGATTTCCACTTGATGTCAAACTTATTTTAGTGTTGGGAGTCGTTACTGGCACCTTGAAGCTCCCTGATACTAAGCTGGAGTTCAGAAGTGCTACACTGCTTTAAAGCATTTGCTTGAAGATCGATCCTTTTTAAAGAAGGAATTAGTCATCTTATTCCATCTCGTGGATATTAATTATTTGAATATAAGATTTTTTCTTCAATGAGTTGAAACAATTGTGATTGAGGGGATAATCCTTACTCTTGAATTTGATTTTCTTTTATTATTTGTTCGTGGGATGGGGCGTCACTGGCAAGGCCAGCATTTACTGCCCATCCCTAACTGTCCTTGAGAAGGTGATGGTGAGCCGCCACCTTGAACCACAGCATCTGTGGTGAGGCGGGGGGAGGGTGAGCATGCACTGAGTTCTATGAATATTGGAGGCGGTGAGTGTTTTTTATTCATGGAATGTGGGTGCAGCTGGCTGGGTCAGCATTTATTGTCAATCCCGAATTGTCCTTGAGAAGCTGGTGGCATGATGTGAACACTGCGCGTTCGCTAAACCTGGGGGTGTGAGCTCTGCGCGCCCCCCTCAACCTGGGGGCATGAGCACTGCGCCTGCCCCCCCCCCCCAACCTGGGGGTGTGAGCACTGCGCGCCCCCTGAATTCTGGCAGTGGAGGTTGTTGGGTTTAGCTATGCATTCTCTGAACCTGGGGATGAGTGCTGCATGTTCTGAGAGCAGTAGTGTTTGCAATGTGAGCTTTGCAGCCTGTCTAACGAGGGCTTAATCAATTACACAATGCAGACACCTTGATGTACTCTACAGACAGGTTCAAATTACACATTCCGTGAAAACACTGTGTGTCTTGACTTTCAAGGGGACAAATCAAAAATCCAGTCTAACCCACAATGTTGCAGACAAACACCTGCCAAAAACATTTCAAATGTAATGAGTTGTAAGTCAGTGATGGTCAACGAAGGCCTGTGGTGGGTCTGTGATGCAGTAGAAGGCAGGAAAGACTGAATGGCATCATTTTGTCACATTGCACAAAGTGAGGTGTGGTAGCTGTAACTAGTAATGTTTCATGTAAACACCTCGATGTGTTTTAATCCAATGGTGTGGCTCTAATATAGCCTCAGTTTTCAAAGTATCTTGGATTTTTCACAATTAGTGTCTGGTAAAGATGAAGAAAGCAGGCACAAGTTCACCACTGTGGTTCTTGCACATGACCTGTTGGCAAAACACTTTGTCAACTCTCTTATTGCTACCATTATGTTACTTAATTCTGCTGTGCTGAAAGTACCTGAAACAAATTGAGCATGTATAGTTAAATGTTCATTTTCTAAATTGAAAATGGATTTGTCTTGTGTTGAACACTGCATGAAAAAAGCTTGATATTTTGTTTAGCTTTTGTACTGAGAACAAGTTTTGTTCGTCAAATGTGCAGCACTAAGGATCTTGCCAAAAAACTGGAATATGATTTGCAGTTCCTTATTTGTAATGGCAGGGGTTAAAGTGCTCCTGATGGTGTTTCTTTGACTAATCCACTAAATTATTGCATCGACATACCACGAGGAGAAACATTGCACAAGAAAGTTTAGATGAAGATGATCCTTCCTATGTTGCTGTTTCTTTATTTTCCAGCCAATATCCTGAAATGCTCAACCTACCACTTAACAGGAGCAGCATCACCTCCTCCTCACAGCAGCTGGGCATGAGCAATAAATTCTGCCAGTGTTGTCTGTACTCTGACAACTTATGTCTTGTGATTACAGCAGTAATATTAATCATGTGAGCTTTGCAGCCTGCCTGATGAGGACTACATCAAATTGTTAATGGTTTTATTGTTCTTGTGTCAGGTACTCTTCCAAATAATGTGTGCCAGTTGTGTGAAGAAATCTCTGTTTTGCCTTCATTAAACCTTTCACACTCCTGACTATCCTCTCATTAAACCTCTGGTGTTTTTACGCCCAAGAGTAACTTGTACTAACAAAGAGAATCTATCTTTGTGCAAAGTTCTCCCTTTATTCTTTACAAGTGATTTACTTAGAACTATATGGATCAATAACTTGAGTTACTTGATGGCAGTTTTTTTCTGTGTAATACTTCAAGTTGTTCTTAAAACCAAAAGATGTACAAGTTTAAAAGCAAAATACTGTGGATGCTGAAAATCTGAAATAGAAACAGAAAATGCTGGAAAAACTTGGCAGGCCTGGCAGTAGCTGTGGAGAGAGAAACAGAGTTAACATTTCAAGTCCAATATGACTCTTCAGAGACAAAGAAGTAGAAATGTGATGGATTTTATACTGTTTAAGCGGGGGATGAAGCAAGTGGAGCAAAATAAAAGGTCAGGAATGGATGGGAGCTAAGGAGAAATTGATAAAGATGTCATGGACAAAGGGAGTGTTAATGGTAGTGTTAAAGACTAAAGAAGGTGCTGTTAGTATAAAGGTAAGGTAGCAGAATGTGTAATTCTGTGTGTTAATAGCAGAACAAAGGTCAGCGCCTTCAAAACAAAACAAGTGACACATGGCGGTGGGGGATTGGATGGAAGGATTTAAAAAAATACATAAAAACATAATTGGATTTGAAAAAAGGTCAAGATGGAAGAGCAAGTTCATGGTCAGAAGTTATTGAACTCGATAAGTCTGGAAGGCTGTAAAGTGCCTAATCGGAAGATGAGGTGCTATTCCTCCAGTTTGTGTTGGGCTTCATGGGAGCATTGCAGCAGGCCAAGGACGGACATGTGGGCATGAGAGCAAGATGGTGAGTTGAAATGGTGTGCGGCAGGAAGGTCTGGGCCATGCTTGTGTACTGAGCGAAGGTGTTCCGCAAAGCAGTCACTCAGTTTGCATTTAGTCCCCCCAGTGTAGAGGAGACTGCATTGGGAGCAGCGAATAGATGTACAAGTTTGTTTGTTGCCATTTAATTAAAAAGCCAGAACAATCCAAAGTTAGACTTTCTAAAATACTTTAATTCCTATTAGTTGCTAAACTGTCTTGGTTTGCTTTCTGTAATTAAGTTCAACTGTGGAGGTGCACTATTACTTGAAATTCACAAACTGCAACTAACCAAAATCTGAGGAAATTATACTTGTGTTGGTGAAATAAAGCATGATGAGCTGAAAGTAAAGATTACATTTATATAAACAAATCCACCAATGAAATTTTAAACAGCTTAAAACCTCATTTCTAAATTTGAATAACAAAAACTAATGCCTGCTTGAATTAATATTGTTAAACATTGAGATTCAAGATGGAAATTATTGATAGTACCTTGTGCTGTCACCGTTACTGAATTTCTTAAGTTTGAATCGATTTATTGCAACATGCTCACTAGATAACAACTTTAGGTGCATTGGAATTAAAGAAGCTGGGCTAGATTTTAAGGGGAGAAGTAATTTTCAAATGTGGTATCGACAGCTATTTGTGCTGTTGAATATTCGTTTTCAGTTGAGTGGGCAGAGATTACGAGGTGCATATATGAATACATAAACATGAATTAGGACCAGGAGTAGGCCATTCAGCAGGTTGAGTCTGCTCTGCCATTTGATAGGTTCATGGTTGGCCTGATTATGGCCTGAACTCTACTTTCCTGTCGACCCCCTATAACCTTTGACTCCTTTGTCAATTAAGAATCTGTCTAACTCTGCCTTAAAAATATTCAATGACCCTTCCTCCGTTGATCTCTAGGGAAGAGAATTTCACAGACTCATGACCTTCAAGAGAAAAAAATTGCTTCTCATCTGTCTTAAAAGGATGACCTCTTATTTTTAAACTGTGTCCTAGTTGTTCTAGTGTCCTGTGTTCTGGTCTCTCCCATAAAGGGAAAGATCCTCTCAGCATCCACCCTGTCAAGCCCCCTCAGTACCTTGCGTTTTCAATAAAATCACCTCTCAATCTTCTAAACTCCAATGGATACAGGCTCCGCCTGTCCAAACTTTCCTCTTAAGATAACCCCCATCTCAAGAATCAGTTGAGTGAACCTTCTCTGAAATGCTAACACAATTATACCCTTTCTTAAGTAAGGAGACTAAAGCTGTACACAGTAATGCAGATGTGATCTCACCAATACCCTGTACAACATTAGCAAAACTTCCCTACTTCAATATTCCATTCTCCTTGCAATAAATGGCAACATTCTATTTGCCTTCTAAATCACTTGCAATATTTTGACTTAACTGTATTCCTTCAAAGTCACCACCATTACTGTAAAATTTGCAGTAACCAGTGCTCATGTAGAATTTCAATATGAATATTTTGACGTTTTGTTTGAAAACGTGCGTTGTTTTGAGAAGTGCCTTTTCGCAACATTCAAGATAACTGAGGTTTGGTGGCGTTGGGAGGGGTGCCTTAATTGACAGCATGAAGATAAAGAATTCCTTGAACTGGGCATTGACATACTCTTTTATCTGAAGTCTGTTGGATTGTTGGGAAGCTGTAAGCATGTCCAACTTTCAGAGATCATTCATTGTCTTTATTTTCAGTAGGGAAGAGCCTACCAGCTGCAAGTCATTCTTGTTACACTTGTGTTAGCCTGAATTTGATCACATTGGGCAGAAAGCCTTTTGATAATCCGAGTCGATAACACATGCTTTTCCTATCCTGGGTCTGAAAGAACAGAATTAAGTTTAAGAAAGAACTTAAATTTATCTCGTGTCTTCCACGTCTTCAGGGTGCCCTTGATTGTTTTGCAGTCAATGACATTTTTAAAATGTAATGTAGGAAATGCAGCAGAACAGGGTGGTGCCACAAAGGGCATTCAATTCATGACAAGGTGGCCTGTTAAAAATGTTGTTTGAAGGATAAATATTGACCATGACACTGGGATTACTTCTCTGTTCTTTGAATAGTGCCGCGCCATCTTTTATGTCCACACGAGAGAGCAAATGGCAGCCTCGATTGTAACACCTCACCCGAAGAATGGCATTTCTAAAAGGGTAGTGATACTTCAGCACTGCACGTGGAATGGCAGCCTAGATTAAAGTGAAGTGAATTGGCTAATGGTGGCATCACACAAGTGACTTATGAAGAGTCTAGACAGTGGTGATCGAGCCATTGAGTTGCCATAGCCAGATTCAGCGTTGTTTTTCCATAGGGGATTACAGAGTAGAAGTGGAAAAATTAGAAATGTAAACTGTATATTTTTTTAAAAGAAAATCCATCAGCTAACTGAATGTTAAACCCTGTTATAATTCATATTGAAGGCACCTTAGTTTAGAGGAAATAAAAAAAGCTGGCATTGATAGAGTAAGTAATAGCAATAACTGTGCACAGCAGATCTGTCAACATCTGTGAAGAGAAAAGACCATTAATGGTGGCATCATATCTTGCTGCCATAAGTGAATTACTCTAGTTTTTCTCACCAAACTTGACCTAAAGATGACTCAAAAGGATCTGGATACTTTGGGATGATGGGCTGCTGTGTGCTGCATGACACCACTTCCCAAACCTCCAGGGCAACATTCAAACTGGACAAATGAGCAAATAAAAAATATGAGCAGCTATGAGTAGCCTGGGCTTTGCCAGCTTTGCTGCTTGGGGGTCAGGGAGCTCGTAGATTGGGCACCCCTCTCCTAAACTTCTCATCCTATCAGCGCATTGATCCTTGGGCAGTTAGCAGGTGCTTGTTCATATGATTGAATTAGTTTTCATCTTTACCTTTTCATGTTGAAACGCTCTGGGTTGGCATGTTCTTTTTCTTCCTCACATGAGCTCTTTGCTTCCTGAAACTTTTCTGGAACATTGACCTTTTCTCAATGTTAAAAGAAAATCTTGGGAAAAAAAACACAGGAACCACAGAGCAGTCCCATTCAGCAAGTCAAAGCGTCTTTTCCCAAAATGGAAACCGATGCTGATGGATCCTGCCGTGTATTTCCAGCAGTTTTATTTTACCACCACCTGGCCAAACAAATCCAGTATTTATTGAAGCCTAAAACAGAAAATGCTGAAAATAATCCGGTCAGGTAGCATCTGTGGAGAGAGAAACAGGTAATATTTCAGGTTGATGACTTTTCACCAGAATCAATAAAGTTAGGAGTCATCCTTTGTCATTTAATCTCTCCTGCCTTCCACTCTATCAGACTTTTCCTTTTGCTTATCATCCTTCCTTTCCCTGCCTCTTTAAACCTGTCACATCCTTTTCCAGCACTGATGAAAGGTTATTGACCCTGTAAGGAATATATTTTTTAAATTTCTGTTGGACTGTTGTAAAGAACATATCTTTTTATTTTCTGTTCGACTGTGAATTAAAATTACAATGGCTGCAGTTTGAAAGACATGTCCACTGAAACAGGATAGATGTATACAATGTTGCAGTCCTAGAACAGAGTATGCCATGAAAAACAGAGTGGTGCCAGAAAGGAGCCCTGGACCAAGGGAGCTGCCTGACAACAACGTTTTAATTGACTCTTGACCAGGTTTTGTGAGAGAAGCAGTGCAGCAAAATAACTCCCAGCCTGAAATGAGAAAGATCTAAAACCACTCTTCTGTGTATGGAAGATTCCAGTAATTTCACGATAATAGCTAGCTAGCTTTTTCTCCTCCTATCTCCGTAACCTGCTCTCTTTGAAAACCTCTGTCAAGAGGCAAAAGTGGAAGATCACCATCAAAGACATTGAAAGGCAAGTGTTCAACCAGAGAACTAAATACTGAAAATGCTGGAAGGCCACCTCGTGTCATCAACAAGAACTAAAAGGAATTTGGAAGACATTGATCAAAATAAACCCATTGAATTCTGCACTCTGGAATTAGTGCTATTGAACTCTTTTATCCCACCCTTAAAATCCATGTTCTTGTGCACTTTACGTACCTTGTATGTGTGTGTGTATAGAGATTTAAGATGGGGATAGAGTTTAAGTTATAGTGTTACAAATTAGCAGTTCATATTTGCTTATTTTTGCCACTGGTTAACAACAGTTTGTTCAATAAACACTTATTTACTTATTAAGTTCACAAACCTGGTGCTCGTATTCTGTTAACCTAAATTAAACAGTCAGGTAGAATTGGGGCAATCTGGTGGTTTGATCACACTTTTTCACATTTGCCGTGGCTTGATATTACAGCGCACTATCTCCACAAAACATTAAACTCCTGTTTCTTTCTCTCCATTGATGCTGCCTGACCTGAGTTTTTCCACCATTTTATTTCAGATTTCCAGGATCTGTAGTATCCTGCTTTTGATTTAGTGAAGCCTACCTACCGTATTATAATATCAGAACAGGGGATTTATTAACTTTAACCCCATTAATCCCAAACTCTTAACTAATGTTGTGTGTGGATTCGGATGGCTTGAGGTTATTTATTCTCCCATTTTTTTCCACTTTGTGCCTTGTGTCAAAGGATGAAGAATCTCAGTCATGAGTAACTTGCTGTTTTGAGCCCATGGGACACAGTTTAACAGCCTTGAGGGAGTGGAGGAAGCCCCCCGGTAACACAAGCTGTTTCTGCAACAATGGACACTTACAGATCAAGTTGCTGTATTTCAAAATGCAGCAAACTAGATATATGAATGTTTTGCTGAGCATTACTGATGTAAGCTTGCTGCGATAAATGTTCAGTTTGAGCAAAACTACATTTTATCCCTCATCACTGCTCAAATGTCTCCCATGTTTCAGGCTGCCTGTAAAATTAATGGCAAAAGTATAAACGAGGTTTGTGGAAATGACAGCTGCAGTAGGTGTTTTGGTTGTAGCGTTGTTCTGACATCAATCAGGCTTTAACCTGGCTTTTACCCAAGCAGCTCCTATGTTGATTTTGAACCATGGGAGTTTATAACACCCAAGGAACCATCTGGCCCAGTAAATAGCAATCGTTTAGCAAGTGAAATTTGGTTGTGTTAGATGCCTGGGATCATAGAACAACATTAGTCTAGATGGAGTTTCTTTTCAGTTCTTAATATTCAAGAAAAGTATGGGAGGATGTTGGCATTTTCTGTCCCAAGCGTGTTGAACTCCTGTTCCCACAGATTCCTCAGACAATGTAATATGGTAACTGGCTCTTAATATAAGGATACCTGTCTTCATATACAAACATATGAACTAGGAGCAGGAGTAGGGCACTCAGTCCCTCAAACGTGCTCTGCCATTCAATAAGATCATGGCTGATCTGATTGAAACATTCCTGCCAACCCTGATAACTTTTCACCCCCTTGCTTACCAATAATTTATCTATCTTTGCCGTAAAATATTCAAACACTCTGCTTCCACCACCTTTCGAGGAAGCGTTCCAAAGACATTGTATCTTCGGAGAAAAAAATTCTCCTCATCTCTATCTTAAATGGGCGACGCCTTATTTTTAAACAGTGACCCCCTAGTTCTCGATTCCCCCACAAGACGAAACATCCTCTCCACCCTGTCAAGACCCCTCATGATCTTCATAATTTCAATCAAGTTGCCTCTTACTCTTCTTAGCTCCAATGGATACAAGCCGAGCCTGTCCAACCTTTCCTTGTAAGACAACCCTTCCATTCCAAGTATTAATCTAGTAAACCTTCTCCGAACTGCTTTCGATGCATTTACACCCTTCCTTAAGGAGACCAGTACTGTACACGGTGCTCCAGATGTGGCCTCACCAGTGCTCTGTACAACTGAAGCATAACCTCCCTACTTCTGTATTCAATTCCCCTTGCAATAAATGGTAACACTCTATTAGCTTTCCTAATTACTTGCTGTACCTGCATACCAACCTTTTGCGATTCAAGTACTAGGACACCCAGATCCCTCTGCCCACTGAGGAGTCAACATTTAATGGTAGCTTTCAATGTTCTACAATGACCAAGTATAAATTGGGTTACAGTTGTAATATCCACTCATATCTGCTTTTTAAATGAGATGCACGTGTCTATGGAATGGACCTATATTGCACATGGGAGACATTTCAATACATAAATTCAAGTTTCAGCTAGTCTGCTTTTGATTCTGAAAGAGTGGGCTTGCAATGATCGTGGGCTATGGACTAACCAACATCGTGAAGGAGTGAATTTGAAGTTGTCCCACTTGTATTTCAGAATTATGGAGCTTCCATTGATTCTTGCACTTGCTATGAATACTTGCTAGCATAAATCTTGGCTTTAAGTACATAACAGGAACCAGATTTTGTCCCTGGTTATTTTGTGTTTAAGTTTTGCATGTTAGGAATGTTTAGTTGGGGTAACCCTCCGAATCCAGAGCAGTGTGCAGTACCTCAAAATTGCTCCAGCTCTTTACACTAAGCTGAATCACTTTGCTTGTTGTGGTACTTCAGCTCATTGCAATATCAGTTTTTAATAATCACGCAATAATAGACTTTTTCTTAGCATGAAACTGCAAGGCCTATGAACAAGTTGCAAATGGTTATCACTTCATGAGACATAAACTAATATCTTTAACTTGGTGCCAGCAACCTGTTGGACAGATAGCAAGAGGCATGGACAATTAATTAGCTTGCCACTTAGCTAGCCTTAAACTTGAATCTATAACAGCACAGCAATGTCTGGTTTCAGTTTGAGGATTTTGTTTCTTGTGCAGTCCTTGCTCAATTTGGGCTTATAATTTATTATGGGATTAATTTTTCAATGCATGTTCAGGTGCAGAAAAGACAGTTGTAAAATCAGTTTTGTCTCAGTGAGACAGTTTTCTCAAATTCAAAGTAGTGGGAATAGGTCTGTGAATAGCTTCACCTTGTGCTTTGCCAAGAGCTTTGAGTCTGAGGGGTTTTGGGCCAATGTGTATCGATCTGTTGTGTAGGTTAGAATGGGAACCTAAGCTTGCATATTTGAGATGTTCACTCGTGCAGCAGAATGCTGGATAAATTCGGATGGAGTAGGAAAGACAGGAGACCGGTCCAATAGAGCTGTACAATGAGCAAGCATTATTTGTGTATTTAATTCCACTCTCAGGCACTCGGTGTTTGAAAGACTTATGGTGCCTTTCATGGTGCAACGTGCTTTACAGCCAATTAAGTACTTTTTGCATTGTAGCCACCATTGTAGGAATTTACACTACTATCTTCATAACTTGATGCATGCAACCTGTTGGCAGTTTGCAGGAGGAATATTTGACAGGGATGAGGGGACAAATTGGTGGTTGTTGACCATTATGTTATCAGGGAATTCCCCTTGCATTGCATTCTCTTGCTCTCTCTATTTTTGGCCCTATCCTACTTTGACTGACAAAGCTTAGAAAAATACTGTATTGGATGCAGCTTCAGTGGAAAGCAGTGATGGGGCACCAACTGTAAACGTGGACACTAGATGTATCAGTGGGTAGTCAGACTGAAATATTGTTGGATAAGTCATTGAGAAATTTACGGCACCGAAGGAGGCCATTTGGCCCATCAGGCTCATGCTGGCTCCCCACGAAACAACCCAGTCAGCCCCACGCTCAGTCCTTGTATCCTTGCAAGTTCAATTCCTTCAAGTACCCATCCAGTTTTCTTTTGAAATCACTGATTGTCTCACCACCCATGTGGGCAGCAAGTTGCACATTAGCACTAAATTTGCTTTGTCTAAAAAAATTTTTTCCTTGTATTCCCCCGCATCTCTTGCCCTAAATCTTAAATCTGTGCCCCTTAGGCCTTGTACCATCAGCTCATGGGAAGAGGTTTTCCTGATCCACCTTATCCAAACCTGTCATAATCTTGTGCACTTCAGTCAAATTTTGCCTCGATTTTCTTAGCTCCAAGGAGGAGATCCCTACCTTTTCCTACCTAATCTTCTGTCTAAATCCTCCCCCATCCCTAGAATCATTGTGGTAAATTTGCTCTCCTCCCTCTCAAGGACCTTCACATCTTTCCTTAACTGTGGTGACCAGAACTGAAAGAATACTCAAGTTTGGGTCTAACCAGAGCTTTATATAAAGATTCAGCATAACCACTTCCTTCTCTACTTAATGCTTCTATTTATGAAGCCCAGGATCCCATATGCTTTGCTAACCACGCTCTCAATATGTTCTACCACCTTCAAAGGCTGATGCACATGCAGCACCAGGTCCCTCTGTTCCTGCACGCACTTTAGAATTGTGTCATTAAGTTTATATTGACTCTCCCACTCCTTCTGCCAAAATGCATCATCTCTCATTTCTCTGTATTAAATTGCATCTGCCACTTCTCTGTCCATTCTGCTTGCCTATCTATGTCTTGTTGCAGGCAATTGTTATCATACTCACTGTTTGCCACTCCCAAATTTGGTGGTATCAACATGTTTTGAAGTTTTACTTGTACTCCAAGATCCAAGTCATTTATTTATACATATATAGCAAAAATAGCACTGACCCTTGGGGAACACCACTCTACCACCCTCCCATCTGCTATAACTTGCTGCTTTCTGTCCTTAAGCCAATTTTTTTATCCAATTAGGCACTGGCCCTGATATTCCATGAGCCTTAATTTTGTTAAGCAGCCTTTTATGTGGTATCTTGTCAAACACTTAAAATCCATATAGACAAGTTCCACAGCATTCCCTTCATCAACCTCTCCTGTTCATTCATCAGGAAATTCAATTAGATTAGTCAAGCATGATTTCCCTTTTACCAATCAGTGCTGGTTCTCCTTAATTAACTGGAACCTCTCCAAGTGCCAGGTGATTCTCTCCACTATCTCCCCCACCACCCAATTCAGGATTCCAAAACCTTGCTTACCACTGATGTTAGACTGACCGGCCTGTAGTTGCTAGGACTGTCCTTGACACCCTTATTCAAGAAAAGGTGATGATTTCACCATTCTCCAATCTTCTGGCACCTCCCTCATGTCTAGGGAAATTAAGGCAAACCCTTCTGCTCTCACCACCCCCACTTCCTCAACCTGTGATGTAAGCCACCTGGACCAATTGACTGACTTACCCTAAGCAGAGCCAACTTTTGTGGTACCCACCTCCCTTTCAGTTTTTGCACTGTCTGTTTACTATTTTGGGGGAGGTGGTGGCATTGTGGTATTGTCACTGACTAGTATTCCAGAGACCCAGGGTAATGCTCTGGGGACCTGGGTTCGAATCCCACCATGGCAGATGGTGGAATTTGAAATCGATAAAAATCTGGAATTCAAACCCTGATGACGACCATGAAACCATTGTCGATTCATGTAAAAACCTATCTGGTTCACTAATGTCTTTTAGGGAAAGAAATCTGTAATCCTGACCTGATCTGGCCTACATGTGACTCCAGACCCAGAGCAATGTGGTTGACTCTTAGATGCCTTCTGAACAAGGGCAATTAGGGATGGGCAATGAATCCTGGCCAAGCCAGCGACACCCACATCCCATGAACGAATATATTTTAAAAAATGCTGTTAGAAGATTTTTGGGTTCCCTTTCATGCTGACTGTCATTCTATTCTCATACTCTCTCTTTGCCAGCCTTATTTCCCTCTTCTCTTCCCTTCTCAACCTATTGTATTTAACCTGGTTTTCACTGGAAGAACTCTGACATGCATCATACATCCTCCGCTTTCATTTAATCACCAGCTCTTATCTCCCTCCTCATCCAAGGCTCCATTTTTTGTTTCCCTTGCCTTTTCCCCTTGTTGGCATGTACTTAGCCTGTACATGAAGCACCTCTTAAAGATCGCTCATTGTCCCTTTGGTTTTTTTCCTGTCCATCTCCGGTTCCATTTAACTCTGGCTAGATCCCTTTTCATCACATTGAGGTTAGCCCTCTTCCAATTTAAAAGTTCTATGTTAAATTGTTCCTTGCTCTTCTCCATGACCCATCTAAAAGTTATGATACAATTAGGAATCAAGGCCCCAGAAAATTAAAAATTCGGTCAAGAATGTGGTTGAAACTTGGACTGGTTGTGAGAATTTTGCAAGTGATTAAAGAAAGTATTCCGATGATTATATAGACTTAAACTTGCTTATGCTTGGGAAATTCAATAACAAAAATAATTAAGTGGAAATTCAGTCTTCGTTTTGATGAAAGTCAGAAATTAAACTCTGTTAGGTTTAAATTTATGGAGTAATGATTATTTGGATCTGTCGCGTTCAGCCTTGAATTGATGAAGGTAATTATTTTCTATCCAAATTTATTTTTAAAAATGAAATTAGAATTAAGTTAAAATCTTAATTGGCATTGTTAACATATTTGCCATTTTTTTTTACTGAAATCCAATAAAGACTGTTTATCTTTTAAACATAATTTTGCAGGTATTTAATTAGTCGTGGAGCAAATGTAGCTGCAGTCAACAGTGAAGGAGAAACTCCATTAGATATAGCTGAAGAAGAAGCCATGGAAGAGCTCTTGCAGGAAGAAATTAGTAGGCAAGGTAAGAAATGAGCCATGGGGGAAAGTATTTCAACAATGCTATGTAGCTACTGCTGACTGTAGAATACAATCAGTGGATAACTTGCAAATTTGGAATGGTTCCAGTAGAATTGGAATCCTTTGATCCTTCAAACTCTTGAGTGGACAATCTCACTGGAAAAATCATAGCTAAACCTTTGCCTTAGAGGTTCTTTACGTAGAACCCAAATTACCTTGCTTTCCAAAAGAAAAATACAGTGGATGCTAGAAATCTGAAATAAAAGCAGAAAATGTTGAATATATTTAGCAAGTCAGGCATCTGTGAAGAGGGGAACAGAATTAACAGGTTTTAGGTTGATGACCTTTTGTCAGCATGTTCTGTCAAAAGCCCTGAAGCATTAATTTTGTTTCCCTCTTCACAGATGCTGCCAGGCCTGCTAAGACTATCTAGCACTTTCTGTTTTATTACCATGCTTTCGCATGCCTTTTTAAGATTACATTCACTGGTGTCTGCCTTCATGTCCTTCATTCAGTTGCATTGAACTTTGCTTTGCTCAACATTGTAAGTGTAAAACCTGTTGTACTTACGAATTTCGATTTGAGCCAGATTCTGAATGGCCAGTAAGTTCAGCGAGCACTTTAGTGCTAATTACAATTCAAAGCAACTTTGTATTCCATTTGGACAAATTTATTGTTCGCAAATTCAGTATTTTTGTGGTGACATGGACTTCCCCAAGGCATGACACTCCATCTTGTTTAGATTATGCATGCAATGTGGTCTGAAGGATCAACCTGATGGTGGGAGATCAGATGCTAGTTATTGATGCAAAGAATTTCATCCAGCTGCCTCAGACAAACAAAAGAGCTATCAGGAAGGCTTTCCACGAGGTTTGTTCCACTACGCATATGTTCTAACTTGCATAGAAATTATAACATAAAACAGGCCATTTGGCCCAATCAACTCGTGTTGATGCATATCCTCCACACAAACAGTAGTTCTAATGTAATGTGCCTGCCCTGATAGTATCTCTTTCAATTACCCATCTAACCTATTCTTAAATGTTGGCTTGGTTACTGCTTCAGTCATCAACTTTGGCACTGCATTCCACATATTTGTAACTCTGTAGAAAATAGTTTGTCATTCTTAGCTAAACCTCTTGTGTTTCATTTTGTGTCCGAGTCCTTTCATTCTAGACCCACATTACTTGAAACTGTTTCTATCTGCCCTTTCTAATTTGAAACATCTATCTCAAATCACTGCTTCATCTTCTGTGCTCTAATGAAAACAGTACCAGTTTTCAACTGTTCATATTTGTATTTCCTCACAGGCAGCATCTTGGTGACTGCACTCTTTTCTATCCGTTGCCTTGACATACAACTGTGCTCTCACTAAAGTCCAGTATAGACCCACCATTGCATCTTGACTTTTATATTCCTATATCTCTTGTTTTAAGCCCAATATTCCCTTTTCATTTGAGATGATGTTTCCACAGGTACAGTGTCTCAAAACTGGCAACCTTGGGACCGAGCCCTTGTTGGATTTCAGATCTTGGTTTTTGGTTCTTGGTTGGGTGGATCAGGAGAGCTGGGTTGGGTGGGGTCATGGGTCGCTTGGACCATTGGAAGTGCAGGAAAAGATAGGCGAGCGAAGCTGATAACCAATCAGTGCAGCACCCAGTCGAACAAACCAGTAAGTTACTTTACTCAACTAATAGCTAATGTTCAGCTTCAAAATATGTCTGGTTTTTGGAGATCGCCGGTTTTCAGAGAGCCAGATTTGAGACAGTGCACCTGTATTGTCTTGTGAACCTGAACTCCCAAGCCCCTCTAATCTTCCACATCATGCAGCTTTCCTCCCATTTAGAGTGTAATTATTACTTTTTTCTTTTTACTGGCAAGCCACCTTCTATTGCTAATATTGGCAAAGATATCCACTAACCAGCGCTGCATATCTTTTAGCAAATGGTGTGGGCTACTCTTAAGCTAACTTTTCTTGTGTTCTCAATGAGAATGCAGTGGGCCATGTTCGAGTCTGCCTTTGCCTTTGTGTTGTGATGTCGCATACAATTTTACTGGGGATCATTGGAGAAATGAATGCATCTATATAATGTTGCATTTAGCCATTTAGAAAAGACTTTTTCTCAAAGTAAACATTTGAAGTATAGTGACTGTTAAAGAGGACAACAGTCATTTTGGGTACAGCAAGCTCATACTAACGGTATGATGAAAGACCAGTTAATCTTTATGGTTGGGGCACCAAGAGAATTTCCTGGTGGCCTAACCACAAATTAGCATACCAACTGATGTTTCATTTCATTGCTTCCCTCAAACGTTGAGATCTTAATCATCCACCTGAGCCACTGAAAGAGGCAAACAGGATCTTGGTTTAACATTTGATCAAAAGGATAACATTCCTAGAGCTGGCACGAAATGTACACCGAATTCCTGGAGTGATACTAGAACCCTCATCAATTTGGGCACAAAGATGACATCAGCTAAACAAGCTGGCATCAGAGTGCCAAGTTATTAACAGTTGGGTACGCTCTTTTAAGACCAGACTCTCTCTCTATGGTGGTTGAAGGGTCATATGCCTTTCAGAAGGAAAGGATAGATAGCATTGAGATTTTCCTGTTGGGGTACCTCCATGTTGCAAGGGATGAGGGAATTGACGAGGAATTGCACCCCATAATATTAGTTGAATTGAACTAAACGGGAGTAGTCCATGTTTCATTCGGAGAATCCTTGAATCTATTAAACGGACATTGGTAGTAAATCTTTGAACCAGTCATTCAGCAATTCAGACAGGCACTTTAAAATAAGTTGTAGTTGGTTGAAGTTTGAAATCTGTTAGAGGAAGTATTGTTTGGCATGATAATTTGGAAAAAGTATTTCTTCAGTGCATATAGTCTGTTCTTGCCACAGTCTTTGCGTGCTGAGAAGAGCAGTTTCTTAGTTTAACTTAGACTTGTGTCCTTTAGTTCCATGTAATAAAGTCCAAATAATTTTCAAGGCCGGCAAAATGACTCACCTCAGTATTTCCACCTGGCATTAAAAATCGCTTCAGCTCTTTTTGTCCCAGAACCTCCTATGGTGAAATCGAACATACGAGCGTGGGGCCAGGGTAGGCCATTCAGCCCTTCGAGCCTGCTCTGCCATTCAATAAGATCATGGCTGATCTGATAGCCTTAACTCCACATTCCCACCTGACCTTGATAACCTTTCACCCTCTTGCTTATCAAGGATCTTTTTATCTCTGCCTTAAAAATATTCAAAGACTCTGCTTCCCCTGCCTTTTGAGGAAGAGTGTTCTAAAGACATTCAACCCTCTGAAAGAAAAAAATTCTCCACATCTCTGTCTTATATGGAGAGCACCTTAAAACGTTCATATGTTACAAGAGATCACCTTCGCTCTTGTAAATTCTGGAAACATAGGCCTAGTCTATTTAGTGTCTCCTCATAGGACAATCCCTCATACCAGGAATCAGTCCAGCGAACATTCGTTGTACCCCCTCCAAGACAGGTTTATCCTTCCTTAGGTAAGGAGGCCAAAACTGTACACAGTATTCCAGATGTGATCTCACCAAGGTTCTGTATAATTGCAGTAAGACTTTTTAACTCCTACGCTCCAATCCTTTTATAATAAAGGCTAGCACACCATTTGTTTTCCCGATTGCTTGTTGGACCTGAATGTTAAGTGATTCCTGTAGAAGGACACCCAAAAGTGTTCTGAACACCAACGTTTCCCAGTTTCTCACCATTTAAAATATACACTCTTTTTCTATTTTCCTTCTGAAGTGGAAAAACTTCAAATTTCTCTACGTAATTAGTATTAACACTCTGGGACTAGTGAGGGGAGAGAGGAGACTCTACCATTACCATCAAGCCAGGGGAGAAGCCCTGGTTCAATGAAGAGTGCAGGAGGGCAGGCCAGGAGCAGCATCAGGCATTCCAAAAAATGAGATGCCGATCTGGTGAAGCTATAACACAGGGCTACTTGCGTGCCAAACAGCATAAGCAGCAAGTGATAGATCAAGCTAAGTGATTCTACAACCAACGGATCAGATCTAAGCTTTGCAGTCCTGCCACATTCAGTCACGAATGGTGGTGGACAATTAAACAACTCACTGGAGGAGGCGGCTCCACAATATCCCCATCCTCAATGATAGAGGAGTCCAGCACATCGGTGCAAAAGATAAGGCTGAAGCATTCGCAACAATCTTCAGCCGTTTAGTTCTCATCAAGCCCCAGCAATTCTTTCAAATGTAGGTTGTCCAAAATTGTGTGGAAATTCCAAATACTTTCTTGGGACTTAATTGGGTCCTTTGTTGCGAATCCTAATATTTGATTAATTTCACATTGACCAGACTGTTCAAAAATGACACCCACTTCTTTTCCTTCAACATTCTTGTTCAGTCACATCCTTCCATTATGTATTTCATTTGTTTTCTGTTTCAATATGAATTACCTTGTCTTCATATACAAACAAAATGAAGGCAGCATGAAATTATTTTTTATTTGTCCAACTTTTTGACAACTTCCATACAATGGAAAATTGATCAGTTCAGCAGAATTTTTAATGTTGTTGAAATGTGGGTAACCTGAGCAAGGCAGTATCTCCTATCCTTAGTTGGCTTGAGAGCCTGAGTCAACTCATGCCATATTTAGGCCAGACTGAGTAGGGGTGCCAGGTTTCCTTCCCTGAAAGACATTAGTCAATCAGTTAAAGTTTTAGGAAAATTCAGTCCTTCTTGGTGTGATCTAATTATTAGATTAAAATAACTGGTAATTTTTTTTTCACAACTTGCCATGTTGGGAGTTTAACTCATGACCTCTCATTTGTTGGTTAACTACTCGGCTGTTGTGCCAATCGGTTGGATTAGCTCCTCTCTGGAGTCATTTGTAGTAAATTGTTCTGTAACAATAATGTCTAAATTGACCTTTTAATACTGCTAAACACTCGGGTTCACTGATTTGGTCTTGATCAATGTGTTCATGAGCTAAGAATGTAAAACAATGATATACATTAAAATATGAGAACAGGAAATGCACAACATGTAAAGTGGGAGAGGTTACCATCATCTGAACTCTCGTATTGATGATTGCATTAATAGGTATACAAACTGTTGTGATGAAGGTTTATATTTAACCAATTTGGGCATTCACGGCATTTTCCAGTTTCTCGCTGGTTTCCACTGGTCTCAAACGTTCTTTCCATCTCAACTATTTTTTGATATGTATTTTGAGATTGTCAGAAATTTGAACGGATTTCATGGATACTTTGGAACTTTGCTGAGAGGAGAACTTATAAGCAGGTTGCATGGGTTCTAGATATGCATCATGCTGCACTGATGAGATTCTACTCTTCACGTCTTGCAACTTGTATTGATCAACCTTTAGATAATCTAGATAATGCAATGCTGCTATGATTTCACCTGTAATCTCTTCAGCTTTAGAGAACAAGACGGGCATGTATTAACTTGGCTCATGTGGTAGCACTATTGCCAGAGACAGAATGTCATGAGTTCTCAAGCCTCATTCCACATTATCTAGTTAAACCCTTGAGGTCAGCACCAAAGCAATGCTATATTGTTTTGAAATGAGATTATTAAATCAAGGCTCCATATCGGCCTGCTCTTGTGTTCAGATGGTCTTTCAAAGCACTTTTTAAAGGAGTGTACTAGGCTTTGTCTTAACAAACCTCATCAAATAAATTAACAGATCATTCGTCCTGTTGTTTGTGGGAACTTGCTGGGTGCAAAATGATTGTCACATCATTGCATTCCAAAGAAATAGTTCATATTTGTAGTGTTTTGGAATATTTTTTGAGATGTGATAAGACTGCAAGTTCCATCTTGATTGATCCCCATTTTTTTTTTACTAGATTTTAATTTAAATTTGACACAAGTTGAATTTTTAACTCTATTGAACCTCATTTCAATTATTTAAAAAAAAATCCATCGTAAGGAAACATGCTCTTCTGTTCAAGCCCAACAGCATACTACATCGCCCTCTGCAGGCAATTTTTCCATCTGTCTGTAAGGTCTTTGTTCAGCAAAGCCTGGAAAATAAAATAAATAGCGTAATAATGTAGCATAATGCAATATAGTTTCACAATCCTGTACAGCAAATGTATTACCACGTAAACTGTTCCAGTAGTAATAGAAAATAAACTCCTTGGAGGTAGGAAATATTTCATATTGAGCATTTGTCTTTCACCAGATCTATTTTCCTCAAAACTTTCTTAATGCAGGAATGTTGAGGACTTATTGTTCACCAAGGCTTTAGGAATAGGAGGGTCAGTATCCAATACTCTAATCCAATCTAATACTCACGTTCTGTGCTACCAAAAGACTATCTGGATTTTAAAAAATTGGCTTAAGGACAGAAAGCAATGTGCCAGACTAGATGGTGGTTTTTTGGACTAGAGGGTGGTAGACAGTGATGTTCGCCAAGGGTCAGTGTTACGACACTGCTTTTTTTGCTGTAAATAAATGACTTGAGTCTTGGAATACAGAGTAGAACTTCAAAATTTGCCGACCATACTAAACTTGGAGGAATGACGGACAGGATGATAGTAATTACCTGCAACAGGACATAGGCTAGCAGAATGGGCAGGCAAGTGGCAGGTAGAATTCATAACAGAATTTGAGAGGTGATGCGTTTTTGCAGAAGGGATGAGGAGAGGCAATATAGACTTAATGGCACAATTCCAAATTATATGCGGAAACAGAAGGACCTGGGGTGCACGTGCATCGATCATTGAAGGCGGCAGAGCACAGTGAGAGAGAAGCTAGCAAAGCATATGGGATCTTGGGTTTCATAAGTAGAGGATTTGGTCACAAAAGCAGGAAAATTTATGCTGCACCTTTATAAAGCTCGGGGTCTTGCGCCCACTTCTGGTCACCACATTTTCGCAAAGATATGGAAGTCCTTGAGAGGATGCAAAGGAGATTTACCAGAACAGTTCTAGGAATGGGTGGGGGGTTGTGGTGTGGTTTAACTACAAGGTTCGGTTGGGAAGGCTGGGGTTGTTCTTCATGGAGCAAAGGATGTTATGGGGTGACCTAATAGAGGTGTACAAGATTATGACAGGTTTAGCTAAGGTGTCAGGGGGATAAGGAATCGGGGGGAAAACTCAGCACTGGTTGGAGTCCTACCTCGCACAAGGAAGATGGTTGTGATTGTTGGAGGTCAATCATCCCAGGACATCGCTGCAGGCAATCCTCAGGGTAGTGTCCTAGACCCAATCTTCAGCTGCTTCATCAGTGACCTTCCCTTCATTATAAGGTCAGAAGTGGGGATGTTGGCTGATGATTGCACAATGTTCAACACAATTCGTGACGACTCAGATACTGAAGCAGTCCATGTCCACATGCAGCAAGACCTGGACCTTGCATGGGCTGATAAGTGGCAAGTAGCATGCACACTACACAAGTGCCAGGCAATTACCATCTCCAACAAGAGAGAACCCAACCATCTCCCCATGACATTCAATGGCATTAACATCACTGAATCCCCCGCTATCAACATCCTGGGGGGGGTTACCATTGACCAGAAACTGAACTGGACCTGCCATAAATACTGTGGCTGCAAGAGCAGGTCAGAGGCTGGGAATTCTACAGAGAATAAATCACAACTGACTCCCCAAGGACTGTCCACCATCTACAAGGCACAAAGTCAGGATTGTGATGGAATACTCTCCACTTGCCTCAATGAGTGCAGTTCCAGCAATACTCAAGAAGCTTGACATCATCCAGGGCAGAGCAGACCACTTGATTGGCACCTCATCCACCACCATCACGGTGGCAGCATTGTGTACTATGCACTGCAGAAACTCACCAAGACTCCTTTGACAGCACCTTCCAAACCCGTGACCTCTGCCACTGAGAAGGACAAGGGCAGCAGATATATGGGAACACCACCACCTGGAAGTTCCCCTCCAAGCCACTCACCATCCTGATGGTTACTTCACTGTTGCTGGTTCAAAATCATTGAACTCCCTTCCTTAACAACACTGTCTGAATACCCCCACCAGGTGCACTGCAGCGGTTCAAGAAGGCAGCTCACCACCACCCTCTCAAGGGCAGTTAAGGCTGGGCAATAAATGTTGGCCTAGCCAGTGATGCCATCATCCCATAAATGAGTATAAAAACAAGGTAAAACTCTTCCTATTCACTGATGGTACAAGGACCAGGTAATATGGATTTAAGATTGTGGGCAAGAGATGCAGGGGGAATGTGAGGAAAAATGTTTTTTACACAGTAACCTAGAATTTGCTGCCCATGAGGTTGGAATCTGAAACAATCGATGATTTCAAATGGAAATTGGATGGGCACTTGAAAGAAATAAACCTGCAGGGTCACGGGGATAGAATGGGGACTGGGACTGAATGGATTGCTCCATGTGGAGCCAACATGGACTTGATGGGCTGTATTGTAAATGACTCAATGACTCAATGACCAGGGAATTTTAAGGCATTTTATGAGTTGAAATGTTCCACAGTTGATCATTTAGGCTGCTTTGTCTTGGATGGTGTTGAGCTTCTTGATTGTTATAGGAACTGCATTCATCTAGGCAACTTGAGAGTATCCAGAGTTCTGACTTATTCCTTGTGGATGTTGGAGAGACATTGAGATGTCAGCAGGTGTTACTCACTCTTGCAGCCACTGGATTTATGTGGCTGATCCAGCTAAGTTTCTGGTCAATGATGACACCCAGGATGTTGAGAATGGGGGCATCAGTGGTAATACTGTTGAACATCAAGGGGAGGTGGTTAGATTCTCTTGTTGGAACTGATCTCTGCCTGCCATTTGCCACTTATCAGCCCAAGCCTAAATGTTGTTCAAGTCTTGCTGCATGCGAGCATGGGACTGCTTCATTATCTGAGGAATTGTGGATGCTACTGAACTCTAGCTCTGAGCAAAATGCAATTGACCCTTAACATCCACTGCACAAGACAGATGGTCTTAGTTTAACATCTCATCAAAAAACATGGTGCCCCTGACAATGCAGCACACTTATCAGAACGGCAGAGTCGTCTCAGCCTGGATTGTGTTCAGGCTTCTGGAGCCATGAATTCACAACTTTGACTTGAGTGAGCTACCACTGATCTAAGATTGATACTGTATGAGAATGACTGCCTTAAACATGGTGCTAGAAGAAATGAAGGTGATCATTCAAGATTAGCTGCTCCTTGGAAGTTTTTCTCTTGTCTGGATCTCGGCTTAGGGCTGTTACAATGTTTTGAACGTGACTATCCTTGCCTAGTTCAAAATGTGTGCCTGTTAGTTCTGTGATAAGCATATGTTGGGGAGGTCTGGCTGGGATGTGAGTGAGGTTGGCAAGACCCATGTATTAATTGTTCCTGAAGACCTACAAAATATGGTGGTCAGCTTCAGCCTTGAATTGCTTTCTTTGGAAGACCTTGTAATTTCTATCTCAACTTTCTTTGATTTATTAATGTCATGCTACTCAGTAGTAAGTGCATGATTAAGCCATTGAACTTGACCCACCAGGTTCTTGATTTTGACCACGTAACTGCAGGTAGATATTGGAGGTCAGGCATTCCTCTCATGAAGGGAAAATTAGCTTTGAACCTTTGAACCCCATCTCGTAGGTAACTTAATTAGTTTTGTGTTCATCACTGTGTATGGCTGTCTCTTGGGTAAGGCTTGGAAAGATGACAGTTGAGAATAGTTGTTCACCCTCAAATTGAAAGGAAAGCTGGTATGTCCCGCTTAGATGGGATTGTATTTATAATTCTGTTAATGAGGCTGCTGTTTCACATATTTTTGAAAGGATTTCCCTTGCATTTTTATTTCATTAATGAAATGAGTGTTGTGTGTCTGCAGTAAGTGAGGCAGCCCTATTTTCAAATTGGACTTGAACCTTTAACTTGGCAATGTTCCCCCTTGTTTTGCAGAGTGCGTGGCTGATTTGTTTAAGTGCACAACCCCTTAAATTTTCTTGCTGTGGATGCACTGTCATTTAAAGGAGTGCACTTGCTTGCATGGGGACTTTCAGGCCGTGCAGCTTAGGGGAAGTGTTACTCTTTGCTCTCTTCAGGTTACTGTATGTTTTACATTCTCCAATTGTGAGATTTCATTCTGTGAAAGGGAATTGTATATTGTGTTGGAATTATATATTACACATCGCATTAAAAGAGAGTTTTAATACCCATCAAAGACACACAAAATGGCTATGGCAGAGTTTCTCTCTTGTTAATGCTGGGATGTGAGTGAGGTTGGCAAGACCCATGTATTACTTGTTCCTGAAGACCTACAAAATATGGTGGTCAGCTTCAGCCTTGAATTGCTGTAGTTGTTGCGATTATACTTGCATAATGACAAGAGGGAGTTTTTTTCCATGGAATTATATAGCATTTGCAGCACAGAAACAGGCCATTCAGTCCAACCAGTCTCAGTTTTTATGCTCCACATGAGTGTCCTCCCACTGTTATTTACTTCATTTTCCCCTATCAGCACACCTTGTATTCCTTTTTCCCTTGTGGATATTTACCTTCTCCATAAAATATATTTGTGCTATTTGTATCAGTCGCTCCATGTGGTAGTGAGTTTCCAACAACACTCCAGGTGAAGGGGTTTCTCTTAAATTCCCTGTTGGAATTATTGTTGACTATCTTATATTTATGGATCTGAGTTTTAGCCTTCGCCCACACGAATCCCTTGATAATTTTAAAGACTGTTGACATCCAAGTCACAGAAGTGACACGATAATTTCTTTGTTGAGACATTGCTCCTGCACCAGTGATGAATACAACCTATCAGGATAGGTTGAACAAGTTGGGGCTCCTTTTCTCCAGGAAAGACAAGTCTTGAGGTGTGACCGGATAGAAGTCTTCAAGATTATGAAAGAGTTTGATAGGGTAGACATAGAGAAGATGTTTCCATTTGTGGGGGAGAGCACAACTTGTAGCCGTAAATTTAAGATAGTCACTGATGAACCCAGTAAGAAATTCAGGAGAAACTTTATTCAGCATGGTGAGAATGTGGAACTTGCTATCACAAGGAGTTGAGGCCAATAACATAGATTTCAGGAGAAGTTAAGTGAACTCATGGGGAGAAAGGAATAGAAGGATATGTTGAATGAAGGATGGCAAAAGGCTCGAGCAAAAAGTAACAGCACAGACCAGTTGGGCCGAATGGCCTATTTCTGTGTTTTAACTACTATGGAGCTATAACTGCTATGGAACTGTAGTTTGTCTGCATCTGAAAAATCAGGACAGGAAAATCATAACGTTGTAGATCCTTTAGCCAGTTGTGATGATAGGTCTGCACTGGATATGTTAAACCTGTTTCTCTTTTCAGATATTGACCGACGTGATGTGTGGGTGTAAATGTATTTCATATTCCGCACTTTAACAATGCTTTTAAATCAGTCATTCCCCTTGAGGTAGGTAGGTCACTGTAATATTTGTAAATTGCGTTCTGACGAGCATTTCAGCTAGTTGAGGTATCAGCTCCGGCTCACCTTTTGAAGTGGGTTGTGAGTTTCGCTGCCAGTCTGAGACTACATGATAATGTAAGCTGACCACAGTGCGTTACTTGGGGGAGTCTTTCTGACATATTGAACAGAGATCAGTAACAGCACCAACTTGCACTTTAGTAAAAGGCTCTGCAGATGTGTAATGAGACAAAAATTGACACTGGCTGAAGGATGAAACATGAGGGTGGGTGACCAAATGTTTGTTCAGAGGCAGGAACACTTTTTAAAGAACGAGCTGAAGAGGTTGAGGGGGGAAATTCCAGAGCCTTGGGCTGAAGAGCAGCAACCAACAGTGGAGTGAAGGAAATTGGGGATGTGCAAGTGGCTAGCTTTGGAGGAATGTAATGTTCTCAAAGTTGTGGAGATGGAGGAGGTAAGAAATGGTGGGGGGAAGCGAGGGCAATGCTAGGAGCGATTTGAATGTTCGGATGAACATTTAAATTTGAAATGTTGATGGACTGGGAGCTAATTTAGGTCAGTGAGCACTGGAGTGATGAATGAACAGGACTTGGTATGAAATGGGATATGGGAAACAGTGTGTTGGATGAGTTCAAGTTCCTGGAGACTGGAAAATGGTAAGCGAACTGGAGTCTCGACTTAAAACGATGGATAAGAGTCTCAACAACATTTGGGCGGAGGCAAGGGTGGAACTAGGTGATCTTATGGAGGAAATGGCAGAGAGGATGTAATGGACTTAAGAGATGTCATGGTGCTATCTGGAGTTCTCTTGGTGTCCTAGTCAATATGTATTCCTCAACCCAAGTTACTAAAACAGATTATCTGGTCTCTCACCTGTGGGCTGTTGCTATATACCAATTGACTGTCATTCCCTTACATCATCAGAGTACTTTTTCTTTGAAATACTTTAAGATGTCCTGATCTAGTGAAAAGGCACTCGTGTGCAATTTCATTCCTCCCTTTATTCCTTATGTCATGAGCCTAAAGGGAATATAAACATAAAAAGGTAAGTTGGATGTCATTTATTGTATGATCACAATTGCACAAGCAAAATCAATAACTTTTAATCGAACGTAATTCAATTTTCATTCATAAAGTCTTAATTTTGCAGTTGTTAATGCCATCTGCTCTGTAGAACAGTAGCCCTAATTAGCCCAGATGTCATGTTGCAATCTACATTTTAGATATCCATGTTTTTTGAGTAGGTTCTTTGCTGTGTTTGGATTTGTTTTCTGTGCTAAACCCTAAATATCCCCTGACTCTTAAGGATGCCAAGTTGTCTAAACGTAATGATGCATGCTTAGCACTCGTTAGCAGGTGTGTGGCTAAACTGTTTTGCTAACTTGCTTTTTGAACTGGTTTGTTTGTTTAGGAGTGGACATAGAGGCAGCTCGGAAAGAAGAAGAACGAATAATGCTCCGCGATGCCAGGCAGTGGTTAAATAGTGGGCAAATAAATGACAATAGGCACCCCAAATCTGGGGGAACAGCTCTTCATGTAGCTGCAGCTAAAGGCTACTCGGAGGTTTTAAAGTACGTACTTAAAACTACTCAAATACTTTGTATGCAAAAGTAAATAAACGATTGAAACGAGCAAATTGGTTCCTTTTTTTATGTTTCATGATACACTAGGGTAACTTGTGTGTCAAAATTGTAATTACTGTAGTTAAAATGACTGGTTGTGGTTTTATTTATTTCATACCCCTGTAGATATTTGATGGAGGTGGGACACTTCATGATGCTTGTAAGCTATGAACAGAAGCATGCAACTTAATTACACGTTGTTTGACTGCTTTAGGAATCAGGTGACTTTAAGTGGCTCAAGGCAATTTAAATGTTGAGAAGCGGCAATACATGGAACTCGCTGAGTTGAAATCTGTAAACAGAAGACTATCGTAAAATGCACCTATCAGGTGTCAGTTGGCTAAGCGAGCCTGTTCACTGAGGTGTTGTACCCTCTTAGCATGTTCTTGCCTTGTTGACACCAAACTTTGGGCTTGTCTTGAAGTGCGTATGACTGAGAAGTGATTGATATAGTACAGCTGAATCAAAAGTGTTTGCCGGGGTTCGTGGACGTCTGGCTCAATTTAACTTTGTTAAAATATACACTGAAGTTCCAAAAAGCTACTGTAACTCAGAGATGACATTTATGGGGGTGTTCTTTTTTTGTGGTTGACTTTTTTTTGAAGAGGTGACTTTTTTTTAAATCCACAGGCTTCTAATCCAGGCAGGTTATGATGTAAATATCAAAGATTATGATGGCTGGACTCCACTTCACGCGGCAGCACACTGGGGTAAAGAGGAAACCTGCCGGATCCTGGTAGAAAGCTTCTGTGATATGGAGACAATCAACAAAGTGGTTTGTTGCCAGTTACATTTTTTTGTTAGTGGTAACCAGTTTTTTTTTGGTTTTAAGTCTCGTGTGTAAAGAGAAACAGATGGTTAAATGATTGTAAGATCAGAGCATTTTGCTTGAAATCGCAACAGTACACAAGTTGCCAGGGAATTGAACCTGTCACAAACTACGTAGCCTGATGAACAGATGATTCCTATCCGTTGATAGCGAACGGACTCTAAATACCCTCTGAGGTGACTGGACAAGCCACTTAGTTGTAAAAACAATTGCCAGAAATCCCCTCAGAGGATGGCAAAAAATGCAGCCAACTATTATATCACGTTGTCCAGAATTTCAGTGACCTCATGAATTGGCTTTTAAGCATTGCGTTTAAATAGCAGCACAGGAGTATCCATTGATCTTTAGAATATTGGAATACACTTAGTGGAAGAAAGACTTGCATTTCTGTAGTACCTTTTGTGACTTAAGGATGTCTCAAAATATATTACAGCTGACGTACTCTTTGAATAGTAATCACTGTTGTACAGTCGGAAACATGGCAGCTAATTTGTACACAGCAAGATCCCACAAACAACAATGTGATGACCAGATAGTCTGCTTTTCATCATGTTGATTGAGGGATAAATATAGACCAGGACATCAAGGAGAACTCTGATCACCTTCAAAATGCTATGGGATCTTTTATGCCTACCTGAGAAAGAGCAGATGGTGCCTAGTTTTATTGTCTCATCCAACAGGTGCATATAGCTTGGGCTTTAGTGCCCTCATGAGTATTTATTTATTTTCTTGTATTCAATCATGATTTATTTTATATTCATTCACGGGATGTGGGCCCCGCTGGCTGGGCCATCATTTATTGCCCATCCCTGGTTGCCCTTGAGAAGGCGGTTAATCCTGTGATAGTAAAGCTTTGTAAGGCACTATCCTAAGACACTATTAAGTCCAGTTTTTTTTTCTCCCTCCCTGTTTTTCCTGAATGCATTGTCTCCTTGCTACAGTGAGGTTTCACAGGCGTTAGGCAGCCTCTGATAGCACACTTGGGTAACCATTCATCAGTGGTGAGCATTGGCAGTCAGTGTTGGCAAGGTATTGGGCGATTGGGGCGTAGTGGAGAGGAAGAGCAGTGATTTAAGCTGAACAGGTTTCCTTTTCACCTTCCTTGGCTCAGGAGAACTGAAGGTAATTGTCGTGCCTGTATCACTGGCTGAATAAGACAGCTCAGCACACACTAGACTTAATACCCTGTTATATTTCTGATCTCTCTGACTCTGTTGCTCGCTCAGTAAACTTAATGTCAACATCATCTGAATGTGAAGGTGTCTGGTGGCAAACTGAATTTGTGCTTCTATAGGTAGCAGTGACTTATAAGGAAGCCATGTAACTAGAAAAAGGCGCTTCCAGTATATTAACACCAGTAAACACTCTTTCTATTGGTAATGTTCTCATTAATTATTTTGTTCAATAGTTTAGATACACAAGCCAGCATTGTAAACTAACTTGCTATTCTGAAGCTTGGCTGCTGAGCTGCACTAGGTATTTTGTTAACGGCGATCCTCCAGAGCCATTTCCTTGTCACACTGTTTATGAGTTGGAATAAAAGACTGAAAGCAAGAACAACATCCATCTCACCTAATCACAGTCTAGGCATTTACACTCTGGCGGTAAACGGTACATAAAGCTAAAGTCGAAGTGTAGGTGTAGTCAAATTGGCTTTTTGTAGTGTAGACGTGTAGTTGAGCAATTGAGATTCCATATTTTGGCAGTCTTGAATGAAAACTGCTTCACAATGAAGATATGACAAGAGGGTTGTAGTGCAAGGGTAAAGAGGACTGGTTTGCTGTGAGGAGTATAAATATGCCTTTGAAGTACTTGGACCTGATGGCAACAAAGTAGACTGTAGTTGAAATAATAAAGTAGGCAATATTTTGTTTCATCCTATCAGTGAGAGGATGTGTTTTTGGTGCAGGAGCAGAGGGACCTGGTGGTATATGTGCATAAATCGTTGATGATGACAGGAGTTGGGAAAGCAGTTAATAAAGTATGTGGGATCCTGGGTCTTAAAAATAGGGGCATGGAGCACCAAAACACGGAAGTTGTGATAAAGCTGTATAAAACACTTCCGGCCTCAACTGGAGTGTTATGTCTAGCTTTGGGTATCACATTTCAGGATGTGAAAGCATTAGAAAGGGTGCAGAAAAGATTCACATGAATGAAGCAGTCCATTTCTAAATGCAACAAGACCTGGACAGTATCCAGGCTTGAGCTGACAAGTGGCAAGTAGCATTCATGCCAGACAAGTGCCAGGCAATGACCAGCTCCAACAAGAGGGAATCTAACCATCGCCATTTGACGTTCAATGGCATTACCATCTCTAAATCCCCCGCTATCAACATCCTGGGGGGTTCTATTGACCAGAAACTGAACTGGACTAGCCATATAAATACTGTGGCTACAGAGGTAGGTCAGAGACTAGGAGTCCTGTGATGAGTAACTCACCTCCTGACTCCCCAAAGCCTGTCCACCATCTACAAGACACGTCAGGAGTGTGATGGAATGCATGTTAGTGGGGTGGTGAAAAAGGCATATGGGACACTTGCCTTTATCAATCGAGGCATAGATTACAATAGTAGGGAGGTCATGTTGGAGTTGTATAGAACCTTGATGAAGCCACAGCTGGAGTCCTGTGTGCAGTTCTGGTCACCACATTATAGGAAGGATGTGATTGCACTGGAGGGGGTGCAGAGGAGATTCACCAGGATGTTGCCTGGGATGAAACATTTAAGTTATGAAGAGAGGTTGGATAGACTTGGGTTGTTTTCGTTGGAGCAGAGAAGACTGAGGGATGACCTGTTCGAGGTGTACAGGGGCATGGACAGGGTGGATAGGGAGCAGCTATTCCCCTTAGTTGAAGGGTCAGTCATGAGGGGACATAAGTTCAAGGTGAGGGGCAGGAGATTAAGGGGAGATGTGAGGCAAAACCTTGTGACGGTTTGGAATGCACTGCCTGGGAGGGTGGTGGAGGCAGGTTGCCTCACATCCTTTAAAAAGTACCTGGATGAGCACTTGGCACGTCATAACAGTCAAGGCTATGGGCCAAGTGCTGGTAAATGGGATTAGGTAGGTAGGTCAGGTGTTTCTCACGTCTTCGTGCAGACTCGATGGGCCGAAGGGCCTCTTCTGCACTGTGATTCTGTGAATACTCCCCACTTGCCCGGATGAGTGCAGCTCCCACTCAAGAAGCTTGACACCATCCAGGACAAAGCAGCCCGCTTGATTGGCAACACATCCACAAGCATTCATTCCCTCCACCACTGACGCACAGTAGCAGCAGTGTGTACTATCTACAAGATGCACTGCAGGAATTTACCAAGGGTCCTTAGATAGCACCTTCCAAGCCCATGACCACTACCATCTAGAAGGTCAAGGGCAGCAGATTGATGGGAACACCACCACCTGGAAGTTCCCCTTCAAGTCACTCACCATCCTGACTTGGAAATATATCGCTGTTCCTTCACTGTCGCTGGGTCAAAATCCTGGAACTTCCTTCCTAACAGCACTGTGGGCGTACCTACACCACATGGGCTGCAGCAGTTCCAGAAGGCAGCTCACCACCACCACCTTGAGGACAACTAGGGATGGGCAATAAATGCAGGTCCAGCTAGCAAAGCCCATTTTCCCGTGAATGAATAAAGAAAAGTCCCTCATTCCTGGACCCAGTTACATGGATGGATTAGAGAAGTTGGTGCGGTTCTCCTTGGAGAACAGATGATGAAAAGGAGATTTGATAGAGGGGCTTAAAATCACGAGGGATGTGGACAGAGTAGATAGGGAGAAACTGTTCCATTGGCAGTAGGACTGAGAACCAGAGGACACCAATTTATGGTGATTGGCAAAAGAAACGGTGGTGACATGAGGAAAAGCCATTTTACACTGTGAGTGGTGAGGATCTGGAACGCAGTGTCTGAGAGCGTGGTGGAGGCAGATTCAATTAAGGCCTTCAAAAGAGAATTGGATAATTATCTGAAGAGAAAAAAAGTTGCAGGGCTATGGGGAAAAGGTGGGGGAGTGTGCCTTGGTGAGCTGCTCTTGCAGAGAGCTGGCATGGATACGATGGGCAGAATGGCAACTTTTTGTCCAGTAGTCGCTCTGTGATATTGTTTGACCAGGAACCAGTATAAGTTAGCCAGCATGGGGTGATGCATAAAGGGGCTTGTTGCGAGTTAAGACACGGGCAGCAGAGTTTTGGATGATCAAGTTTATGATGGGATGCAAATGGTGGCCAGTGAATATAGCTTGTAGTGGGGACCAAAGATACTTGTTTCAGTCTTCGCAATATTTAATTGAGAATTTTTGTGCAATTTTGAATGTTGGAGACAGTGGAGAGGTCCAGAGAAGTGATAGTGAGATAGAGCTGAGTCATCAGTGCACATGCAGAACCATATGTACTTGAATAATGTTGCCTAGGAGTGGCATGTAGATGAAAAATTGAAGGGTGCCGAAGATAGATACTCTGGTAGCTCCAGAGACGAGTGTGAGTGGAAAGAAAATTCATTGCAGGTGATTCTGCGGCTACAATTCCAGTAGACAAGAATGGAACTAAGCGAGGGCAGTTCCACCAAGAGAGATGATAGAGGAAGATGATGTGGTCAAATATGTGGAAGACTGCAGATCAGTTGAGAATGATGAAGAGGGATAGTTTACTTTTGTCACAGTCACAAGGGATGTCATTTGTGATTTTGATGAGAGCCATTTCAGTACTTTTGCAGGGCTGGAAATCTGACGGATTCAAACATGGAATTATAGATTGGATGGGCATGGATTTGGGAGGTGACAACACATTGGAGGACCTTGAAGAGGAAAGGGAGGTTTGAGGTGGGGCAAAGACAGGTCAGGGTGAGTTCTTCTGAGGAGAGGGTTGATGACTGCAGGTTTGAAGTGGTTTGAACAGTACTTGAGAGCAAACAAAGAACAATATCAGCTAATGTAGTGCCTCTTTGCTGGCAGCCTCAGTTCCCAAGAGAGTGACGTGAATGGTTTGAGATGTGTTACCATGGCTTCTGAAACTGTCTAACCCAGTTTGCGTTTTATTAATAACTTTTATTTTCAATTTGGCACTTGACTTGGTAGAAAGGTTTTTCTTTTTCTGTAGACCTCTTCTGAGACCTGTGAATTTTGTCCATAGGGGCAGACAGCTTTTGATGTAGCTGATGAAGACATTCTTGGGTACTTAGAAGAGTTGCAAAAAAGGCAGAATATGGTAAGTTTCTGGAACCTATTACAAATGATCACTCTTTTATTAATTGTCTCTTGGCAGAAGAAAAGAGTTGAATTTCTTCAATATAACTTCAGTCATGTTTTATTGTGATTGGACTATCCATGCAAATACATATAAAGCTTTCTGCTGAGTTAAATAGGGATGGAAGGAAGCCCTCTGGTCAAAACATTAAAGCTGGCTTATGATATTCAGGCCCTACATTCTAATAGAACTCTCAGTATTTATCATTAAAACCAGAATTGGTATCTTGAAGGACAACCATAGAAGACACATTCACAGCCCCTTTTGTTAACTTTTCAGTATGTCAAGTAGCAAATGCTGTTTTTGACTACTCTCATTGTGCACGACTAAATATTGCTGTTTTTAATCTATGCAAAAAGAATTTGTTTGAAATTGAGATTGTGGAACATCTGCCTGCACGTAACTTTTCCAAAAAGTCTATGACTGCTGCCACATATGAATCTGCATGTGTATAGATGGCCTGCTACCAGCACATTTGTATTGTGCCTGTTGGGGTTATCCCCTGGTGACACCATTCGCAAGCACTGAGTAAGTTTTCACATGGACAAAACCTGTAGCACCCAACTTTACCTCTCCTCCACCACTATGTCAACTTGTTCTGATAAAGAAAGTGAAAATGTTTCCACCCAACCGAATGCCACCAAAGCCACTCCTTTTCCATTCCTACCAATACTTGCTTGCCTTTTGCTGCAAATCTTATCACTACCACCAGTTATGTGCTCAGACTACACTAAGTGCTTCGCCATCTTGACATTCTATTTGACCTGAGTACCCCTAATGTACTTGTCACCTGGTCAGTTATCAAGTCTGCATTTTTTCTCCACCCCCCAGAAGTTGTTTCCTTGTGTCCCACATTTTGTTAAAGTCCTTAACCCATTGCTGTGTCTCTGACATTGTGTTCTCTCCTTGCCAGAGCCCCCCCTCTTTTTCCTTCCTCCTTTCAGAAACTTAAATTAGCCCCTCTCTGCGGTTGCAGTCATTCATGTGCTCCCTTCCCCTAACCCAATGTGCATCACTGTGTCCTTGCTAAGTTGCATTGACTGTCTGTCCCCATGGTAGTTTATTTTTTTGATAATCTTGCCACTGTTTGGGGAGAGGCTAATACATAAAACTGCCCAATCTGTCTGTTTCCTCAGTCAAAGAGCGGAAGCAAGTTGTTTGCTACATGAACTTTTCGGGATACAGACGCATGCTGCTAGCCACTTGAGTTCGAAACCGAGCAATTCGCATTTGACCTGTTGAGTTCCAACAATTGCCCATCAGCTTGATACAAGCCAGAAACACTGTCTGTGTTCTTCAGACATATATTCGTTACATTTTCAGTGACAGAGCCATTGAGATTTCTACAGTAAAGTTTTTGTTGCCATGACAAATAAGTCTACAGCTTTGACGGCTGTTTTTGCTCAAAGCACCCTGTGATACTCCTTGAGGTGTAAATTGAACTATCCCAGTGAAAAATACATGCATCATGGAGACATGGCCTTTTCAACTTAGTTGTTGTTCCCCAAAATGTGGTTTAAACATTCAGTGTGAAAGGCCTTTGTGAATCCTTTGTCAAAATGCACTTGGCTCCCAGAGGTGGGAGGACAAATGGTTTCTCAGTTTCAGTCATTGCTTTTTCTGAAATCAAAAAATAATTTATCATAACATGAACAGCCCTTTGAGATCAGAATTTAAAATACTTTCTGTTTGACATGCATAGTTTGTGATTTCTTCAAGTTTTCAAACACACAAGTAAACGTTGCACGTGGTTCAAACTATCCAAATGACCCTCATATTTACAAACTTGCAACCTCCTGATTTTGTTATCAGTCTATTTAAATTGGTCATCTTAAGATGGATTGGGGGTAACAAAACCTTTCACCCAATTTAAGCTCATTTCTAGAATATCAACTCTATTAAATTCCTGTTACAGCACCTATCTATTCGTCTTAAATTAGTCCATTATTAGCAGTCTCAAACTACCCACCCGAGCTGTTCACCTTGAGAACAAATAAATACTTTGTGTACCCTTCCTAATTCTGCCCTTCTAGTCAGTTGCCTTGCACTGAATGGAAATGCAATTATTCAATAGTTTCATAATCTAGCACCATTTTAAAATTGTACCTTGATTTTTTTTTTGTTCCCCCACCAAAAGCTTTTTAGGGAGAAGCAAGCAAATAAATCCCCATTGATCGAGTCAACTACAACAATGGAGAACAACCAACAACTAAAACCCATCAAAAGGTAAGTAAAAGTGAGATTCACAATATGTTAGTCATGATTGATAGGCTCCATCATTTGGGGAATCAAGTCTTCTGTTTCCTGTTCCTGCTTATGATTAAGATCATTCATAGTCTACAAACTGGCACCTTACTGAAATTCTCTTAACAGTAAAGAAACCCTGCTGAATGAACAGAAGATTCCAGTGCATATAGAGTCCCTGGAGCAGGAGAAAGTGGACGAAGAGGAGGAGGGAAAAAAAGATGACTCTAGTTGTTCCAGTGAAGAGGAGGAGGAGGAGGACTCAGAGTCAGAAGCAGAGACAGGTAACCTCCAAGAAATTTTTAAATTGTTAGCCATAAATACAGCCATGATTAGAATAATTGGACCATCTCAAAACCTCCAATCATGTTGACCCTTTTCTGAAGGTTACTGGATTTTTTTGTCTAAAATTGCCAAGTCTGTGCCATTAAAGTGAGGGATATGCTATTGATGAGGTGTAGAACAGTCTCTGCTTCATGTATCCCATGTCAGCATCAATCACTCCCAAGTCATAAACAGCATGTCGAGTCAAATTCCCTTCACATCTGTCCTTACACTGTCAACCTCATTAATTGCATAGTAATGGTATTGAGAAGCAGTTATGTGCAACCAGTTCAGATCCATTAGAAACTGAATTGAGACTAAAATTATTTCTATGTAGAACCTTTGCACCAACAGACAGAATTATGATTCCATCAGCGTGGGCTGCATTTGTGTTCACGTGCCAGTGCTGAGAGGCCATTGCCTGACCAACAGCACCATGTAGTACCCTAATATATCATGTTTAAAAGTTATGCCATTTGTTGTGTTCTACATTTAGCAAATTAAACAAGAAAAGTGATTTTAATTTGTCCTTTCTCTAAAACTTCTTGGAATATAGTGCACAAGGGTCAATGCTGCAACATTCCAACAAATAGAATGCTATGACTATCTTGGATAGTTTATAAGTTAATTTTGTGGGTTTCTTTAGTCATTACTCGATTAAGAAGTGCAATTTTCTTCCAGAAAAAAACAAACCTACAGCAACTGTAAATAGTGTAAACCGTATCAACAGTGGAGGTATACAGTCTGCGGCTGTGGCCCCATCAAGTGTGCCCACAAATCAAGTTACACCAACATCACCAGTGAAAAAGGTATGGGATAGCCAATTTAAACTTTAAATGGTCAGCATTGGGTGGGCTAGCAATCTTGGCAGGAGAGGTGTTTGGACACTCCACTGGAGGGTTTAAATCTTTATCAATTCAAAAATTCTTATTGGGTCAGTTTAATTATTAGCTGGGTTGTTGTAATGTGCAGCAAATGCAACCTTACATCTGAGGGGAAAGATAAATACTGTCCTACATCTTGTCTGAAATAGCTCTGTGTGAAACATACCTGCAGCAATTGAGTGATGCAGTCATTTTGGTGATAGCATTAAATTGTTTGATCTATGCATCCTGCCTTTCTAATTAGAGAGACGGCACTGGATAGAGAAAATGAAGATTAAACATGAGAAATCTAAAAGGGTCTCAATATATATTTGTTGCAGTTGGTACGTAGAACTGCAAATACTGGCAATGAGCACGTGAAATGAGTAGATTGTCCAAATGGAAATCAGTCACTGTCCTTTTAAGACTTGACATCACCACTGCCCTGGCTCGCCGAGCAGACCGTTGTAGTGAATAGTAGTCAACAGGCTGAAAATATGCGCATTCAAAACTCCCGGTATTTAAGGTCAGAGAAGGGAAGACATTTTTGAAGTACAAGACAAACATTTAAATGTGGTTACTCCAGCATTCTTCCTTAATTACTTATCATTTATGTACAGATATGCCAAATGGAGCTGGAGTAAATATTGAGGCTGCCCTGAACCACAGAAATGCCAAAGCATTTTTCGTTATATGAAAGGAATAGTTCATGGAAGCATTTAAGCATGTAACTGGTACTGCACATGAGTTCAATTATACTGGAATTTGATTAGAATGAGTCTTCAAATGAGTCTTCCTATGTGAAATTTGACAAGCTGAAGTCTAACACAAAGAAATGCGCTTTATGTGCTAGTTAGCCATGTATTTTTGAATGGGTTTACCCAAGCCCTTGCTGCTAAATCATAGTTCTGTACTGGGAAGTGACCTCAATCCTACAAGCACAGAAAGCTATGTCTCTAATCAGCAAAGTTGTGTTTTAGAGAGAACAGGTGGCAGGTAAAAATTAAGCATCAGAAACTCTTGACCAATGAAGGGCAGGTTCAAGCAAGCACTTAGATGATTTTTAAAAATATATTGACATGCCAGACAATACAGGTTGAGGTTCACTTAATCTGAATGCAGATGTAGACAAAATAATGGAAAACCTGAATTTTCCAAGTGAGACACGAAAGGGCAACTTCTTTCATTTTGAAGAATTAAGAGAAAAACTATTTTGTCAGCTGAGTTCACTAATTGCATTAGTTCACTCATGTCACTTTGGCTCTCCCTTCACTCCATCAGTCTGCTCCATTGTCAGCAGCATTAGCGGGCTGTCTCAATAGAGACTTGTAAATTGGCAGTTGGGCTTTTAGTGGATATGAGTTTGGTTATGTCTGAGCCAGAATACTTAATATTGGTATTGCAGAAAGTTTGATGAAAAAGTTGGAGAATTTGTATAAAGGCATAATGTGGCCTGATGCATATTCTAGAAAAACTTCACTCAATCTTCTGCATCGTGTTTCAGGCAAAGATGGGTTTTGGAAGATGGACCACTAGAGGTGAAGCAACCTAGCATTCTGTGCAGATGTTTTACTTTCTATAGAATACTGATGTGTAACTGCTGCAGTCCTTTGGGTGTTTTCATAAATGAGGTGTTGTTTAAGGGCAAGAAGTTGTGGACTTGCTTCAGACATCTTTTATTTAGGATTAACAGCTTGACAATCTCTGATGTTGGAGACTTTGGATAGCTAGCATGAAATAAGCCCTCCAATATGTAACTTTGGACGATGTGAAGCCAAAGAATGAAGGGAACTTTTCATGCTGGTCAAGTATATCATTCTATTACAGGGCTTTTTAGACTATTAAAGTTGATAGTAATAGGTGAGCTGTTGTGCATCACGTACAGAGTTGTCCTGTTGTGAACTGACCAGGTATTGAGGAGATTACTTATACAGAGAGTTTTCTCACATCAGTCAGCTATCATATACAAGTCAATTTTGGCCCTGTCAGGATTTGAAAAATTCTGGCAGTTCCAGGAAACCCATAATGGCTGTAGTGTTCCAGGTATTTTCTATTATCAAAGGTGTTGAGCGGACATTGGAAGTTCTGTCAGGCGGTTCAGATAGGTGTTGCACATGCTTTGACACTGAGGAAAAGGATGTTCTGGTGCTTTATTTCTGGCTAAAGAATGGAGGAAGTGGAGGAGACTTTTTTAGATTATGTGATACACAGTGGATACTGGTTGTATTGAAATGTCAAAACCATTCAAAACTTTTCAAGATACTTGTGCGACATGCTAAATGCTAATACCTTGAACAGAGGCCCCACCAAACCCCTCCAACCATCACCCCCATCGTCTTACAGATCTTGTTTTCACGTTGGACAATTTCTCCTATAATTTATTTCACTTCTTTGAAATAAAAGGCATTGCTATGGGTACCGATGGGTCCTAGTTATGCCTGTCGTTTTGTGGGGTATGTGGAAGAATTTCTTGTTCCAGTCCTGCACAGACCCCTTCCCCCAACTCTTTCCTGTACATTGATGGCTATATCAATGTCGTTTCTTGCCCTTGTCCAGAGCTGGAAAACTTAATCAACTTTGCCTCCAATTTCCACCCTTCCCTCACTTCCCTCAACTTCTCTGTCTCCATTTTTGGGGCTAGACTGTCTATTATAAGCCCACCAACTCCCACAGCACCCTCAACAACACTTCCTCACACTCTAGCACCTGTAAGGACTCCATTCCATTCTCCCAGTTTCCCTGTCTCCATTGTATCTGTACTGATCATGTAACTTTACACAACAGCGAGTCCGATATATCTTTTTATAACCCATCACATTTCTATCCTCTTTCGGTTCTGAAGAAGAGTCATAGTCGACTTGAAACATTAACTTTGTTTTTCCCCACAGCTGTTGAGTATTTCCAGCATATTCTGTTTCTATTTCAGATTTCTGGAATCCACAATATTTTACTTTTATGCTAAATGAAAGCCTCCCTAAATCCTTTGGATTGGAAAGCCATTCAGCCCATCTTAGCTCAACCACCGAATAAGATCCTACAGTTTCCCTCCCCTCCCTTCCTCTTTCCACCTGCAAGTCTGCTCCTTATATTTAATACTCAGAAGAAATTCATGGCATCAGCCCTGAATTTACCTTTTGACCAATGTTCCTTCTAATGTCTATTCACTCTGCGTGGCTTGTTTGAGGCACTAAACAATCCCTTTAAGATTGCTGTGCAGCTGGGCAGCTTTGGAGTTCTTTGAGGTTGCAACAAGCAGGGTGGCTGAAGGGGAACAAGGTAGATGTAGTGTATTTGTAGTGTATGCCAAAAGGCATTCGATAAGGTGTCACATAAAAGGTAACTGTACAAAATAAAAGCCCATGGCGTTGGGGTGATATACTACCATGAATATAGAGCATTGGCTAACAGGAAACAAAGTATGCATAAATGGATCGTTTTCAGGTTGGCAAACAGTGACTGATGGAGCGCCGCAGGGATCAGTGCTGGGGCCTCAACTATTTACGATCTATGTTAATGACTTGGATGAAGGGGCTGACTGTATTGCAGCCAAATTTTCTGATGATACAAAGATAGTTAGGAAAGCAAGTTGAGGAGGATACAAAGTCTGCAAAGGAATTTGGGTAAGTTAAGTGGGCAAAATTTGGCAGATGTAGTATAACGTGGGAAAATGTGAAGTTGTCCATTTTGGCAGAAAGAATGGAAAAGCAGCATGATATTTAAATGGACAGAGATTCCAGAATTCTGTGGTACAGAGGGATCAGGGCGTCATTGTACATGAGTCACAAAAAGTTAGCTTACAGGTACAGCAAGTAATTAGGATGGTAAATGGAATGTTGGTCTTGTTGCAAGCAGGATTGAGTATATAAGTGGGGGAAGTCTTGCTGCAACTATACAGGGCATTGGTGAGATTGCACATGGAGTACTTAGTCTCCTTGGTCAAGGAGGGATATACTTCCATTGGTGGTAGTTCAGGAAAGGTTCACTAGGCTGATTCCTGGGATGAAGGGCTTATTTTATGAGGAAAGGTTGGGCCTCTCCCCATTGGATTTTAGATGAATGAGAAGCGATCTTGTTGAAACACCTAAGATCCTGAGGGGACTTGACAGGGTGGATGCTGAAAGGATGTTTTCCTGTGTGGGAGAGACTGGAACTAGGGGAGACAGTTTAAAAATAAGGGGTCTCCCATTTAAGACTGAGATGAGGAATTTCTTTACTCAAAATTACTTTGGAATTCTCTAGCTCAGAGAGCAGTGGAAGCTAGGTCATTGAATATGTTCAAGACCAAGTTAGATTTTTGATTGGCAAGGAAGTCGAGATTTATGGGGGCAGCCAGGGAGCTGGAGTTGAGGCCACAATCTGATCAGCCATGATCTTGTTAAATGGTGGAGCAGGCTTGACGGGTCGAATGTCCTACTCCTTCCATTTCTTATGTTCTTTGTGAATGTTGCTTTCAGCTGTTTTGAACCTGTGCGTTCGCATGTTATTCTAGTGGATTAGATTCAAGTATCCAGATTTATTTTCTCTATTGTATTTGCAGTTTTGCACATGTTTAACATTGTCACTTAGTTTTTTTGTCTGCAGCCTTTCAGTTAATGATTACGATTATGGATTCATGTTGCTTTTTAATGAAACCAGTAGTTGTACTGGTGCAGTTATTCTCTCATTTAAAGATTGATGAAAAATGGGTTAAGTATGCATTTACTTGAAAAAAGCAGTACAAATTGGATCTAAGGTTCCAAATTGGCTGTAAAACCAAGACGATAAGCCGCCTTCCATCAAGTTTCTCACCACATTTGGGAGCTGGTAGTTTCTCGCATTGAATTGAAGCATTAAATAAGAAGTGGGTACTCCAGCTAATCTCCAAACAGTAAAAACTATTTGTGATGCTAATGGAACCTTATACTTGTGTAAAAGCTCAGTTACTGTTGCACCAGGATGCCAGTCAGACTGAGGTCAGGCTGCTCTTCTGACCGAAGTCTGTTGATGGTGTGCCCTGGTCAGGTGTTTATCTTTGCAAATGAGCTGCAGCATGTTGGCAGCCGTCTTACATTTATATGGTAATTACATTTTGCAGTCTTATTTGGAACTTGAAGCAGTTTGCCCAACCTGCAACTGTTCAACTTATGATCTCAAGGTGTAGTCTAGTCTGCTGTGAACTTTAATAGAACCTAGCAAGTATTAAAAATATCAAACTAAGTGGTGAGTTAACTTTGATTTGTTCAAAGTTTAAGACTATACACTCTTTGATAATACTGTCAGGTGTTGAGCTACTTGTCCTTCAAGTGTTCTCTGGTTGATGATTTTATTCACGTCGATAGCATGCGACTGATGTCACACTTGCGTATTTCTCCTTGCAGTTTTCTCATTGCACTTTTTGTTTTAATTGGCTTCAGTATGAATCCATTACTCCACTAATGCCTGTGGCGGAGCCATTAGATCCGACATCTTGGCGTCAGGGCTTGCGCAAAACTGGCATTGTTCTTGTGCCTCAAAAGGGTGAAAAAGTTATGGTGAGCTGGCTTTTGTGTGCACAGAGGTTTGTGTTTTGTGTAAAGTTGCCTGTTTACTGGAAGTATCCGGTTTTGCAGTGCATGTTGTGTTGACACTCATTCTCCTCATGTTTTTAAACAAATAGTTCTGACATCTGAAAATGTGAATTAAAACGCAGAATTTGTGTGGTTTGTGTGCACATACGTTTTTCGCGTCTGTTTTGTTGCATTGCCTTAACCTGCCCTCAAAGTGCATGAACAACTGTTACGTAACTATGGAGTAGTTCATGGCATTGTAGTTTAACAATAGTGGTCTCCTGTTAACCTCCCCACCACCCACCCCCACCTCAGCTCTTGGGGGACCAAAGGCACTGTGTATAGACAGAAATACACTTGCGTTAATATACGTATAGTATTGCGTTAGTAAATGATGTGACTTATTTGAATAGTGCGGTGTTAATTCTTTGTCCTTATGTTCAAAGATGATATGACTTTCAAGACAAGTCTTCACAGTTTTTCGGTTTGGAAGCAGGTCGAAAATTGGCTATTTTGTTGCAAAATATAGTCTAGCTGATTTCCTCTATTTATAAATTGTATTAATCTTTTGGAAATTAAAATAAGCCGCACAGACAAACAATGCATTTGAAATTAAACTGGAGGGACTGAATATTTCTGTGTTAAATTGGAAAGTGATGTAGATGTTGATGTATCTCTAAGAGCTATAGAATAGCCCAATGTTTGTACAATTGTACAACAAAGCTGGTTAGAATAATTGACATCTGACAACATTACCAGTAGTGGTTGATAGGTTCGTCATTGTTTTCTTGTGCTCAGTGTAAAGAACAAATCTGTGTCTTATGAAAATTCTCTGCATATTTTTGTATTCTTAGATAATGCCGTGTTGAGAGCCCTACATTTTCACCGTATTGCAGTAAATATTAAAATGTTGCCATCATTAGACCTCATAGCTGATGAATCAGATCTTGGCCAGACTTTCCATCATCTCACTGTGTTGGTGGACTGTTTGTGTTTCTGAGTCATTTTGTTTTAGTAAAGTTTGGGTTCTTTGTCTTTTGGTGAAGGGTATTGACTATTTTCTAAATCTGATTGCTTTTTGAATGATATATTAGAAGAAGACCTGGGGAAAATCTTTTAGACGTCATCCAAAACAATGGCATATAAAAAATCATAATGTAAATTGACTAACTATTCTATCTTGAATCCCATGACGTTCAAGAAGGCTATGTTTCTGAAGCTCTACAGAAAAACAGTCGTGCATTTCTGATTTACACGGCTGTAATTTGAAATGGCCACCTTTTGCCTGATTTGGAAATATTTTACAGTTCTCAGTCCTAAAGAACTTGTTTGTAGGTATATTTATATGATCTGGTCCTTAGCCTTGGTATTATTGATATTGTATTCGCTGGAACATTTCCTTTTTCCCCACATTGAGGAAGCTAATGAATTGATACATCATAACTTGAATATATACTTGTATATTAAGTTGTCATGGTAGTTCAGGTTTACTGTAGAAGTCAAGTACAGAAAGAATGAGTGATTGTTTTGTTGATCCTTGATCTTTACGTATGGTCTGCCCTGGCACAGGAGCTTGATAAACACTCGTGGATAGTATAGTTTTCAAAATTCTTTTACAGTTGGCCACCCCGTTCATCAAGTCTTCGAAAGAGGAAGAAAAAAAGAGTAAAGATGAGGAAGAGAAGAAAGATGCATCTCCGGCATCTTGGAGGTCAGGGCTTCGGAAGACTGGAAGCTATGGTGCATTGGCTGAAATTAGTGCTTCTAAAGAGGCACAGAAAGAGAGGGATGTTACAGGTGTGATGCGTTCGGCCTCAAGCCCTCGACTTTCATCCACTCTAGATAACAAAGAGAAGGTAACTATTAAATCCACACACCATCCGTTTTATGTTGAAACCCATTTAAGTTGAGTAATAAATTGTCTGTGAAAAATTGGATATGAAGTAATTCAGACACTTCCCTTTCTCCCATCCTTCCCCATCTCCCGCCCCCTCCCCACCACCACCACCACAAAAAAAGTTCAGTTTAGAACTGATGGTGTAAAGTCAATTTTTTAAAGAATTGGCAATATTTGAGAGGTTGATTAAAGATCAGTGTGTCACTTGACTGTAGAAATAGGTTTTCTATGCCGCAAAGAGCCAACATAGGTTCATGCTGGTTATCCCCTAGGCCTGGCAGTTTCAGGTGAGGTCCCAGTCACAAATGAACTGGTATAAATAGCTGGAGAAATAAGAATCTTTTCAGGATCACCGTTTAAGACTTCTTCTCAGCACATTGGTTGTAGTGTCTTGCAAAGACCGCCTAACCAACCCAGGTGCAGGCTTAGCTGAATAGTATTGACCCTATAGCAACATATAGGAACATAGGACTTAGCTACAGGAGAAGGCCATTCAGCCCTTCAAGCCTTTTTTTAAAAATTTGATCGTGAGATGTGGGTGTCGCTGGCTGAGCCAGCATTTATTGCCCATCCTTAACTGCCCCTATTCAGAGGGCAATTATTTTAACAGCCAACCACATTGCTTGGGGTCTGGAGTCATACGTAGGCCAGACCAGGTAAGGACAGCAGATTCAAAAACACAAAATGCTGGAAAAACTCAACAGGCCTAACAGCACCTGTGGAGAGAAAAACAGTTAATGTTTCGAGTCTGTATGACGCTTCTTCCGAGCTAATGAGGAGTAATAACAAGATAAAATTTGTACTGTTTAAGGAGGATGGAGCAGGTGAAGCTGGATAGAAGGCCAGCGATAGGTGGGAGCAAAGGAGAGATTGACAAAGATGTCATGAACAAAAGGACAAAGGGGGTGTTAATGATAGTGGTAAAGGCTAAAGAAGGTGCTGATAGTGGCATAAAGGTAAGAAAGCAGAATGTGATAATAGCAGGACAAGGGTAAGCGCTCTGAAAAGAACAACATGAACAAGTGACAGATGGGCCTTGTGGGGGTGAGGTGGTGGGAAGGGACGGTGGTGGGAAAAATAGATCGAAAACAGGATAAAAGGTGAGGATAAAACAATGAAAAAATGAAAAATAAAAATCAGTGGATAAAAAATATAAATTAATATTAAAAAAAGGGGTGAGGATAGAGGAGAGAGTTCATGGTTTGAAGCTTTTGAACTCAATGTTAAGTCCAGAAGGCTGACAGTCCACAAACAAGACTGTCCCATTGGACCGATCGTGTCAGCCTGTCCCTGCCTGACTCCGTTTTATCTCCCCTTGTCCAGTCTCTTCCCGCCTACCTCCATGAGTCCTCAGATGCCCGACATCATATCAACAATTTCCAGTTCCCTGACCCTAACCACCACCTCTTCACCACGGGCGTCCAATCCCTCTACACTTCCATTCCCTACCAGGATGGTCTGAGGGCTCTCCACTTCTTCCTTGAACAGAGGCCCAAACAATCCCCTTCCACCACCACTCTATTCCATCTGGCTGAACTTCTTCTCTCAGTGAACAATTTCTCCTTAAACCTGTCTCACTTCCTCCAAATAAAAGGTGTGGCTATGGGTACCCGCATGGGCCCCAGTTATGCCCGTCTCTTTTTGGGGTATACATAGAAACATACATAGAAACATACATAGCAAATAGGAGCAGGAGTAGGCCATTCGGCCCTTGGAGCCTGCTCTGCCATTCATTATGATCATGGCTGATCATCCAACTGCTCCCGTTTTCTCCCCATATCCTTTGATTCGTTTTGCCCCAAGAACTATATCTAACTCCTTCTTGAAAACATACAGTGTTTTGGCCTCGACTACTTTCTGTGGTAGCGAATTCCACAGGCTCACCACTCTCTGTGTGAAGAAATTTCTCCTCATTCAGTGTGGGACATTCCTTGTTCCAGTCCTACTCAGGCCCCCTTCCACTATTCTGTCTTCAGTATATCAATAACTGTTTCAGTGCTGCTTCAGGCTCTCGCCTGGACCTGGAAATATTTATCAATTTTGCTTCCAATCTCCACCCCTCCATCACTTTCACATGGCCCATCTCCGACATTTCCCTTCCCTTCCTTGATTCCCCTGCCTCCATTTCTGGTGATAGACTGTCTACCAATATTCATTACGAGCTCACCAACTCCCACAGCTACTTCCGACTACAGCTCCTCACACCCTGCTTCCTGTAAGGACTCCATCCCATCCTCTCAGTCCCTTCACCTCCGTTGCATCTGTTCAGATGATGCCACTTTCCAAAAGGGCGCTTCTGACATGTCTTCCTACTTCCCTAAGCGAGGTTCCCACCCACTGGTTGATGGCCCTCAAACGTGTCCGAACCATCACCCACGCCTCTGCCCTCACACCTTCCTCTCCCTCCCAGAACCATGATAGGGTCCCCCTTGACCTCACTTTTCATTCCGCCAGCCTCCGCATTCAAAGGATCATCTTTTGCCATTTCCGCCAACTCCAGCATGATGCCATCACCAAACACATACTCCCCTCACCACCCCCTCCCCACCAGCATTCCATTGGGACTGTTCCCTCCAGGATACCCTGGTCCACTCCTCCATCACCCCCAATGCTTCACCCCCCCCTCCCACGGCACCTTCCCATGCAATCACAGAAGCTGCAACACCTGCCCCTTTACCACCATCTCCCTCACTGTCCAAGGGCCCAAACACTCAGGTGAAGCAGCGCTTCACTTGCTCCTCCTTCAGTTCGGTCTACTGCATTTGCTGCTCCCAATGCAGTCTCCTCTACATTGCAGAGACCAAATGGAGACTGGTGACCGCTTTGCGGAACACCTTCGGTCTGTCCGCAAGCATGATCCGGACCATCCTATCACTAGCTGTTTCAAAGCACCATCCTGCTGTCATGCCCACGTGTCCGCCCTTGGCCTGCTGCAGTGTTCCAGTGAAGCCCAACGCAAACTGGAGGAACAGCACCTCATCTTTCGATTAGGCACTTTACAGCCTTCCAGGCTTAACATTTGGAGTTCAACAACTACAGACCATGAACTCTCTCCTCTATTCTCACCCCTTTTCTTACCACCTTTTTTCAGTATTTTTTTTTTGTATTCACTCATTTTTATTTTTACTTATTTTCATTTTTATTCATTGTTTTGTCCCCACCTTTTATCCTATTTCGATCTTCTTTCCCACCACTGTCCCCTCCCACCACCTCATCACCACAAGGCCCATCTGTCACTTGTTCATGTTGTTCTTTTCAGAGTGCTTACCCTTGTCCTGCTATTATCACATTCTGCTTTCTTACCTTCATGCCACTATCAGCACCTTCTTTAGCCTTTACCACTACCATTAACACCCTCTGTCGTTTTGTTCATGACATCTTTGTCAATCTCACCTTTGCCCCCACCTATCGCTGGCCTTCTATTCAGCTTCACCTGCTCCACCCTCCTTAAACAGTATAAATTTAATCACATTTTTACTTCTTATTAGCTCCGAAGAAGCATCATACAGGCTTGAAACATTAACTCTGTTTTTCTCTCCACAGATGCTGTTAGACCTGCTGAGTTTTTCCAGCATTTTCTGTTTTGTTTCAGATTTTGCTTTTAAGGACAGCAGATTACCTTCCCTGAAGGACATTAGTGAACCAGATGGGTTTTCATGACAATCCCCTCCAGATCTTTTATGTTTCACTAAAATCACCTCTCCTCCTTCTCAATTCCAATGGGTACAGGCCCAACAGGTTCAACCTTTCTTCGTATGATAAGCCCCTCGTCTGAGGAATGAGTTGTGTGACCCTTATCTGAACAGCTAATGCAATTACATCCGTTTTCAAATAAGGAGACCAAAACTGTATTCTGTACTCAAGATATGGCCTCATCAAGGAGATGCGCAGCTGCAGTAAAACTTTCCTATTTTTATATTCAGTTTCTCTTGCAATAAACGCCATCAAGTTTGTCTTCCTAATCACTTGATGTACCTACATACTAACTTTTCCTGATTCATGTACAAGGACACCTAGATCCCTCTGTACCACCTGATTTCTGCAAGCTCTTTCCATTTAAACAGTATACTGCTTTTCTATTCTTCCTGCAAAGTGGACAAGTTCACATTTTCCCATATTGTACTTACCTGCTAAATTTTTTCCCACTCACTTAACCTGTGTCTATATGCTTTTGCAGACACTCTACCCCTCTATGATAACTTACTTTCCTACCTATCTTGGTGTCATCAGCAAATTTAGCTACCATATATTTGGTCCCTTCATCCAAATCATTTATGTAGATTGTAAATAATTGAGGCCCTAGCACTGATCCCTCTGGCACTCCACTTGTTACAGCTTGCCAACTTAAAAAGGACACATTTATCCCTACTCCCTGCTTCCTGTTAGCTAACCAGTCCTTTACCCATGCTAATATGTCACCCCTACACCAAAATGATTAGAAATGGCCAGAGCAGATGACATGGGATACCTTATTACGAAATGGCTCTTGAAGGTATTGTCTTGAACTGGCTAAGAATGTCACCTTTTTGCCTGATTTTCTGGGATTAAAGCCTTCATTGTGGAACCTCTTCTGTGATCACATTCAGTTTGCAATGTAGTTGCGTATGGTATATCAATATAAACGAATGGATACTCAGACCCAAGTATAATAAAGTGGGTGGGTCTTCACTAAGAAACTGTACCTAGTCATTTACTTTGGGAGCTGGCTGTGCCTACCAGCCAGAAGATCTTGTTAGCATGCTTGATAAAAAGCACACTTCATTAAAAAGAATGACCTAATTTATACTCGAAACCTACATTGCGAATCTCCAATCCTGATTCATAAACTGGAAACAAGTACGTTGTAGTTTCTTTGCTTGTTAGTAATGTTTTTACATGGTGTAATTCTAAATTATATGTCCAAGGGTTGAAGGGTAGGAATAGCCTAATAATTTGGACCAATGTTAAATATGCTTTGCTGGAACATGAGTCTGGGTAAGTCACTGGTAGCCAGGAGAATTAAATAGGACTGATTTGGAATGAACAAAACAAGCAACAAACAAAATTGAAAAAAAAAATGCTGAAAATATTTGGGTCGGGCAACATCTTTGTAGAAACAAAGAGGTACCATCATCTTGATGACCTTTGTTTCTCTAAAGGTGATGCTTGGCCTATTTCCAGCATTTTTTGACCTAGCTTTCCAGCGTTTTGTTTCTATGACAGATTCTTTGCATTTTCAGTACTATGCATATATGTTATGAGTGATAAAATGGTTTCATGTATTATTTTAATGTGGCAGAGATGTAGCAAGATTATTTAGCAGCTCCAAGCAAAATTTGTTGTTGAGCTACTTTTCCACCTTGCCAACAGGAGAAAGACCAGAAAGGAACGAGGCTTGCATATGTTGTACCTACCATCCCATCCAGAAGACTGGCCAGTGCATCTGACATTGATGAGAGAGAAATCAGGTAAAATCCTGCTCCAGTTTCTTTTATTATTTTCTTAGTCTCTCCCGTTCTTTGTGTGTATTCAACTGAGATGATTGCTTCACAGAGATTCTGCGAGTAACTTGGTGCGTAGCGGTTCTTACACACGGCGACGTTGGGAAGAAGATCTGAAGAGGAAAGAAATGAATCATACATCCACCATTGAAGGGTCTACATCACAAAATCCTGCTGTCACCAATGTAGTGCCTAGTTATCAAAGAAGGTAATTGGAAGCTCTTGGTTTGTGTAGTGATTTGGTTATGGAAACAAGTTAGAGGAAAGGAAAAATCAACTTTAGCCTGCCCTCACCACAGTCACTGATCCTTGTTGATTTTATTAGATTTGAATAGGCCCATCAGGCAACAAAGGCAGCTTTACCAATGCAAATATGTTACCCCTACACCAAAATGATATAGAAATGGCCAGAGCAGATGACATGGGATACCTTATTGCGAAATGGCTCTTGAAGGTATTGTCCTGAATTGGCTAAGAATGTCACCTTTCTGCCTGGGATTAAAGCCTTCATTGTGGAACCTCAATTGGGTGTCCTACGTGTAACCCTGATTCAGGAGAAATAAGAGTAATTAATCTGATCAAAAAAAACTATTCAGCTCATCAATTGTCATCCCTGTAGTATATTAAATGTTGCAGTATACCGATTTGTACGATGAAAACAAAAAGTTTGAGGAGGAAGAATCTTGGAGCTCTGCTGCTGTCACCCTTGTTTCAACATAGTTGCTTGCTACCAATGCATACTGACAAAGAATGGGTATCCAGGGTTTATTGCAACCTTTCGGCAGGCAAGGTACCTCAGCACAGGTGAAGATGTGCAAAATCAACAGTTGCTTGTGTGCTGTTCCCAGGTACAGTTTTCTTTCTCCACCCTTTTCCCCCTTTAATCACCCCACTCCTCACCTCCCCCTGCCACAACCAAAGAAAAAGCAGAGGAGGAGAATGACACCCATGCAGGCGCCTGCCTCAGAGACAGGATCTGTGTTTTATGCCACATTTTGCACTGTGCACAAAGGTGGTGGGTCCTTGATGGTTGGTTCTTCCTGTTTATGCAATTTTACTGGCGCTGGTCCAGAAAACTAGGAAAGGACATTCCAACATTTTGGAATAGTTATGAGTACCTTGTTCTTGGAGTTTGCCCATTTTGGTTTGTGAAGGATACTGACCTATAAAGAATGGCGAATGCTGCAATTTGCAGGTGAGGAATCTACCTTTCACTTAAAGCTGCTGTTGTGTTCAAGCATATATCAAAAATAGGAACACTGATATCCTCCAACGGGCCATTTCTACCATCATGCATTTATCATGCTTCTCAAGCAAATGAAAGAGTAAGCATTGCCAGATATCAGATAGTTCCCAAGTGTTACTGAACTATTTGGTGCTTCAGCAATTAGTAAGCTAACATTTTTCATGGACAATACTCACCACCCCCACTGGCGAGCATCTAGGCTGGACCTTTCCTGTGGTAAGTTGTATGAAATGGACAGGGTCATTCGGCAGCTTGATGCATATTGTATTTAAGTAGCTTCACAAAGTGCTTTTGTTAAATTGACCTCATCTGTAACTTCCTTGCACTAAACATTAATCTCTTCCATGAATTCAGCAACTTTAAACAATCTTCATGTGATCAAATCTCAAAACAGTGATAATAAAGTAGGCATGTTCAGAACCATTTTGGATGTCCAGCTGAGTGACATAGAATTTGACAGCACAGAAGGAATCCATTACACCTACATTGGTTCCCAAGAAGCTTTTCCCTTTGTCATATTTGTGCTAGAATTCACATCAACAGAAAGCCATGTTCTAGTCAGACTCTTTGAGTACTTGGTCCTGTTCTGGTCATTGAGTCACAATAAAGGCATGAAAGCTCTGAAGGCACTGCAGTGAAGGTAGACACAAAGATGAACTCCAGTGTCTCAATATGTTCAGTTGAGGGGGAAACCTGAAGAAATGTGGGCTTTCAGGCTGAAAATAAGGTGTCTGAGAGATATACAAGATTGTAAGGATATAGGAAGAGGTGAAAATGCAATACTGTTAAGTTAAATAGTAAGCATGGCAAATGCGGTTGGAGGTTCAAACTGATGACAGATAAAACAAGTGAAGAGGTCACTCAGAGCGCACATCTTCGCCACCTGTATTAACTCAATGTTATCAGAATTACACAACTCTTCCTTGAGACTTTTCCTTGCCTTGGTTGATGCCGTGTAACTACAAAGCTGAAAAAAGAAATCTTTTTATTAAATCTTTTCATCACTGAGGAGGCTTCAGGCCAATTCATATCCAACAGCCTGCTCTGAAAACTCTGCTCATATTTTGACAGCTATGATAAATTGCACCACAGCAACTGGGACAATCACAACATTGTAAAACAAACAACCTATGAAATTCTTTAAAAAAAAACTCAATTTACCTTATCTCCCAATGTTAATGGATTCGTTAAAAAAAATTCCAGGCTCTAGATCTGCAGTTTCCCCAAAAACTAACCAGTTCTTCCTCAGGCCTATCCTTTTTGTTTACCAAATTTCATTGATATCCATCCCTTAGTTTTTGAGAGAGTTTGTTTCTCTCCAGACAATGTAACAGGGGCAAAAACATTAGAACTGACATGGGTAATTCTTTTTAATGCACAAGTAGTTTAATGTATGCAATAGGTTTTCAGAAATTGCAGTGGAATGCAAACTTTGGAATTTTAAGAAGTAATTGGATGCTGAAATGGGAGACATAAAATTTTTCTTTATAGATGAACTAAGATGGGCTGGGTGACTTTCCTCATCCACAAAACTGCATTAAAAATACACAGTTATCAAAGGGGAAAAATAGATGTTTTTTAATGTAAGTTTTTGAAGTTTTGTTATGAAATTTTTCTAACTTGGAACAAGGATGAAGAGAGGGCTGCAGTTTGACAGAAATAATGAACTAATTGGCAAGTGGGACAGCTCTGTTTCAATTATACAGGAATTGAAGAATTTGAGCTAATGGGAAAAAGCTATTTGAGGACCTGACCATTTTCAAAAATCTGCTTGCTTTTTTGACACACCTCAATCCTTTTTCTACAGAAACAAATTTAATTGTTCTGCTGGAACAAGTTAAAATTATCCACTTTGGCCTGCCTTAGTGATTGATTCACTATGCCTTAAACTTTATAAACATCTATTGTACTTGACTTGCCAAATTTGCACTGCATTTCTTCTGTACGTCAGCAGAATTTTGAAGTCAGTCATGTGTAGCCCAGCCCTCATCTGCAAAGTAGATGATGTCAGGGAGGGTTTCTGTGCAAATTTTAAATAGGGTAGTTTCCATTAGTGAAAGAATCATGAGAAAGATCATCACCTGTAAAGGGCTTCAGAGTAAAGCAAAGCTGATCATAACTTTTAATAGTAATGCTGGATGTAAGTACCTCAGTTTTGCCAACTGTGTTGTGAATTGTTGTATCTTGCTCTTAATCTAAATGGATGTCCTCTGCTTTGTCAGATAACTGCATGCGTTGTCTTAGTTGTCTGCAAGCATAATTGAAAGAATATGAACCGTGAATGCTGTTGACACACACCTGCATCCCAAAGAACCTGTTCCAAGTTGATAATGTTATCGTGAAGTTCTGACACATTATATGAAGACATAAGCAATAGTTTTAAATTAGGAATCACTGTTGGTGTTTTCTGTTGGGTAAACTAAATACAAATAGTGTGCTCCTCTTTCATGATATTAAACAAGATACCTCCTACAATTTGGCATCCTAAAAACAAAGAGAGTGTTTGGTAATAACTTCTGGAAATGAGTCCATGACCAGCTTCCAATGCATCTTAAACTTCATGTTACAATTTAGTAGCATCAAAACTTCTACAACTCATTCGAAGTATACCTGGAGCTCATTGCCCATTACAGATGTGACAAGAGGACACTTACAAAATATTGACAGGATTAGACAAAGTCAATACGGATTTTTGCAAGGGAAATCATGTTTGGCAAACCTACTGGAGGTTTTTGAGGACTTAACTAGCAGAATAGATAAGGGAGAACCAGTGGGTGTGGAGTATTTGGATTTTCAGAAAGCTTTTGATAAAGTCCCACATAAGAGGTTTGTGTGCAAAATTAAAGCACATGGGATTGGAGGTAATATATTGGCATAGGTTGAGAATTAGTTAGCAGACAGGAAACGGAGAGCAGGAATAAATAGGTCTTCTTTGGAACTAGGCGGTGATTAGTGGAGTGCCGCAGGAATCGGTGCTTGGATCCCAGCTATTCAAAATATATATCAATGATTTGGATGAGGGAACCAAATGCAGTATCTCCAGGTTTGCTGACGACACAAAACTAGGTGGGAATGTGAGTGGTGAGGAGAATGTTAAGAGGCTTCAAGGCGATTTAGACAAGTTGAGTGAGTGGGCAAATACAAGGCAGATGCAGTATAATGTGGAGAGGTGTGAAGTTATCCGCTTTGGTAGGACAAACAGAATGGCAGAGTATTATTTAAATGGTTATAGATTGGGAAATATTGATGTACAAAAGGACCTGGGTGTCCTTGTACACCAATCACTGAAAGCAAGCATGCAGGTGCAGCAAGCAGTTAAGAAGGCAAATGGTATGTTGGCCTTCATTGCAAGAGGACTTGAGAAGAGGAGCAAGAAAGTCTTACTGCAGCTTTACAGGGCCTTGGTGAGATCACACCTGGAGTATTGTGTGCAATTTTGGCTTCCTTACCTCAGAAAGGATATACTTGCCATACAGGGAGTGCAGTGAAGGTTCACCAGACTAACTCTGGGATGGCAGGATATGAGGAGAGATTGGGCTGACTAGGCCTGTATTCACTAGAGTTAGAAGAATGAGAGGAGATCTCATTGAAACGTATAAAATTCTGACACGGCTGGACAGACTGAATGCAGGGATGATGTTTCCTTTGGCTAGCAGGTCGAGAACAAGGGTCACGATCTCAGGATGTGGGGTAGGGCATTTAGGACTGAGATGAGAAACTTTTTCACTCGGGGTGGTGAGCCTATGGAGTTCTCTACCACAGAGGGCTGTGAAGGCCAAATAACTGAATATATTTAAGAAAGAAATAGATTTCTAGACTCTAACGGAGTTGAGGGGTATGGCGTTGAGGTCGAGGATCAGCCATGACCATAGTGAATGGCACAGCAGGCTCAAAGGGCCGAATGATCTACTCCTGCTTCTATTTTCTGTGTTTCTACAGATTTAACATCATTGTTTATTATTGATGTGGACTTAAGTGAAGTTGTCAAAACACAAAAAGAACAGGATTTGTTAAGGACAAATCGTGTTTCACTAACTTGAGTGTGATGAGGCAGCACAGAGGTTTGATGAGGGCAGTGCTGTTGATGTGGTGTACACTGACTCCCAAAAGGCATTTGATGAAGTGCTGCACAACAGACTTGTGAACAAAGTTATAGCTCATGGAATAAAAGGGCCATCGATATGAAACTAGCTGAGTGACAGGAACCAAAGAGTAGTGGTGAGCACTTGCTTTTCGACTGAGGTAGATTTATACTGGAGTTCCCCAGGGATTGTCCCACCCTTCGGTTCCTGATTATATATTAATGACCTAGATCTTGGGGTACAAGGCACAATTGCAAAATTTGTGTTTGATAAGAAATTTGGAAGTATTGCGAATCATCGTAGTGTGGAACTTTAAAACAATGTAGTTTGGTGGAATGGGTAGACAAGTGGCTGATAGCACTGGAAATTTGAAGTGATTCATATTGGTAGGAAGAATGCAGGTAAATTAAATAAAATTCTAAAGGGGGTGCAGGACCAGAGGGACCTTGGTGTATATCTGCATAATCATTAAAAGTGGCAGGGCAGGTTGAAATTGCGGTTAATGAAGCATTCCACATTCTGGACTTTATAAATACAATTACGTTAAACCTGTATAAAACACTGGTTCGGCCTCAACTGGAATATTATGCCTAATTCTGGGCACTACACTTTAGAAAGGATGTGAAAGGCATTAGAAAGGTTGCAGAAAAAATTCTTGAGAATGGTACCAGGGCTTAGGAAGTTCAGTTACGTCAGAAGATTGGAGAAGCTGGGACTGTTCTCCTTGGAGGAGAGAAGGTTGAGAGGAGATTTAGTAGAGGTATTGCAAATATTGAGGGGTGTGGACAGAGAACATAGGGAAAAACTGTTCCCACTGAATCAAAAACGCAAGGGCACAGACTTAAGGTAATTGGCAAAAGAAGCAGTGGCAACATGAGGAAAAGCTTTTTCACACAGTGAGTGGTTTACACTGCTTGAGTATGGTGTCAGCAGTGTCCGTTGGGGCTTTCAAAAAGGAATTGGATCATTATCTGAAAAGGAAAAATTTGCAAGACTACAGGGAGAAGGCAGGAGTGGCACTCGGTGAATTGCTTCTTCACAGGGCCAGCACAGACATGATGGGCTGAATGGCCCCTTTCTGTGCTGTAAACCATTCTGATTCTATAACAGCTACGTAAATTTCATTAATTGTGGGTTTTTGTGTTTCAACCTGAAACTGGGTTTTGTCTTTTGCTGTCCAGTCAAACTAAACGTTGCAAACAACTTTCTAGCTTTTGTCACTCATTTAACATTAGTGCTTATTTAAGATGTTTTATTTAAGACGTTTTATTTTGCGTTTTACATTTATGCATGATAGCATGTATTCCTATTGCTTTTATTACGTTTTTCTAATTATTTTGATGTGCTTTCTTGCTTGATATGCATGCAGTAATTCGTATCTGCTAGCAATAGGCAGAAGTAGCAGTGCCAGAGATCTCCCAGCCAGCTCTTCCTCAACCATCAGCTTGGATTCTACTAATTCTAAGCCTAGGCAGCCATCTTCAACTCAGTACTCATCTTACAGCATCTACAAAAGGTATAACATTGAACTGTTTGCAAAGGCCAACACCTCAATTTGATTAGAATGCTTTTCTTCTGTGTGTTCCACACTGACCTTTTGTGCATGTTTGTTAGTGTGTGCGTGTCTCTGTGTGCAATTGTGTCCTCACTTCATCGTTTTCCTAATATTTTGATTGAGGTACTGGCTTTTTAATGAGTATAAAAGATAAGTGCAGCATCAGTTTACTATCTGACAACTTACCATTATTATACAAGCCCTGCACAGACTTTGCTTCAATACAAAATGTTGAAAATACATATGAAAACTGGAAAAGACAGGGGTAGTGTTTTAGGCATAGATCCTTCTGCTCTGATGCAGGGACTGCACCCAAACAGTAACTTGATTTTTTTCCCCTCCACATATAAAACTGAATTTTTTACAAATTAATTTTTGGCGTTCTAGTATTTGGAGTCTCTATCTGTTTCTTCATAATTGTTTTTTTATTCATTCATGGGATGTGGGTGTTTCTGCCTAGGCCAGCATTTATTCCCCATCCCTAATTGCCCTCGAAGGTGGTGGTGAGCTGCTGCCTTGAATTGGTGCAGTCCGTGTGGCGTAGGTACACCCACAGTGCTGTTCGGGAGTGAGTTTTTGTGGATTTCAATGATTTGTGTATTTTTAAAAAATATGTAGTTTTGGTAGTTGTGGCTCGTGAGAAAGAGGGAATTTGTTCTATTGGGATGACCTTTCGTACAAAGAGCTGCCATGATTCAGATGTAATTTTGCCAGTAATCTGTTTGGGTTGCTCTACATTTCCATTGCAATTCTGTATCCTGATAGTCAAGATAGTCAGAATGCTGACAGTAGTGTGCCTACGTCATCTGGGGCCCCATGTTATAACTTTGGCACAGCTGATGACCGAGTGAATTGTATTCTTGCCAGATAGTAACTTTCAAAAGAATAAATGCTTAAAGGGAAAATGCATGCATGACTGTGGGGAAACACTGGGGGAGTGGGATCAGTACAATAGCTCTATCAAAGAGCTGGTATAGGCATGTTGAGATGAATTATTCTGTGCTGCGTCATTCTATGATATTATGAAAGCTGGTATGGAGGCATTCTAATATGCACATTGTGGCTTCTGTCCTCTTTATCTTGGTGTTGCATGGGGCTGATACGCTGGGATGACTTTCAGTATTTCTGGAACGCTGGGAATCCTGGGAATAGTACTTAAGGCAGCTCCTTGACTTTATTTTTGTGTGATCCAAGGGAACCCAATTTTCCATTTTAAATTAATGTTTGTTATATTGGGCAGGCAGGCTCTGTGGAGATAATCAATCCTCCCAGCCTGATATTTCTCTTTCGCTGCACCCTGTGTTCCAGTATGCCCAGGAAAAAGAAAATCTACCTCTGTGTTGCTTCATGTACAGGTGACCCTTGTTGTCCTGACCCTTGTTAAGTTGTATTTATTGGGGAAGCATCAAAAAAATCAAAGTGTAATGAGTGTTAACTATAAACCTGTTGACAGTCATTTTAATCAACCTGCTTTAGTGGCCTGCCAATTGTTTGGTACCTTTTCAAACATTGGATTGTTGACATTCATCTTGATTTCCACTTTCATGTTTGACTGGCATTTTAAGAAATTGCCTGTTCCATTGGATCCTTACCGAACAGAGCACCATTTTTTGACCTTTTTGCAAAACAGCGTGTTTGGAGTGGTTATATTCTACCCTTGAAATATCCTTGTGCCACATTTTTTTGAATTCTATTTTCAACATAACTGATCTACCCAAACCCATTTATCTTTGCTGCAAAAATGGAATTCAAACCTCAACCTTAAAACCACTTAATTGTACATTCAGAAAACTTCAATAGCTTCCTCTCATGTGACACGTTTCTTTTGAAAAATGGACAGGCTGAAGGGGAAGTCAAGTATGCATCTGATAACTTAATTTTTAGCCTTGGAGCTGAAAGAACTTTAGGGCAAATCTTGCCTTTCCAGTGTGTAATAAGGTTAACCGTTCAGAAATATCAAGAATATGTTTAAAGGACAACTTTTTAATAACCACAGCCAATATTTGAGAACAAAGCCTAATAATGCAAATCAAAAACATTGTGCTGGTACATTTCCATACGTGTTTTTCTCTATTGCATTTGACTTGGAATCTTTTCCATTACTACCTCTTCCAGTTCCGCACACATACGAACCACTGTTTATTCTTCTGGTCAAATTATTTTCTTCACGTTATGGAACACTGAATTCAGTGTACTGTTCATAGCCTGAAAACAGGATGCAATAAAAACCATTACCAAGCTTAGAAGATATTCTTAAACTGACATCAAAGAAAAAAATCTGTTCATTGTACAGAATGCTGCATTTAAAGCTAACCTTTTTAAACGCAGCAGTGCTTGGAAAAAATTTTGATGAAAGTTCTCACAAGGCATCTCCATTTTAAACGGTTCCCAAAGAATAATAAATTATTCCCGCTGGGACAGACTAAAACACAAATGTGCAAGCTTCCACGTAAAACTTTGGATTGGCCAAGTTCCTGCACTCATTTGTTTGTCAAAATTGATTGATGTGGATAAAATATTGTTTTACAGAGGGCATTTTTATCCCTATCTGTCAATCAAGGTATTTTTGGAATTTGTTAAACATTGCTATAAGTGCTACGGTATATAACAAATTAAGTTGTGTGTGTGTGTTGTGTATGTCAGCAACAATATCCTTTTAAACCATCTGAGAAGGGAAGAAAGAACTTGCATTTATATCTTGTTTTTTGATTTCATTTTTTAACAGCTCAACCAAGTGGGCTCAATTATATAGCTAAGTGACTCCATTAACATCAAATTTAAAAAAAAACTTAAACGTGGAATTTGACATGTGGAATTTTCACCAATCCTTCTGTTTAATGGAACATGTAGTGTAGGAAAGAAATGGAGTATGCTATTTTAAAAAAAATCTATTAACCTTCCTGAAAATCAATATTTAGCATTGCATTGAGATCATAAAGACTTTTGATGAACCTTTCTCCCCACTTTGCTTTTCCCTTCAGTAGTTCTTTTGGTAGAAGGAAAGAGGATTTGATCAGCCCTGTTCAAAGTGCCATTTCAACCAACACCGTAGCAACCATTACCTCAACAAACAGCCTGCAACCTATTACCAGGACCTCTGCATCCTCTGCATCTGGCAGGTAAAGCAAATGAATTGCAGAGATTTCACAGGAAAGTTTTTAGGTTTTTTTCTCTTATGTTGTACGTTTTCTTTCCTTTGTGTGTCTTAAGGATACTGGATTTATATGTGCAATAGTTATTTGTGGAAAGGTTGAAATTTTGGTCAGGAAGGAGACCAGTTAGTCCATTGGCTAGTGGTGTTATTAGATGCACAACAGAATCGTCTACTTGAAGTTTATTTTTGCACTCACCAATCCACTGTTTGTTCTTTCAAGGGATGTGAGCATTGCCAACAAGATCAGCATATATTGCCCATTCCTCATTGCCCTTGAGAAAGTGGCGGTTAGCTGTTGCCTTGAACCGCTGCAGTCCATGTGGTGTAGGTACACCCACAGTGCTGTTAGGGAGGGGGTTCCAAGTTTTTGACTCAGTGACAGTCAAGGAATGTTGATGTACTTCCAAATCAGGATGCTATGTGGCTTGGAGGAGAACTTACGGGTTGTGCTGATTCCATGAGTCTGTTACCCTTATCCATCTCGATGCAAATCCGTCACGCATTCGGAAGGTGCTGTTGAAGGAGCGTTGGCGAGTTGCTGCAATGGGCACCTTGTAAAAGTGCGCATTGCTGCCACTGTGTCAGTGGTGGTGGGAGTGAATGTTTAAGGTGGTGGATGAGGTGCCGATCAAACAGGCTGCTTTGCCATGGATGGTGTTGTGGATGTTTCTTCAATCTGTGCTTGCCGTAATGCCTTCCATACTTCATAACCCTTTGGTATGAAGAAATTTCTTCTCACATTCCTTCTCCTTATGCCTTTATTGTTATCCCCTTATGGTTTGTTGACTAGCAGAAAAATCTATCTTGTTTACTCCTCATTAACATCTTTTCCTGTGATTACAGTTCTGTATTTTCCAAACTCCTCCCATCTACCGTATCATGCTTGTAAATCTTTTGCATGGCTTCAGTATCCAATGTTCTTAATGCTTTTTAAAAAATTCATTGAGGGCATGTGGGCTTCGCTGGCTAGACCAGCATTTATTGCCCATCACTAGTTGCCCTTGAGAAGGTGGTGGTGAGCTGCCGCCTTGAACCGCTGCAGGCCCTGTGGTGTAGGTACACCCACAGTGCTGTGAGGAAGCAAGTTCCAGGATTTTGACTCAGCAAGTACCCAGATGTGTACATTAACCAGTTAGTGTTTAAAGATGTTCAGTGGTAATCGCAAATCGCAGGGGCAATCAGAGTAATAAATTAGAGTATCAAAACTAAATTAAAGCAAGAAAGTAGAAATGTATGAGAGCCTTCAATAAGAATAATGAGGATACAATTTTTGAAGTATTGGTCCAGATTTTTGAACAAGTATCCTATTTACAAATATGGGAATAGTTTGATATGGGCTTTTGATGCACTTTATTGATTAGCTGGTGGAGTGAAATTCACCCTGACACTAGTAAATTACATGTTCAGTCAGCCCTCAGGTGGCCTTGTGACTCCATAGGTGTAAAATGCAAGGTATTATATGAGAAGTTATGCTACACATGACTTATGTTTCTCTTCATAAGTGCCATAATTAAACTACTTGAAGTAGAAGGTGAGCTGTTGAGAAAGGAAAGGTGAGGACCCTTAAGGAGAACAATGATCCAGTGCCACCGCAATTAACGCCTTAAGAGCTAATCCACATAACTGTTTGCAAACATGAAGTATTTCAGACCAGGCCAAAAAGCCTAGCATATCCAGATAAACTCCTGCAACTATTAATAAGATAGTGTTACAGTAAAATGCTGGAAAAACATCAGTTGGAAAAGCAAAAAGCAGGTTCATTGATTCCAGCGAGGAGTCTGGAGCTGAAAAGGAAACCCCCAATGTTTTCATTTCCAGTGCTGTTGCACCTGATGTTTCCAGTACTTTCTGTTGAGTTCGACACCCCATTTCTCATTTTCTCCTCCTGTCAATCCAGAACATAAGATGGTCTAATGTTTAAACAACTTTGAAATTGACCTTAGCAGTACTGCAATAAATTTCCCTATCCTCAGCAGACTACTTTTTAATTCTTTCACCATGTGGGTGTGGCTGGTTAGGCCTGCATTTGTTGCCTATCCCTAATTGCCCTTGGAAAGGTGGTGGGGAGCTGCGTTTTTGAACAGCTGTAGTCTGTGGTGTAGTTACCCCCACAGTGCTGTTTTAGTTCTTCCCAAAAGAAAACAAATTCCTTCTACAATGGTACCAAGATTCTAGTTAACTGATATTTGAATAGAATTCTCAAGTTGCACATTAAACTGCAGAAACAAAATTGGCTTGGAGAAATTAAAACAATTCAGACCAAGGCCTAAATTGATGGTTTTTTAACCTTTAAAGCCAGTACTTAAGTCATACAAAATCTGTTTGAAAATTGATTTTGCTTGATTTTGATTTCATGTTTGTTGTGCTTTGCTTATTTTCTTGTTTGTGTTGCTGCTTGATATGCTGTAGTACCTCAAATCGGTTCTCGACGGGGGACAATACTGAAAGAGAGAAAGAGAATGTTCCTTCAGCGGTTGCTACAACTGGCACTGTCTCTTCAACAACAGAGGTCAGGGAGAGACGCAGGTGTGTAGTCTTCCTGGTAGCGTTGATGCAGCTTTAGGGAGGTGGCTACTAAGATTTAGAATCTTCTAACGCAAAATTAATGGAATTTTATATAGATCTAGCATGCGCTTCAAACAAATTCGATTTAAGGGTTCTAATGCCGTGCCATGATTCCTGCATGCGTAATGTCCAGATTTTTTGCCCACTTTTGTTCCATTTACCATTTGTCTTTTCCACTTATTTTTGGTGAGTGTTGGAGCATATTTTGGACAGACCACTTTGTACATCTGCTGCAAAAGGAGAGATCAGATTATTTTAGCTCCAGGTTTATCAAGCGGACATGTAAAATGCATCATAACATAGAATAACCTGAGACAGCCTTTGAAGCTTTGGGGACAGATATTACGTATGAATTTATAATAATTAATTGTCTGAGAAATTCCCAAGCCTGGTTGTGAAGAAGACACTGAGACTAGGATGCTTGGAAGCGACCCTTCATTGATCACCACAGATTTTACTTCTCCACTCTAATACAGTCTCCCTCCAGTGCAGGTTGACTCTTCTTTATATACACATCTGAGTTTAATTTGCTAATTAATACCCAACACCCCTTCACCTTATTACCTTAAACTACTGGGTATTTAACATCCATCAATAGAACCTATTAGATACTAATATTCATTAAGTTAAAGTATTGAATTTTATTCTTCAGAAAGAGGTATTAGAGGTAAAAGTAAATTAGAAACTATTTTTGATTCTAATGCAGCACAGAGAATGGCACATTGTTCGTGCTACCAGGCTGATATTACATATGAAATTAGAATTAGATTAGGTCTTGGCAGTGTGGCTTTCTTTCATAGTGATTCAGAAAGGCAGGTGATGAGGTGATATCTGACCACAGTTTTAACCATCAGAGCTTGCATTTCCCCAAAGTGCAGTAAGCATGATCTGCTCTTGAGCTCTACGTGGATAAATTTTACTATTTTAATGTCTTGAGTATTACTTTAGCCCCTCTTTCAATCTCAGGAAGTCTCAAAATGTTTTACAGCCAATAAAGTACTTTTGAAATATAGTTGTTGTAATGTAAGGAAGCCAATTTGCACACAGTAAAGTCCCACAAATAGTGAGATAATGACCGGATGATTGGCAATAGGAATATTTGTTAGCTGGTCATTTATATAATTACTGTTTTGATAAGAGCCATAAGGAAACCATGATGATCAAATATTGGAGATGTTTTGAGAACTATTTTTCCTTCATTTTTTTTCCCCCAGAGGAAGTTGTAAATGAGACTGGAGGAGTAGCTGAGAAAAAGAGCCACTACTGGAGATAAATATTCAAGTTAGGAGCAGGATAAGTAGAAAAGACCCAAATGGTATCCATCCCAGAATACTGAATGAAAGAGGCATTAGCTATAGTTTTCTAATAATTGGTCAGAGCTTTATAGGTGGAAAATTCAGTTAACGGGTAAATCAGGAAACTCTAGACTAGCTTGTTCTAACCCATATGTGTAAACTTCCGGAGCGCTCAATGTGGGATGAAATTAGCAAATACTTGGAAAGGCATAGGCTAATGAAGGATCAATAAAGGACATGGCATGCTTGAGCAATTGTAGAATTTGCAGTGTTTGGTGAAAATATTTTTTATTCATTCATGTGGGCTTTGCTGGCATTTATTGCCCACCCCTAGTTGCCCTTGAGAAGGTGGTGATCTACCGCCTTGAACCGCTGCAGTCCATGTGATGTAGGTACACCCATGGTGCTGTTAGGAAGGGATATGGTGGATATTGAATATCTCATTTTATGGAAGTCATTTGATAACATGCCACATCGACTTTTAATGGCAATAAAGGCACGTGGCATTGAAGGGAATGCATGTTTCAAAATATCGAGGCAGTGAGAGACAAATAAAAATCCTAAGTATAAGATTTTTTTTTGAAGAGTGGCGCAACAGAGGACTCAGAGTAAAGATCTAGATTAGTAATGGTATCGATGGTCCTAAGTGGATACATTATGTACTGCTTTACCCAAGAGTCAGGGCAAGACCCAATTCCAGTATTACTTGGCAAATTTAGTGTTCCTGCAATTTGGAAAAAATTAAACTTGGTACGAACTGACTTTCTAGACTTTGGTTTTTCCATGGAGGCTTTTGTTAAGTGACTATCAATATAACAGTAAATGACTCTTAATGGACAAAATAATTTTGTTACTTGTTGAATAATTCTTGTTCTGGACAAGAACCTAATTGAATAGTCAAGCATTAGGGCCCTGCAATGCAAAAAGCTACTTTGGCATTTGCACTTCTAATTTATTTGTTCAAGTTGAGAAATGGGCAGATTGTTCAAGTCAGTGCATGGGTTTATGAACCAATCAAATTCTCTCTCTCCCCCAATGCTTTGCTTTTTCTCCTCTCTATATCTCAGCCTCTTGTTCCTTTTCCCTGCTCTTTCTTCCCCTGTTATTCTCCTTTTTTCTTTCCCTTCCTTTCATTTTACTTTTTCCGCCCTTTATTTTTAAAATCTAGGCTATACTTAATCATTAACTAGTAATTCCATGCTTTGAATTTTTACCAAAACAACTTTTTCTCATCAGACTATTGGTTCCTTTCGAGATTCGGTGAGATGAAGATCTGCATGCTTTGTGGCCATTAATACTGGCTTGTGATTTTTAAGAGTTGTACTTCATTAGACTGTAACCAAAGCATTAGAATGACTTAATTACCTGAATACCTGATATGAAGTGAAAGCAATTGGCATGAAACAGGCCTTCCCTTTTCATTAACTTTCCTTTTATAATTGCTGACTCTGAGCATTGCACTAAATTTGTATAATTTAGATGCTTGGGACTATGATACAAATGACACTTCTAAGTTAGCATGCGTTTTAACATCTGTGCTGGTATAATAAGTTTGAATTGAGCATTTGCAGTTTGAAGTGGTACCTGAGTATGTTTTTTTTAAATTTCACATCAAGCATCTCTAATTCTGGGTTGGTTTTGGAAGATTTGGCATAGAATCGTTACGCTATTGAAGAAAAGGAAACGGCTGCAGTCGTGACTTAAATGTCTAATGTAGCTGTTCTCTTGGAGTTTTTGGTGTAACTGTTGTGCGTGCTGTACTGAGTCACATTCAGCATGAATATAGGAGCATGGTTAGACCATTTGACCCTTCGAGCTAGCTCTGCTATTCAATATGATCATGACGGATCTAAATCAAATCTACCTTCCCGTACTTTCCGCATACCTCTTAATTCCCTTCACATCCAATAATCTATTGATCTCTGTCTTGGGTAAACTCGGGGGTAAAAAATTCTAAAGACCCTTAGAATGAAGAGATTTCCCCTCAAATCAGTCCTAAATTGCTGATCTCTTATCCTGAGACTCTGACCTCATGTTCTAGCCTAGCCAGCCAGGGCAACATTCCCCAATATCCATATTCCCTTTCTAATTTCCCTCACCATTCAGGCCATTTGTTTGCAGAATCACAGAATTGTTACAGCACAGAATAAGGCCATTTGGCCCATCATGTCTGCACCAACTCTTCAACTGAGCAGTCCACCTCATGCCATTCTCCTAATTTCTCCCTGTAACCTTGCACATTCTTCCTTTTTAGATAACTGTCTAATTTTCTTTTGAATGCTTCAATGTTGCTCCTCCAAACTTGTCAAGCAGTGCATTCTAGACCTTAACCACTCACTCAGTGATGAAGTTTTTCCTCGTGTCACCTTTGCGTCTTTTACCAATTATTTTAAATCTGTCCCCTCCTCCTTGACCCTTTCACGAATGGGAACAGTTTCTCCTGATCTACTCTGTCCAGACCCCTCATGATTTTGAAGACCTCTGTCAAATCTCTCCTCAACCTTCTTTGCTCCAGGGAAAACAGTCCTAACTTCACTAATCTATCTTCATAATTGAAGTTTCTCATCTCTGGAATCATTCTCATGAACATTTTCTGCACTCTCTCCAATGCCTTCACATCCTTCTTAAAGTGCGGTGCCCAAAATTGGACGCAATACTCCAGCTGAAGCCGAACGAGAGGTCTATACAAGTTCAACATAAACACCTTGCTCTGTACTCTATGACCCTATTAATAAAGCCTAGGATACTGTATGCTTTATTAACTGCTCTTTCAACCTGTCCTACCACCTTGAAAAGCAAAATACTGCGGATGCTGAAATCTGAAATAAAAACAGAAAATGCTGGAAAAACTGAGCAGGCCTGGCAGAGTTAATGTTTTTGAGTCCATATGACTCATCAGAATAGCCTTCTGAAGAGTCTACCACCTTCAGTAACTTATGCACATATGCACTGACGTCCGTCTGCTCCTGCACCCCCTTTAGAATTGTGCCTCCATGTTCTTCCTAGCAAAATGAATCACTTCACATTTCTCCAGATTGAACTTCATCTGCCATCTGTCTGTGCATTCCACCAACTTGCCTATGTACTTTTGAAGATCTACACCATCCTCCTCATGGTTCACAATGTTTCCAAGTTTGTATCATCCGCAAGCATTGAAATTGTGTCCTGTGCACCAAGGTCTAGGTCATTAATTTATATCAGGAAAAGCAAGGGCCCCAACACTGACCAGAATAACATTAATTAACCACTACTGTGTTTCCTGTCACTCAGCCAATTTTGTATCCATTTTGCGACTGACCCTTTTATTCCATGAGCTTTAACTTAGCTCACAAGTCTGTTGTGTGGCACTGTACCAAATGCTTTTGGAAGTACTCTACATCAATTGCATTGCCTTCATCAAACCTCTCTGTTACTACTTCAAAAAAACTCCAAGTTAGCTAAACGCAATTTTCCCTTAAGCAATCCATGCTGGCTTTCTTTAATAGATACATGGGCAACTGAGTTAATTTTGTCCTGAATTATTGTTTCTAGAAGTTGCCCCACCGTTGAAATTAAACTTAGTGGTTTGTTGTTGCTGGTCTTAACTCACAACGTTTGCAATTTCCCGTCTTCTGGCACTGCTTTTGAAGGAAGACTGAAAAATTATGGCCAGTGTTTTCTCAATTTCCACTTTGACTTCCCGCTGTATCCTTGGGTGCATCTGATCTGGTCCTGGTGCCTTATTAACTTTAAGAATAGGCAGCCTTTCCAATACGACCACCTATCAAATTTAAACACTTTGTGTCTGAATTGACTCCTCTTTCATCATGGCTTGGGCAGCATCTTCCTTGGTAAAGACAGATGCAAAGCATTCATTTAATACCTCAGCTAAATCCTTTGCCTCCATGTGTAAATCCCCTCTGGTCCATAATTGGCCACACTCCCCTTACCACCCTTTCACTATTTATATGCCGAGAGAAGACTTTGGGATTCCCTTTTATATTGGCTGCCAGTCTCTCTTCATACTCCCTCTTACTTTCTCTTCTTTGGTTTTTCATCCCCCCTCTGAACCTCCTATATTCAACCTGGTTCTCAATTGTATTTTCAACCTTACATTTGCACTGCATGGCCCCTTTTAAGTTTACCATACACGCACTTATCTTAAAGGGGCTGCTTCCTGTGCGCGGCCTGATTGGCCCCTGTGCTGTAGGTTCTGGATGACTGTGCAGCCACATACCTGCATAGCTTAGAAGCAGAATTGACCAGCATTTACACTGTTGAGCCCTTTCAGAATTTCATATTTCAATGAGACACCTCTAATTCTTCTAAATTCTCAGGTATGTAGGCCTACTGTAGTTAATTTCTTCCTAAAGGGTAACCCCCACCCCCCCATTGCAAACATCAGTCTAAAGAGCCTTTGTTGCACTTCCTCTAAGGCTGGTAATTCTGTTCTTGGGTAAAGGGTCCTAAAACTGTATGAGATACTCCAGATGTCTAACCAAGGCCTTTTACAATAGAATAAGAGTTATTCATGCTGATATTCCAATCCCCTTGTAATAAAGGGTAGCATGCCATTTGCTTTCCCACTTTTTGCTGTACCTGTATAATAACTTTGTGATTTGTGTACAAGGGCACCCAGGTCCTGCTGAAGATCAACATTTCCTAGTCTCACTATTTAAAGGTCATCATGCAGGTTCCAGGTTTGATACCTGGTTTGATGATGTTGAAACAGCTGATCTTTGCTGGATTGAGGTTATAATAATTTTATGTTTGTTAAAGGAGGGATAAAGTTTGTCCAGTGCTATCATGCTTTGTAGATGTTTCATCATTGGCGATGAACGAAGAATATCACAAGCATATTGCATAACATTAATTCAAGTGTCCCATTTAAACTGAGTATCAATACACAACATGGTTGCTGATATTAGTGAAACCGTGCCTCAGTTTGAGTTACTGCTATTGGGTGAAGGTGGGGACAGAATCAGGACAGACAGGGAGCATAGCCAAAACTAAATTTCCGGCTACAATTTATAATTCCTAATATGGTAAAGGAGCATGCTGTACAGAAAATGAGCACTGTAACTAATGGCGAGTTTAAAGCAGTTCTTTTGAACATGAAATGTTCACAAGGTCCAAATTCCATTGGTAGTGAATTGCATATTAAAACAAGTGCTTAAAATCAAGACTAATTTGTCATACTTAATATAGGCACATGGGTAAGGAGGAGAGAGTTTCATACAATCCCATGGTTTTGGTAATATCAAAATTTATGAGCTTTTCAAATAGGATTTATTGTTCCTGGCCTTCTGAACATTGCAACCCAGAGCTGCTAAACTGGATTCACGTGGTCAGGCATTTTTGTGTGATGATATAGCTAGGTAATTAAAAATCAGCATTAACTTGTATTTATATGCTACCATTAATATAGTAAATGTTTCAAGGTGCTTTACAAAGGCAAAAAGGAATGGCAAACTGTTGTAAGAGAATCGGAGAAGGTGACTGGCATGGTATGAGAAATGGGTTTTGAGGAGCCGTGAGAGCGATAGTGTTCCAAGTATGGAGCCCACATAGCTGAAGGCAATGATTAAAGTGTGGAATGGAGGAAGGCAAGTTAAAGGAGGTAAGATTTGGGTGACTTGCATTGAGTGTAGGTTGTCCATAGGCCCAGGGAGCCACAAGGGAGTTTGAGATAGGATGGGGCGTGATCAGGGAAGGAGCTTTAAGTGAGGAAAAGAATTTTGAGCTTAAGTTTTGAGAAATGGCAAGCCAGTGGAAGTTTTCAAGAAGATAACACAAAGGAGCAGAAATAGGCCATATGGCCCCTAAACCTTCTCTGCCATTCAAGAAGATGGGGTCGATAGTGTGAAGATGTGGGCAGTAACGTTTTGGGCTAAGTTTGAATAAGTGTGGAGAATAGGAGGAGCACTCTGTGGGAAGTGAAGAGTGAACGTTATGAAGCCATGGCTAGGTTTCACAGGTCAGGCTGTGTGGAACTGGAAGTGGATAGCATTGATGATTGGATACGTTGAAATTTAGCTTGAGACACTAATATGTTCAACCTGAGTGAACAGCTAGGGAGGAGAACAGAGTTGGGAACTATGCTCAGTTTTTGTTGGGTATCTGGCAAAGGCTTCAGTTTTGATCAATTGATCTGTTTTATCTAAAACTCAATATCTGGCAAGCAATGGGAAGCACAGTGATCACAGGCTTGAAGGTGATACTGAAATAATGCAGGTGTTTTTGGTATCTACATGGAAGCTAGCTCCATGCCTTTGGGTGATGCCTATAGATTAATCTGTAAAACCAGATTAACTTGTATTAGTTTTTGTGATGTGTTGAACACTGGTGAAACGGTGTTTATTTCCCCACCCCTAGTTGCCCTGAGAAGCTGGTGGGCCTTGATTGTAACTGGTTTATCAAGCTACTTCTAAAAGCATTAAGATTGGAGACACTTGTAGGTCAGACCAGTTATGAGTGTTACATTCCTTTCCCTGAAAGATATTAGTGAACCCTTTTGGGTTCTTAGGATAAAAGAGGAGCTTTTGATGATCAGATTTATTGAATTCCATTTCACTGCAGGCTGGCAAGGTCTGCACCTATTGCCCATTCCTAACTGCTTTTGATAAGCGGTGATGGGCCGCCGCCTTGCACCACTAGTTCATATGAGTCCTGGCGTTTTGACCTTGAGAGGCTGAAGGAATAGCAAGTGTGTGACTTCAATGTTAAAGGGAGGTATTTGACTTTCTTTTGTTAGAGATGACCATTGCCTGGCATTTGCATGGCAGGAATATGAATTGACATTTATCAGCCTAAGTTTGCATGTTGTCCAGTCCTTGCCGCTTGCAGACATGGATTGCTTAATTGCTTGAGGAATGGAGGTGGAATCTGAGCTTGGGATGGAAGCAAAGTTGATATCTGTTGAAGATATTTGGCCCAAGGGCACTGCAGTAATGTTGTGGAGCTGAGATGATTGGCGCCTCACAACCACAGCCATTGGAAAGTGATCCCCACTTCAGTTTTATTAGGACTTTGGTGCCACACTGTGTGGCGTGCTTCCTTTTTGCCAAGGGCAGCCACTCTCTCCTCACCTCTGGAATTCAGATCCTCTGTCCATGTTTGGACCAAGGTTGTAATTGAGACCTGGAGCCGAGCAGCCCGAGCAGAACCCAAACTGATTGGGGCTCTCAATTTGTGCTGCGAGTTGAGTACCCTAGTCACTATGCTACTGTTCTCCTGGAGTTCTAATTGGCCGGTTAGTACCTTGCAAAAAATGCAGCACAATTTGTTCTCTGTCAACTTTGTGTTCACTTATGAATGCAACTGTTGATTCAACTCAAAAATTAGCATTTGATTTAATTTAGCAATCATACACTATTTTAGCAGTTTATCGGCAAATTTTATCATTCGCAAATTATTTGAGATTTTTGTTTGTAGGACTGTTATATTTGATAAAATTAAACATTGCATTCATAATGATGAACCCTTACAGATAAGCTTAATAGCTTTTTATCATTCAATTGTGGCAAAGTGCAGGATTGATTAGATTTTGTGTTTTATTACTTCAGCTGTTCTGTACAGGCAAAAAGTTGAGATGTGCCAGAAGTTTTTCTGCCAAACTCCAAATTTGAAGTGGAGTTTGGGCACAGTGTTTTGACATTAGCAGCCAAATTTTGTAGCCCTGTTATCAGCTATTGTAATACATGCCAGATATACAAGTTTTTCTTCAGCTGCATGTGTGTATTTGAATAATTCCTTTCAGTACCCAGTCTAATTATGCGTCCTGCAGTGTCTGTTAGCATTTGATGTCTAGTATCTGATTGTGAGCATGTCAGTGGTGTCTGTAATACAAATGACTTGGAAGTAAATGCTTCTTCCAGGAAGAATAATCTGGCGTTGAGTCGAAGAGATTAAAGATAAATTTTGTGCCCAGCACTAAAAATTTTAATTCAGTTTGCATACAAAACAGGAATGTCTAACATCTGAACGTGTTCAGATTGATGCACAGGTAGAGTACCTCAAATCTGGCTACCCGAATACCAGACATTTTTTCCATGTGCTCAGAGTGGCTTAGCGAACCTTGACCACACCCAGCCCAATTTGGACTGATCCGCCTGACCTTATCTGCATAGGAGCGCCTTCTTGCAATGGCCTAAGTCAGTTCAAAGAAAGTTATTAAAAGTACTGTACAATCTTGCATGAATAAATAACAAATAGTTTTTAGTTACAACTACAGAGTGTTTTTAACATCATTTCAGTTTGATCTTCTCTCATTTTAAACAGGGTTCACTGACGTAGGGAAGTGGGTGAGGTGTGAAAGAGTTATTGAATCCAATGTGTGATAAGTAAATTAATATTAGCAGCACATGGCCATTAGCCTAAAGTGCTTTGCAGTCATATCATTTGATTTGCCTGTGTCCCTTATTTACTGAATTAAGGGGTTTTAATTTGTTTCCAGAAAACCAGCAAGTTCCAAAATCCAGCATTGTCTCAGTCCCGAGGCACCCCACCTGCAATTAATTTGTTTCAGGGGCAAAAAGTGAGAGTTCAATGCCTATCATTTTGGAATTGGTGCACTTGTACAACAGTTTAAGCAGAGATAAATATGTTCTTCCATTTTTGAAACTTTTAAGAGTGATAGGAGAAATTAAGTTGAAGACTGTTTGTTGTGATTTGTGAATAAGTAAAAATGGGATGTGGATACATTTGAACTTTCATATTTAAGAAAAGACATGAGAAACCGTTTGCGCCCAAGTTGTTGAGCAAATCATACTTCTTTTCAAACAAATAAATCTGAATTACAAGTCATTTCCTGACTCAAATAACGTTTAATGTTAAAGGTCGTATTTAACTCCTGTCCGAGATGAAGAATCGGAGTCACAAAGAAAAGCCAGGTCAAGGCAAGCGAGGCAGTCGAGAAGGTCAACACAGGTAAGTTTTTGTCTTTCTCTCCTTGGTTCAGAAAAGGTTCTTTCCCTTCATCCACCGATCCAATGTGATCTTAAATTTTGTTGTTGCTTTCACATCTGTCAACCCTGGATCTGAAATCCAAGTAGTTCTGCAAAGCATTTTCTCTTTCCCTCTGTCCTGAAGCTGACATTTAATCTTGAACCTAGGTTTCTTGTTCTTGACCCCATAATGACCAGCAAAAATCTGCCTCTGTCTGCCCTGTTGCATCCAATTACTCAGTATTGTTCTTATGTGGAAAAAAAAAAACCAGTTTTTTGGAATCTTCAGTTCTGTTGCCTCATACCAGGCAGCATGTAGTGAATACAATCTGCATTATACCCTCTCTAAATACTCAAATCTCTTTTGATATTCTTTCATTGGGTGTGGCCATTGCTGGCTAGGTCAACATTTATTGCCCATCGCTAATTGTCCTTGAGAAGGTGGTAGTGAGCTGACTTGATTTGCTGCAGGTTTTATAAACAGTGAAACTATCTGACGGGTCTTCATATAGGCTTATTATTACATCTTGGTGTTTCTATTCTATACCTCCTGAGATGCTGAAGCAATCCATGTCCATATGCAGGTAGACCGGGACAAAATCTAGCCTTGGGCTTTTAAGTGGCCGGTAACATTCATGCCACAGAAGTGATAATGACTCGAACAATGGTCATCTCCAACAAGAGTAAATCTAACCAACCTCCTTGACATTCAATGGCATTGCCATCACCGAATTCCCCCACTATCAACACCTTGTGGGGGGGTTACCATTGACCAGAAACTGAACTTGACTGGCCATATAAATACTGGTTAGAAGAGCAGGCAAGAGGCTGGAAGTTCTGCAATGAGTAACTCACCCCCAGTCTCCCCAAAGCCTGTTCACCATCTAAAAGGCACAAGTCAGGAGTGTGATGGAATACTCTCCACTTGCCTGGATGCGTGCAGCTCCAACAACATTCAAGAAGCTAGACATCATTTGAGGACAAAGGAGCCTGCTTGATGAGCACCCCATCCACCACCTGAAGTATTCGCTCTTTCCACCACCATGCCCTGGCAGCAGTGTGTATCATTTACAAGATGTACCGTAGCAACTCACCAGGCTCTTTTGACAGCACCTTCCAAATACATGACATTTCCCACATAGGACAAGGGCAGCAGGTGCATGGGAACACCACTATCTGTATGGGAGCACCACTGTCTGCAAGGACCCCTCCAAGTCACACCCCATCTTACCTTGGAACAATATTGCTGTTCCTTCACTGTCTCTGGGTCAAAATCCTGGAACTCCCAACCCTTCCTAACAGCACTATGGATGTACCTACATCACATGGCCTGCAGCGGTTCAAGAAGGCAGTGCATCACTACCACCTCGAGGGCAATTTGGGATGGGCATTAAATGCTGGCCCACCCAGGGATGCTGATATCCCATGAAAGAATTTAAAATAAATGAACTGCAGTGGTTCAAGAAAGTGGCTCATCACCACCTTCTCAAGGGCAATTAGTGATGGACAACAAATGCTGGCCTAGCGAGCGATGCCCTCATCTTGCAAAAGAGTAAAACAATCTTGGTTCCTTAACTGATATTTTTAACTTCAAAAAGTGCATCAGGCAGAGCAGGTGTAAGTGCACTCAGACTTGCAATAGTTTTTATTACAGGAGTTGATTTTTTTTGCCCTGACTTGGGTGCATGTGATGGAGCATCCCAGGCTACATGAGTTGTTTAGCCCATTGTGCTTGCACCAAAGAGCTATCCAATTAATCTTTTATTTACAGATATTTATGAAATTTTATAAGTAACTATTGAATCTGTCTCCACACCTTTTCAGATAGTGCATTCCAGATCACCACAACTCACAATGGGGGAAAAAACCTCATTTCCTCACCTGATAGCGGAAACCATTCCCTTCCATCTAATCTATCAAGTCCCTTGGAATTTTAAATGCTTCTATTAAATTCTCCCTTAACTTTCTCAGCTCCAAAATGAACAATACCAGTTTCTGCACATAACTGACATCTCTTGCCCCTTGTACCATTCTGGTAAATTTTCTCTGCACCCCCTCTAAGTCCTTGACATCCTTTCTAGAATGGGGTACTAAGAAATGGACATGGTACTTCAGCTGAGGACTAACCAGTATTTATATAGGTAATGTTCCTCGGGCTTAGACTACTGTAACGGGCACAAGGAATGCACAGTGAATCACGACTGAGCATTGAACAAAACTGTCTTGCAGGGTGTAACACTGACGGACCTACAAGAAGCTGAGAAAACAATCGGGCGGAGTCGTTTAGACCGTCGAACTCGAGAACAGGAAGAAAAAGAAAAGGAGGAAAAAGAAAAGCAAGACCGAGAAAAGCAAGAGGACAAGAATCAACCGGAAACTCAAGATGACGAGAGACAAAGGTTTAGTAGAAACACTGAAGAGGTAATGGTCTTTATGAAAAAAATTACATGATTTATTCAGTAAATGTGCACTATAGAGCATAATATTTTGACAGTATAGTGTTTTTATTTTCATTAAGCATGCTAAATGCCTTTTCAAAGTAAATTCTATTGACAGGCTCTGGAGAAGTTGTGCTTCACATCCACACAAATCTTATGCCATTGTAGATTGGTGGTGCTCTCAGTCTCCTCCAGCTTTTTATCAAGCCATATCACCATTGTGTCAATCTATTTGTCATAGTTGAAAAGGTCAGAGGGAGTACAGCTACATTAAGCTTCAAGGGAGTAAGGCAAGGCTGGATGGCCTCTACTTTAATGCCAGGAATATTACTGGTAAAACGGATGAGTTAAGGGTGAGGATTGACATGTGGAATTGTGATATAGTAGCCATCACTGAGACATGGTTGAGGGAAGGGCAGGATTGGCAGCTCAACATTCCAGGATATAGAATCTTCAGGCTAAACAGGGGAGGGGGTAAAAGAGGAGGAGGCGTTGCATTATTAGTTAAGGAGTCCGATATTGCAGTAAGGAGAGATGATATCTTGGAGGGGGCATCGAATGAAGCTTTGTGGGTAGAGCTTAGGAATAAAAAAGGGGCAGCCACATTGTTAGGTGTTTATTATAGACCCCCGGATAGTCAACGGGAAATTGAGGAGCAAATATGTGCACAATTTGTGGAGGTGTGTAAAAACAATAACAATAGGGTAATTATATTAGGTGATTTCAACTTTCCCAACATTAATTGGGATAGACATAGTGTCAAGAGCTTGGATGGAGTGGATTTCTTGAAATGTGTACAGGAGAACTTTTTAGGTCAGTATGTAGAGGGTCCAACAAGGGACGGCGCAGTGCTGGACCTAATTCAGGGAATGAAGCAGGACAAGTGGCTGAGGTGGTGGTGGGGGAGCATTTTAGTGATAGCGACCACAACATGGTACAGTTTAAGTTTGTTGTGGACAAAGAAATCAATAAGTTGCAAAAAAATGTTTTGGATTGGGGGAGAGTGGATTTTAGTAAAATAAGGCAGGATCTGGCCAAAGTAGACTGGGAACAGTTACTTGTGGGGAAATCTACCGAGGAACAGTGAGGGGGTGTTCAGAAAGGAAATGGGGAGGGTACAGGCTCAACATGTTCCCTGTAGGGTGATAGGAAGGAGTAACAAGCCCAGGGAACCATGGATGACCAGAGATATTCAGGATACGATGAGAAGGAAAAGAGAGGCTTTTAGCAGGCACAAGGGAAGCAAATCAGCAGAGGCATTCGTGGAGTACAGACAGTGCAGAGTGGAGCTTAGGAAAGCAATTAGGAGAGCAAAAAGGGAATATGAGAAAGCTCTGGCTAGTAAAAGTAGGGAAAATCCCAAGATATTCTATAAGTATATCAATGGGAAGAGGATAACCAGGGAAAGAGTAGGGCCCATTAGGGACCAAGGGGGCAATCTATGGGTGGAGCTAGAGGACATTGCTAGAGTGTTGAATGAATACTTCACATCCGTCTTCACCCAAGAGAATGAGGATGAAGTAATCGAACTCTGGGAGAGAGACTGCGAGATTCTTAAGCAAATTGATATAGGGAGTGACAAGGTATTGGAGGTGTTGGCAGGCTTAAAAGTGGACAAATCTCCAGGTCCAGATGATTTGTTTTCCAAGACTGCTGAGGGAGGCAAGGGAGGAAATCGCAAGGGCTCTGAGCCAAATTTTTAATTCCTCTCTAGCCACGGGGTGAGGGAGGCAAGGGAGGAAATCGCAAGGGCTCTGAGCCAAATTTTTAATTCCTCTCTGGCCACAGGGGAGGTGCCAGAGAACTGGAGAACAGCTAATGTGGTTCTGCTATTTAAGAAGGGTTGTAGAGAGAAGCCAGGGAACTACAGGCCAGTGAGTCTCACATCAGTGGTAGGGGAACTATTGGAGAAAATTCTGAAGGAGAGAATCTATCTCCACTTGGAGAGGCAAGGTTTGATTAGGGATAGTCAGCATGGCTTTGTCAGAGGGAGGTCATGCCTAACAAATTTGATTGAATGTTTTGAGGAGGTGACCAGGTGTGTAGATGAGGGTAGTGCAGTTGATGTAGTTTATATGGATTTCAGCAAAGCCTTTGACAAGGTCCCACACGGGAGACTTATAAAGAAGGCAAATGCACATGGGATACAGGGTAATTTGATAAGGTGGATTCAAAATTGGCTTAGTTTTTCATGTTCAAAGGGTACTGATTAGTTATCTTTGAACAAATCACACCTGAAGCTTAATTCATTGAATTTTTGTTGATGCCATGATCATCTTTGACTGCGAAGAATGAACTCATATCCCAGAAAGCCAGATGGTGAAGACGAGCACTGGAGCCAAACTCTACACTTTTTAAGCATTGATTTAGAGATGCAGATAATAAACATGCATCTCCTAATCAATCGACCGCAGTTTCAGTCTGTTCCTATTTGTGGCAGCACCAGTTAATGCTCATTTGCATACAATCAAACCACAATTAACATACATTTGACAATTGGGGCAAGCCTTCAATCTGTCCACAAAAAGTTGGCAAGGTACATTCTTCTGTATTTTCTGTTTTCTTCGAGTCAGTGTTTTTCTCACTTCTTCAAGTTTTGTTCAACAAGTCTGGGCATTAGCGCTGATGAAACCTCGCCAAGAGCCCTCTAGAATGAGCATCAGTTGAAATACTGCCCTGAAAAAGACACTTGTGTGAATAAAATGAGGCAAAATAAAAGCCAATGGACAATGTCAAATTGTTCATAGGCTCAGCAACTAGCAGTGCCCCGTTCAGTTCTTATTGACCAACTGCACTTTGTCTGGGTCTGAATGACTCTTTTGAAAGGGCCTCTGAAGCAAATTCAAGCAAAGTAACTCAACTCCTGACTCCCCAAAGCCTGTCCACCATCTACAAGACACAAGCCAGGAGTGTGATGGAATACTCCCCATTTGCCTGGGTGAGCACAGCTCCCACAACACTCAAGAAGCTTGACACCATCCAGGACAAAGCAGCCCGCTTGATTGGCACCACATCCACAAACATTCACTTCCTCCACCACCGACACACAGCAGTAGTAGTGCAAGATGCACTGCAGGAATTCACCAAGGTCCCTTAGACAGCACCTTCCAAACCAATGACGGTACCATCTAGAAGAACAAGGGCAGCAGGTACATGGGATCACCACCACCTGGAAGTTCCTTTCCAAGTCACTCACCACCCTGATTTGGAAATATATCGCTGTTCCTTCACTGTCACTGGGTTAAAGTTAAAGTTAGAGCTCCCTCCTTCACAGCACTGTGGGTGTACCTACACCACATGGACTGTAGCCGTTCAAGAAGGCAACTTACCACCACCTTCTCGAGGGCAACTGGGGATGGGCAGTAAATGCTGGCACAGCCAGTGAAGCCCACATCCTGTGAATGAATTTTTTAAAAAAGCTTGCTCTTGATTGATATTGATGCTGAATAGTGTACCTTCAATTGGATTGTTGCTGTTTGGTACATTGCCAGCAGTGACAATGTAATGCCAGCATTGAAAACCAACCACATGCTTTCAGTTTGGACGTACTTTGGAACTAACTTGTTAAAGTTTTTTCATTCAGCTGCCTCGCCCTGAACTATCACTGAGGCCGCGATGCCTTGCTTTGTGTGGTTAGAATCTCTGTGCTAGTGGATAGATGTCAAAATGCTTAGTGATGAACTGACACAGTTATGCTGGTTTCTACAAAGGCAACTGAGTGAACAATTTATCCCATAATTTTGAAAGACAACATTGAGAAAATGTGAAGCGGTTAATGACCTTTCCAAGTGGAGCCTTGTCAATTTGTGTATTTGATCACACCCAGTGCAAGTGGACTCCCCAGTTGCTCCTGAAGACCTCCTGGCCTCGAATGTTGACGATGGGTGGTATTTAGATTTGACTGCACACATTAGCTTTGGCAGCTCTGCTGAGGTTGTTTTGCAGGGTCATTCTTCTTGCACCTTACCCATGATAATGAAAAATGCTGAATGAAAGAAAGATTGCTTACACTAGGGTGTTTTTCATTCTCATCATGTAGATCATTCTCCACAGACCACAATCCTGTTATTCATCAGACACTGTTTACGAATTTCCTAGTTACTTTTAATTTCAATTTAAAATCGTCTGGCACAGCAGTTTCTAAGACTTTCTTAGGAGTCCACATGCAGCTTACCTACAGTCCACCGACAATCACTATTTTTCCATTTGTGCGAAGTGTACAGTTCCCCTGGAAATCACCATGCTAGGTAGTTAGTATGCTTGGAAGTTGCAGATAATTTGACAAATGAAAAAAACCCAACAGGGTGAATAATTCATCAGTAATTTGCTGAAAAGAAATAACCTTTTAAAATCTATGAAATTGATGCTGTCACTAAGTAAATGTTTTTGGTGTAAATTTTAAAGCTCTCACTCAGCCTTACTGTTTATTTCCCATTTTTTCTTTTAAAGCCTTATCAACGCAACAGGCCAAGTACCACAGCATCTTCAACTGCTGCCATCTCTGCCCTCAATAGTTCATACGTTGCATCCCATCTAAATCGACCCAACAGCCTTATAGGCATTACGTCTGCTTACTCTGCATACTCCCGAGTCCCTGGAGAAGTAGATAAAGGTAAAGTTGGAATTGTTTGAGTGGTCTGTTGGCAAGAGCTAAGCATGAGTCTGTGACTATATATTTATACCTGCTCCACTTGAGTGTGCTTCATAACAAATTGATGGAATTTTATCCATTTAAAAAATTTATTTACATTTATATACATATCTGTGGGCATATTACATATTAAACATGCGCGCGCGCACACAAATCCTGTATGCTTAGATAAAAATTTAATTGTAAAAAAAAATCTGAATCTTGGCAAACTTTTCCTCTTCTCGGCAAAGAACTTGCATTTACAGGAAACGTGATCACATCCAATACTTCACAATCAATGTATTCCTTTCAAAATGCAGCCACTCCTATGCCGGCAACCAACTACCAATGTGTGTGAAGCTAATTTTAGTTAAAGTTGGTTGACAGTGGATTATTGGCCCCTGGGAAAACCCTCTAAACTCATGCTGGTAGTGAAATATCTCATTCAAAAACAACACTTGCGCTGAAGTATTTGCTAAAATTATCTGCTTAAACCCTAGAGTGGAACTTGAACTTCTGATTGAGGTGAACTGAGCTACCACCTGAGGCAAACTGAAACTCAAGTGTTGCAAGTGCTAATCTGTTCATTATTAATCCATTTCCTACTGTACAGCAGTGAGGGCACTTTAAAAGTAATTAATTGGCTGTAAAGCATTTTAAGACAACCTGAGGACATGAAAGGCACTGTATAAATGCAAAAGTTTATGTCCCAGGTCTCATTCAATCCTTCAGTCTCCATATATTTGTTGAATACCTATGACCCATTAGATGAAATCCTCAATTAAAAATAGTGTTGGGCAACCATAATATTAATTTATACTCTGCTGAATAACTTGCATGTAACTGAATTTTGGTTCATTTAAACCTGTTCTCTATTAATTTGCAGTGTGGTAAATGCTGGCACAAACACAATGGGCTAAATGGTCTCCTCCTGTGCTATAAATTTCTGTGATTCTATTAAGAAAGTGCAGAATAATGTGGAGGATTTTTTTTATATCTGTGGACATGACAGCCGGCCACTTCACAGACTATGAGATGACTTGAGGGAGCAGTACTTTGCATGACATCTATAACATGTAGTTACCCTATGGTGACACTCAGCTCAAGACTAAGGATACTCTATTTTTAAAGGACAGGAACATTATACCTTGTCATTCACAATATAAAGGGCATAGCAGAAGGAATAGATCCATTCAGCTCCTTAAGCCTATTCCACCATTTGATCATTAGCAAAGTGATGGAAGAGGTCATTAACAGTGCTATCAAGTGGCATTTACATAGCAATAACTTGCTTGCTGATGCTCAGTTTGGGTTCCACCAGGACCATTCAGCTCCTGACTTCATGACAGCCTTGGTCCAAATATTGGCAAAAGAGCTGAACTCCCGAGGTGAGGTGAGAGTGACTGCCCTTGACCTCAAGGTAGCATTTGACCAAGTGTGGCATCAAGGAGCCCTAGCAAAACTGGAGTCAGTGGGAATCGGGGGGAAATCTCTCCACTGCATGGAGTCATACCTATGAGCAAGAAGCAGGAGTAGGCCATTCGGCCCCTCGAACCTGCTCCGCCATTTAATAAGATCGTGGTTGATCTGATAGTAACCTAAAATCTGCATCCCGCCTACCCCCGATAACCTATCACCCATTTGCTTATCAAGAATCTATCCACCTTTACCATAAAAATATTCAAAAACTCTGCTTCCACTACATTTTCAGGAAGAGAGTTCCAAAGACTCACGACCCTTTATTTTTAAACAGTGACCCCTAGTTCTAGATTCCTCTTCCTCAAGAGGAAACATCCTCTCCACATCCACCCTGCCAAGACCCCTCAGGATCTTGTGTTTTCATCAAATCGCCTCTTACTCTTCTAAGCTCCAGTGGATACAAGCCTAGCCTGTCCAACCTTTCCTCATAAGAAAACCTGCCTATTAAGTACACAAATCTGCATGTGATAAACTCAAAGTCGACATCTCAAAAGAGAGGTAGTTATATTTTGTGCCAAAGTGTGTCACTCAGGCCTGAATTTTATGTTCGTTGGGCAGGCATGCACTCGACCCAATTGGGCGTAAAATGGTGCACAATATTTCGGTTGGCGGGTGCGCGCAAGAGTCGGCAGCGTGCCTGCCGACAACTAAGAGGCCTATTACAGCACTTAAGCAATTAATGTATTTTTCACTGCCCGTTCAACCGTTCATTAGTGCGCGGGCAAATAGACCAGGCGGCCTGTACGTTTTTAACGAAACCTCATCCACGAGCGGGATGAGGCTTCCAACGGTAAATAAAAATTCATTAAATATTTTTCACCATCATTTTAAACATGTCCCTCTTCATATGACTGAGTCACATATGGGGACATGTTTATATCATCTTTAAAATCTTTATTTTCGCTTCTGCACTTCAGCTCCCTGAGGCAGCTCTGTGCCCTCGGGGTTTTCAGCGCACGGTCCACCCATGCATGCGCAGACTTCGACGCTCACCCTCCTCCTGCTCCCACTGTGGCAGCGCTGAGCACTTCTGCACACCGTTCGCACTGGCTGACCGTTAATTGGCCAGCCAGTGTGAATTTGCGGTCGGGGGCCGATTGTGGGCAGCGGACCTTCTCCCAGCCGCGCTTGCCCGATGACCTCGAAATTCAGCCCCAAGTGTTTTATTTTCTTGATTTTCTTCTGCGTTTTAATTGGCTGCCTCCCCCATTATGCCCCAAAATAATCAACCATTTGCTCTCAAAAAATCCCTTTCATTTTTTTCTTCATTCTTATTGAATCGCACTGGACTGTAGAATCTCAGGTGTCTGCAGATACACCATATATGCTTTGCTGAAGTGATCGTGTGTCTGGGCATTGAATGATGCCAAGTTCCTCCACTTTGGAGACCCATTTTAAGGCAAGTCTGGTCACATGACACCCAACACACACATGTGCTTTTTAAAGGAGGCCTCACTAAGTGCTCCACCACTTGTTTAGCTAACTTAGCATGCAGCATAGTTTACATTTGGGCCCTTCCAGGTCAGTCTGATTCACTGTAGGAGGCTGTTAACACCATCAGTATAATTAAATATTCTAATGTCCATCAAAATGAATTTACTAAAATAGGCAGCTTCTTGCAGCCTTAATATAGAGACCAGAAATAAAGTATGGCCAAAATGTAAATTTTCAATGAATACTGAAGTGGATTGGCTTAAGTATCTGTGTATAAAGCTAGACACTGTACTTGAAAATATTTAGCTTTTCTGTTTAATTCCCACGCTAAAAGCTGTAGGAGAACTTGTGCAATGATTGTTGCTTTAGCAAAGCTGGTGAGAACTTGTAGTTACACTGTTTGTCGAAAGGGAAAAACATTATTTTCTTTAATTTGACTAGAAATGGACAAAAGGGAGGATGAGCGAGACGGAGAAGAGAAATTGGACGATAAGTCGCAAAACAAACCATCAATAAGAGATCGCCGGCGGCCTAGGGAAAAACGGAGATCAACAGGTGTTTCTTATTGGACACAGGATGTAAGTGTGATGTCTTTACCCGATTGTTAAAACAAAGCATGTTTGATGTATAACCTGCTCAGTCAGCACTTGGACATGACTCCTTTGTTGGAAAAATCAAGGATCTGCTATTTAAAATACGTTCAATCTCCACTAAGTGAATATGTGTGAGGAGCCAGTTATTTGTCTAGGAGCTTTCTGATACCAAATAATCTAGAAAGAATGTATATGGGATTCATTTGTTGGAGAACTGTTGTGCCCAGATATTAATTTCCTTAATTTCGCCACTGTTTTTAGCCCCTAGGTTACATTCTATTTCTGGTATGGAACTTGTGTCTTTTGCTGTGAAGAGAGGCACAAAATGTGTGTTCAATGCCTCTGCCATTTTCTCACTCCCCGTGAAAAGTTCTCCTGTTTGCTTGTAAGGGACCAATGTTTGCTTTAGCTACTCTCTTCCTTTTTATATACCTATAAAAGCTCTTCCAATCTGTTTTTATATTTATGGCTAGTTTATTCTCGTATTCTATTTTTCCCCCTTTTTATCAACGTTTTGTCGGCCCTTTGCTGGTTCCTAAAACACTTCCAACCCTCAGACTTGCTATTATTTTTGAAACATTGTAAGCTTCTTCTTTTAATCTAATACTATCCTTAACTTCCCGAGTGATCCATGGATGGGTCCTCCTTGTTGATTTTCTGTTTTTCGATGGAATGTATTTTTGTTGAACGTTTGGATTTGTTTCTTTGAATGTTTCCCACTGTTCATCTACCTCCATATCTTTTAATCTATTTACCCAATTAACCTTGGTCAGTTCTCCCCTCATACCTCTGTAACTGGCTTTAACTAAGTTTAAGATTTTGTTTTTGATTGGAATATGTCAATTTCAAACTTAATGTGGAATTCAATGGTATTATGATCACTATTTCCCAGTGGATCTTTATTGTGACATTACTAATTAACCCTGCTTCATTACACAATACTAGCTCTAAGCTAGCTTTTATCCCTAGTCAGTTCCACTATGTACTGCTCCATGAAACTGTCACGAAAACATTCTAAAAACTTACCATCTGAACTATTCTTGCCAATTTGATTGTCCCAGTCGATATGAAGATTGAAGTTTCCCACAATTATTACATTTCCTTTGTTACAGGCTCCAATAATTTCTTGTTTAATGCTCTGCCCAACAGTATAACTACAGTTTGGGGCCTATAAACTAACCCCACCAGTGTTTTTTTGACCCTTTGCTATCCCTGATTTCCACCCTTACTGATTCTACTTCACGATCTTCAGAGGCCAGACGTTTTCCTGCTAATGACTTTACCATCCTTTGCTATATGGGCCATCCCACCACCTTTGTCATTCTGTCCATCTTTCTGAAATATTGTGTACCCTGGAATATATATTTCCCAACCATGATCATCTTGTAACTATGTTTCTGAAATGGCGATTAGATCTAACTCAATTACCTCTATTTGTGCCAATAATTCATCTATCTTATTGCAGATGCTTCGTGCATTCAGATAAAGAAAATATAATTTCATTTTATTTTACTTCCATTCCCTGTAATGACCTTATTCGCTGATGTACATTTTTTGTTATCTCTCTGTCCCTTCATGTTCCACTCTGCTTGTCTTTACCTACATTGCTAATCTGTTCCGATACTGCGACCTTTCCCTTTAGTTATCTAAGTCTCCCTTCACCCGAACCTTCCCCCTCCTCTGTTAGTTTAAAGCCCTGTCCACAGCCCCAGTTACACAATTGGCCAGGACACAGGTTCCATCGTGTATCAAGTGGAGCCCATCCCAGTGGAGTAACTCTCTCTTCCCTGAGTACTGATGCTAGTGCCTCATGAATCGAAACTCCTCCTTCCCAAAGCACTCTTTGAGCTATGTGTTTTAACCCTATGCCAGTTGGTGTGTGGCTCAGGTAACAATCCAGAGATGATTACCTTTGATTCCTGCGTTTTAGTTTGGACCCCTATGCTTCAAAAACTCTTGGGTAGAACCTTGGATGTCATTGGCTTCCACATGGAACATGACAACTGAATCATTCCCCCTCACACTCCCAAGTTCCTCTCCAGCCGCGAGGAGATGTCCTTCACCCTGGCACCGGGCAGGCAACACAACATTTGGAGCTCCCTCTGGCGGCTGCTGAGATCAGTATCTATCCCCTTGGCTGTACCGTCTCCTATCTTTACCACCTTCATCTTAGCTCCACCCACAAATGGCATCCTTCACCCTGGCCAGTCTGCTCATCCACCTTACAGCCCTTCTCATCCATACTTGTAGCCAGCATCTTGTACCTGTTAGACAAAGCCAGGGGCTGAGGTTCATCCATCACTGCATGCTGGGTCCCCATATCTGCCTGACCTGCAGTCACACCCACATGTCCCTGACCATTGGCCAATTCCAAAGTTCTGCCTAGCCTAAGGTGTGTGACTGCCTCCTGGGATAAAGTATTTCGGTAACTTTCCTGCTCTGATGCAGTGCAGTACCTGCAGCTTGGCCTCCAGCTCAGTGACTCAGCTGATGCTGTTTTAAAGTGGATTCTTACCCCTCAGCAGTTTTCAATTTCCCGCTGGTCTTGCCCCTCTCTCTGCGCTGTTTTCGATTAAAAGATTCTGAGCGCAGAGCGCCCAGGATGAGGGTTTCTTTTTGTTGCTTAATGGTCAGAAGGGGCCATGTGGTGCTTGCTCCCTGTGTGGATGAGGAGAAGGACTGCAAGGTGGATGAGCAGACTGACCATGGTAAAGGATGCCATTCATATGCGTGGGAAGAAGAGCAATGCGGTAGTGATAGGAGACAGTATAGTCAGGGGGATAGATACTGTTCTCTGCAGCCACCTCTCGGACTATGCTGAACATTGCAACTGGAGTTAATCAGGCCAGACAAAAACAAATTATCATTTGCCTGTGACGATTGGAAAAACCTGGTGTAACTACACCTGTGATGACTTCAGCAAGAACCATGGGTCTACAGTAGGAAGTAAAGGAGAGGAAAAGCACCTTTCATAATCATACAAATAACTGAGGGAAATTAAGGAAGATTTTGAGGAGGGAGCTGTGGCAAAAATAAATTAACACCTTGAATCTTAGGCAAATTGTATACTCCACTATGGGGAAGTCGTTTTTGGAGAAAGACAGGTAGTTGCATTTAAGCACATATTATTTGATGGGTATTGCAGTTATATCTTTGGAGCCCTGAATATTTTACCATTGACCAGGAACTGAACTTGACTAGACATGTAAATATTGTGGCTACAAGAGCAGGTTAAAGGCTAGGAATGTGGCAAGTAACTCGCTTCCTGACTCCCCACAAGCCAGGAGTGTGATGGAATACTCCCCACTTGCCTGGATGAGTGCAGCTCCTACAACACTGAAAAAGCTGGACAAAGCAGCCTGCTTGATTGGCACCACATCCACAAACATTCATTCCCTCCACCAGGTAGCAGTGTGTACTATCTACAAGATACACTGCAGCAATTCACCAAGGTTCCTTGAACAGCACCTTCCAAACCCACGACTGCTCCCATCTAGAAGGACAACGGCAACAGTCACATGGGAACACCACCACCTGGAAGTTCCCCTCCAAGCTACTCATCATCCTAACTTGGAAATATATTGCCATTCCTTCACTGTTGCAGGGCCAAAATCCTGGAACTCATTCCCTAACAGCACTGAGTGTACCTACGCCACATGGATTGCACCGGTTCAAGAAGGCAGCTCACCACCACCTCGAGGGCAATTAGACATGGGCAATAAATGCTGGCCTACCCAGCAATGCCCACATCCCATGAATGAATGAAAAAAAACTTTCAGAATTATTGTGATGTGCTAAATTTAAAGCTTCTGTATAATAGCAATGGGGTTTCAGAAGCTGGTCTGATAGCAGTCACCAATAACACTACAAGCCTTGGACCACCCATGATCAATGCCATGGAGCAAGTCAGCAAGTGTGTAAATATCTTGAGTTTGCATCCTAATATTTGAAACTGTTGTTTTTAGAGTGATGAGAACGAACAAGAGCAGCAGTCAGATGCAGATGATGGAACGAACAAGAAGTGTCAGGTAGTTTCTTTCTCTTAAGTACTCAACTTTGAAATATTTTTCTTGGAATGGCGACAGAAATTTGCAATCAAAAGAATAAGCTCATACCATCCTGAGAGTTAGCTTTTGTGTGCTTTAATAACAGGGTCAGCTGTGTTTGAGCCTGAATTGGTTGAAATACTTCAAGACTAATTAAATTTCAAGTAAAGGGATTTTCTGTTGTAATATTTGTGACGTTCACTGTTCTGTTTATGGGAACATTGATCTGCCAAATCATACCCGCAAGCAGATTTACTGCAGTAGTTCCTGTTCCACATAACACTAAATCTGCACTAAAAATGCACGTATTTGGGCAGTGTTTGGTGCCACTTGATGAAATCACTTATGAGAAATTCTTGGATTTGAATATTTTTAGGAAGAATTTTGTTTTTATATGGCCATCAGCATGATGAAAGTGCAAGGCACTAGATGTTTGTTGTAAGATCCAATATTTTAATTGGGCCTTAATAAAAATTTAGTCAGCAGAGAAGGTACCATTACAAGAAGCAAAATGGTTTGCTTATTTGAAAGAAATGTGTTTTGCTGAAAATAAATAGAGTATTAGGTAATTGTCTATGAAGGTGCACATGAGTTCTTTAGACCAAGTGCAGTCTTCAGCTAAAGCAAAATGAGCAAAGGTCAATTGGACCAGGGGGTCTCAGACTTTGTTCTGAACCCATTTTAAAGTAACAGTCTTTATTCTTTTCAATATTATTTTATAGAACCAGAAAGCCTTAACACATAAGGAGCCCATTGCTCCAGTGCTGCCTTCCAGGAAGTGATATCCATTTAAATCTTTTTCCAAGTCCTTTTCCATACATAATTGAAAAATCAACTATTAATCCACATGCATGATTCATAACTGTTTGAGGAATGACATTCTATATCCCAGCAATCTTCAACATAAAAGAAGTCCTCCCTGTTTCTTTGTTGATAATTTATGGCCTGTCATTAACAACTCATGAACCAGTGGCAGAATTTCCCTCAACTTTTACCTTGTCAAAACCTGTCATAATTTTGAATACTTGTATACCCTTACAATTTGCCTGAATGAAAAGAGCCTTTCACCCTTGATCTACAATGAATTTCCCCAATACTCTCCACAATCTTGACATTGTTCCTAAAGTAAGGTACTCAAACACTGGACATGCTATTCTAATTTCAACCTGCCTCATAATTTGTATATGTGCATTTTTGTTTCAGTTCTAATTCTGTACCTCCAAACCCCAGTGTCCCTTTTTTATTTAGCTTCTATCAGCTTGTGTTTTCACCTTTGAGATTTGTGGATCTGAGCCTATGAATCTTTCTGCTGACTCCTTTTTTGATTTCACGGTGTGTGTGCAGTAACCTTTGACGTGTCAGCTTATCAAATACCTTCTGGAAATCCAAGTACACAATATGCACCTTGTTTGTTCCTCAAAAAAAAGTAATAAATTAGTTAAACACAATCCCCCTTTCACAAACAACCCATATTGACTCTGCCTGATCAAATTATGATTATGAACACCTCAATGATGTGTTCTAGCAGTTTCCCTATGGCAAATGTTAGGCTAACTGGCCTGTAGTTTCCTGCTTTTTGTGTCCCTCCTTTCTCGAATAAAGGTATTACATCAGTTATTTTCCAACCCACTGGGACCCTACTAGAATCTCCAGAATTTTGGAAGATTATAACCAATGCCTCTACTATACCTGGAGCCACTTCCTTTAAGGCCAACTGGTGCTGGGGACTTGTCAGCCTTTTGTCCTAATAGCCTTTCAGCACCTTTTCCCTAATGATGGTGAATGTTTTAATTTCCTCCCTGTTTGCCTCTTGATTTTCAAGTATGTTTTTGAAGTTTTATAAGTCTTCTATGGTGAAGACTGACACAAAATATCTGTTTAATACCTCTGCCATTTCCTTGTTTTCCATTCGATAAGGTGCCACATAAAAGGTTATTGCACAAGATAAGAGTTCACGGTATTGGGGGTGATGTATTAGCGTGGATTGAGGATTGGTTAACACACAGAAAACAGTGTCGGGGTTAATGGGTCTTTTTCAGGCTAGAAAGATGTAACTAGTGGAGTGCCACAAGGATCAGAGCTAGGGCCTCAATTATTTACTATTTAAGGAGGGGGCAGAGTGTCATGTATCCAAATTTGCTGCTGATACAAAAATAGGTGGGAGGGCATGTTGTGTCAAGGACATAAGGAATCTGCAAAGGGATATAGATAGATTCAGTGAGTGGGAAAAAACTTGGCAGATGGAGTTTAATGTAGGAAAGTGTGAGGTCATGCACTTTGGTAGGAAAAATCAAAAGACTGACTATTATTTAAATGGAGAGAGAGAGACTCCAAAAAAGTGCAGCACAGAGGGAACTGGGTGTTCTCGTGCATGAAACACAAAAAGTCAGCATGCAGGTGCAGCAAGTAATCAGGAAGGCAAATGGAATTTTGGCCTGTATTGCTAGGGGGTTGGAGCTTAAAAATAGGGAAGTCTTGTTGCAACTGTACAGGGTGTTGGTGAGGCTGCACCTGGAGTACATTGTACAGTTTTGGTCCCCGTATTTTAGAAAGGATAAACTGGCATTGGAGGCAGTTCAAAAAAGACTCACGAGGCTGATTCCTGGAATGAAGGGGTTGACTTATCAAGAACGGCTAAACAGGTTAGGCCTTTATTCATTAGACTTTAGGAGATTGAGGGGCGATCTTATTGAAATGCACAAGATTCTGAGGGGGCTTGACAGGGTTGATATTGAGAAGATGTTTCCACTAGCGGGGGAATCTCGAACTAGGGGACATAGTTACAGAATAAGGAGACATTCATTTAAAACTGAGATGTGAAGGAATTTCTTCTCAGAGGGTAGGGAATGTCTGGAATTCTTGATCCCAGAGAGTTGTGGAGGTTGGATCACAAAGTATTTAAAGAAGAGGTAGATACATTTTTGAAATTTTGGGGAGTTGAGAGCGATGAGGAGCTGGCACGAAAGAGGAGTTTGAGGCCTGGGGCAGATCAGCCATGATCTTATTGAATGGCGAGGCAGGCTTGAGGGGCCAAATGGCCTACTCCTGCTCCTTTTGGGGAGGTGATAGTGTAGTGGTATCGTCGCTGACTAGTAATCCAGAGCCCCAGGGTAAAAGTATGGGAACCTGGGTTTGAACCCTATCATGGCAGATGGTGGAATTTGATTTCAGTATAAGTCTGGAATTAAAAGTCTAATGATGACCATGAAACCATTGCCGATTGTCGTAAAAACCCATCTGGTTCACTAATGTCGTTTTAAGGAAGGAAATCTGCTGTCCTTACCTGGTTTGGCCTACATGTGACTCCAGACCCACAGCAATGTGGTTGACTCTTAAATGCCCTCTGAACAAGGGCAATTAGGGATGGGCAATAAATGCTGGCCCAGCCAACAACACCTACATCCCATGAATGGATTAAAAAAAAATTCCTATGTTCTTATTATCAATTCCCCAGACTCATTCTCTGGAGGATAACATTAGCTTTAGTGAGTAATTGGATAACGCAGTCATCTTTGTGTTAGGCATGACTCCAGCCAGTGGAAAGCTTTTCCTAATTCCCATTTACTTCAATTTTACTTGGACTCCTTGATACCACACTAGATCAAATTTAGAATCAATCAAGTTGAGAACCATTCTGTTAGAAATTTTCTGCTGGAATTGCAATGGAAGAATCTGGCCTCATCTTTTTTCCTTGGCTTAATTTAAAACATGCTTGCTTCATCATGACAGTAAAACTCCCAACTGTCAGATTTGTGGCTACGTGGGATGTTTTATATAATCTGTTGTATAAGTAACATTTTAGATGAGCGTTATCTGGTGCTGCAGTTGTAAATTGCCAATCTCTGCAGATCTTTCAGCAAAGGTTAACCACTTTGCTGGGGGATGAACGGAAAGACAGAACTGATTAGGTCAAATTTGAGTATTTCAGTACATGGTAGATCCACATTAAATTAATCTTTGAGAGTAAATCATCTGAGCACTGCTTCCCAGCAGAGAAAATATCCTTTCTGATGCATGCAAAGTGCTGAAAATTTCTTTGTCTACCTTATGCCTCATTGTATTGCTGTAACATCATCTCAGGTATATATGCGGAAGCTCTTTAGTAGCTATTAACTAATGGTGAATGTTGACTGTTCTGTGTGAAGGACTCTGGTCATCTCAAGAGTTTTATTGTCATTTTTTTTAGGATATCATTTCAGAAAAGTTAGCTTGATATCTTTCAGTGTTTGTGCAAATATTAGGAAAGCTGGACTTGCTGCTGTTAGTAGACCAATATTGCATTAATATGGCACCTTTCACAACCTCAGGATTTCCCAAAACCCTTCATGACTTTTGAAGTATAGTCATTGTTGTAATGTTTTACTTCAGTCATTTGTAATAAATATTATGTTTGGCCTTTTTTAGTTTTGTTTGCTTAGTTTTACCATTTGATTTAAGTTTCCAAATTATAGTTTCATTTTGATAGATTATAAAACTTCATTCACAAAACTGGAAGACTGAAGGTTATTGGAGATGGAATGATTTGTCTGCTGGACAGTGACTATAAATATCATTTGAAAGGGAACTGGAATAATTATTTAACAAGGAAGAGTGCGTGTGCAAGCAAGTTACATATGTATTACCTACCTGAATGGCTGGCCACCTGTCTCCTGTGCTGTGATTTCAGTTGTGCATTCTTTCAGTAGTCCAGGAAGGTTACGTTTATTTTGATCCATTGGAACAGCAACTGAGAATTAGTCATTGTTGTCCTTGGCAAAATCTGAATCCTAAATCCAAGGGATGTTGGGTTTTCAGTAATGAGATTGGAAACAAACTTGAGGCCTGTGACACAATGGAAAGAACCCAGTTCTCATCCCTTCCAGCCATACAATGAATCTCTGAATAAGTCCTAACTTGACATTTGCAATATTCCTGAGCTTAACGTGCTTCACCAACCATGAAGGACTAAGTAGATGGGCCTGACCAGAATGTAGGACACTATAGGAGCATGTAAAACTTTGCAATCTTGAGTTCAAAAGATACAGTTGAGAAGTAACTTTTACTGGCAAGCTTGCCCTGACATAATTGCTGTGAAGCATGAAATTATAAAAGCCACTTGAGTATCTAGATAGAAAATTGCTTGTATATAATATTTGACCTTTGCATATCGGATTTGTAGTCAGTAATTCTTTTCGATGTGTAAATTAATCATCTTGTATTGTGACAAAATGTCAAATAAATAATTCTCGGTACAAACTCCATTCCAGTGTTCTTGTCCTAAAATTGTAATAACAAAATTGAACTTTTTTTGATTAAAATATTGATTGCTACATGAAAATGCTTAATGTGTTCAGGTAATGATGAATAATCTGAATTATTAGTGCAAAGAAGTGCTTATGGTTATAGTTCTCTTTGTGTGAGTACTTTGTTTAACTTTCAAACCTTTGCAACTTGGCAAGTTCAATAAGTGATAATTGTGAATTCTAAACTTTGTTAATGTTGGACTTCAGCTGTTATTTCTACTCCATACTTCTGAATATTTTATGATCAGAATTGCTCATTGCTCCATAATTAGAAACAGCTGCAGTGATCTGTTTAGTATCATGAAGGTTAATATCTTGACAGAGGAATATTCCATCAAGGGCACCAGATTAACCCTTAACCCCTGGCTTTAACTCCATATGTCTAGGGCTTATTGCCCAGTTTATGCCTGGGATTTATGCCAACATTTAGGTCATCTCCTCCTTTCTGACTCCCATCAATCAGTTGAGTTTGTTAGCATCTACAATAACTAATTTCCCATCAGGATTCTAACTATTTGCTGATTGGATTAACCTTTTCTTTGCCAATTATAAAACAGATTGAGTACCAAAGTCATGAACTAACATTTCTTTATTAGCCTTAGAATCTTAGCAGTGAAACATAAACATTGTGCATGCAAATAATTATTAGGATGAATTGAAAAAATCCGAAAGTGGTTACAGAAGCAGGGAAAGTTTACCATTATTTCTCAGTAGTTCTGCATTGACTAATTATGCATTTGCTGCTGAGATCGATGTAAATTGTTGCTAATTTAGATTTTAACTCCTTGGCCAAGGAGTTAACAGGATTATACCCCAAATAATTGAATAGATTGAAGTTTATAGACTTGTTGTGGCCCAAGTCCTTAGAAGCTGATGTAGAATAATAGGATAGGATAACAGGTTGTCTCACCTTCCTTGGGGAGGTTTGGGCTCGTCTGACTGAAGTCGAAGTTCCTCACCTCTGTCATTCAAAAGTGCTACCCATTCTTTCTGGATGCTCTGCTCCTGCATAAATTCATTGTGTATCTGGCCTAGCTGTCTTAAATCTCACCTCTTTTGACCTTAAGACCTGTACATCTAACTGGCATATGCACCTGTCTACAACTGACTGTTATAGCCCTACTTAATTGTAATCCTTGATATGACAGAACACCCTGCTATGTATGCTAGAAGTATAGCTCTACACATCTACTGCAAATCAATGAAGCACTGGCATTATGGCCCTTTGTTTACTCCCCTGCTTCTTTGACCTTTGCTAGCAAAATCCAGTATGACTCAGATAAAGTTGAAAATCTTCATCCCTTTAGCGAGCTGATTGTGGATTTAGCAAGCTGATTGTGGATTTAGCGAGCTGATTGTGGATTTAGCGAGCTGATTGTGGAGCTGAGCAAGAATGGAGCGCCAGCCAGTTAACATTGGTGTTTGGAAGTTTGATTTTTTTTCATATTTATGCTGTATATTAACAGTTTGATTGCTAATGGAGGGACCCCAGTAGCTTGGGATGGTGATCTGATGAATGACAAAATGGCAATTAATGTGACTAAATACATGTAATGAGACTTGCAAAGGGAAATAAATGGAGAGAAAATAATCTGAATAGTTCTGTGCCACAGAGCACAGCACAGGAAAGGAAATTTGGGCTATTGATAGTTTGTTGAAAGCAATAGCTCAAGCTGTGCCAGGAATAAGGTAAAATTGGGCAGATGCTGGGCTGGAATATTTCAGGTGCTGCTGACTGTTTACGAGATGCATGTGTATTTGCACTCTTGAGTGCTGTATACAATTTTAGCAACTGTACTGTACCACATGAAGCACATTAGATGCAGTGCAGAGAAGCACCAATACTTAAGGCATCTGTGCGAGGAGACTTAAAAGATTGTTTAATTTAACAGAGATAGGAAATCTTGAAACACTTGAAAGAGTAGATAAGTGGAATTTTGCTAATATGGCTAAAATTGCCACAAACTTAAATCAGCAACATGGGCTCAAGTGTAGAAGAACATGACTGCTTAGATTAAATGACTTTACACAGGGAAGGTGAATTATGGATTAGGTTATGGAGGAAGGCAGATATTGTGGGAAAATTTGAGGGAGAATTCACCAATGTTTGACCTTGTGGGCGAATAGAGTTTTTGAAATGACCAGATGGACAGTCAAGCTTTTTTCCTCTCCAAACTTTCGTTTGCTTCTGATCTATTGGGATTTAGAATTGGTAGGTATAAGATCTGAATTTTACCATCTATAGCCACTCTGAGAGGATGGAGCATTGCAGTTGGGAACTGCATACTTATTGGAATGATTTTGAGTGCTTGCTCCTAAACATGGGAATTTTTATAATGAAAATGGACAATTTTGATCACTATCCTTATGATTCTTCTCCAATAGGAGTGACCTGATTTCGGTTTGCAGAATTTTTTAGAATGTTAATCAGTGGTTAGCCACTCAGCTGTGAAACTATTTTGAACACCCCAAATTTCCTTTCCTGTGCTGTGCTCTGTGGCACAGAACTATTCAGATTATTTTCTCTCCATTTATTTCCCTTTGCAAGTCTCATTACATGCATTTAGTCACATTAATTGCCATTTTGTCATTCATCAGATCACCAGCTGAGATTTTTTTGGGGATTAAAAAGTGTCTCGTTCTCAACTTAATTTCATCCTCAATTTGTGTTAAATGCAGAATCACCTTGAATTTGGATTAACTATTAACTCCATGTCTTTTCCTTTTCAGGACAAAAATAAATCATACTGTTGCTCAATTCATGTTTCATAGTTTACTAGACCTTTATCGTTAAAGATTAGAAAATTTTCTAAAATTTAACTTTTTGTTTCTTTTTGCAGAATGACAGACTTTCAAGGTATGATTTTGTTCATTTTTATGCCATTACAAGATAATGTGCTTGCTACACAGTCAAAGGTACAAACTAGACAGGATTTTGAAAAAAAAAATCATGTAGACTTTGTTAGTGTAGAATGCCTGATTTGCATTCTGTTTGGGAGTCGGAAGAGGAAAAGAAGAGAATCATTGTGTCTGAGCGTAATTGGGGAAGTCAAATCACACAAGATTTACAGCTTTGTGTGAGTGATAAGCTTATTTGTGTTACAAATGTTTTGCTGGGAAGATGACCAAAGTTGGTAAGAAAACACAATGTTCTGGAGCTGTTGCATGAGGATTTACTTGATTTGCAAAAAACTTGTGCTCAGCATTACCTATTCAGGACACCATGAAAGGAAATCAAGCTGACAATGTCTAATTGTTTTACAGGTTTGACTCGGGACTTTCTAGTACTGCACATAATGAGGGTTCCGAGCAGTTAGCTAGTCGAACTGGTTTCTGCCCTTACAGAGGAAGCCGGCATGCACCTCACAGCAGGGCAGAAAAGGAAGACACGTTGGATTATAAAAAGGTGACCATTGAAGTGGTGTCTTCTCTACGTCTGTGCTTTGTAAAGAGGTTTGAATATTGTAAAATAACCCTCTGTCCCTGACTTTGCTTGTATCTGCGTGCAAAGCAGGCTCTTGAGTTAAAGTTATAGGACTTCAACATATAATCAAGCTGACATTTTCATACTGAGATTCTGAGGTAGTGCGGTGCTGTCGGAGTTCATGTTTTGCAGATGCGTTTTTAAACCAAAGGTCCTGTTTGCCTGCTTGTTTGGGCTAAAAGATTCTAGAACACAATTTGCTGAAGTTTAGGGGTGTTTTCCTCGTGTCCTGGAGGCAATATTATTCCTCAACCAAAACCAATTATCCAGTCATTTACCTTGTTATTTGTGTGACCTGGCCAGGTTCCAAATTGCTGCTGTGTTTGCTTACATAAGACACTACGTTTCAAAAAATAATTAATTGGCTTGAAGCACTTTGTGATGCCCCTGGGTTACGCAAAGCTAATGACTGAAAGTTTTGTCAGGCGTAATGATTTATCAAAAGGGATGATGCTGTAATTGGTGAACAGTGGTATTTAATGTGTAGCATTTAAAAGCGGAATTCCAGGTATTGCAATGATTGAAATTTGTGATATTTTCACAGCTTTATGAGCAGTTCCTGGCAGAAAATGAGAAACTTAAGGCGAGTCTACATGACACAAACGTGGAGCTGAATGAGTTGAAAGTGCAGTTAGAGAAAATCACACAGGTAAATGCAGCAATTAATTCTTTGGTGATAAAGGTAAATACATACGGACATTTGAAAAAACAAATTCTGTAACATACAAATTGAAAGTTTGAGTTGGAATAGCAAATGTTCAGTTTATTTTGCATCTGTATATTCAGTTGATCTTGATCCTAAGTAAGTCTTAGTCATTGGTTAGGTTTTGACTTAGCATTCTAAATGGGGCATTATTTGTACAGTAGATTCTAATCTCACAGCATATGATACCAACCCGTGGAGTCTAACAAGTCTGCCCAGTCACCACTGGTCAGCCTCTGCTTCAATTGTTACCAACGCAAAACGCATCTTCAGCTTTACAAATTGAGCAAAGGACCAGACACAAACGAATCTTGATCACTGGCACCAAATCTAAATGGAGGCCATTGCAGATATTGTAAGATATGAGGGTTCCCTGTATGGTGAGCTAATTTCATAAAACCCATGGTTTATCACAAAATGTATCAAACCCCTCTTCTCTTGGGCCAGAGAAATAGAGGACATCATTGGTGATCTTTTGAAGTTGCTGCTTGCCCCATCTGCATTCAGCTTCATGATGCATGTCTTACAGGTTGCAGTGATTGCCTCATGATTAGAGAATTGTATATCCAGATTATGGGGAGATAGTGGCGTAGTGGTAATATCACTGAACTAGTAATCCAGGGACCCAGGGTAATCCTTTGGGGACATGGGTTCAAATCCCACCATAGCAGCTAGTGGAATTTAAATTCAATTAATAAAATTTGGGATTGAAAGCTGATCTCAATAATGGTGACCATGAAACTAGCATCGATTGTCATAAAAACACATTACTTATGTCCTTTGGGGAAGGAAATCTGCCATCCTTTCCTGGTCTGGCCTACACGTGACTCCAGATGCACAGCAATGTGGTTGACTCTTAACTGCCCTCTGAAATGGCTGAGCAAGGCACTCAGATCAAGTGTTCAACAAATGCTGGGCTTGCCAGCAACGTCCAATCCCATGAAAATTTTTTTTTAAAAAGATGCAGGGTACTAGCTTGTTACTCTGAATATTTCCAAATTGATTTGTTTGCAAACAACTCGATTATTTTGATGGAAGACATTAACAAGGGCTTTGGATTCACCAGTCCACTCTTGACTCTGAGTGAGTACTAATGAGTAAAGATCATTGGTTGATTGCCTGCCTTTAGTGGACCTTCCTATTCCATTACATGAACTTGTTGTCCATATGCACTTTCTTCACATTTCCTGTAATTTAGTGATATAGAGTCTATTGGCTTCAATTTTGAATCTCCATATTGTGCTTCAAGAACAGCCAAGGTGTTTTGATCTGTTTGGGAAGGGGTAATGTAAAATAATTTTCTTGAAGCACTGTTGGAAAGGGAAATTGCAACTGACATCAGTAGTCTTAAAATGTTGATGATAACTGTGACTTAAAAATGACATTGAATACCCGCACTTAATCTCTGGGACGCTGAGTATAACCTGATATGAATGAGGGAAATTATGTTAAATACACATGACCTAACATTGTATTTCAGAGGCAAGAAAGGATAGCTGATCGGTCACTGCTAGAGATGGAGAAAAGGGTAAGCTTCAATTTACAGTGCAATCCAGAATAGTACTGGTAATGAAAATTTTGAATAAGTTCAGTGATCATGATACTTTCATCAGCTTGGAGGATTACTGTATTGGTTTAAATGACATTTTAATGTCCAGATGCGCCTTCCTGGATTTATAGTCCATTTGGAAAATAGATGTTTTCTCAAACACTGAACATATTTAAAATGTGGTATTTTAGTTGTGATTTATTGTTGCTTGAAGGGTAAATTCAGAAATGGATCTTGCATTGAATTATATTGTTATGGTAACTGTGTCAACATTGCAACTCTTAATAAAACTGCAGTAGCAACTGTTGAAAGTAATGTCTGAAAAAAGATGATATATAATGTGTCGCTGTTACAGAATGCATTTCTTCATGTACAATAGAAGCTGACCTATTTTAATCATAGCTTAAACTATAAGCACTACAGGTTATTGAAGTTCTGTTCCTCAAATATCATATACTCACTTTTTGCTGACTGTATGCATTCTCCAGTGCAATGTACCAGGTTGAAAGCTTGTCCTTCCAGAGTTGGCCAGCTCCAGATTAGCACTCAGGTTGGTTAAAAGCCATGACACAAGGTGCAATTGGTTCAGCAGATTCAGAACACACAGGATATCTTTCCATCACTGTCATCAGAATAGTATACAAACTTTCACTGAAGTGGAAAATTGGTTGTTTTAAAAAGGTGAGGCTGGGGGAGGGGGGAGAATTATTTTACTAAAACTGAGGGTGAAGACACAGAACAAAAAGTGATTTATCTAAGCCTTGATTTTCCTTTTCAATGCAAGTGGTGTGACAATTTGCCATTATTTAACAGGAAAGAAGAGCTTTGGAGAGGAAGATCGCAGAAATGGAAGAGGAGCTTAAGGTGAATTATTGTTCATCCAATTAATGTTCTTTATTTGAGATTGGTTTTTGTATTGCTTTAACGGAAACTTGAAAAATCCTCCAAGGGTATCTTTCAAATGGCACCATAAAGTTTCTGTTGTGAAAGTAAGATGAGATTTGTATGTTAACTTCTGATGTATAATGCAGTTAACAAGAAAATGTTTAAATGACTGCTGACCAAAGTGATGGTGATGGCAGAGTAAAATTGTTTTTAAACGAGCTTTGTACTGTTTACCATAACGTAATACGGCTATTGGAATTCCACAATGACTTTTTTCAAAAAGAAAAGATTTCGTCTTGGAACTGGCAGCCATCAGCAACAAGGTTTTCTTTTGATGTGCGTGATATATAAAGAGGCTGTATCATATTGCATTTGACAAAACCTAAAGGCCCTGGTTTTCCCCTTGGTTCAGTTAGATAGCTGGCACAATTGTTTCCATGCAATCAAATGAACAGATTTGTGTGGTTCAGTTAAATTTATTTTCTAATGGTTAAATTGGAGGAGAGCCTCTGCTGTTATCCAAGACAATAAATCAGTATATAAGGGAGGATTTATTATTTTGTTGCACATGGTGCACAGAGGAACTCAACCCTATTGCGTTGACTGTGCAATGTTTGTGGGCTGTCATGATCTGTTTGATTTGAAACATCAGCCTTGACCAAGACAGGAGCCGAGTTAAGATATTTTTCTTCATGCTAAGATGACGGTTTGGATTATATTTTATTATCCCTCAACGTCCTGCAAAACCTTCAGATAAAAGCAAAAAACTACGGATGCTGGAAACCCAAAACAAAAATAAAAATACCTGGAAAAACTCAGCAGGTCTGGCAGCATCTGCGGAGAGGAACACAGTTAACGTTTCGAGTCCGTATGACTCTTCAACAGAACTAAGTAAAAATAGAAAAGAGGTGAAATATAAGCTGGGTTCTGGTTATGGAACTGTCGGCGTGACATTAGCCGTCTCAATTTCTCTGCTCCTCTCACCCACTCTAACCTGTCTCTCTCTGAACTTGCTGCACTCCGTTCTCTCAGGTCCAACCCTGACATTGTCATCAAACCTGCTGACAAGGGTGGTGCTGTTGTTGTCTGGCGCACTGACCTCTACTTTGCAGAGGCTGAGCGTCAACTCGCAGACACTTCCTCCTACCACCCCCTGGACCATGACCCCACCACTGAACATCAAGCCATTACTTCCAGGACTGTTACTGACCTCATCTCCTCTGGAGATCTTCCTTCCACAACTTCCAACCTCATAGTCTCCCAACCTTGGAGGGCCCGCTTCTACCTCCTACCCAAAATCAACAAACAGGACTGTCCTGGCAGACCGATCGTGTTAGCCTGCTCCTGCCCCAAGGAACTCATTTCTTGCTATCTTGACTCCATTCTCTCTCCCCTTGTCCAGTCCCTTCCCACCTACATCCGTGGTTCCTCTGACACCCTACATCATATCAACAATTTCCAGTTCCCTGGCCCCAACCGCCTCCTCTTCACCATGGGCTTCCAATCCCTCTACACCTCCATCCCCCACCAGGATGGTCTGATGGCTCTCCGCTTCTTCCTCGAACAGAGGCCTGAACAATCCCCATCCACCACTACTCTCCTCCGTCTGGCTGAACTTGTTCTCACACTGAACAATTTCTCCTTAAAATTCTCTCACTTCCTCTAAATAAAAGGTGTGGCTATGGGTACCCGCATGGGCCCCAGCTATGCCTGTCTCTTTATGGGGTATGTGGAACATTCCTTGTTCCAGTCCTACTCCGGCCCCCTCCCACAACTCTTTCTCCAGTACATCGATGATTGCTTCGGTGCTACTTCATGCTCTTGTCTGGACCTGGAAAAATTTATTAATTTTGCTTCCAATTTCCACCCCTCCATCATTTTCACATGGTCCATCTCTGACACTTCCCTTCCCTTCCTTGACCTCCCTGTCTCAATTTCTGATGATAGACTGTCCACCAATATCCATTACAAGCCTACCGACTCCCACAGCTACCTCGACTACAGCTCCTCACACCCCGCTTCCTGTAAAGACTCCATCCCATTCTCTCAGTTCCTTCGCCTCCGCCGCATCTGTTCTGATGATGCCACTTTCAAAAACAGTTCCTCTGACATGTCTTCCTTCTTCCTTAACTGAGGTTTTCCACCCACAGTGGTCACAGTGCCCTCAACCGTGTCCGGCCCATCTCCCGCGCATCCGCCCTCACACCTTCCTCTCTCTCCCAGAAATAGGGTCCCCCTTGTCCTCACTTATCACCCCACCAGCATCCGCATTCAAAGGATCATCCTCCACCATTTCCGCCAACTCCAGCATGATGCCACCACCAAACACATCTTCCCTTCACCCCCCCGTCGGCATTTCGCAGGGATCGTTCCCTCCAGGACACCCTGGTCCACTCCTCCATCACCCCCTACACCTCAACCCCCTCCCACGGCACCTTCCCATGCAACCGCAGAAGATGTAACACCTGCCCCTTTACTTCCCCTCTTCTCACCGTCCAAGGGCCCAAACACTCCTTTCAAGTGAAGCAGTATTTCACTTGCACTTCCCTCAATTTAGTCTACTGCATTCGTTGCTCCCAATGCGGTTTCTTCTACATTGGAGAGACCAAACGCAGACTGGGTGACCGCTTTGCCTGAACACCTTCGGTCTGTCTGCAAGCATGACCCAGACCTCCCTGTCGCTTGCCATTTCAACACTCCACCATGCTCTTATGTCCACATGTCCGTCCTTGGCCTGCTGCATTGTTCCAGTGAAGCTCAACGCAAAGTGGAGGAACAGCACCTCATCTTCCGACTAGGCACTTTACAGTCTTCCGGACTGAATGTTGAGTTCAACAATTTTTGATCATGAACTCTCTCCTCCATCTCCACCCCCTTTCCGATCCCCCCCTTTTTTATTCCAATAATTTATATATATTTTTCTTTTCCCACCTATTTCCATTATTTTTAAATGTATTTCCATCCATTGTTTTATCTCTACCTTTTAGCCTATTTCGATTCCTTCACCCCACCCCACCCCCACTAGGGCTATCTGTACCTTGCTCGTCCTGCTTTCTACCCTTAATTAGCACATTCCTTAGATAATATCACCACCTTCAACACCTCTTTGTCCTTTTGTCTGTGACATCTTTTGGTTATCTCCACCTATCACTGGCCCTCTATCCAGCTCTACCCCACCCCCCCTCCCCCAAGCCAGCTTATAGTTCTGTTGAAGAGTCATACGGACTCGAAACGTTAACTGTGTTCCTCTCCGCAGATGCTGCCAGACCTGCTGAGTTTTTCCAGGTATTTTTATTTTTGTCCTGCAAAACCTTGGTGCTTTTTCAACATCTCTCCTTTGTTGCAGAACTACCATCCTATATTGGGTGATTCATGCGCACCTTATTAATGAGAAGTAATTTTCACTTTGTCACCCGGTATGAGGTTCTAGCTTCATCAAGCTGGAGAGAAGATGAGGGTTCGGTTTTGGAGATGATGGATGGTCTTTGATACAGAGGCCTAAAAAATGGCTTCATCAACAGTGTTATCAAGTGGTACTTGCTTAACAATAACCTGCTCACTGACGCCCAGTTTGGGTTCCGCCAGGACCACTCGGCTTCTGACCTCATCACGGCCTTGGTTCAAACATGGTTAAGAGAGCTGACCTCCAGAGATGAGGCGAGAGTGACTTCCCTTGACATCAAGACTGCATTTGACCGAGTGTGGCCTCAAGGAGCCCGAGCAAAACTGTAGTTAATGGGAATCCGCTGGTTGGAGTCATACCTAGCACAAAGGAAAATGATTGTGGCTGTTGGTCAGTCATCTCAGTTCCAGGATATCACTGCAGGTGTTCCTCAGGGCCGTGTCCTAGGCACAACTATCTTCAGCTGCTTCATCAATGACCTTCCGTCCAACGTAAGTCAGAAGTGGGGATGTTCACTGATGATTGCACGATGTTCAGCACCATTCACGACTTCTCAGATACTGAAGCAGTCCATGTCCAAATACAGTAAGACCTGGACAACATCTGGGCTTGGACTGACAAGTGGCAAGTAACATTCGCACCACAGAAGTGCCAGGCAATGACCATCTCCAACAAGAGAGAATCTAACCATCGCCCCTTGACATTCAATGGCATTACCATTGCTGAATCCCTCAGTATCTGCATCCTTGACCAGAAACTGAACTGGACTAGCCATATAAATACTGTGGCTACAAGAGCAGGCCAGAGGCTAGGAACCCTGTGGTGAGTAACCCACCTCCTGACTCCCCAAAGCTTGCCCACAATCTACAAGGCACAAGTTAGTGTGATGAAACGCTCCCCACTTGCCTCGATGAGTGCAGCTCCAGCAACACTCAAGAAGCTTGACACCATTATCCAGTCGCAACATGTTCGAATGTTCCCAGCTGTGTAATTTTCTAAAGGCAGCCTTTTAATCATTGCTGTATTGTCAATAATTCTTCACATTTATCAATGTTACATGAAGAATTTCAGTTGCTCTATCCAGGTGGAGGAACTTGCTTCAGGATTTCGTCACTTGAGTTCTTCAGTTTTATCTGACATTTCAGCTATAGAGATGATGATATGGTTATGGAAACCAAGAAACTAGCCACAAGAGTATTTGGATTACATTTTTACTCTGTCGCATGCATTTCATTCATTTTAATATCAGCTAACCAGTGGTTCAGTGTGTATCAAGCATTTCTGGAGCTTCAAATAGTCTCTGGTTTTTACATCAACAGCAGGTTGTGAACACCATTGCGTAAAGCTTAACTGAACCTTCCATATTAATACTATGACTACACGAATAAGGCAAAGGCTGAGTACTTGAATGTGTGGATTACCTCCTGACCCCACAAAACTTCTCCTCTATCTAAGAACACTCAAGTCTGGAATATGATTTGTTCCTCCTGAAGCTGCACACAATCCTAATTTGGACATATATTTTTTGTTCTTTCATCTTTTGAGTTAATATTCTGCAATTCCTGATGGAGCACCCTAAGCACAAGGAAGCAGTGGCATAAGGAGATGGTCAACACCATGTTAACAGATGGCCCATAAACGCATTGGATCATCTTAGGATCATAAGTTGTGTTTCCTGGTAGTCTGGCTCACTATGGTCATAAACAGCCAGAATGATCAGTGAAATTCTGATCTCTGCATTTGCCTGTTTTTGTTGAACAACGGCGGTCTTAATCTGCATGTATACCTTTGCCCTGATGGTGTAAATTATTTTAGCTGCTGTTGGGGATCACCATTGACATTTGTCTGCCTTCATTGCCTGACTTAAAATGCCATGGATACAAGTGTTGGGATGTGCAGAAACATTGTGTTTTGTCTCATGGGGCTGCGATGTAACTCTTTTCTAGACACCATGGTATCTGTGCTTGCATTAATGGAACTGTCAGCATAGCACAATTTCCCAGATGCTTCACTGGAGCATTATCAGACAAAATTCAACACTGAACCACAAAGGAATATTCACACATATGACCAAAAGCTTGGTCAGAGGTAGGTTTTAAGGAGCATATAGAAGGGAGAGAGGGGTAGGGTGGCAAAGAGATTTTGAGTGAGAATTCCATAGTTCAGGGTCTAAGCAGCTTAAGGCGTAGCTGCCAATGGTAGAATGAAAGAATTTGGAAATGCTTTCAAGGCCAGATTTGGAGGAGCCCAGAAATCTGAGTGTTGTAGGACTGAAGGGGATTACAGAGGTAGGGAAGGGTGAGTCCATGGACGGATTTGGAGACGAGGAGGATAATTTTAAAGTCGAGACTAAAGGATTTAATTCAGTCCTGTATGGCAGTGTGAAGCTATGGTGGAGATATGAAGCTACTGTGTATGTTTATATATGGTGGCTGTAACCTCTTCCTGGCTTATAATCTCTATCTTGTATTGTCCCCCTGCCAACTGCTGACAGAAGGCCCTTCTTGTGTAGTTTGATGCCTTCTCAATTATTTCCTAAAAAAAAATTGGTAGTGTGTATGCATGCACATTAATTTGTTTTGGCAAGCAGGTGACATAGTGTCATGTGGCATTAAAGAAATCAAAAACTCTGATCCATTGAGTAAGCTGAAAGTTAGTTCCAAGTCAGAATTGCATGGAGACCTTGTGCTGTATGATGTAATTTGTGATCATAAAATTGGTATTGAGTGACTATTTGAAAATGTGATATGAATTGTTCAAATTTGAGTTGCCTTACCATCATGCTGCTGAACTCCTTGTGAGGGAAACACCCCCAAGGTCTGTGTCCTTGTGCCAAGTGGAAAATTGGGCACTGATTTTCATTTTGTTAACTTTTTTCTTTCCTTATGCCTGCTATCATTCTGCTTTCCAATTCTGTTTCTTCTCCTTGTGTTTTGATCCCCTGCAGAACCTGCATCAAGTAAAAGAGTTTCAGACTCTGAGGCAGTTAAATGAGCGGCTGCTGGCTGAGAATAGGGCTCTGACCAGAGTGGTTACCAAGCTTTCTGAGTCCTGTAGGCAGCTCCAGGCTGTGGACTCGTAGCTCCTTCCCTTTTCTTCATTACTTCCCTTCACAGCCAGGCAGGTGCTAAACTTCAGTTAACTTTCTAGTCCCACTTTTTTGCAATCTTTTTGAGTGAGGACTGCTTCTGTTTGCTGCAGTGCTTCATCTAAATTTGTGGAATGCAAATGTTTTGCTGCTTTTGAGAGTTGGGCAATTCTGTGTGACTTTTATATATTTGTGCTGCTGCTAATGTGGCTTTCCCCATCTCCCCGTGTTCCTTTGAGCATTCTCTCAAGAGCTACACTATTTGAATTCGATGTGTGGTTAAACATAGCCTACAAGCTCACCAAGAACTTAATTTGCATTGACTAGTGGTTGGTTAAACATTGCCAATACAAATTGCATGCTTTTAACTCCACTGGGAATTGGGCTGCACACTAGAACTAAATTGCCATTTGACATCCTTTCACTTGTGTTTCTTTGTGGTTAACCCGAAAGTGTTAAGATTCTGTCAAAGCTTGTCGCTCCAGTGCAATTCCAGTTCGACGGGGATCTCTGAGGCTTGAGGTAAAATGGCTTCAAGCCAAAAGAAATCTCTTGCAGCACTTGAAAGAAGAGGTGCAAGTGAGGAAAAATTTCCATTCATAAAGCACCTTTGGTGACGTCGGGATGTCCCAAAGCGCTCAGCCGCTGAAGTGTTTCTGAAGTGTAGTTACTGTTGCAATGTTGGGAGCATAACAGCCAGATTACACACACAAGTAAGACCTCCAACCATACAATATTTTCCTTTTAGTGACGTTGGTTGAGGGGTAAATATTGCGCAGGAGACCTTGAATTGTTTGGAGCTGTGGGCTGACAAATGCCCAGGTCTGGATGGACTTAACCCATAGGTCTGGAAAGAAGCGGCTAATGCACTGGTTTTAATTTTCCAAAATTCCCTTGATTTGGGGAAGGTTTCATTAGTTTGGAAAATAGCAAATATAACTCCTTTATTCAAAAAGGGAGGGAGACAGAAAGCAGGAAACTATAGGCTGGTTAGCTTAACATCTATCATAGGGAAAATGTCAGAAGCTATTATTAAAGATGTTATAGCAAGGCACTTAGAAAAATTCAAGGCAATCAGACAGAGCCAACATGGTTTTGTAAAAGGGAAATCATGTTTAACCAATTTATTGGAGTTCTTTGAAGGAGTCACGTGCTGTGGATAAAGCGGAACTGGTGGATGTACTGTACTTAGATTTCCAGAAGGCATTTGGTAAGGTGCCACATCAAAGGTTATTGCAGAAAATAAAAGCTCATGGTTTAGGGGGTAACATATTAGCATGGATAGAAGATTGGCTGGGTAACAGGAGGATGTGATGAGTGGTGTGACACAGGGATTAGTGTTGGGGCCTCAACTTCTTACAATTTATATAAATGACTTTGATGAAGGGACCGAAAGAATGGTTGCTAAATTTGCTGATGAGACAAAGATAGGTAGGAAAGTAAATTGTGAAGAGGATGTAAGGAGGCTACAAAGTGACATAGGTTAAGTGAGTGGGCAAAGATCTGGCAAATGGAGTATAATGTGGGCAAATGTGAAATTGTTCATTTTGGCAGGAAGAAGAAAAAGGAATCTTATTATCTAAATGGTGGAGAGATTGCAGAGCTCAGATTGAGTGATCTGGGTGTCCTAGTGCATGAATCACAAAAGGTTGGTATGCAGGTAATTAGGAAAGCTAATAATAGAATGTTATCATTTATTGTGAGGGGAATTGAATACAAGAGTAGGGAGGTTATGTTTCAGTTGTACAAGGCTCTGGTGCGATCACATTTGGAGTACTGTGTGCAGCACTGGTCACCTTATTTAAGGAAAGATGTAAATGTGTTATAAGCAGTTCATAGATAGTTACTAGACTAATACCAGGAATGGGCAGGTTATGTTATGAAGGAAAGTTGGACAGGTTAGGCTTGTATCCACTGGAATTTAGAAGAGTAAGAGGTGAAATAATTGAAAGCTTTAAGATCCTGAGGGGTCTTGACAAGGTGGATATGAAGAGGATGTTTCATCTTGTGGGAGAACATAGAACTAGGAGTCACTGTTTAAACATAAGTGGTCGCTCATTAAAGACAGATGAGAAATTTTTTTTGAGGGTTGAGTGTCTTTGGGACTGTCTTCCTCCAAAAGGCGGTGGAAGCAGAACCTTTGAATATTTTTAAGGCAGAGCTAGATAGATTCTTGATTAACAAGTGGTGAAAGGTTATCGGGGGTAGGCAGGAACGTGGGGCTGAGGTTACATTCAGATCAGCCATGATCTTATTGAATGATGGAGCAGGCTCGAGGGGCCAAGTGGCCTACTGCTCCTAATTCGTATGTTCGTATGTAATTCCCAGTTCATCATCAGAATAGTTTCATGAGATCTTTCACTTGAGAGAGAACACTGGGCCTCAGTTTAACATCTCAGCTGAAAGATGGTACACCTGACAATGCAGTGCTCCCTGCACTGAAGTATCAGCTTTGGTTATGGGCTCAAATCTCCAGAGAGGGACTTGAACCCAAAGTCTTCTGACTAGACAAGATTGCTGAGTTAGCATAGCTGTCATCAAGAAAAGCCTAAGGTACGATGGGCCATTTCATAGTTAAAGCATTAACTGCAGGAAAAGCTGTAGTAGCAACATCTAGGTGCTGTTTATAACCAGGAAGCTCTGGAGTTGGATCGGTTCCTGGCTGCAAGTTGACACGATTTAATGTCTGATATAAGACTGTTACATTTGTGTAAATACAGCTTTGCGTGGTCAATATCAAGTCCTGGTAGGTTTGTATTTTTAGGAATAATTAGGGAGCACTGATTTGCAGTGAGGAACACTATTGTGGAGTGGTAGAGGGAAAATTGCTGAAATTATGTACATTCATAAATGGAATGAACGTTAGTATGTTTGTGGGATGGAGATGTGTGACAATTAACTCCATCTTATTACAATGTGAATTATGTAAGGGAGAAGCAGTTTTTGAAATTAGCACTTTTACACGCAGTTAAACATAATAGGCTGTGACAGTCAACCACTGTGGTTTGTCTCCTCCTCACAGGCACTCATGCTAATTCCATTTGCCTGCCCTATCCCCTAAACCTCTTCTTTTAAAAACTGCGTAGCTTGCAGTAAATGCTGCGATTTTAAAGTCGATAATGTTAAGTTGCTGTCAAGTTAAATACAAGAACGTAGCAATTTACTTGACAATAAAAACTTGCTGATTTACCCAGCTATCTGTGCAGTAGAAAGGGAACTCATACAATGATGTGTACACACAATCCAGCTACAGCCTAAATAAATCAATTGCTAGCTGTAGCCTAGTTTAGGATGATGCAGTTGGGTGATCACCTTTGAGATTGGGTATGTGGAAAAAGTTGATATAAAAACAGAAAATGCTGGAAAAACTCCGCAGGCCTGGCAGCATCTGTGGAGAGAAAAACAGAGTTAACGTTTTGAATCCGTATGACTTCAGAGCGAAAGAAATAGAAATATGATGGATTTTATACTGTTTAAGTGGGTGGAACAGGATGGAAGGTTAGGGATAGGTAACAGCTAATGAGAAATTAACAAAGATGCCATGGATGCAAGACAAAGGGAGTGTTAATGGTAGTGGTAAAGATTAAAGAAGGGGCTGACAGTGGCATAAAGGTGATAAAGCAGAATGTGTTAATAGCAGAACAAGGGTCAGCTCTGTGAAAGCACAACATAAAAACAAGTGACAGATGGCCCCCTGGGGGGAGGGGGGCACGGTTTGGGGAAAAAGGATTTAAAAAAATTAGTAAAATTAAAATCATCAATGAATTGGTTTGAAACAAAAAAGGCCCAAGAAGGAGGAGAGAGTTCATGGTCTGAAGTTGTTGAACTCAATATTAAGTCTGGAAGGTTGTAAAGTGCCTAATCGGTCTGCATTTAGTCTCCCCAATATGGAGGAGACCACATTGAGAGCAGCGAATACAGTAGACCAAATTGAAGGACGTGCAAGTGAAGCGCTGCTTCACCTGAAAGGAGTGTTTGGGCCCTTGGATGTTGAGGAGGTAAAGGGACAGGTGTTGCACCTTCTGCAATTGCATGGGAAGGGGATAATGGAGGAATGGACCAAGGTGTCACGGAGGGAACGTTCCCTATGGAACGCTGGTGGGGGTGGTGAGGGGAAGATGTGTTTGGTGGCAGCATCATGCTGGAGTTGGCGGAAATGACACAAGATTCTTTGAATGCGGAGGCTGGTGAGGTGAAAAGTGAGGATGAGGGGGTCCCTATCATAGTTCTGGGAGGGTGGAGAAGGGATGAGGGAGGGTGGGGAAGGGGTGAAGACAGAGGTGAGGAGATGGGTCAGACATGGTTGGAAAGCCCTGTCAATCACAGAGGAGGGAAACCTCGGTTAAGAAAGAAGGAAGACATGTCAGAAGCGGTGTTTTGGAAAGTTGGAATCATCGGAACAGATGCAATGGAGGCGAAGGAACTGGGAGAATGGAATGAAGTCCTTACAGGAAGCAGAGTAAGAGGAGCTGTAGTCGAGATAGCTGTTGGAGTCGGTGGGCTTGTAATGAATATTGGTAGACAATCTATCACCAGAAATGGAGACAGAGGTCAGAAAAAGCTGATGTTTCCTGTCTGTTTTGGGTACAGCACTAAAAGTTTAAAACTGGTTTAAACAGCATATGTTATTGTATTAAACCGGGGTCCTTTATTTTTCACTTAAGGAGTTAGTTCTTAAGCATGATTTCCACTTTTCAGAACAATCATGTAGGCCAGCTGTATTCTATTACCACATTTGAAAAGTGTAGGTGAAAGCTGATGCTGCCAATCCCAGAAGAGTCTCTAAACAGGGCTATGACCGTTGGTGGAGTAGATGTTCATCTCATCATTGGATATATGTTACAAAATTAGCATACTTAAAATTGGCTGCAACCCACTGACAGTTGAAGAAAATTGCCACTGTGCCATTGCAATTGAAAACTAACTAGTTCCCACAAGGCGAAATTTCACTTTGAGGCGCTAAAAAGGAAAATAAAGAACCTGCATTTATATCCGACATTTCACGAGCTCAAAACATCCCAAAGAACTTGACAGCCAGTGAGTTACTTTTGAAGTGTATTGGCATTTTGATGTAGGAAGCGCTGCAGCCAATTTATGCGGAGCAAGCTCCCACAAACTGCAATGTGATGACCAGATTCTCTTCTTTGTGCTGTTGTTTAAAAATGAATATTGGGTGGGACGTGGGGGGAGAACTCTCCTGCCCCTTGAAATAGCCCCAGAGGATTTTTTGCTTCCATCTGAAAGAGCAGAAAGGGCCTCAGTTTTATTTCTCACTCACCTGATAGTTGGAATATACTTTGTGTCTATTTGAGATGCTTGAACGTGACTTCAAGAAATAACAAAGACTGAAAACTCCAAGGCTGCAGTAACCTTCGTGAGCACAGATATGAAATTGTAATGCTCCACTCTCAAAATTTGTACATGTTCCCACAGTTCATGTTCTGTTTTGTACAGCTTTGTTTATAATCTTTGTTTTCAATGTTGTCTGCAGGCTGAAGGTTATATTAACAGTGGCTTAGCATGTTCTTTGTTTTCACTGCAGATGCTACCAGACTTGAAAGCAGACAACCAGAGACTGAAAGATGAAAATGGGGCTTTGATCAGAGTCATCAGCAAACTTTCCAAGTAAACAGGATTCGGACTGCTGTTGATGCCATTGCATGAAAACTGATTAACTCTTGAGCTACATCACACTCATTCAGCAAAGTGATCAAAAGGAGATGGAAGTGACTGACTAGGCTCCCACCTTGAAGAGAATCATCTTTTATGAACCTGTTTAATGTCTTTATATATGGATATATATATTATATATATAATATATATAGCCATTTAACAGATGCTAAAACTGCTGAAGAAGTGGAATGACTGAAAATCTTGTTTACAGTAATATGAGGAAAGTGTTTAAGGGCAGAAGCGCCTCTATATTAAACCAATAAGCCTTACTACTTGTACATAAAACTCTTGCGTCAACAAACTGCTTTCATTGTCAACAAAGACAGTTAAGAATACAACTAAATTTTACTGTGCCACAGAATTGTGTTCCTTTTTCACGTGCTTAAAAGTGTTTAATATGTGCTTAACCACCCATGTGCCAGTTCAAGTTGGGACAAGTATTCACAAAACTATCCCATTTTGGAAATGATGCGTCTAAGCCCGAAAGTGGAGGTAACTGCGAATCGTGATTTGTCCCTCCATGTTGATCAATACAGTTGGTGAAACGTTAGCTTTCACTGTTTGTGCAATATGCATTTCTTTATAAGATGCTTTATAACAAATCAGTTGAAGTAGATTTATTTTACAAAATGTTTTCTTGACTGACATCTGTCACAGTTTTTTAAGTCTGTAGCATAAGTTCTTATGGAATCTGTAACCTGCACTTTCATTTTAGCAGGTACTGTGTATGTATATTTTATATTTATATTATATAATATATATATATACACACACACACACACATACACACATACTGTTTTAAGTTTCAATGCACCGTGTAGGCGTAATGGTTACACAAAACAGATTGTTCAAAGATGTGGCTTTTTAATGATGAGGTTTTATGGTTTAAAAGGTGCATATAGACATGAAATGAGTTTTTGGAAAAGCATGGTGTCTTGAATGGTAAGCGGTACTTTTGAATCGGGATTCCAATATTCACAGATGTAAAAATGTGCATCAAAGATTAATGAGAGGTTTCTTACTGTGTTTTGCATTCTGTGAGTCACATTCGGGCCATTTAAGTTCCTGCCAGAGTATTATCACTAAAATGGAAGTTTGTTTTGGAAATCTAACTTAATGGCCTTCACATAACTACTTTAGTTTTGTATCCATTGTTTTGGGGCTGATGGGAAGAGTCGCTGAAATTTGGAAAAGCATCATCATGTTGGAGCCCAGAAATCTAAATGCACTTCCTATATTTTGGCCTTTTACAAAAAAAAATTCAGTGAACACTCTTACCATTAGACCAATATTGTGCGTCACCCCAGGTTATTTTGAATATATATTTAAACGTCAATACAACTTCATACGGCACATATTATATGTCAAATAAAACCACTGAAGAGTTCAAACATACTGAGTCATTGTACATTGTTAAGCTTGCAGTAGCTGTTGTATTATCCTTAAATATATTGTATTAAATGTGAATTTATACCCCGTCATATAAAAATACGGTTCTTGTGTTACATCGCTTATCGTAGTCTTCTAGTAATTGGGGCATAATGCCTCTTGTCTCTGGGGCGTGACATTTTCTGTTAATTGGTTTTATGCAGGTGTGGATTCATACTCTTACTACCAATCTCAGGAGATTGATTTTATAAAGGTACCAAGAAAACTAGATTTTCACATTCAAATGGTATTTGGACTAAGTGATTGTTGGATTGTAATTACCAGTGGTGTGTGACATCTTACTGTGGCTTGACATGAGCAGAAATAGTGACGACAGAGGGTTTGAATGCTGGTTCACCACAGTGCTCTGAGTGTGTGACTGACTGACTGGCTAGCAGATTGTGGAATGTATTGAGTGCATGTGCAAAGTTACCGTAGATGTTTCTAATATTTTAGTGTTTTATATTTAGCTTATTTATTCTTTATATTGGATTTCATGATGTAGCTGGTGTGCTGTTTCAGTTTTATTGGTAGTATTGAGCAGACAGTGCATCTGCATGAAACTGATTGCAAAAACTTCCAACTATTTTCTGAAAATTGTATTTTGACATATACAAATAAAAATTAAAATGTTGACTTAGTGCCATATTTATTGACCCATGAGCTGAATTATAAAATACACTGTTTAACCTTGACTTTGAAATTACTGCAACAGCCTCAAGTATTCATCAATGCTCCTCAGCTGAGAAAGAACCTGTTTTGGTTGTACTCAACAGAGCAAGGTGTGTAAGGTAAGGTGTGTATTTGGGAAAATCAGGCCATAGCATTTATAGAAGACTTCAATTTTGGAATCTGTATGGTCTCTGACTGTGTCCGATCCCAGGGGTGTCCAAACAGCAACACATGGATCTTGTGGCCTTTGAAAAAATCACAAGAACCGAAGAAATAGGAGCAGGCGCAGACCATACAAACCCAGGGACCCCAGGAGCCAGTCACAGCAGGTAGGTGATTGGCTGGTGAGTATATCCTATATTTTCTATTTAATTACTTAGAAATAAACATTTATAATAGTAACATTTATTGAATTAAGAATATAAGCACAAGCAGGACTGGAGACATGATTTAAAATTTAATCATTGAAATAATTAAGCAATCTGAAGATGGCAGGGCAGGCGACGCTTGGTGACTGCAGAACAGGGGGGCTCATGGACACTTGTGTGCTCCCTGATCATAAAGGATGACATACGGATATAGTGAGAAATGACCTGGCCTCAGAAGATCACAAAGCAGAATCTGTTTGGATGGAAATTAGGAATAGCAAGAGTCAGAAAACACTGATGGGAGTAGTTTACAGGGACAGGTGGGAGCTCAGGAAAAATTAACAAAGATGTCATGAACAAAGCGAGCATTAATGGTCGTGTTAAAGACTCAAGAAGGTTCTGAGAGTGACATAAAGGTAAGATAGCAGAATGTGTTAACAGCAGAACAATGGCTAGCGCTCTGTGAAAGAACCCCCCTGTGCGGGGGGGAAGGAGGGTGGGGAAAAGGATAAAAAGGGATAAAAAATGTAAATAAATACATAATTTAAAAATTGGATTAAAAAAAGGGGTCAAGATGAAGTTCATGGTCTGGGGTTGTTGAACTCAATGTTAAGGCTGTAATTCCTAACTGGAAGATGAGGTGCTGTTCCTCCAGTTTGTATTGGGCTTGACTGGAGTATTGCAGCAGGCCAAGGACAGATGTGTGGGCATGAGAACAAGATAGTGTGTTGAAATGGCAAGCGACAGGAAGGCCTGGATCATGCTTGTGCACTGTGAAGGTGTTCCGCAAAGCAGTTACCCAGTCTGCATTTAGCCTCCCCAATGAAGAAAGCGCATTGGGAGCAGCGAATACAGTACTCCAGATGTAGTCTCATCAAGGCCCTGTACAGCTGCAGTAAAACTTTCCCCCTTTATAACCCATTCCTCTTGCAATAAATGACAACATTCCATTTGCCTTCCTAATCACTTGCTGCACCTGCACACTGACTTTGAGATTCATGAACCCGGATATCCAGAGCCCTTTGTACCACTGAGTTCTGCGATCTCTCTCCATTTATATAGTACACTCCTTTTCTATTCTTCCGGCCAAAATGGACATGTTCACGTTTTTGCGCATTATACTCCATCTGCCAAATTTTTGCCCACCCACTTAACCTGCTTATATTCCTTTACGACTCTCTACCCCCTCTTGACAACTTAATTTCTTACCCCTCTTGGTGTCACCGGCAAATTTGGCTACCATACATTCGATCCCTTTATCCAAGTCATTCGTATAGTCGAGGCCCCAGCACTGATCCCTGTGGCACTTAAATTACAGCTTGCCAATCCAAAAAAGACCCACTTATTCCTCCTATTCTCTGCTTCCTGTTAGCTAACCAATCCTTTATCCATGGTAATATATTACCCTGTAAACCATGTGCTCTTGTATAGTAGCCTTTGATGTGGCACCTATTAAATGCCTTTTGGAAATCCAAGTACACCACATCTACCGGTTCCTCATTATTCACCTTAAATGTTCGTCAAACTCTTTACGGATTAGTTAAACACGATTTTGCTTTCACAAAGCCATGTTGGCTCTGCCTGATCCCATTATGATTTTCTAAGTGTCCTAACATAACCTCCTTAATAATAGATTTTAACGTGACAGATGACAGATACCTATGGCAGATGTTAAGCTAACTGGCTTATAGTTTCCTGCTTTCTGCATCCTTGCTTCCTTGAATAAAGATGGTACATTAGCTATTTGCTAATCTGCTGGGACTCTTCCAGAATCTAAGGAATTTTTGAAGATTATGATCATGCATCTACGATCTGTGCTGCTACTACTTTTAAGACCCTAGGATGCAGGCCATTGGGTCCTGGGGACTTGTTTTAAGTTTATCCCACCCTATTGCGTTTTGACTTCAATTATCTTTGGGACGTTTTCTAAGTCTTCTGTGGTGAAGACGGACACAAAATACCTGCTCCTTGTTTTCCATCATCAATTCCCTAGACACTCACTCAAGAAGACCAACGCTAGCTTTAGTTACTCTTTTCCTTTTCAAATACTTGTGGAAATTCTTAGTATCTTTTTATGTTACTAGCTAGCTTTCTCTCTTACTCTGCTTTGTGTGCCTTTATTATCTTTTTTAGTCATTCTTTGCTGGTTCATAAAGTCTGTCCAATCCTCTGAGCTACTAATCTTTACAGATTTGTACAGTGTTTCTTTCAATTTAATACTATCTTTGACTACCTTACTTGGCCACAGTTGAAACATCCTTCTCAAAAGAGCCTTTCTTTCTCACTAGGATAAACCTTTGCTGAGAGTTATTAAATATCTCCTTAAATCACTGCCACTGCAACCTTGTAACCTAGTTTCCCAGTGGCCTTAGCCAGCTAGCCAGCTCTACCTTCATATCCTTGCCGTTACCTGTTATTATAGGTTTAAAACACTAATCATAGACCCACACTTCTCACTTTCAAACTGGACACGAAATTGTATAATGTTATGATCGCTGTCACTTAGAGGCTAATTTACCATGAGGTAATTGATTAATCCTGCCTCATTGCACATTACCAGTTCCAGGGTAGCCTGTTCCTTGGTGGCTCTAGAACATACTGCTCCAAGCAATTGTCCTGAACATACTCTGAATTCATTTTCCAGGCTACCTTAAATTGGCAATCTACATGTAGATTAAAGTCACCCATGATTATTGTGGTATCTTTTTAACTTGTCTCATTTATTACTACTTGTATGCTCTGTCTTACTGTGTAGGACAACAATGTGATAATTTTGGGGATTTTAATCTTAGACTGGGACAATCAAATTGGCAAGAATTGTCTGGAAGATGAGTTGTAGAATCTTTTTGTGACACTTAGAGCAATATGTTGTGGAACGGACTTGGGATAAAACTATCTTAGATCTGGTATTGTGTAATGAAGCAGTGTTAATTAGTAATGTCATGGTAAAAGATCCACTGGGAAATAGTGATGATTATACCATTGAATTCCACGTTAAGTTTGAAAGGGACATAGCCCAATCACGAACAAGAATCTTAAACGGGTATTATGCAAGACTGGTTAAGGCTATTTGGGTAAATAGGCTAAAAGATATGGTGGTAAATGAGCAGTGGGAGACATTTAAAGAAACAATTGAACATGTTCAACAAAAATAAATTCAATTGAAAAACAAAAACTCAGCAAGAAAGACCCATCCATAGCTAACTCGAAGTTGAGGAAAGTATGAGATTGGAAGAAGGGCCTTACAATCTTGCAACAAAAAAAAAGTGCCAAGTCTAAGGATTTGGAGTGTTTTTGAAACTAGCCAAGGGCCACCAAAAAGTGGGAAAAAGGAAAAAAATAGAATGAGAGTAATCTAGGCCCCAAAAATACAAGCAGGTTGTAAGAGCTTTTATAACTGTAAAAAGGAAAAGAGTAGCTGAAGTAAATGTTGGTCCCTTAGCAAGCAGAGGCAGCAGAAATCAGGGGCAATGAGAAAATGGTGGATGCATTGAACATATTTTGTGTTTTGATAGTAGAAGACGCAAGTTTCATACCAGAAATTTACAGTTACTGAGGGACTTAGAGTAAGGAACTTAATAACAGCAGAGAAAAAGTACTGCAGAAGCTTAAGGGACTAAAATCTGATAAATCCCTGGCCTGCAACCTAGGTTTCTGAAAGCGATAGCTGCAAAGATAGTGGATGTGCCAGCTTTGATTTTCCAAAATTCCTTGGATTTAGGAACATTCCTGCTAAATTGCAAGTTGGCAAATGTTGTTCAACTTTTCAAGAAAGGAAGGAGAGAGAAAGCAGTGAACGACCAGTTAGTCTAACAACAGTTGTTGGGAAAATGCTGGAATCTATTATTAAGGAAGTCTTAATTCATTTAGAAAGGCACAGTATGATTAGAATAAGTCGACATGGTTTTACTAAAGGGAAATCCTGTTTGACAAATTTATTGAGAGTTATTTGAGCATGTGACTTAGCAAGGTAGATAAAGAGGAGCTAGTAAATGTAGTATACCTGGATTTCCAAAAGCCATTCGATTAGGTGCCACACATGGTGAATAAGCAAGATAAGGGCTCATGGAGTTGGGGCAATGTTAGCAATGGATAAAGGATTGGTTAACTGACAGGAAGCGGTATGTGGGCATAAATGGAGCATTTTCAAGTTGGCAGGCAGTGGCAGTGCTGCAATGCTGGGACCTCAACTATTAACAATCCATATTAATGACTTGGATGAAGAGACAGGAAAAATGTGAGGTGATCCAAGCAATTAGGAAGGCTAATGGTATGTTGGCCTTTATCACAAGAGAGTTTGAGTACAGGAATAGCCAAGCCTTGCTTCAACTGTATAGAACCTTGCTGAGACCTGGAGTACTATGTGCAGTTTTGGTCCCCTTACCTTAAAAAGGATATTATTACTATCGATGGAGTGCAACAAAGGTTCACCAGACTTGTTCCTGGGATGACAGGACTGGGCCTGTATTCTCTTGAGTTTTGATGAATGAGAGGCAATCTCGTCGAAACCTACAAAGTACTTAAAGGGATAGACAGGATAGAGGCAGGTAAGATGTTTCCCCTGGTTGGGAGTCTAGAACCAGGGGACACAATTTCAAAATAATGGGGAAGATACTTAGGACTGAGATCAGGAGAAATATTTTAACTCAGAGGGCTGTAAATCTTTGGAATTCTCTAATTCCAAAGAGCTGTGGAATCTGTCATTGGATATGCTTAAAACAGAGATTGACAGATTTCTAAATACCAACGATATTAAGGGATATTGAGATAGCACGGGGGAAAAAGGCTTTGAAGTGGATCAGCCATGATCGTATTGAATGGTGGAGCAGGCTCGATGGGCTGAATGGCCTACCCCTCCAATGTCCCAGAGAGTAATCTACCTAAGTTTGCTGATGATACAGAGCTAGGTGGTAAAGTAAGCTGCAAAGAGATAAAAACAGAAAATGCTGGAAAAACTCAGGTCTGACAGCATCTGTGGAGAGAGAAACAGAGTTAACATTTCAAGTCCGTATGACCCTCCTTCAGAGCTAAAGTGAAAATGTGATGAAGGGGGGTGGAGCAGGTGAAGCTGGATACAAGGCCAGTGATAGGTGGGGCTAAGGAGAGACTGACAAAGATGTCATGAAGTAAAGGACAAAGGGAGTGTTAATGGTAGTGGTGAGGGCTAAAGAAGGTGCTGATAGTGGCATAAAGGTAAAGCAGAGTGTGTTAATAGCAGTACAAGGGTCAGCCCTCTGAAAGAACATCATGGAACAAGTAACAGATGGCCCCTTTGGGGGTGGGGTGGTGGGAGGGGCTGTGGTTGGGAAAAAAAGGATAGAAAAAGGGATAAAAAAGGGAATAAATGAATAACAATAATTAGATACAAAATAAAAATGGATGTAGTAAAAAGAGGATCATCAAAGGGGTGAGGATGGAGGAGAGTTCATGGTTTGAAGTTGTTGAACTCGATGTTAAGTCCGGAAAGCTGTAAAGTGCCTAATTGGAAGATGAGGTGCTGTTCCTCCAGTTTGCATTGGGCTTCACTGGAACATTGCAGCAGGCTAAGGGCGGACATGTGGGCATGAGAGCAGGGTGGTGCGTTGAAATGGCAAGTGACAGGGAGGCCTGGATCATGCTTGCAGGCAAACCAGAGGTGTTCTGCAAAGTGGTCACCCAGTCTGCGTTTGGTCTCCCCAATGCAGAGGGGACCGCATTGGGAGCAGCAAATGCAGTCAACCAAATTGAAAGAATAATTCCGAAAGAGCATCAAATGTAGGATGTGGGAAGGCCCTTCTTGTCTTGTTTCACCAGTGTTAGCAATTGGACTATTTGGATTTTCTAACCATCCAAACATAGTGCAAAATTATTTTGTAGTTTCTTTACTGAGATGAATTAAAATAAAAATAAGTCATCACCCAAACTCTGCTTCCTGATATGCGTACAACAGAAATACATAAGCTGTAAGTGTGTTTCATCACTCACTGTTTGTGAAGTGAGTACTACCGAAATGAAGTTTTTGAAGTTTACCAACTTTTCTTAAAATAAGTGACACAAAATGATACAAAATATAAATGTTAATGTGCTTCACAAAGTCATGACAATTTGAATTGATTTTGTTCTCGCCCTGATTTTGGGCATAAAATTTCAGTTATTGGAAAAATAGCAAATGATGTTTTTTTAGTGAGTATTTTGTTTGATTTGTAGGGAAAAGGTAGTCCATGGTGTGACAGGGAACAATGAAAGACTACTATTGAAATTAATATTGAAACTCCAATTCAAGCAATAGTGTCAAAGGGAAGCAGACCAGGTAAGTGTGCGCAATTTTGCATTGGAGTTCATACTTGAAATGTTTGCACAAGCTTTCAGCTGAGCATGTGACCCACAAGTGTTAATGTTGTAGATTTAGTGTTGGGTGCGGCAAGTTGAGTCATTCCCAATGGGCAGGAATGTTGTACCATGCAACAAACAATGGTATTCTGAAAGTCTGGGTGTGGATCACAAATTTAAATGAAGCACAGTTGAGGGTAGTGGCATTTAATTGGTTTGACAGTAGAACTACTGATTTGAAAAGTGTGTGTAATTTTCGGACTTCTCGTCAAAAAAAAATCACCCAATGTCACATGACTGGCTTTCATTGCATTAGGGACAATACCCTCAGGCTTGAGTGGGTTGAACATCTTGTGCTTGTGTTTAATTCTTTGTTAGACTAATTTGGAATTGGATATTGCAGCCTAAAATTTTCATAAAAGGGTGGTAAAAGGAGGCAGATTAGGAACCAAAAACGAGATTTGCATATGGAGACACAGGACATGACTAAATGAGTACTTTGCATTTGCCTCTACCAAGGGAGATGATGCTGGTGTTACGATTCTGTGGGGGACCTTAATCCAAAATAACCAAATTTACCAAATGACCCCCAATGAAGAAATTACCAACAAGATTGCTTTTTGTAGATTTTACTTTAAAATGAATCAGAATCCACATAAATTAAACATTAATTAAACATTAATTGACAGGCAAATTATAGTGTCACAAAGTATAAATTAGGCATCAAATAGCAGATACAACAAAAACTATCTCATGAGATTACAGGCATTGGCAGAAAGGGCTGCAGACACCAAAACTACACCTGAATGAGATGTGGATTGAGTGAGGAGTTGGGAATTTTGTTCAGGTGGGGATTTGGGGCAGAAACAGAGAAAGTGTCGTAGGCGACTTCGGTTCCGAGTTGCTGAGCTGGAGTCTCAGTTGGGGACATTGTGAGGCATCAGGGATGGGGAGAGTTACCTAGACGCTTGGTACAAGGAGGTAGTCATTCCCCTTAGGTTAGGCAGAACTTAAGAGTTGGTCAATGGTCAGAGAGACAGGACGATGTGACTGAGAGTCAGGCAGGTAAAGGGAACTAGCGTGCAGTGATGGAGGATCTTCAGCCCCTGACTTTGTCCAACAGTTATGAGGTATTTGCTACCTGTGTGGATGAGGAGAAAGACTGCAAAGTGGATGAGTGGACTGACCATGGCATTTTGGTGAATGATGCCATTCAGGTGCAGGGAGCAAAGAGGAATGTGGTAGCGATAGGAGACAGCACAGTCAGGGGGATAGGTACTGTTCACAGAATATCTCAGTGCAGAAGAGGCCGTTCAGCCCATCGAGTCTGCACCAACACGTGAAAAACACCTGACTACCTACCGAATCCCATTTACCAACACTTGGCCCATAGCCTTGAATGTTATGACGTGCCAAGTGCTCATCCAGGTACTTTTTAAAGGGTGCGAGGCAACCCGCCTCCACCACCCTCCCAGGCAGTGCATTCCAGACGGTCGTCATCCTCTGGGTAAAAAAGTTTATCCTCACACCCCCCCCCTAAATCTCCTGCCCCTCACCTTGAACTTGTGTCCCCTTGTGACTGACCCTTCAACTAAGGGGAACAGATGCGCCCTATCCACCCTGTCCATGCCCCTCATAATCTTGTACACCTCGATCAGGTCGCCCCTCAGTCTTCTCTGCTCCAATGAAAACAACCCAAGTCTATCCAACCTCTCTTCATAACTTAAATGTTTCATCCCAGGCAACATCCTGGTGAATCTTCTTTCCCCCCCTTCCAGTGCAATCACATCCTTCCCATAATGTGGCGAGCCGAACTGCCTAATCCCATTCCACAGTACTCCAGCTGTGGCCTCACCAAAGTTCTATACAACTCCAACATGACCTCCCTACTTTTGTAATCTATGCCTCGATTGATAAAGGCAAGTGTCCCATATGCCTTTTTCACCACCCCACTAACATGCTCCTCCGCCTTCAGAGATCTATGGATACACACGCCAAGGTCCCTTTGTTCCTCAGAACTTCCTAGTGTCTTGCCATTCATTGAATACTTCCTTGTCAAATTACTGCTTCCAAAGTGTATCACCTCACACTTTTCAGGGTTAAATTCCATCTGCCACTTATCTGCCCATTTGACCATCCCATCTATATCTTCCTCTAGCCCAAGACACTCAACCTCACTGTTAACCACCCGGCCAATCTTTGTGTCATCCGCAAATGTACTAATCCTACCCCCCCACACAGCCATCTATGTCGTTTATATAAATGACGAATAATAGGGGACCAAGCACAAATCCCTGTGGTACGCCACTGGACACTGGCTTCCAGTCACTAAAGCAGCCTTCAGTCATCACCCCCTGTCTCCTACAACTAAGCCAATTTTGAATCCACCTTATCAAATTACCCTGTATCCCATGTGCATTTGCCTAACCACATTAGCTGTTCTCCAGTCCTCTGGCACCTCCCCTGTGGCCAGAGAGGAATTAAAAATTTGGGTCAGAGCCCCTGCGATCTCCTCCCTTGCCTTCCTCAGCAGTCTGGGACACAAATCATCCAGACCTGGAGATTTGTCGACTTTTACGCCTGCCAACACCTCCAATACCTTGTCACTCCCTATATCAATTTGCTCAAGAACCTCGCAGTCTCTCTCCCCGAGTTCGATACTTTCATCCTCATTCTCTTGGGTGAAGACGGACGTGAAGTATTCGTTCAACACTCTAGCGATGTCGTCTGGCTCCACCTATAGATTGCCCCCTTGGTCCCTAATGGGCCCTACTCTTTCCCTGGTTATCTTCTTCCCATTGATATACTTATAGAATATCTTGGGATTTTCCCTACTTTTACCAGCTAGAGCTTTCTCATATCCCCTCTTTGCTCTCCTAATTGCTTTCTAAAGCTCCACCCTGCACTGTCTGTACTCCGCTAATGCCTCTGCTGATTTGCTCCCCTTGTACCTGCTCAAAGCCTCTCTTTTCCCTCTCATCGTATCCTGAATATCTCTGGTCATCCATGGTTCTCTGGGCTTGTTACTCCTTCCTATCACCCTAGAGGGAAAATGTTGAGCCTGTACCCTCCCCATTTCCTTTTTGAACACCCCCCACTGTTCCTCTGTAGATTTCCCCACAAGTAACTGTTCCCAGTCTACCTTGGCCAGATCCTGCCTTATTTTACTAAAATCCGCTCTCCCCCAATCCAAAACATTTTTTTTGCAACTTGTCGATTTCTTTGCCCATAACAAGCTTAAACTGTACCATGTTGTGGTTGCTATCGCTAAAACGCTCCCCCACCAGCACCTCACCCACCTGTCCGGCTTCATTCCCCAGAATTAGGTCCAGCAATGCACTGTCTCTTGTTGGACCCTCTACATATTGACCTTAAATTTCTCCTATGCCCATTTCAAGAAACCCACTCTATCCAAGCCCTTAAAATTGTTTATCCCAATTAATGTTGGGAAAGTTGAAATCACCTAATATAATTACCCTATTATTGTTTGTACACACCCCAGCAAATTGTGTACATATTTGCTCCTCAATTTCCTGCTGACTATCTGGGGACCTATAATAAACACCTAACAATGTGGCTGCCCCTTTTTTATTCCTAAGCTTTACCCACAAAGCTTCATTCGATGCCCCCTCCTAGATATCATCTCTCCTTACTGCAGTAACTGACTCCTTAACTAATAATGCAACGCCTCCTCCTCTTTTACCCCCTCCCCTGTCTCGCCTGAAGATTCTATATCGCGGAATGTTGAGCTGCCAATCCTGTCCCTCCCTCAACCACGTCTCTGTGATGGTTACTATATCACAATTCCACATGTCAATCCTCACCCTTAACTCATTCGTTTTACTTGTAATACTCCTTAAAGGAGAGGCCTTGCCTTACTCCCTTGAAGCTTAATGCAGCTGTACTCCCTCTGACTTGATTGTTTTACTGTATTGTGCTGTGCCCCTATTCTGCTAACATTGTGTCCCCTTCCCCTGCCAAATTAGTTTAAACTTCTCCCAACAGCACTAGCAAACCCGCCCGCAAGGATGTTAGTCCCGCTCTGGTTCAGATGTAGACCGTCCCGCTTGTACAGGTCCCACCTTCCCCAGAAACTGTCCCAGTGATCCAGGAATCTAAAACCCTCCCTCCTGCACCAACTCTTAAGCCATGTATTCATCTGCGCTATTCTCCTACTTCTGTGCTTACTAGCACGAGGAACTGGGAGTAATCCAGAGATTGCAATCTGAGAGGTCTTGCTTTTCAGTCTACTGCCTAACTCCCTGAATTCTTGATGCAAGACCTTATCCCTCTTTCTACCTATGTCATTGGTACCAACATGTGCCATGACTTCTGCCTTATCACCCTCCCCCTTCAGGATGCCCTGCAGCCGCTCAAAGTGACATCCCGGACCCTGGCACCAGGGAGGCAACCCACCATCCTGGAGTCACGTTGACAGCCACTGTAGAACTTATCTGTTCCCCTGACTATAGAATCCCCTATTACTATTGCTCTTCCTCCCCTCCTGTACACACAGGCTGCTTATGGTGCCAGAAGCTTGGCTCTGTCCGCACTCCCTGGAGGAACCAGAGCCCTCATCAGCCTCAAATGGAATACCGATTTGCGAGTGGAACCCCAGGGGATTCCTGAACTTACCTGCCTGTTTCCCTTGGACTGCCTGGTGGTCACCCATTCCCTTCCTTTTTCAAGTCCCTTCAGCTGCGGTGTGACCACCTCTCTAAATGTGCTATCCACGATGCGCTCAGACTTGCGGATGCTCCATAGTGTCCCCAGCCACAGTTCCAGCCCTGAAACCTGAGCTTCCAGGAGCTGCAGCTGGACACACTTCCTGCACACATGCTGGTCCTGGGCACTGGAAATGTTCCCAGATTCCCACATGGAGCACGAGGTGTACACCGCGGCTTTGAGCTCTCCTGCCATGACTTATCCCTTTAAATTAAACCTTTTAAATCAATTACTGTCGGGCCCTTCTTTCCTGACCCTCATTACTACAGAGTATAAGTATAAAGTAAAATACAAAGTATAAACCACAAAAAGACCTTAAACTATAAGCAATAAAAGTAGTAAATACTTACCCAACCTTACCCACTACTTACCAGTCATTCCTCTGCCTTGTAGCCTCTACTGCTGCAGCAGGGCAAGACCACTCTGAAGATTTAAGAAGTTGGATAGCAAAGAAAAAACTGCAAAGAGCACCTCTTCCCCTGTGCACCGAATTCCCACTGTGCACCAAATTGCCAATACCCACACTCACTCTGGCTGTGTCTCACTCAGGATGAGCTCTCTCCCCCGCTCATGCGCAAGTACACTGTTCTCTGTAGTCAAGAGAAAGAGAGTCCAGATGGCTGTGTTGCCTACCTGGTGTCAGGGTTCAAGATATCTGCTCAGGGCTGAAGAGGAACTTGCAGTGGAAAGAGGTGGAGCCACTGGCCTTGGCCCATGCAACATAGGTAAATAGATAAGGTACCAGGACCGATGAGATGCACCCAAGGGAAGTGAGTGGAAATTGCAGAGGCACTAGCAATAATCTTCCAGTCTTCCTTGGACACAGGAGTGGTGCTAGAGGATTGGAGAATTGCGAATGTTACACCCTTGTTCAAAAAGGGATGCAATGATAAAGCCGGCAACTACAGACCAGTCAGTTAGCCTTCAGTGGTAGGGAAACTATGGTTTGGGACAAAATCAATAGCCATTTAGACAACTGCAGGATAATTAAGGAAAGCCAGCATGGGTCCATTGAGGGAAAATCATGTTTCACTAACTTGCTAGAGTTTTTTGAGGAGGTAACAGAGAAGGATGGTAAGGGAAACACTGCTGATGTAGATTTTCAAAAGGCAGTTGATACAGTGCCACACAATAGACTTGAGAGTAAAATTCTAGGTTATGGAATAATAGGGAAATTAGGCACTTGGGTAAGAAATTGGCTGAGTGACAGGACACAGATTATGATAAATGGTTGTTTTTCAGATTGGAGGAACGTTTGTAGTGGAGTTCCCCAGGGGTCAGTGTTGGGACCCTTACTCTTCCTGATATGTATTAATGACCTAGGCTGTGGTGTGCAGGGCATGATTTCAAAATTTGCAGATGATTGGAAATGTCAACTTTGACGAGGATATTCTCGAACTTCAAAAGGACAAACATGCAGTGGATTAGACAGACAAGTAGCAGATGAAATTTAATGCAGAGAAGTGTGAAATGATTCATTTTGGCAAGAAAAATATGGACAGACAGTATAAAATAAGGAGAGAAGCTCCAAAGGAGGTGCAGGAACTGAGGGACCTTGGTGTATACGTACATAGGTCATTGAAGATGGCAGGGCATGTTGAGAGAGCAGTTAATAAAGCATATAGTATGCTACACTTTATTAAAAGGAGTATTGAGTACAAGAGTAAGGGGGTCATGTTGAACTTGTCTCAGATACTCATTAGGCCTTGGCTGGAGTATTGCATCCAGTTCTGGGCACCATACTTGAAGAAGGATGTGAAGGTATTGGAGAGGGTACAGAGGAGATTCACAAGAATGATTCCAGGGATTAAGAACTGTAACGATGAGGATAGATTGGAGAGGTTGGGACTGTTTTCCTTGGAGAAAAGTAGGCTGAGAGGAGACTTGATAGAGGTATCCTGAGGAGCATGGACAGGGTAAATAGCGAGAAACTGCTTTCCCTGAAGAGAGCATCAAGAACTAGAGGGCACAGATTCAAAATAATTGGCAAAAGGAGTAGAGGTAATGAGAGAAAAAATGTTCTCACCCAGAGGGTGATTGGAGTCTGGAACGAAATTCCTGAGAGAGTGGTGGAGGCAGATCCTATCGAGGTATTCAAAGGGAGTTGGATTGCTATTTGAAAAGAAAGAATGTGCAAGGTTATGGGGTTAAGGCAGGGGAGTGGAACTCGATAGAAAGGTCTTTCAGAGAGCCAGTGCAGACTCGATAGGCCGAATGGCCTCCTGCATTGTAAAAATTCTGTGATAAAGACTAGGAACGAGGTTCTACACAGTGTGAGAGAGGAGCTAGGTGTGAAATTAAAAAGGAGAATCTCAAAAGTAATAATCTCTGGATTATTACTTGAGGCACATGAATATTGGTATAGGGTGAACAAAATTAGAGAGATGAATACGTGGCTCAAAGACTGCAAAGTGGGCTCCAGTTCTTGGGGCATGGCACCAGTACTGGGGAAAATGGGGGTTGTTGAGTTGGTATGGTCTACCCTTGAAGTATGCTGGGACCCATGTTCTAGCAAACCGCGTAACTAGGGAAGTAGAGAGGGTTTTAAACTAAATACTGGGGCCAAGGGATCAAATTTGGGAAGATGTGGTAAACCAAAGAGTAGAGACAAGGCAAGAGAGAAAGGTATTAATATGGGAAATGATAAACAGACCGTGACTGGAAGGAACAGACAGTACAAATCTGTGTAAATCAGCAGAGAAGCCTAAAGGTTACAAAAATACTTAAAGGGCAAAACTGAAGTCTCTGTATCTGAATGCACATAGCTTTCAAAACAAATCAGCTGGATTGATAACACAAATGAAATAATAAATATGATCTGATAGCCACCACATGGCTGCAGGATGACATAGATTTGGACCTGAATATTGAAGGGTACATGACATTTGGGAAGGACAGAAAGCTTGGCAAAGGTGGAGGGGTGGCTGTGTTCATTAATGATGGTATTAGCACATTAGAGAGGTGTAACCTAAGTCTAGGAAACCAGGATGCAGAAGCAGTTTGGGTAGTGCTGAGAAATGATAAAGGCAAAAAGTCAGTTGTGGGAGTGGTTTACAGACCCCCGAACAGTAATCGCATGGTGGGACAGGGTATGAAAGAAGAAATAATGGGAGCTTGTCAGCAAGGTACGCTGATAATCATAGGGATTTTAATCTGCATATAGACTGGAAAGATCAGATGGGCAAAGGTAGCCTGCATGAGGAATTCATAAAATGTTTTCAGGATAGTTTCTTAGAACAATACGTTCTGGTGCCAACCAGAGAGCAGACTATACTAAACTTGATATTGTGCCATGAGATAGGATATTAATTAACGACCTCATAGTAAAGATGCCCCTCGGTAGCAACGATCATAATGTGATTGAATTTTACACTCAGTTTGAGGGAGAGAAGAGTGGGTCTAAGACTAGTGTTTTAATCTTAAATAAGGACAATTATGAGAGCATGAAAGCAGAGCTGGCTGAAGAGAGCTGGCAAATTAGGTTAAGAGAGAGGCCAATAGAGATGCAGTGGCAGACATTTAAGGGTATATTTCAGAATACACAATGAGAAAGTAAAGGAGGAAAACCTATCATCATCTCTGGTTAATTAAAAAAATTAAAGATACTGAAGAAAAAGCCTATAATTGCGCAAAGGTGTCATTTGGAAGTGCAACAAGCACACATCTGGTTTGATGGAGGAGTTTTGGGTCGGGAGTGCCAATTCTTGCTTGGCATGAAATAGGCTATTAATTTAGATCCAGCTCAAAGTCTTATTTGGGATTTTTGTTTTGTTCTCATCTGATGTCCATGGGAGGTTATGGGAGAGTTTTAGGCTGCATTTTATTTCTGGTATATAACTAAGGTTTAGTAGAAAAAAAATTAGGTTTTGTTTTAAAACCAGCAGGTGGTGCTGGCTACTGCCAGCTTTACTGCACTCTAACTACCTTTTGCCCTATGTTCTCTCAACTGAGTTCACTTTGTTGCGTAATTTGAGAAACTAATTGCCAGGCTGCATTTGCATTGAACATTTTGTACACATGTTTTTTATTCTCTTTATATTGCATGCCATTTCTACATTTAAGGACAAAACTCCTGTGATCCAAGTTTTTTATTTTAAGTAAACAAGATCTGCATGTGCACTGAGGAAAAACAGAAATCTTTTTAACACTTTATGTAACATTGCCTATTTCCAAAAACCTGCAAAAATTAATGCAGCAAAAGGCTTTTTTAAAATCCTTCCAAACTGCTTTACTGAGCGGTAGTTAGTGTGCATTTATTTTATATATGAAAATGTACAACTCGAGAACAAAGGTAGGCTATGCAGAAGGGACCCGTACTAAAACCAGAAGAGCACCACTGTCCTTCTAGAGATGGCAGTGATTAGTCATCAAACTGATGGGGTTGACCGGGGAAGATTTGAAACTAGAGATGGAAAAGAGAATCAATAATACCCCTGTATCTGAATTCAACACTCCATGGTCAGTTAATGCTCAGCTCCCTCCATTCTACCCCATCAACGTGTGTCATGCCAATCTGAGGGTCACCCCTGCTCCACTTTTGCACTCTTGGCTAACTCTTTCCACCCCCCCCCCCCCCCCCCCCCCCCCCCCCGCCACCTGACCCTCCCTTTCATGCACCAAAGATACATAGATCACTTGGATGTCAATGCAATTACTGCTGAATGATAGAAAAATTTCTTGCTGTGGGGCTCCCTGGTAACTAGAACTGAATTGCCACTGGCCAAACTCATTTCACACGGGAGGAAAATACCGTGGACGCTGAAAATCTGAAATAAATTCTGGAAATACTCAGCATGTTAGACAGCATCTGTGAAGTGAAACAGAGTAATTGTTTCAGGTTGAAGACCTTTCATCAGAATATAAAGATTTCCTGTTGGTTTGGGCTGGATTTGAGCTTGGGTCTTTGGTGAAAAGCTCCCTCCTTTTTGTTGCTCAGGCTGGTGTTTGTACATGGAAACCCAGTGTCGCCTTCAAGATTCTGTAAAGCCCAGGCACTTTGGAAGTGCATTGGTGGAGTTTTTATTTACCTTGTAAAGTTCACACCCAGTCTAAAGAAAAGCAGTCATGGAACAGGTAGCACACAGGTGGCCATTTTGCCTATTGTGCCTTTGTTGGCTCTTTGGTCCCCTGCTCTTTCCCCGTTGGCCTATAAAATTGGGTTATTTTACTCTATTAAAGGCACAGTATGAATGTAAATAATAGATTAAAAGTGATACAAATAATCAGCATGCAGGAAATGCTCTTTGCTTAAAATTTGTAAAACCTAAACATTAAAGTGGCAGCTAAGAGATTTTCAATCTGAATTGCTCCCCATAATTTCTACAATCTGATTTTAGTTATAGCCCAACCAAGATCCCAGTCACTTGCTGTAATGTTGCAGGTTTTAGCGCACTCAGCTACTTGCTTGGCCAGTTTGCTTCCCTCTGAGTTTATTCATTGTTCACTAGGGCACAGTTTGGAACCAGCTGCAAGGGGATAGTCTCACAGTGTAGATCACAGACTGGGTTGCTTCACTTGTGAAAGAGAATGCATTTTCAGACAGAAGGTGAAAAAGAGAGCAAGTAAATAAACAGACCTAAATTGGGCTCAGTTGTATTCCCAAAGTATTTGTGTGCTTCCGTTTGAGCGAAGATGAATTCAATCGTCAGTAATTTGCATTTATATCACACCTTTAACGTAGGAAGATATCCAAAGGTGCTTCACAGGAATATTATTAAATAAATGTTGACACTGCGCCACATGAGATGTTGGATAGGTGATCAGAGAGGAATGATTTAAGGAGAGTCATAAAGGAGCAGATAGATTTAGGGAAGAAATTTCAGAGCTTGGGGTTCTTGAGCTGAAAGCACAGCCGACAATGGTGGTAGGATTAAAATTGGGGATGCGTAAGAGGCCAGAATCGGAGGAGTGCAGAGATCTTGGGGGCTTGAAGGACTAGAGATGGTTACAGAGGTTATAGGAAAGGGTGAGGCAGTGGCATGATTTGGTAAAGAGGACCCTGTTTGAAAAAGAATGGTTAGCTATTAGGTTTAGCATATTTAAATGGATGCTGACATTTAGACAGAAGGCCCATTCCCATCATCTCCCCAGAATGGGGACTAAATGTGGCTTTGCCAGAGTCACTCACATGCCAGCAACGTTTCTGAAATGTTGCCAGAGGTTAAATTTGTTTCTGCAAGGCGAGCAAAAGCTTGGTCAAAGAGGCAGATTTTACAAGATTCTTAAAGGAGGCAGAGAGCTTTAGGGAGGGAATTTTAACTTGGGGTCCAAGCAGCTGAAGGCACAGATATTGAATTTTAAATCATACAGGAAGTGATGAACAAAAGAGATGGACTCGTTTCCCCACAGCTGATGAGAGTCAATCTTGACAGATTTCCTGCCAGTCACCTTGGTTTAGGATAGCTAGGGACAGGCAGGGAGAAAATATCTTTTCATGTATGTATAAAATGTTTCTACGTCTGTGTAAAGTCAAGAAGATGTGCTTATTTCAAATAGTGAATTTTAATCCACTAGCTGAAAACTTGGATATGAACACTGAAGAACAGACATTATAAAACAAGGTTAAATGGATGACTGGAAATCATGACCAAAAAATGGCTGCCCCAATTTTCATCACTCTGCATTCCACGTGACACTTCATTGGGATGAAGACGCCAGGTCTGCAAAGACTGCACCAGACACAATAAACCCCTGAAGAATGTGAAAGACCATCTCTTGTACCATTAACAAGGCATTAAGACAAGCACCTGAGATTCAACCGTTGGAGATGGGACATTAGATCTAATCCCTTGCGCCATGAGAGAATGGTGAAGGTAACTTTGCAGACATGAGCTAATCAAGCTACCTTTTGGAATACACAGCCAACAGCCTTTTTTGGATTCCCTCCTCAGACAGCGGAGAGAGCAAATCACAAGATCAACAAACATTTTTTGGGCTTTCGACATTTTTTTTTTTGAAACGAGTTGATGCTGATGACCTGAGGACAAGCAGCTGAAGCTGTTGAGCATGAAGACTTGGCAGCTTATCTCAAATCTGCCACAGATTTGTTAAATCTTGGTGTCTCCCTCCACCCCTCCGGGTAAGCTTTGAACCCTGTTTGCTGATCAAAACCAACCAAAGGCGTATCTACTGTGAAAAGAGACTTTTTAAAACAGAAATTCTGCTCAACACCACTGCCTCCAGAGGAACAACCAAATTAACTGGACACAGCTTTTAAGTCAAAACATCAGAACCACCAAAGGAGCATCTGATCAGCAGAGTCATTGAGCCACTAACCGTATATTCCCTTTACTTATGGAATATAATTTGATCAACATATCCTTCCTCATTCTAATCTGTATTTGTGTGTGTGGGCCCTCTGAGTGTGTGTGTATGAGGAGAAATGTGGTGCAAATTTTATTATTTTAGTCAGATCAGTCTACGTACAATAAAATTAAGCTCTTAAACTCAAGAAAACCTGTTTGATCGGTTCTTTTAAGATCACAGCACGGAAACAGTTAAACACTTACAGAATTAGCAAGTACACTCTTTTAAATTTAAAAACCCTGTTACAGTCAAATCAGGAGCCATTTGACTCCTCCTCACCTGGTCACAATAATAAAAATGTAAAATTTTGTGCAAGATGTTCTTTAAGCAAATAATTGCCCTCAACCCTGACTATGCAAATAATCTTTCTCCCCCACACCCCTCCCAGTCAAGGATGGACTTGTGTTAATTCTTAAAGACTCTAAACGATTCAACAGAACTTCAAGCCAAATGACCTGTACTGTCTAGAAGGACAAGGGCAGCAGGTGTATGGGAACACCACCACCTTCAAGTTCTCCTCCAAACCACGCACCATCTTGACTTGGAAGTTTATCACCATTTCTTCACTGTCACTGAGTCAAATTCCTCCTGCCCCTCCCACTATGGGTGAACCTATACTGTGTGGACTTCGGTTCAAGAAGACAGGCTCACCACCATATCCTCGTGGGCAGTAAATGGACAATAAGTGCTGGCTGAGCCAGTGACACCCACGTTCTGTGATAGAATTTTTAAAAATGTCGAAATGTTGCCCAACCTGTGACTGGGGCTGCTGGTCAATACTTAATAGGAGTCGAAACAGGCACATCCAAAGGCTGTCAGCTCCTTATTAATTCATGTCACCAGGTGGATTATCTGTGCCTGAGCACCAGGTGACATTGCTCCCCATGTCAAGCCCAAATAAAAATTCTGGACGTTTGTGCTGTTTGCTGTGATTTCATATGTAGTCATGTTTTATGTTGCTTATATTTCTGGCAAAATTCCACATGAGATGAAAGAAAAGAAAATTAACATGGGACTTTGGAGGATTTTCGACCGATCAGTCGGCAACTGAATGAAAAAGGCAGGTTAGTGCCGTGTATTTGTGGCACTTTCTGGTTTTCATCAATTTTTCACTATGTACACACTTCTCTTTGTTGCTTGCTGCAAGATGAATGCTTTTCATTTATCCAGGGGATAAATGAATAATTTACCTGCAAGGAGACACAAGAGAATTTGGTTTTCTTCTGTTACATAAGTAGTTGCAATTACATAGTGCCTTTTACAACCTTGGCATTGCAAGGTGCTTTACAAACAATGAATTACTTTGAAAGTGTAGCCACTGTTCTAACAAATGTTCCACTGCAGCCAATTTGAGCACAGCATGGTCCCACAAACAACCATGTGAGGATGACCAATCATGGGGGAGGCGGTGGCCTAGTGGTATTGTCACCAGACTAGTAATCCAGAGACCCAGGGTAATGCTCTGGGAATTTGGGTTCGAATACCATCCCATGAATGAATAACAAAAAGTAATGTTGGTTCAGAGATAAATAATGGCCAGAACACTGGCACAAATTATATAGCACAGAAAGAAACCAATTGGCCCATTGTGTCTGTGCCAGAGCTTTGAAAGGGCAATCTAGTTCGTTCCACTCCTCTGCCCTTTCCCTATGGCCCTGTAATTTTTTCCTTTTCATGTATTTATCTTATATCCTTCTGAAAGTTACTGGAATCCCCATTGAGTGTAGTGTCTTTGGAAGCATGAGGCCTAAAGGGAGATGCAGCTAGCTGCCAAAATGGCCAGAGCTAGGGGTTTATGCTGGATAGTAGTAGGTTACCTTTGTTTCTTATTGTGTTTGTCTTCAGTCGCCTGTCATATGAGGGAAGCAGTCAAAAGGCCAGGTGAGAACATCTTTTGCAGCTGATCCATGTGTCAATCTTTGGGTGTCCCTGATCTGTAGCTGTGTGGAATCTGGTGATTCACTGAGAACCACACTGGCAGTATGTCCTTGAGTGTTATATTTCCCCAGGTTTAGTTGTGTTTCGTGTTACTTTCTGGATACGTGTGTTAGATTGAGTTTGCAGAACAGAAACAGGCCATTTGGCCCAACGGCATTAATGCTCCACCAAGTGCCTCCTTCCACCCCTCTTCATCTGAACCTATCAGCAATGCTTCTATTCCTTTCACCCTTACATTTACGGGGAAGTTGGATAAACATACCTGTTCCAGGCTTGTCTGACCTTTTCTCACACTCACTCATTCACTCACTGACTCCCTCCCGCACACACACACACATTCCCCCACACATACACATTCCCCCACACCTACTGACTCGCACTCTCTCTCCGACACTCCTATGCAGTGCGTCTTCATCCTCACCAAGTAACACCCCACCCCGCTCACCTCAACAATCCCTGTGTTAGCAAGCTCCACATTCTCACCACTCAGGAAAAAGAAGCTTTTTCCTGAATTGGATTTGTTAGTAACTATCCTATTATCGATGGCGTTCTAGTTTTATGTTAAAAAAAACAAAAGAATCTTGAACCACTAATGGTACTGGTTCCTTGTGAGGGGTTTTCTTAAATTGCCTGTGTTGGCATTGCATTGCATCTGTTATCGGACTAACCGGAATTGGCGCTGCTATCTCCACTAACCCTGCAGTTCTGCACATTGATGTCAGTCACTACACCTGAGCTGCGGTGAGCACCTCCATGAGTCTGAAATATTTTACCGTCCCAAACCGCTTTCCTCTTATCAGGCGACCTTTAAACCAAATCCCTGTTTGCAGATTTGGGTGTGTTAAAGATCCCATGGCACTATTCAAAAAAAAAAGAATTATTAGCAAACTGCCATTGGGAAACATTAACTGGTTATTTATCTCGTGCCATTTGTGGCATCTTGCCCGGTGCAAAATGGTTAACATGCTTAATACATAATTGCAGCTTAAAGTATTACGTTTATTTCAAAGTTCTTTGGGTTATACTTCGAGAGATGGATACTGCATTTATAATAGTGCCTTTGATGATGTCAGCAAACCTCAGTGTCCTTTGACCGTACAGAACTGAGTATTGCTGACAAAAGTGTCATGCCGAAGCTTTTCATCTTTCGCTCATCAGGATAGATGCATGAATGCCAAATTTCAAAGGGGGCAACCACTTATGCTGTATGAGAAAAGGGTGCTGATTGGTTGGCATGCTGACTCTGGTCAAGGCATTACCATAGAGAATAGATCAGGGAATTATTGTCCCACTTTTGTTTAATTCAAAAAAGGTGCAGTGGCTGGACGTGTCCCTTAAGGTGGGGATCAGCAGTAATCCTGGGGTGCCCGTACTGGGAGCTGCTGCCCCTCTGAGGCTAATGGATAAGTTTGGAAATGAGGAAAATGGAAAAGACTAGATTGTATTTATTTAGTTGCGTAATGTATAAGGCAGGTTTTGGCTTTCTGTAAGATCATGTCACACGATGAGGCTTGAGGAAAACCACTTGAACTGCCTTTATTGATTTTTGTAAGGTTTTCTACCTCGTGCTTTGTGAACCTCTGAAGAAAATCCAACCAATGATGGCCAGGAGAAGATCCACGTGTCATGCAAAGATTCCCCACCCAACCCTGAACCATGGAATGACCTGAGGGGCAAAAAAAAAAAAGGTTTAAAAACCACAGCAATTCGGGAAAGAAATTTGGAAAATTCTTCTGCAACCCCCAGCTTTGGCAATCAAAAGTTGTCCATGAGACAATGTTGACCATGCGTTTTATGTCCCAGGGCTCCAACCTCTTGGGTGAGTGATCTTTCTGGAAAGAATAATGATTGAGTATTCACAGCATGAACCATCAGCCTGTTGTACAACTCCACAATTCTATAGGAAGTGCCCTTTCACAACCCATAAGACTGACTAGGCTGGGTACGTTGGTAGCATGTGACCGTTTTTTTTTTTGTCTGGAATGTGTCCTCAAGCTTGAAAGTCTATGTAAGGATATGGGAGGCATTCAATTCATTTCTCATAGAAGGTGAATGAGACACAGTTGTCTGCTCTTCCATTCAATGGTATCTTCAACAATTATATATTAAATGGCAAAGAATGTTCTTTTCTGGGTATTTCTGAAAGAATTGCAGCATTAATTTGACAGAAAGCATTCTGTTGGTCAACTTGATGGTGATGCTGAGAACATTGTCTGAAAATACAAGTGTCTATCCAAGTTGCCAATTTGTGACAGCAGCTGGTGGGTGTTAACTTAATTTTGGACATAGTTCTTTGGTAACATGCTGAAAAAGGGTGAAGGATGTTCTTTCATTACTGAAGAAAGATGACAAACATCAAAGTTCCACTATTAGTCTAAGAGATGCGTCCAAACAATTGGGCTCAGGATTCCTGTGCAACAGAAGTACTTCCTTTGGCCTATGTGTAAAACCCCAAGAGCAAGCCATGAGATGGATTTGCAGCAAAATTATTCTGGTCTAAACCATCCAATCTCTGGGTAAACTGGAGGAAGTACCATTCCCTATAAGGATAGGCATGTCTTCTACATATTACGCAATCAAAAATTCTTTTCTGTGGATTTCAGTTCCGAGAACCTTACACTTAATGGTACATGTAAGACACTTGGATAACCCAAAGGAAATATTTGTATTTCTTCGATCCGTGCTCGGGTCCTAGACGCTACTTCCTGACATTGTTCTTGGCTTGCAGAGTGAATGAACTTCATGAACTGAATTATCTTGTTTCGCCTTCCATACCTGATGTTCCCAGTGCTTCCAGAATAAGTTGCATGAGAAGGCAGTTTGATGGCATGGTTTGCCATTGTATTAATGCACCATCCACAGGCTGGTAGGTGCAGATCAGTCGAAGGTGATTTCCTCCATAGGTAACTTATCTGAGCTTGTGAAGGAACATACCAGGGAACGTGTTTCCTGTGATTAATCTCTCATCCCTCTCTTCAATTAGTTACAGAAATGAAAACAGAAAATGCTGGAAAAACTCAGGTCTGGCATCATCTGTGGAGAGAGAAACAAAGTTAACTTTTCGTGTTTCAGAGCTCTGAAGAAGAGCCATATGGACTCGAAACATTAACTCTGTTTCTCTCTCCATAGATGCTGCCAGACTTGAGTTTTTCCAGCATTTTCTGCCTTTATTTCAGATTCCCAGCTTTCACCTTATTTACAGAAGTGCTCTGGCTAAAGACTCTGTGACTGACGGCACTGTTGGCTGGAGTTTATCTCATGTTGGAAGGAGTCATTGAAGATAAAGGAGATGATTTGTTTTAAACTTGGAGAAATAAAAATGTATAAATCGCAACAACAATGGGCCATTTGCAGAAAAGATTCTGTCAAACCCGAATGTTCCAGAAATTAATAAAATGGATTCTATTCTCTTTTAGAAACCTGCTATTTTTTTGGCATTGCACTGATGCCAAGGAAAGCTTCTGGCCTTCTGAGACTGAACTGTGCTGCAGTTTTTGGCTGAATGGTGTAGGAAGAATCTTGATGCGTTGGCGAGGGTACGCTGTTGATTGACTGGAATGCAGATATTAAACTTGCAGCAAGTTGGTGAAGGAGGAGATCACAAGTTAATCCTAACTCAGTTTCAGATTTATTCACAAGGTGAGACATTACAAATGTCTAGCTCCTAAGTCTACAACCCACGACCAGTGTTAATAAGTGTCGCTTTATACTGTTTTATAAGAACGAAAAGCAAATAAACGCAATGGTGCTTTGCTTGCAACAGCCGAAGAACTGAAGCCATGCTTGGAAGGTGAAACTTGAGTGCTCTCGGAGATCCGGGGGAAAGGAATCTCTGAAATCGTGAGTGAAACCCTGGAGGTGGATCCTTGTTGAAGCCTTCCAAGCAGGAGCGACTTTCAGAGAGAATCCCAAGGTCAGATCTTCAAATGTTGGAGATTGGAAACCCTCGTGAGAAAGACAGATTTTCAGCAAGACCAGCTGGCTCTTGGTGTGACAAGCATCTGGGTGGGTTATTGAGAAATCCATAGAATCTGCTTTGGTCACATCTGGCATTAATTTGGAGTGTGGGGTGTCTGACCACAGTTCACCAGTTGGTTCATGTGTGCAGCATACTTAGCCTGAATGCTAGAGTATAAGGTGGATAGGGTAAATTGTTTTATCTTTCTGAATTTGTATTTGCCTGTAGCAAGATAGTTGGAGTGAAGGAATAGTGAATATTTGGATCATTTTTTTGAGTTTGTATTGAGATCTTTCTAACCTTTTTGTCTGGTGTAATATAGTTCATTCATCTTGTTTAATAAATATTTTATTCTTTTTGTTTAAAGCTCATTAGACTCTTCTGGATTTGCTTAGTAACTTTCCTCCATGGTTTCTAAAAACAAAAAGTTAGGATCTACCAAGTCAGGTTTCACTCTGGAATCTGACTTGTCCAGTATTAACTTCATCTGGGATTCTAACACCAGAGGACTGGAGAACTGCAAATATTGCACCCTTATTCAAAAAAGGATAAAACCCAGCAGGATTTAATCTCGGTGGTGAGAAAGCTTTTAGAAACTATAATAAATTAACAGTCAATCATACAAGTGTGGATAAATCAAGGAAAGTCAACATGGATTTAAGGCCAAATTGTGTTTAACTAATTTGCTTGAATTTATTGATGTGTTTTTATTCATTCATGGGATGTGGGGTTCGCTGGCTGGGCCAGCATTTTTATTGTCCATCCCTAATTGCCCTTGAGAAGGTGGTGGTGAGTTGCCTTCTTGAACCGCTGCAGTCCACGTGGTGTAGGTACAGCCACAGTGCTGTTAGGAAGGGAACTCCAGGATTTTGACCCAGCGACAGTGAAAGAACGGCGATATATTTCCAAGTCAGGATGGTGAGTGACTTGGAGGGGAGCTTCCAGGTGGTGATCTTCCTATTGTCCTTCTAGGTGGTAATGGTCGTGGATTTAGAAGGTGCTGTCGAAGGAACCTTGGTGAATTCCTGCAGTGCATCTTGTAGATGGTACACACTGCCATTGTGCGTCAGTAGTGGAGGGAGCGAATGTTTGTGGGTGTGATGCCAATCAAGTGGGCTGCTTTGTCCTGGATGGTATCAAGCTTCTTGAGTGTTGTGGGAGTTGCATTCATCCAGGCAAATGGAGAGTATTCCATCACACTCCTGACTTGTGCTTTGGTGAGTCGGGAGGCAGGTTACTCATCGCACGATTCCTAACCTCTGACCTGCTCTTGCAGCCACAGTATTTATATGGCTAGTCCAGTTCAGTTTCTAGTCAATGGTAACCCCTGGGATGTTGTTAGTGGGGGATTCAGTGATGGTAATGCCATTGAACATCAAGGGGTGATGGTTGGATTCTCTCTCGTTGGAGATGGTCATTGCCTGACACTTGTGTGGCGCGAATGTTACTTGCCACTTGTCAGCCTGAACCTGGATATTGTCCAGGTCTTGCTGCATTTGGACATGGACTGCTTCAGTATCTGAGGAGTCCTGAATGGTGCTGAACATCGTGCAATCATCAGCGAACATCCCCACTTCTGACCTTATGATGGAAGGAAGGTCATAGATGAAGCAGCTGAAGATGGTTGGGCAGAGGACACTACCCTAAGGACTCTTCCAGCATCCGCAGTATTTTGTCTTTACCTGAGTGTTTAACTCCTGCTGTGATGTCCTGGAGCTAAGATGACTGCCCCCCAACAACCACAACCACCTTCCTTTGTGCTAGGTATAACTCCAACCAGTGGAGAGTTTTCCCCAGATTCCCAGTTTTGCTAGGACTCCAATTGTGACCTTGATGTCAGAGGCAGTCACTCTCACCTAACCTCGGGAGTTCAGCTCTTTTGCCCATGTTTGAACCAAGGCTGTAATGAGATCAGGAGCTGAGTGCCCCTGGCGGAATCCAAACTGAGCATGAGTGAGCAGGTTATTGCTAAGCAAGTGCCACTTGATAGCACTGTTGATGACCCCTTCCATCACTTTACTGAAGATCGAGAGTAGACTGATGGGGTAGTAATTGGCCGGGTTGGATTTGTCCTGCTTTTTGTGTCCAGGACATACCTAGGCAATTTTCCATATTGCCGGGTAGATGTCAGTGTTGTAGCTGTAATGGGACAACTTGGCTAGGGATGCAGAGAGTTCTGGAACACAAGTTTTCAGTACTATTACCAGAATATTGTCAGGGCCCAAAGCCTTTGCAGTACCCAGTGCCTTCAGCCATTTCTTGAAATCACGTGGAGTGATTCGAATTGGCTGAAGACTGGCATCTATGATGCCGGGGACCTCTGGAGGAGGCCGAGATGGATCATCCACCCAGCACTTATGGTTGAAGATTGTAATAATGCCTTATCTTTTGCATTGATCTGCTGGGCTCCTCCATTATTGAGGATGGGGATATTTGTGGAGCAGCCTCCTCCAGTGAGTTGTTTAATTGTCCACCACCATTCGCGTCTGGATGTGGCAGAACTGCAGAGCTTAGATCTGATCCGTTGGTTGTGGGATCACTTAGCATTGTCCATCACTTGCTGCTTATGCTGTTTGACATGTAAGTAGTCCTGTGTTATAGCGTCACCAGGTTGACACTTCATTTTTTGGGTATGCCCTCCTGCACTCTTCATTGTACCAGGGTTGATTCCCTGGCTTGATGGTAATGGTAGAGTGGGGGATATGCTGGGCCATGAGGTTACAGATTGTGTTTGAGTACAATTCTGCTGCTGCTAATGGCCCACAGCGTCTCATGGAGGCCCAGTCTTGAGTTGTTGCATCTGTTCGAAATCTATCCCATTTAGCACAGTGGTAGTGCCACACAATGCGATGGAGGGTATTCTCAATGTAAAGGCAGGACTTCCTCTCCACGAGGACTGTGTGGTGGTCACTCCTATCTATACTACCATGGACAGGTGCATCTGCAGCAGGCAGATTGGTGAGGATGAGGTCAAGTATGTTTTTCCCTCTTGTTGGTTCCCTCACCACCTGCCACAGGTCATTTAGGACTCGGCCAGCTCGGTCAGTAGTGGTGCCACTAAGCCCCTTTTGGTGATCGACATTGATGTCCCCCACCCAGAGTACATTCTGTGCTTTTTCCACCCTCAGTGCTTCCTCCAAGTGCTGTTCAACATGGAGCAGCGCTGATTCATCAGCTGTGGGAGGGCGGTGCGTGGTAATCAGCAGGAGGTTTCCTTGCCCATGTTTGACCTGATGCCATGAGACTTCATGGGGTCCGGAGTTGATGTTGAGGACTCCCAGGGCAACTCCCTCCCAACTACATACCACTGTGCCTCCATCTCTGCTGGGCCTGTCCTGCCAGTGGGACAGGACATAACCAAGGATGGTGATGGTGGTGTCTGGGACATTATCTGTAAGGTATGATTCCATGAGGATGACTATGTCAGGCTGTTGCACTGAGACACCGTTCTCCCAATTTTGGCACTAGCCCCCAGATGTTGGTAAGGAGGACTTTGCAGGGTTGACAGGACGGAGATTGCTGTTGTTGTTTCCGGTCGGGTGGTCTGACCGGTTTCATTCCTTTTTTGTGACTTTTTTTAGCAGTTTGTTGCAACTGAGTGGCTTGCCCAGCCATTTCAAAGGGTCTAGAATCACGTGTCGGACCGATGACAGACATGAGTGAACCAGATGGGCTTTTACAACAATCAACAATGGTTCATGGTCATCGTTAGGCTTTTAATTCCAGATTTCTTTTTTCCTTTTATTGAATTTAAATTCCACCATGTGCCATGGCAGGATTTGAACCCAGATACCCAGAGCATTACCCTGGGCCTCTGAATTACTAGTCCAGCGACAATACCAGTAAGCCATCACCTCCCCCAGTTAACAGTGAGGGTTGATGTGTATATGGAATGTCCTATTCCAGAAAGCCAGTCTGAGAAGGATAGTACTGGTACCAATCTTTACTCAGACTTGCATTTATTTACAGAGTGGAAAATTACAAAGCGTATGCCTAACAGCCACGCAGAGTTTCATTACGTGTGTTTTGATATGCGCTCAAGCAGAACCCCAACTAATGCCCTCCACCTGCACACAATTAATGTACAATTTATTTAGATTTTCAAAAAATGATAAGTTGTCACACAACACACTTGTCAGCAATGTTGAAGCCCTGAAATAATGAACACAGTGGCAACGTGGATACTAAATTGGCTGAATGACAGGGAGCAAAGATTGTTTTCTTTCAGTTAGCAGGAGGTTGCAGTGGGGCTCTCAGGGGTCACTACTAGGACCACTGCTTTTCTTAAGTTATATATGGCCTGGACTTCAGTGTACAGGGCACAGTTTTGAAATTTGCATATAAGACAAAACTTGGAAGTATTGTGAACTGTGAGGATAAAGAAGACATAAACAGGCTGGTGGAAAGGGCAGTCAAATGGCAGATGAAATTTATTGCAGGGGAGAGTGAAGTGATACATTTTACCAGGATGGTTGAGGCAGGATAACATAAAATAGATGGTACAATTCCAAACGGGTTGCAAACAGAGGTAGCCGTGAAATATGGTTACAGATTGTTAAAGGTACCAGGACCTGTTAACCTTAACGATTCACTCTGCAGCAGCGTACAGAAGTCGGATCCGGGCGACGAAATGTATCCTGAACCTGAATGCTCGCAGAGTCCCCAATAAACATTCGTGATCCACCCTGTCGAATGCCTTCTCCTGATTAAGGGACGGTAAGGCGCTGAACAGAGCAGTCCTCTGGGACAGATGGATGATGTCCCGGACCAGATGACTGTAGTCAGAAATGGTCTGGCCCGGGACCATGTTGGACTGGTCAGAGTCGATCACGTGGTCCAGCACGGTGCCAAGGCAATCTTGTAATCTGTGCTGAGGGGGAGACTGGACGCCAGTTCTGAAGTTGGTGGAGATCCTCCCTCTTAGGCAGCAGGGCGATGACGGCCCTGCCCCACGAGAGGGGCATCTCCCCGGTCACAATACTCTCCCCCAGGGCCCCCACGTAATCGTTCCACAGGATGCCCCAGAATGCCCTGGAGAACTCCACGGTCAGCCTGTCCAGCCCTGGGGACTTGCCCCTGAAATAATTCACATTGGTTTTAGCAGCTTGCATGAGATCAATAATTCTTCATTCTCTGACTGGGAATCGAACGCAGGCTGCGAGAGTGAAAGTACCTAATCCTATCCAATAGACCACCAAAAAACCTAAAGAAGATGTAGTTATTTTTGAGCACAGCCTGGACACAGGTGTTAATCACTTGTACATAATGTTCACTGTTGTAAATAAACTCCCAAGACTGTCTCCCTGCCTATGGCTCCTTGTTCTGATGAGCAGTGTTCGTGTCACTCAGAAAATATTCAGTGACTCTGCTTCCACTGCCTTCTGAGGCAGAGAGTTCCAAAGTCGCACAGCCCTCCAAGGAAACACTTCTCTTCATCTCTGTCCGAAAACGGCAGCCCCTAATTTTAAAACAGTGCCCCCTAGTTCTGGACTCACATCCTTTCCACACCCACCTTGTCGAAACCGTTCAGAATTTTATATACCCCTCAAATCACCCCTCACTCCTCTAAACTCCAGTGGAAACATGCCCAGCCTGTCCAACCTTTCCTCATAAGACAACCCGCTCATTCCAGGTATCAATCTAGTAAACCTCCTCTGAACAGCTTCCCCTACATTAACATCCTTCCTTAAATAAGAAGACCAAAACTGCACACAGTATCTGAGATGTGGTCTCACCAATGCCCTGTATAACTGAAGCATAACATCCTTATTTTTATGTTCAATTTCTTTCGTAATAAAGGATAGCATTCCATTAGCCTTATTAATTACTTGCTGTACCTGCATACTAATTTTTTGTGACTCATGCACAAGAACACCTAGATCCCTCTGCACCTCTGAATCCTGCAGTTGTTCTCTGTTTAAGTAATTGCTATTTTTATTCTTCCTGTCAAAGTGAACAACTTCACATTTTCTTACATTAAACTCAATCTGCTAGGTCTGCCAGAAGAGTGAGGGGTGATTTGATTGAAATATATAAGATCCTAAACGGTATTGACAAGATGGACGCAGAAAGGATGTTACCTCTTGTGGGTGAGCCCGGAACTGGGTGGCATTTTTAAAATTAGGGGTTGCCCTTTTGGGACAGAAATGAGAATTGTTTCTCGGAGTTGTGCGACTTTGGAACTCTCTGCCTCAGAAGGTGGTGGGGGCGGGGTCATTGAATATTTTTAAGGCTGAGGTAGATAGATTCTTGTTAGGCAAGGGAATCAAGGGTTATCAGGGGTAGATGGGAATGTAGAACTCAACACAAACGGATCAGCCGTGGTCTTATTGAATGGTGGAGCAGGCTCGAGGGGCTGAATGGCCTACTTCTCCTGTTTTGTTTATTCGTATGTGAAGCTTTTGTTCCTGCACAAGATAAAGGCAGATATCTCAGTCCAGGGCCTCTTCCCTGTGCAGTGTGTAACCTTCAGACCAAAGTGATGGTCTGGCTTCACACTCGCTGGACACATTAGTAATGCCTGCACCTCAGCGGTGCTTGTCATTGCTGCCAGAATTCAGGGGGTAGGTGCCACAGAGCTCTGTATTCTTTCTGTGTGCTCTCAGCACCTTTGAGATGGGACTGGCCCCCATCTCTTCAGCATCTATGACCAGCGACGCTGTGCTCCTGAAAGGCTCAGGTGCTGAAGGCTGGCAAAGGATCAGGTGCATTTAAAGTTTCATGGCTGCATCTCCATGATATGACCCTGATCACAGAGCGCAAACGAGCTGCCCTCAGCCAACCAGACAGGAGTCAGACATTCACAAGGGCAATGTGAAGATCTATGGAGTGTTATCACTATCTAGTCATCATCTTCCACAAATCTTGCATCTATGAGGGCCTCCCGTGTGTGCCTGCCTTTTCTGGCCAGTCCGATGGCCTCATAGCTGGCATCCTCGCCCTCAAGGACCTCATCACCGTTATCCCTTTCAACACCCTCCTCACCGGAGGAGACATGCAGCTCCGCCATCTCCTCAGCCAGGTTCTATCCCCGCTGCAGTGCCAGGTTGTGGAGCATGCAGCAAGCTAGATGACGCATGACACTCTCGGTGGACTGTATTGCAGTGCTCCACTGGACCTGGCGAGGCACCGGAACCTCATTTTCAAGATGCCTATTGTTTGGTCCATCAGATGTCCAGGTTGCAGCATGAGCCTTGTTATACCGTTGCTCTGCTGCAGTCTGAGGCTGCTGCATGGGTGTCATCAGCCATGTTCTCTGTGGGTAGCCTTTGTCCCCAATGAGCCATCCCTGCAGCCTCTGTGGACCCTGGAAGATGTCAGGGATCTGAGACCTGCTAAGGATGTAGGAGCTGTCGGCTCCCCCTCCCTTCTCTGTAGGATGCGTTTGTGGTGGTCGCCCACCAGCTGAAGATTTAGCGACTGGAAGCCCCTGCAGTTGACGTAGTTGACTGCTTGTTGCCACTGAGATCTGAGCGCCTTCTGAGTGAAATCGATGGCACCCTGCACCTGTGGGAAACCTGAGATCTGTGCAAATCCCATCGCTCTTGCTTCCTGGCTTTCCTGATCCCGGTCGAAATGCACTAAGTTCTGTGCCCTCACAAAGATGGCGTCCATGACTTCCTGGATACACTTAGGCGTGGAGGCTTGCAAGACCCGGCACAGGATCCCTGGATGAAACCATTGCCATAAAAACTGAGTGCCACGGTCACATTCATGGCCACTGGCAGTGGATGCCCTCCATGTCCCTGTGGCACTAAATCCTTCATCAGGTGGCATATGTGACCAACCAGTTCTCTAGACATGCACAGTCTTCGGTGACACTGGTTCTTGGTCATCTGCAGGAATGACAAGCGTTGCCTCTAGACTCTGGGTCTAGCAAAGTGCCTATGAGCGACTGCTCTCTGTGGATCTTCAGTTTCATGCGCAGCAGGCCCTGCCACCCCTCATCTTGAGGGAAGTACTCCTTCCTTTGCTGAGTCAGGCACCTCCACCGCACTCTTCTCCTCCTCCTCTGCTCCCTGTAAGCCATGAGGGATACTGTTAGATCAGGCTTCATGATCTTGATGTTCTCCTCCAGCAGGATCAAAGAGAGAGAAACATGGGTTAGCACATGTGTCCTAAAAACTTCTCTTGGTTAAGTCTGAAGGCCCCTTAACTCAGGAGAGTGCTGGCCACCACTTGACTGGCCAGTGTGCGGTGCGCTTATTGGCTGCTTGACACCCCACCCACCTCCGCCCCACTCCACTTGACTGATTGGTGGCAGCTTTGGCCACTGAGACTGCATGCTGTGCTCTCAGCTCAGGTGCAGGCATTCTCCTAAGCTGCATTGCAAGGCTGCGCTGTTGGCTTGAACCATGATGGATACTGGTCCAAGCCTGAATAAAGAGATTGCAAGGGGCTGTGAGCACCTCCATCAGTGACTGCGCCATGGCCGCCTTTCGTAACGGGATTGTACAACTTGCAGTCAGCCAGTTGTTCTGCTGCCGCCTTAAATACACATTAATTTGCAGTTTGCACCCGAGCGATGAAAAGTTCTGGAGTATTTGGTGGCACACTCATGCTTTTGAGTTGCTTGCGTGGACAGAAATGCTTCAGAGGCCCGACTCCAAGTGCGTCAATGGAGCTGCAGCTGAACGGTCTCAGCTGCGGAAGAATGCTCACTTTTGACAAGGTTTTCCTAATGCGTGGCTGCTTCCCTTACCCCAACCCCCTCACCCACCTTGTGCACTTCCTTCATGTCTATGCTGCCTTGCCCCCCTCAACAGACACACCAGCCCTCACCCGGCACCGCACTGAAAGCCAGCCGGGGAAAAGCGACTTGCCTTTGTCACCCTCCCCCTCAAATGCGCGACGCCTTTTCCCGAGTGACGCTCGGGAGCGCTGTGCAAGGTTGTATGCACTCACCTCCGAGTTCCCTTTGAAGTTCAGCTTGCTTGGAGCACGCCTTTTTGTAAAGACAGTCGTGAAGCCCTCCGTGCTGAAGTCACGCTGACGTGGGTGGTAAATTTGATGTGGGGGGGATATTTCCAGTGAGCAGGGCTTATAATGAGATGCTGAAGTATTGAAATTAGGTTCCTGATGTGCGGCAGCTAGAAACACAGCCCACAATTGGCTGGTGGAGTGGACGATTGCAAACTAGTTTCACAATGGCATGAAACTGATTTTTGGCCTTCTCGCCATATTGCCTGCCATGGTGCCCAGTGCCAGTGGGGCTGGATGATTCCGCCCGTGGAGTACAAAAACAAAAGTTCTGATGGGCCTTTATAAAACGCTGGTTTGACCTCAGCTGGTGTATTGTGTTCAATTCTGGACACCGCACTTTAAGCCTTCACATTCTTCTTAAAGAGAAGGTGCTGAAAACATTCAAGAGAATGATTCCAGGGATGAGAGACTTCAGTTATGTGGTTGGATTGGAGAAGCTAGGAGAAGAGAGGTTGAGAGGAAATTTGATTGAGGTGTTCAAAATGGTGATGGGTCTGTGCAGATGAGATCGGGAGACACTGTTCCCACTGGCAGCAGAGTCGAGAACCAGAGGACACTAATTTGTGATTGACAGAAGAAAGCAATGGTGACATATGGAAAATCTAATGCAGTGAGTGATTAGGATCTGTAATGCACTCCTCAAGTGTGTGGTGGAGACAGAATCAATCATGGCTATCAAAAAGGAATTGGAAAAGCACCTCGAGCAATTTGCAGGGCTACGAGGAAGAGTAGGATGGGAGGTAGTGTGACTACCCGAGTTGACCTTGTAGAGAACTGGCATGGGCACAATGGGCTGAATGATGGATCCATCTATGATAGATTTTTGTTAGCTAAGAATGTCAAGGGATACAGAACCAAGGCTGATAAATGAAGCTAGGATACAGATCAGCCATGATCTAATTGGATGCTGGAACAGGCTTCAGGGGCTGAATGGCCTCCTCGTGTTCCTTTGCTGTCCAGTACGAGGAACTACAAACACTAAGGCTCACAAAATTGGGACAGTTTTCGTAGGAACATAGAAAATAGGAGCAGGAGATCGAAAGAATACAGAAGTGTGTGCTGAGATTGATCTTAGACCCTCAATATCAGTTGGACGACAGCTTTCATGTCACAAAGCTCTAAACTCTACAAACAAGAAGAGTTAATGTTGGTACTAAGTTCGTAAAATCCCTTATGCAATCTGCCCAATTTGGGAACTGATTGCCCCCACCATGCCCAGGGCAATCAAGGCAACTTAAAATTTTGACTAAATTCAACCCTGTGAGATGTAGCATGCAAAGGTACTGATATGTAGCCCTATTCCTTACATGGCTCAAGTCCTCAAATGATTTCTTAAATGAAGAAATTTATATGCACTTCAGTCATGTAGAAATGGTGCATTGGCTTGGAATTTTAATATAATAATTCAACTTTAGCCTTTTAATATTCCATCCACCACTTCCCTGTTACCTGCTGAAGTTGTTTGCCTATTTTATTACTACATGATTGTTACATGTTTTTAACCTGATTACTTAGTCTATATATGAATTTTATGATGTAAGTCACACTGCAGGTCAGCCTTCAGGCTGTGAACATATTTCTTGAATAAGATACCATTATTACTTACAGGATTAATTTTGGAAAATCAAGAGGATCAAAGCAAGCCTGGCAGGCAGCTTAGATTGTAAAGGGACATTCAGCCCTCACCTGCTGTTGCCCTCAAGGATATATTTACAGGCAAAGTCACAAATAGTTTGCTTCATCAGAGGATTTGGGCACCTGTTCTTATGATCTGGAATGCTCTGCACTGTGGTGCAAGTTGATTGAATAGTTACTTTCAAAAAGGAATTGGATAAATAAATTTGAAAAGTATAAAGTCATTTTACGTATATACCAAAGATGCCCTGGACTGGCAAAGGAGGCCACTCTGTTCCTGTTCAGCTGCAATGGGTGTGTGATTGCAGAGCAGCCTGGCCAGTCTGGCATAGGCCTTGTTCTTTGATAAATATCACGTGTGTGTGTGTGTGTGTGAAAGAATTTCAAGGGATTGCACAATGATTTAAAAAAACAAGCCACGCACAACTAAATATTAAAGGGAATATTGGCAACTCTTTCCAACAAGACATCAAACGGTGTCACCGTGCTGCAGACAGTTTCATGTGTCTATCTTGGGTCTCCTGTCACTTTGACGTTGTCTGTCACGTCTTTTCCTTTCCCCACAGCCTTGATGAGTCAGCTGACCTAGTGAAATGCCTTCAAAGCCTTTCCAAAAGCTTTGAAGAATTTTTGTCCCTTTATGTGTACATGTATATAAGATCCTAAATGGTCTTGACAAGGTGAATGTGGGAAAGACGTTTCCTTTTGTGGGTGAGTCCAGAGCTAGAGGGGGGCACGGTTTTAGGATTGGGGATCACCCTTTTAGGACAGAGATGAGGAAAAATTTTTTGAGGCTTGTATGACTTTGGAACACACTGCCTCCGAAGGCAGTGGAGACGGGGTCATTGAATATTTTTTAAGGCAGAGGTAGATAGATTCGTGTTAGACAAGTGAATCAAAGGTTATCGGGGGGTAGATGGGAATGTGGAATTTGAAACAAACAGATCAGCCAAGGTCTTATTGAATGGCAAAACAGGCTCGAGGGGCCGAATGGCCGCCTGGTGCTCCTATTTTCTGTGTGGCCACTTATCTTTAGTTGTCTACACCCCTTTACATTTTCGCCTAAGGCACAATTTTCCCACCCCATCTCCCATTTTAAAAAAAACAGGCTTGCCTCCCTAAACATGGAGGTATGCGTAACTCAGCTATTCAGTTGAATATGGAAAATGTCACACATTGTGCCAGTTTCACCCTCATTCCAAGTTGTTCTGGACCAATCTTGGGCAGGACAGAAAAAAAATCATCCAAACCCATTTGTCCAATGGTGGCAGGTGACAGCTGCTGCCAATTTTAAATTCATTCTTAGAACGTGCTGGCATTTGTTGCCCATCCCCTAGTTGCCCTGAAAAGGTGGTGATAGAACTGACCGGCTTATCCAGGGTGGCAGTTTTAAGTCAATCAGGTTGGTGTGGGACTAAAGCCTCGCACAGATCCAGACTGGGTAAGGTGGGCAGGTTTCCCTCCCCAAAAGGGCATTAGTGAACCAGTTGGGTTTTTGTGTCAGTCTGATGGCTTCCTGGTCACCTTTACTGAGACCAACTTTTATCTCCAGGTTTATTTTTAAAAAACAGTGTGCAAATTCTCAAGCTGTTGTGGCAGTATTGGAACTTAAGGTCTCTGAATTAATGGTCTGTTAACATAACCGCCACACTACTATACCCTTATATCTTGACTTGTGATTTCTGTTGAGAACAGAAAACAAGTTCAGTCTCCTTGAGGGATAAGAAATCTCCTTTCTCCATCCTGCTCACATGGAATAAAACTGAACTAGCTTGGAAAATTGCAACATTAAAATGAAAAGTGAGCAATTCTGTAAATATTTTGTGTATTGACGTGAGTATCTGTAACATGAGTCACTTGGTTTGAAGCCACAGTCTAAGCAGCACTGTCTCCATTTAGTTTTATTACTGTTCTTCACCAAATATGTTGCTCAAATGGCACAAGATCTAAATTGCCTGTTCTAAATCGCACCAGAGGAAGGCTGTAACCCACCTAGATTTCATATTTTAACATTGAAGATTGTCCATTCAGACCCACACGGGAGGTTGCTCGGTCCCTGAATTGCAGCAATTAGGTGTGACTCAGTTTTGAGAGAGGAATTTCAGTTCAACCCTCTTCTAATCCCTCATCTTCAATGTTTGCACCAAGCAAACTAGACGCTGTTCCGCAGATCGGTTGGAAAGTTAGAATTATCATTGCTCCGTCTGAGAGAACTTAATGAAATCTGTATGGTTGATTTCATTGGCCTGGAAAACAGTACCTTCAAATTATGTTTAAAGAGTTTGCAGGAGTAAACTAATATAAGATGAGACTTTATATAAAAAAAAATCTCATTGCACTTCAGACTTTTGGAATGTTGTTCAAAATCGATGGGAGGGAGGCTGTCATCAGTGAGGTGAAAGGACAGTTAGGAATAAAGAAATAACTTGCATTTATATAGAACCATTCAAAAACTTGGGACCACCCAAAGCGTATTACAGCGAATGAAATACTTTCAGGTGCAGTCACTGCTGTAACGTAGGAAGTTCGACAGCCAACTTACACACAGCAAGATCCCACAAACTGCCGTGTGGTTATGACAAGATAATGTGTGGTTGTGATGTTGGTTGCAGGGTAAATGGCGGCCAGGATACTGATGGGGGGGGGGGGGGTGCGGGGGAGGTGGGGAGTTCCTCAGCTCTTCCAAATAGTTCCATGGGATTTTTTTTTGGATAGATGTGGCTGCAATATCTCTCCGAAAGACAGCACCTCCGACGGTGCAGCACTCGGTCAGAACTGTGCTGGAGTGCCTGCTTGGAAGTTGTGCTCCAGTCTCTGCAGTGGGACTTGAACTCTCAACCTTCTGATTCCGAGGCAAGGGTCAAAATCCTGAAACTCCCTCCCTAACAGCACTGTGGGTGTACCTACTCCACATGGGCTGCAGCAGTTCAAGAAGGTGGCTCACCATTGCCTTCTTAAGGGCAATCAGGGATGGGCAATAAAAAAAATTGCTGGTCTAGCCAGCACTCACGTGTTCCATTAAGGAATAAAAAAAAAATAACCACTGAGCCATGACTGACAATACATAACGACTGCTACAGGAATGATTTCACTTTTTAATCAGCACATTATTTGTGAAGGGCTTTTGGATGTTTCTGTGAGATGTGATGTGCGACAGGTGAAATTGTCTCACTTGAGGGTTATCTTAGAAACTGCCAAGTTGCAATCTCATCAGTATCTTCATGGCTGGCTGGACTAAGGTGCTTCCCTGTGGAGGGGAGAGGAATTTGGGATATTCTGTGTAATTTAAGAGTAAAAGTGAGTCAGCGAAAGGTAACCAGAACAGCTGTGGGATTGAACGGTTAAAATGAGGAGTACATTGAGGAAAGGAAGGATGAGGGTATGAAAAAATGTTGAGACATCAAAGGTAGGAATGTTTGTGTCAAGCTGTCTAACATCACAGTATTAGAAAGCTTAGGCGTACCAGAAATTGGGATATATGTGTCACATCATAAACTATTGTGATTATCTTTTCATAGAAAATTTTGTTTACAGTAAGGTTCTGGAACTTTGTCACCCAACTGCATTTTTAAAAAAAAACATCTGTTCTGCATCTTAAGATGGAATTCATCATCAGTTCATTTTCTTTGGCCGGTGTCATGATTTATTGAAGCTCTTTAGATCTGTGGGTTATTTTGTCTCAATTGTGTCAGTGAAACATGACAGAAATTAGCCATTCAGCTCCTCGAGCCTGTTCCACCATTCAATAGTTTTATGTTTGATCTGTGACCTAGCTCCACATACCTGCCATTGTTCCGAATCCCTTAACATCTTAAGCTAAAGAAAACCATTACGCTCAGATTTAAAATTAACAATTGATCCAGCATCAGCTGCTGTTTGCGGAAGAGAGTTTCAAACTTGTCCCACCCTTTGTATGTAGAAGTGTCTTTTAATTCACTCCTGAAAGGCCTGGTTCTGATTTTTAGACTCTGTTGTCTAGTCCTTAATTCTCCAACCACTGGAAATAGTTTTTCTCTCTCTCTCTCTCCAACCCTCAAAAACATCAAATCACCCCTTAACCTTCTAAATTCCCAGGAATACAGTTCTAGTTTGTGTAATCTCTCCATTTAATTTAACCCTTGGGAACCAGGTATCATTCTGCTAAATCTACATTGCACTCCCTCGAAAGCCAATATGTCCTTCCTAAGGTGTGGTGCCCAGAACTGCTCACAGCAACTCCAAGTTGGCCTAACCAGAACTTTGCGCAGCTGAAGCATGGTTTCTATCCCCTTGTATTCTAGCCCTTGAGATATAAAATCCAGCATTCCATTAGTTTTTAAAAATTATTTTCTATTCCTGTTTATGACGTTTTAATGACCTGTGTACCTGGACCCCCAAGTCTCTTTGTTCCTTCACTGTTTCTAGATTTTCAGTATTTAGAAAGTCCCCTGTTTTATCCTTTTAAGTCCAAAGTTTATGACCTCATATTTTCCTATCTTGAAATCCATTTTCATTTTTGCCCATTCACTGATATCTCTGTAATTTTATGTTTCCATCTGCACTGCTTGCAATTCTGCCTATGTTTGTGTTATTGGTAAATTGGAATATGTGGCTTTCTATCCCATCATGCAAGCCATTAATAGATAGAGTGAATAGTTGAGGCCTCATCACAAATCCTTGTGGGGACACCATTAATCACATCCTGTCAATTTGAGTATTTGCCCATTATCCCTACTCTGCCTCTTGCTGCTCAGCCAGTTTCCTAACCAGGTCAATGATTTGCCTTCAGTCCATGAGCTTCAATTTTAGGTAAAGGTCTCTTATGAGGGAGTTTGTCAAATGCCTTCTGGAAATCCATATAAATTACATCCAATAGGCATTCCAATGTTCACTTTTGTTGTCACCTCTCCAAAAAATTCCATCAGGTGTGTTGGACCTGACCTACCCTATACAAATCCATACTGGCTCTCTCTGATCAACTGAAATTTTTCAAGGTGTTCACAAAGCTACCCTTAATTACAGATGCTAGTAATTTTCTGACAAAAACTGTTTGGTCACCTGATCTATAATTCTCTGGTTTCCCCCCCCCCCGCCACGTCTTTTAAATAGTGGAATGACATGTGCAGCTTTCCAATTCAAAGCAAGCTTTTCCGAATTGAGAAACATTGAAAGATTATAGTTAGGGCATCAGCAATGGCCTCACCTACTTCTTTTAAAACTCTGGTGTGGAAACTATCTGGTCCAGGGGGTTTGTCACTCTTTCGTGCCATTATTTCCTTCATGACTGTTACTTTGCTTATGTTAACTTTGTGGTGAGAACCTGTCCCTGATTCAATATTATTGCAAGAGGTTTTGCGTAATTATGACGAATAGGTTAGAATATTTAATAAGTACTTTGTAGTGGTGTTTACTAAGGAAGAGGATGCTGACAAAATATCCATAAAAATGAAGATGGTAGAGGGAATGGATGGGATGTACTGAAAAAGCTGGCTATGCTTAGAGTGGAAAACTTGCCTGGTGTGGATGGCTTCCATCCCAGGTTGCTAAAGGAAGTTAGACTGGAGGTAACAGAAGGGCTTGCCATAATCTTTCAATCTTCCCAAAAAATGGGGGGAGATGTCAAGAAAATTGGAGATTAGCAAATGTGACACCTTAATTCAAAGATACAAGTACATTCCCTAATTAAACTGACCAACTTGTTGTTACATCAGTGGTGAGTAAGGTTTTAGAAACAATAATCAGGGGGGAAAAAACAAGCACTTGGGAGATTTGAGTTAATTAAGGACAGCCAGCACAGATTTGTAAAAGGCAGAATGTGCTTGAATAATGTCATTGAATTTTTTGATAAAATAAGATTAATGAAGGGAATGCGGTGGATGTTGTCTACATAGATTTTAAGAAAGTGTTTGACCAAGTACTTCATTTTAAAAATTATTTTATGGGATGTAGGTTTCACTGGCAAGACCAGCATTTATTGCACATCCCTAATTTCCCTTGAGAAGGTGGCGATGAGCTGCGGCCTTGAACTGCTGCAGTCCATGCCATGTAGGTACACCCACAGTGCTGTAGCGTTTCAGGATTTTGACCCCAGGTGAGTGAAGGAGCGGCGATATAATTCCAGGATGGTGAGTGACTTGGAGGGGAACTCACAGGTGATGGTGTTCCCAAGTGTTTGGTACTGTTGTCCTTCAAGGTGGTAGAGTTTGCAGGTTTGAAATGCTGGCTAACAAAATTGAGGCTCATGTAATAGGAGGGTCAGCTTGGATTTTAAAAAAATTGGCTTAAGGACAGAAAAAAGCATGGTAAATGATTGTTTTTCAGACTGGAGGATCGTAGACAGTGGTGTGCCCAAGGGTTGAGGCTAAGACCACTACTTGTTTGATTTATATGAATGACTTTGATACTGGAATACAGAGTAAAACTTCAAAATTTGCCAGCGATACTGAGCTTGTAGGTATGGCAAATGGTGCGGATGATGCCAGTCGACTCCAGTAGGACATAGGCTAACAGAATGGCTCATGGCAAGTGGCAAATGGAATTTAATACAGAGAAGGGACAGGGAGAGGCTATACAAATTTAATGGCACATTTCTAAAGAATGTGTAAAGACAGAGGGTCCTTAGGATTTATGCGCATGGATGTTTAAAGGTGGCAGGACAGATTGAGAGAGTGGTTAGCCAAGCACATGGGATCTTGTCCTTCATAAATTGGTATTGAGCATAAAAGCAAGGAAGTTAGGCTGACCCTGCATAAAGCCCAGGTTAGGCCACAACTACATTTTTGCATCCAGCTCTGGTCACCACCCTTCAGGAAGGATGTGAGGGTGAAAAGGAGATTTATCAGAATGGTTCCAAGGATGAGGGATTTTAGCTACAAGGTTAGATTGGAGAAATGGGGGTTGATCTCCTTGGAGTAAAGGAGATTGAGGGAGATTTGATAGAGGTGTAGAAGATTATGACAGGTTTGAATAAAGTAGATGAAGAAATGCTGTTCCCATTGGCTAATGGTACAAGGACTAGATGACACAGATTCAAAGTTTTGAGCAAGCAATGCAGGGGGGGTTGTGAGGAAGAACTTTTTTACACAGCGAGTGGTAATCACCTGGAAAACTCTGCCCAATGAATAATTTCAAAGGAAAATTGGATGAGCTGATGAGGGTAAGTCCACTTACAGGGCTATGGGGATAGAGCAGGGGTTTGAAACTGATTGGATTGATCCACAGGGAACCGGCATGGACTCAATGGGCTGAATGGCCTCTTCTTGTGCCATTATGACTATTGCAATGTTCTGTTGCTCGTGCTTGGTTGTTGTCATATAAAAAAAATGGCCTAGAAACTTGTCTTGTGCCCTAGGTTCTTCAGCTTTCTATGCCACGACTGAAGAATCATTTCTCAATGATGCTTTTCAACATAGTCTTTGAGTTCAAAAGTTATTAGAGAGCAATGGACCTAGTTTTGAAACAGTGTAAAGATTGCTGCTTTTCATATATTGACTCTGTTTTTGAAGTGGCATGATTATTGAAGAGATTGGGAGTTAATAAGCTCTATTATTTCTGGTATAACAGCAAGGTAGAGGGTTAGCTTGGAGGTATGCTATATCCCACATGCACTAGATTACGTTTTTGGTTCTTGCGAGGTACTGACCTGCTAATGGAAGCTGGCTTCTGTGGTGAGCGTCAGGAAGGGCTGTTGAGCAATGGACCAAATTGTAGCAAACTATCCCCAACTCGAACGACAGAGAACTAAAATTGAATCCCACAGAGTAGGTTATTTGGGGAACAGACTCGGTAAAAGTCTTTGATTCTGTGTTGATTCCTTTAATTTGAAGCTGGATCAATGTTTAGGTTGGGAATGGATTGAAGATTAGAGATAAAAACAGAAAGAGATGAACCAATATTCCACAGATGACCAGCTTTTCACCAACGAGGCTGGAAGGACCTTGTGTGGTGGGCAATTGGGCAGGATCAAACAGTGGATTATATAGAGTAGGATGCTGGTGGCTTGTTTGATTGTACCGTGGATGCTGCCATTGTGAAATAAAAACAAAGTGCTGGAAAACTCAGGTCTGGCAGCATCTGCGGAGAGAGAAACAGAGTTAGCATTTTGAGTCCAACATGATTCTTCAGAACTGTTAGAACCAGAACTGGTAGAATTTCAGAACCTAGGCTTTACTGATAGAGATAAAAGCCAAATACTGCGGATGCTGGAAACCTGCAACAAAAACAGAAAATGCTGGAAAAACTCAGGTCTAGCAGCATGTGTGGAGAGCGAAACAGAGTTAAAGTTTCGAGTCCGTATGACCCTCCTTCAGAGATGAAGAGAAGTGGCAACGTTATACTGTTTAAGGGGGGTGGAGCAGGTGAAGCTGGATAGAAGGCCAGCAAATGGTGGGGGCAAAGGAGAGATTGACAAAGATATCATGAACTAAAGGACAAAGGAAGTGTTAATGGTAGTGGTAATGGCTAAAAGGGAACATGAGATCCACACTCTCTGCCATGAGCCGCCATATGAACACAATAAATATACCTTTGGTGAACAACGGCAATGATTCTTCTGCTTTGTGATGATAGATGTATGAAATCCAATAATAAATGGAGAGCGAAGGCCATACTATTCCTCCCCTCTTGTTGACTGAGAATGGACTATGATGGACACAGTTCCTAGGACTGAGAGGAGTGAAGCACTCCTAACTGCTGAGAAACAGCTGTGTTTCGTGTCTCTACCCCTATAATCTTCCCCAAAACATTCGCCAATTAACTTGCATAGAGTGTTTTATTTTAACGTCCGGAAAGTAACGCTAGTATATCCAATTTTTTGCTACAGAAGAGTCAACAAAGCTAAGAGGGGATTTAAGAAGGGAGGGAGAGAGAAAAGGGGGAACGACTGAGCTTGTTAGCCTTAAATCAGTAGCAGGGAAAATGCTAGAATCTGTTATAAATGATGTGATAAAAGGATACTTAGATAATAATGGTCTGATCAGGCATGATCAACATGGATTTATAAATGGGAAATCATGTTTGACGAATCTGTTGGGAGTTGTTTTGAGGATGTTACGAACAGGATTGATAAAGGGGAGGCGGTGGATGTAGTATACTTGGATTTTCAGAAGACTTTTGATAAAATCCCCCACAGGAGGTTGGTTAGCAAAATTCAAGCACATAGGATAGGAGGTAATATACTGGCATGGATTAAGGATTGGCTAACAGGCAGAAAACAGAGAGCAGGAATAAACGGGTCATTCTCGCGTTGGCAGCTGTGACTAGTGGGGTACCGCAAGGATCAGTACGTGGGCCCCAGCTGTTCACAATATATATCAATGATTTGGATGTGGGCACCAAATGTATTATTTACAAGTTCACGGATGACAGAAAGACAGGTGAGAATTGTGTTGTGAGGAAGATACAAAGCGCCTTCAAGGGGATTTGGACAGACTTAGTGAATGGGCAAGAATATGGCAGATAGAATATACTGTGGAAAAATGAGAGGTTATCCACTTTGATAGAAGGAACAGATGTGCAGAGTATTTCCTAAATGGTAAGAGATTAGAAAGTGTAGATGTACAAAGGGACCTGGGTGTCCTTGTCCATAAATCACTAAAAGCTAACATGTAGGTGCAGCAGCAATTAGGAAGTTTAATGGAATGTTAGCCTTTATCACTCAAGGATTTGAGTACAGGACTGGGGAAGTCTTGCTTCAATTGTATAGAACCTTGGTTAGACCGCACCTGGAGTATGGTGTGCAGTTTTGGTCCCCTTAACTTAGGAAGGATATTGTTGCCATAGAGAGTGCAGTGAAGGTTCACCAAACTTGTTCCCAGGATGGCAGGACTGTCCTGTGAAGAGAGGTTGGGGAAACTGGGCCTGTATTCTCTAGAGTTTTGAAGAATGAGAGGTGATCTCATTGAAACCTACAAAATACTTAACTGCATTTCCTCTGTCTGTACCTTTAAGATGTTTCCCCCTGGTTGGGGAGTTCAGAACCGGGGACACAATTTCTAAATAAGGGGGAAGCCACTTGGGAGTGAGATGAGGAGATTTATTTTAAATCAGAGGGTTGTGAATCTTTGGAATTCTCTACCCCAGGAAGGCTGTGGAAGCTCAATCATTGAGTATGTTTAAAGCAGAGATTGACAGATTTCTAAATGCCAATGACATAAAGGGATATGGGGATACAATGGGGAAAAAGATATCGAAGTGGATGATTAGCCATGGCCTTATTGAATGGTGGAGCAGGCTCGATGGACTGAATGGCCTACTCTTGCTCCTATGTTCCAAAGCAAACACAATACTAAGAAGGATCGTACAGACTCAACATTAACTCTGTTTATCTCTCCACAGATGCTGCTAGACCTGGTGAGTTTTTACAGCATTTTCTGTTTTTCTTTCAGATTTTCAGCATTCGCAGTATTTTGCTTTTACAACACTATTTATCCTATGCTCCAACATGCTAAAGCATTTGCAGCCATCTTCAGCCTGAAGTGCTGAGCAGATGATCCATCTTGGCCTCCTGAGGTCACCAGCATCACAGATGCCAGTCTTCAGCCAATTTGATTCACTCCGCGTGATATCAAGAAACAGCTGAACGCACTGGATACTGCAAAGGCTATGGGCCCTGACAATGTTTTGTCAATAATGCCGAAGACTTGTGCTCCAGAACTAGCCGCGTCAAGTTCTTCCAATACAGCTGCAACACTGGCATCTACCTGGCAATGTGGAAGATTGTCCAGGTATGTCTTTTCCACAAAAAGCAAGACAAATCCAACCTAACCAATAACTGCCCCATTAGTCTACTCTTGTTTATCAGCAAAGCGATGGAAAATGTCATTGACAGTGTCATCAAGCAGGACTTACTTAGCAATAGCCTGCTCACTGACTCTGAGTTCCACCAGGACCACTCAGCTTCTGACCTCATTACAGTCATGGTCCAAACATGGACAAAAGAGCTGAATGCAAGAGGTGAAATCAGAGTGACTGCCCTTGACACCAAGGCAATATTTGTCCGAGTGTGGCATCAAGGGGCCCTAGCAAAACTGAAGTCAATGGGAATTGGGGAAAACTCTCTGCTGGTTGGAGTCATACTTGGTACAAAGGAAGATGGTATGGTTGTTGGAGGCCAATCATCTCAGTCTGGGACATTGCTGCAGGAGTTCCTCAGGGTAGTGTCCTAGACCCAACCATCTTCAGCTGCTTCATCAATGACCTTCCTTGCATCTTAAAGTCAGAAGTGGGGATGTCCGCTGAAGATTGCATAATGTTCACCATTTGTGACGACTCAGATACTGAAGCAGTCCATGACCATATGCAGCAAGACCTTTATGTCATTGGCATTTAGACAATATTCAAGCTTGGGCTGATAAGTGGCAAATAACATTGACACCACACAAATGCCAGGCAATGACCATCTTCCCTTGGCATTCAATGGCATTACCATTGCTGAATTTCCCACAAGTCAGCATCCTGGGTGTTACCATTGACCAGAAACTGAACTGGACTAGCTATATGAATACTGTGGCTAAAAGAGCAGGACAGAGGCTGGGAATTCTGCGGAGAGTAACTCACCTTCTGACTCCCCAAAGCTTGTCCACCATCTACAAGGGACAAGTCAGGAGTGTGATGGAACACTCACCACTTGCCTGGAAGAGTGCAGCTCCAACAACAATCAAGAAGCTTGACACCACCTAGGACAAAGCAGCCTGCTCGATAGGCACCTTAAACATTAACTCCCTCCACCACTGATGCACAGTGACAGCAGTGTGTACCATCTACAAGATGCACTGCAGTAACTCGCCAAGGCTCTTCGACAGCACCTTTCAAACCCATGACTGCTACCATCTAGAAGGACAAGGGCAGCAGATATATGGGAACACCACCACCTAGAAGTTCCCCTCCAAGCCACTCACTATCCTGACTTGGAAATATATCACCATTCCTTCACTCTGGCTGGGTCAAAATCTTGGAACTCCCTAACAGCACTGTGGGTGTACCTACACTGCATGGACTGCAGTGATTCAAGAAGGCAGCTCACCACCACCTTCTCAAGGGCAATTAGGGATGGGTAATAAACGCTGGCCTAGCCAGCAATCCCCACATCCCATGAATGAATATTTTAAAAATTCAGAATTAACGAGTTAAACATGAAATAACAGGAAAATTGTGGTTGAACATAAATTACAAATTGCACATTAAATGACATACAACTCAGGCAGATCTTATGAATTGGCTCAGCAGCCCACTCAGATTTGGATGATCTCACTAAGTCGCAAAGTCCTTCAAAACTCTGTCTTCTTCATGAGGAATTGCAGCTCCCCTCCTCCTAGGAGCTAGTCTGATCCCCATGTTAGCAGCGTATATCCGATAATGCAGCCTACATGGAGGATACATCACAAAAGATCTATAAGAAACCCATGGTGAGTTCACACATCTGACCATTAAGTTGCAAGTTGACTTATGATCAATCTATCTTCTAAACTGAAGGGAATACAAACCAAATTTATCCAACCTGTCTTCCCAATCTAACCCTGTAAACCCTGGTGCCATTCTGGTGCGGCTGTACTGTATCCCTTCGAAGGACAATCGGAGGTGTGCTGCCTGGAACTTGGTGTTCGCGTAGGGGTCGGACCAAGACTGTGCAACTGAAGCATCACTTCCTCAGTTTGAATTCCAAATCCCTTGAGTTGAAGGCCAACATTGCACTAGCCTCTTAAAATGCTTTGTTTTTATGCTCCAGCTTTTGCTGATTTCTGTACATGGACCTAAACCCCTTCCCTCCTGCATATTTCCTAATCTCCCTCCATTAGGAAAATATTCATGTTTTCTTCTGTCGATCCAAAGTGGATGATCTCATGCTTCCCCACACTGAACTTCATCTGCCGTGGTTTTGCTCACTCACTTAAACTGTTTAGGCCCCCTTGTAATTTCATACTACAGAACATTCAACAGAACTCTGTGTCTCCTAACTTTGTGTCTTCTGTAAACTTGGCTATCTAATTCCATTAATTGATTCAAGTCATTGATATATATGGTGAGAAACGAAGGCCCCAGTACAGAATTCTGGGGAACATCACTTGTCACATCCTGCGAATCAGACAACATTCTCTCTTTCTCCTGTCTCCTAACCAATTACCAACCCATACCACAATGTTACCTTCAGTCCTGCACTCTTTCATTTGATTTAATAGCCTCTTGTGTGGAATCTTATCAACTGTCTCTGCAAGTTCATATAAATCAATGTATGACATAAAGGTCTCTGGGTACTTCCTTTTGGGTAATCTCGCAATTGGTAATACCTGCAGACTAATCCAAGAACAGGCATGTGGTGTAATTCTGTCCCAATAAGTTAAGATGATCTCACAGTATCATGTATCTATATAGACCCTTCGATTATAGAAGCACATCATAAGGTGATTCAGAAGTCAAAAGGACAAGGGAGGGAGGCAAGCCATTGCTTAGGACTTAGAAGTAACCGAAAACCGGTTCAGCATTATGCTTGGGAGAGGGATTTAAGGTGGAGAGGTGTGTGCAATGAGCTTTGAAGACTAGGGCTGATTGGTTGAAGACTCTAATGCTGAAACAAGCGTGCATGCCAAAAAGAATGTTGAAAAGAAAATGGGATGAATTCTTGAAAGGAAAAACATTTGCAGTGCTCTGGGGAGAGAAGGAGTGGGACTAAATTGATCGTTCTTTCAAAGAGCTAGCACAAATATAATGGGCTGAATGTCCTCCTCCACTTGTGATTCCATGAAAATGTCTAACCACATTTGTTATGATGAGGTCAATTATGAATGTCCACTCCACCGCCAATCACATCTTGCATGCAATTTAAAATGATTTAGGTGCCAAACTGTTCGATACAAGATCAGGCTAGACACACACTCGCGATGGACAAGGGTAGAAAATGGGGACAACCATTGTGAATTTTTGATTTTAAAAATTAAAAATGCAGGCAAATTAATTTCTGTAAACTGTTGCTGATCACGTGACATGGCCAACAATGAGGTATCTGGAACAAGAAACTAATGAATGGTCGTGTGTCTACTCCCTAATAAAATATGATAATTTGGTGGAAATTTCCTCTCCTCTCGTATAATCTAATCTAACACAATTATGAAAATGTCCTAATGGTGGGATTGGAATGTACAATTTAATATTTTCTGTCTGATTGATGTATAACTCCATGAGAAGAAGGGTGTGGGTTGGAATGTGGTGGGTGGTGGCAAGAGACAATCAAAACAATATTTTCCGGCAATAGCCGTTTGGATATTTATTTAGATCTTGAGGTCAGCATTGATGCTGCCTGCAAAGGTTTCTGCAACCCAACCGTTTTGGGATTATTCACCTGGGACTTCTGATCTCAGCTGAAGCATCGAAGGGTCAGCATAGATATACGCGGGCAAGACTGCCAAGCACAAGAAGAGACAGACAAAGTGAGGACAAACCCCCTTTTCATGACAGAAGCTGCCGTATTCGGGTTTTAAAGGTCCAAGTCTTTCAGTGGGTTGGTGAGTGGGTGAGGTGGAGTAGTCTGGTTGAGTGGGGGAGTGATGGTTGCCTGGTTGGTTGTGGTGGTGTTCAGTTATTGAGTTAGACCAGATATTAACTAGCGCAACATTTCGGAGGGTAAGTATGCAGGTAACTCCTGCGTACCTGAACCAAGTCTCTATACTGAGCTCAGTGTCAGAGATTTTCGCAGAGGGTCCCAGGCAACAGGAATTAGCCCATTGGAAGTTGAAATTTCCTGGGCCGTTACCCTGCATGTGTGCGCGTCAGGACTTGCGCAGGGTCCTGACGTGCATCTCTCAACTTATGTCCAATCTTCAACAACCCAGGTACTGGAAAATTTGAACTATGAAGTTTTTCTTCTTGCATCTTGTTGCTTTCCAAAAGTGGCTACTTTTCACCTGTGCTGCTGGAAATTGAGCAAATCTGTGTAACTTTCATCCCTGAGATGAGATGCTGTTTGCCTGCTCAGGTTGTCAGGGAAATCTTGTGGACCTTGTAGGTAACATTCATCTCTCAACCACAACTACCTTCATTTATTACTGAGACTGATTGGCTAGCTCTACCAAGAGGTGGCATAGGCATAGTGGTCCGAATGGCTGTTTTCTGTGTTAAATCATTCAATGACTCTATTAACCAAGCAGACTTCCTTTATTGTGTCTTTCATGACCTTAGCTTTTTGAAGTGTTGTAGGAAACTTGGCAGCCAATTTGTACACAGCAAGATCCCACAAAGAGCAATGTTAAACAGATCAGATTCCTTTTTAAAGTGATGTTGGTTCGGGGATAGATATTGGCCCTGGACATTGGGGAGAGCTGCCCTCATCTTTGAAATACTGCTATGGGATCTTTTACATTCACCTGAGGGGGCAGACAGGGCTTCGGTTTAACATTTCAGTGAAAAACAGCACAAACAATAGGTTATTAGCATAAACAAAGGTTCTTTATTAGCTACACCTTAAACAATTGCAAAGCCAGTTCCTAGCTTTTGGCGTATGCCAGAAAAAAAATGTTCAGTAAGTAAATATTCTAAATATTGAAGATTTTACCTTAAAGTCACATTAAAGGTAATAAGTTCAGAAATGATACAGCAGTATTTTTAAGTTGTGTGTAAGTTAGAGTGAGTGAGCTTTCTAATTTTGCTCTTGGTTGTGTTCCTGATTCACTGATCATTAAAGGTAATGGGGGTTGGGGAACAGCGAAAGGGGGATCTCAATTCAGGGCTTTAATGCCCTCAAGCTAACCTTGGACAAAAGCATGAAATGTCTGTCAATTTATGGAGTGCAATGAGTGGTGCTTAAAACATGGATGGAAGTTGTTGAATAAGCAGGAAAAAGGGGCTGAGGAGGGACATGTAACACCCCCCCCCCCATCACTGTCTGAGTCTCTGAGCCTCTATCTCTGTCCCTCTTTGTCTCTCTTATTCTTGCCCCTCTCTTGCTTCCCTCTTTCTCCCCCTTCTTGCACTGCCACCCCTCCCCACCTCCTCCCTCCCCCCTCTCGCCCCGCCCTCTCCCCTCTCGCCCCGCCCTCTCCCCCCGCCCTCTTCCCTCTTGCGCTGCCCTGCTCTATTCCCTCTTGCGCTGCCCCCGCTCTCTCGCACAGAAACATAGAAACTAGGAGCAGGAGTAGGCCATTCAGCCCTTCGAGCCTGCTCCGCCATTCATTATGATCATGGCTGATCATCCAACTCAATAGCCTGCTCCTGATTTCTCCCAATACCCTTTGGTCCCTTTTGCCCCAAGAGCTATAACTAACTCCTTCCTGAAAACATACAATGTATTGGCCTCAACTACTTTCTGTGGTAGTGAATTCCACAGGCTCACCATTCTCTGGGTGAAGAAATTTCTCCTCAACTCTGCCCTAAATGGTTCTCTGCCCCCAGCTCTCTCTGTCCCTGCAGATGGAGGGAGGAGGGAGGGGTATTGTTGGTTGTATCTGAGGTACCTGTAGCGCTCTCTGTCTGAGAGTCATTCTATCTCCCTCTGTCCTTCTCTCTCAGTCCCTGCAGCTAGAGGGAGGGGGAATGAGAGCTGGCAGGAGCTGAGGTACCGATACTCCCTCTCCATGTGCCTGTCTCTGTCCCTGCAGGTAGAGGGAGGAGAGGAGCAGGAGGATTCCTGGGGGAGGGAGGGAGGGGACGGTGCGGCTGCGTTCTGGGATTTGATACCGTTCAGCTGCAGCTCCTTCCGGCCTGTGCAGGGGTGGGTGGGGGGAGAGAGAGAGAGAGAGACCGGGACCCGGGACCCGGTGCCTGAGAGCGGGGAGGGGGGGGGGCGCCAGGGAGCCGCCGAGTGCAGCCACCTGCCGGTGGGCGGGAGGAAGGAGTGAGCGGGGCGGCGGGGGGCAGGTAGGAGGTGTCGGTGTCTCCCCCAGGAGGAGGGAGGGAGGTGGGGGGGGAGCGGGAACCGGGAACCGGCTCCAGAGAAACTTTGTGGCAAGTTTCACTTCCTGCGCATTGTCTGTGGGAGAGAGAGAGAAACTTTGACCCGAGTTTGGCAACTTTCTTTCCCAATTCTCTCTCTCTCTCTCGCTGTGTGCACTTGGTTTATTATTTATTTATTATTTTTTTTTGGTGTCTTTTCCCAGTTGTATTGAGTTCGCTTCATTTTTCCCTCCCAGTACCTGGGGCGGGTGTTTGTGATGTTCACGGATTGAGACAGAGCAGAAACTTTTTGTTTTCGGAACTTTCCCCTTGTGTTTTGGGAGTTTTTGTTTTGTTTTGTTTTATTTTGTTTGGTGTGTGTGTGGGGAGGGGGGGGGCGATGGCGAGCGGGGGTTACCGGCCTCCCGGGAACACCACCGACTTTCTGGAGGAATGGAAAGCCAAGCGGGAGAAGATGCGCGCCCGCTTCGCCGCCGCTACTACCGGCGCGAACAACGCCGAGCCCGGCGGCCCGAGCCGCAACGGCGCCGAGCTCAACAATAACAACAACGGCGGAGAACGGGCGGCGGCGGCGGCGGCTCCTCCGCCCGTTTCAACAGGCGCCGCCGGCACAAGGTCCGGGGTTCCCGCTCCCAAGCGGCTGGAGGAAGACGGGAGCGGCGCCGCCGCCGCCAAGAGCGGCGAAAGCGGCGCCCGAAATTCGCCCGCCGACGCTTGCGAGCTGGAGGCGGAGAGCCCGCCCGCCGCCGCCGCCGCTGCTGCTTCCTCGCCGCCCGCCTGCACTAAGAACAAGGACAAGATGAAGAGCTCGGGTCCCAGCGCCAGGAAAGGGAAGGGGCAGATCGAGAAGAGGAAACTGAGGGAGAAGAGACGGTCCACAGGGGTGGTCAACATCCCATCCACTGAGGTAAGGATGGCATCACAAACCCTCCCTAACCCTGCCACACACCCATGCCCCCTTCCCCATTCCAGCTGGTTGTGGTACCCCCCCCCCCCCCCCTCCCACTGTTATCAATGTCTTGTTATCAGGACCGACCCGAAACCCTGACATACATCATCAACTTCTCCATCATAGACAGCACCGGAGGCTATTCGGGCCATCCTGCTCCTTGAAAGGGGCAATCCCACTCTGTAAACCTCTGCTTTCTCAAGTACATACCTGATTCCCTTTTGAAACTTGATGTTAAATCTATTAGTACAAATCTATAAGAATGTGTCCTATGTATATATATATATGCACAGGATAATAGTATAACATTACGTCTGAATATATGATGTTTAAAACTTAGACTGAATTCCACTTGTATAATTGACCCCAACTTCACCTGGACTTCCTCATCTTGAGTCCCCATGTCTAATGTTACATGAGGTTGCTCACTGTCTATAAAGCAAATTGGCACAACACGTACCTGTTTGTGGGAGCTTGCTGTGCACAAATTGGCTACTTTACTACATTACGTCACAACAGTGATTACACATCAGAAGTGCCTGATTAACTGTAGAACACTTTGCAATATCTTGAGGTTTTGAAAGGTACTATATAGTTGCAAGTTCTTTATACTGAAAATACAAAATGTGTGTGTTTATATTACAAGCAAAACTGTTGTTTCACTAGTTTATTGAGCTTCCAGTGAGATTGTCAAAGGCTGCGTGTGTTTTTCAAGGGCCATCTAAGACTGGGTAACAACGTCATCAAAGTGGAGGATCCAGATTAGTGACCTGATAACTTGCAGCTACAGTTGATATTGAAGCGAATGCATTTAACCCTCTGCTTGCTTTAATTATCCTTTGCTTTCTGCCTATGCACCCTATTTTTAGTTTAATTTGGGAAGAGGTGGGAATTATCCAAGTCTTTAAAATGTTTGAATTTGTCTATTTACAGGAGAGGGCTGTGACAGCTCGATAATCCCAACCAGGTTTATCTCAGGTTGTTATCTCAGTCTCCAGGAAGTCATTGACTTTCTAAACCGCCTGGGTTTACCTGGTGGAATTGATAAATAAGCAATAACGAAAAAAAAAACAGCATTACAAACTTATTTTTATTTCAAAGCAAGTGTTTCCAACGAATTGATGAACTGTTGAGTGAAATTAATTTATTTGCCCCGAGGTGTTCTCTTGTAAACTGGATTGGGGGAGAGGGCAGTGAATTCTCTGTATTGTCTAACATCATAGTGTATAATTTCAGTCCTGAGGTCTATATGCACACAAAAAGTGATTGACAGAAATGTATATTATGACACGCAGCTGTTGTTAAGCCAGCTTCATTGGACACAGTGCCATATTGTACAAGCAGTTTTATATGCAACAACTATTTGTTTTTAGCATCGTAAATGTGGTAAAACACCCCAAGGCACTACATTCGTTTTCATATCCTACTCTACAGAACAGCAGTGATGTGTATTTCTGAAGCTACTCAGAGATCAGCACAAGTATTGCTGAAAGGTTGTCTGCTGCCCACTCAGCATGTCAGCATGTGGTCCAATCCCCTTAATTCAAAGTTGCTTCATTGAAATAGAGAGAAAATTAACTAATTTATCCAGCACCCTTCACAACCATGAGGACGCCCTGAAGCATTTCACAGCCAATGAAATACTTTCCGAATTGTTGCCGCCGCTCCAATGTAAGAATCACAGCAGCCAATTTGTGCACAGCCAGATCCCACAAAGAACAATGTGATGATGACCAGATAATCTGTTGTAGCGACTTCAGTTGAGGAATAAACATTGGCTAGGGCACCAGGGAGAACTGGAAATGGCTGACACTAGCCAATAATTCAACTCGTTTAACACTAAATTCTCACTTTGTGTTCTTTATATTGCTTAATTCAAATTGTGAAGCAGCTGATTTCTTAGACTTTGAGTTGTCCACTGTAGGTTATACGCTATTTTAATACTTACATTCAAATGAGAAGAATGAAAGGTGACCTAAGATCTAACATCTAAGACCCTGAGGCAATTTGACAGTGTGGCTACTGAGAGGATGTTTCTCCTTATGAGAGAGACTAGAACTAGCGGACGCAGTTTGAAAATAAAGGGTCTTCCATTTAAGATGGAGATGAGAAGAAATTATTTTTTTCTCAAAAAGTCATTCGTCTGTGGAAGCCTCTTTCCCAGAGAGCACTGGAGGCTGTGTCATTGAATATTTTTAAGGCTAATTTATATAGATTCTTGATTGACAAGGGAGCCAAAGGTTATGCGGGGTAGACAGGAATGTAGAGTTGAGGCTACAATCAGATCAGCCATGATCTTATCAAATGGCGGAGCAGGCTCGAGGGGCCGAATGGGCTACTCCAAATTTGTATGTTCGTATGTATGTATCTTTTTCCAATAACCCTTTTACTTTGTAGTGTTTTTAGTTGCACTGTCTAACTGGTTACCAAAATAATTTTGCTTTGTGTAGCTGCAGTTCAGATTAAGACTTGCTGAAGATTGGATATGCGTACTGTGTAGGTACTGATTGACTGCCATTTACGTGGTTTACATGAGAGAGGTGTGCATTGCTGTCATTAGCACATCAATTATACCCTGGAGTTTACGATATCTGTTTAGAAATAAACAAAAATTTCTAGAAATCTTGCAAAATCCATCTATTTTGAGCAATGCGGTGTATAGCAAGTGAAGAGGGCACTCAGTGGGGTCCATACCTCTGTGCTGTGTTAACTCAACATTATTCCAACTACACAGCCCTTCTTTTGAGGCTTTTCCCTGCCTGGTTGATACTATATAAATTCAAAGCTGAAAAAAGGATTTTTTTTATTAAGAGCATCCATCTCACTGAGGAGGCTTCACACAAATCTACATCCAACAACCTGCTGTGAAAATCCTGCTCACATTTTGACAGCTGTGACAAATTCCACCACAGCAGCTGAGACAATCCCAAACATTCTAAAACAATCGACAACATTCTAAATCAAATGACCCACAACATTCTTTTAAAAAATCAATTCGTCCCATCTCCCAATGTTAATGGATACTTTTTTAAAAAAATTCCAGGATCTGGATTCACATCTTCAACAAAAACTAACCAGTTTTTCCTTGGGCCATACCCTTTCTGCCTACCAAGTTTCATTGAAATCCATCTATTACTTTTTGAGATACATTGTTTTCAATTGCTAATCAAGATTATGCCGATTTTTTTTTGAAACTAATATTTCTCAAAACTTTGAATATTCACTTATGATGGAATTTCTAGGTATTTTTGTGCATTTTCATAGTAGTACGGGTCACGTAGTATTTCCAGAACAAAACCAGGCCAGTCAAGTCAGTTCATGATGGTGTTTATGCTCCACACGAGCCTCCTCCCATCCTAGTTAATTTTATCTTATCAGCATCTTCTATTCCTTTCTCCTTCATGTGCTTGTCTAGCTTCCCTTTAAATGAGTCTGTACTATTTACCTCGAGTACTTTCTGTGGTAACGCGTTCCACATTCTAACCACCCTGTGGGTAAGGAAGTTTCTCCTGAATTTCCTATTGAATTTATTTATGATTATCTTCTATTGATGGGTCCTTGTTTTGGTCTCTGTGCAAATTAAAACACCTTCTGCGTGTCTACTCTATCCTATCAAATGCTTTCATAATCCAATCGATCACCCCCTCAGTTTTTTTTTAAGAGAAAAGAGTCCCAGGCTGTTCGATCTTTTCCGATATGTATACCCACTCAGTTCTGGTATTGCCCTAATAAATCTTTTAATGCACTTCCTATAGTGTTTCCATATTTTATATAGCCTAGAGACCAGAACTGTTCACAGTACACCAAGTGTAGTCTAATCAAAGTTCCATAAAAGCTTAACATAACAGACCTGATTTTCAATTTTTTTCTCTCTCGAAATAAGCCCCGGTGTTGTGTTTGCTTTTTGTGGACTTATTAACCTGTGTGACTACTTTGTGATTTGTGTAACTGTACCCGCAGATCTACATTTAGAATCTCATTTTCTCAGGATTATGTGACCTCCTTATTCTTCCTACCAAAATGTGCCAGCTTAGCTATATTGAAATTCATTTCCAAATACACTCCCAGTCTGCACGTTTATTAATGTCTTTCTGTATTTTGTCACTGCAGTCCTTTGTATTAACTACACCCCCCCACTATTTGGACTCCATTTGGAGTGATCTTCAACCTTTCCAAGTTTATAATTACATTAAAAATAGAAGTGTCAGGTAAACAAAATACCCGGTAATCTCTCAAACCTGGGATGCTTTGGACCAAGTCATTTCTGAATTTTAGAATTTTCTGGAGTTTAGAATACATAACTTGCAAGTGTGTAAACCGGAAAACCCTGTTGATATAGGTCTTTACCTGAAATATGAAATGGTGATAAAACATTATAAAACAGTAATACAGATTGTTTCAATTATCCTCATACTGTACTTTCATGATTCTGCTCCCATAATACTGGACTAAAGTAATGCTGGTAACATCAAGGGAATAGGTAATGTCAGTTGGACAGCACTTAAATTAATGACACTGCTGGTTACAGTAACAGGGATAACTTGTGCAGTTACAGTTTCTCCAGAGTTACTTGGTGACTCAAGTCACAGTCAGTTGCTGAGCATTCTGTATCTGTACATTTCGATAGGTTCTCCACGTTCTGCACCTGGCTGGTTTGCCAGTTTATTTTCCTAGTGGTGCCCAACTTGGGGCCCGGGTGATCACCTGAGTTGGATTCTGCAATGTTGATAACCGAACGTTTTGCAATGCCTGTTGCTGGACAGTTTGTACAGTTTGGCCTTGTACTGCAGCAACTTGGATGGTTTGAGCAGCATGGTGTGCGATTGTCTGAATGATTTGCTGCTGTATCGGAGACGGCAGCCGTTGCCCAACAACCTGCTGCACCTGCTGAGGCTGAACCTGCTCTTGCAAGTTTTGCAAGCCGTTGGACTGGACGACCTTTGTACTTTCTGCTTCAGAGATGGGCACAACGGAGGCCAACTCCTCCTTGGTATTTTCTGAGTTGCAGGTGTTGGTGCAGACGGACTGAGTGGTGTCTGAGGAATTGATTGTGAAACGCTGCGGGGGAGGGGGAGGTAGCGTAGGCGGAAGCAGGCGGAGGAGGTGGCGATTCAGGCATGTTGTTCAAAGAGGGGCTGGAAATGGGTGCGGAAATGACTTCCATTCGCGACCCGGCCCATCTGAAGGCTGGACAGACTGACTGCGTCCTCTTTGGGTGCTGGCCACCATGCTGTTTATAGGCACGGTCAAAGTCACGCCACCGCCTATATTAATAGGTAAGGTAGTGACTGTCTTGAGATTGAGAGCTGGAAATATTAACTCCTCGTAGCTGCAGGGGCACGGACAGGCCAGGGAAGATGGGGAAGCAGGCGAACCTGAGAGTTACTTGGGCTCCCTCATAAAAAAAATTTGGGGCAACTGATTCTGGACAATGGATTTTTGGACTGGAGAGGTTACAGTGCATAATGTTCATCTTTAGAAAGAAATACAAAGCCTCATTCTTTTGTATAGCTCCCTCCCTCCCAATCTCAGGATGTCCCAAAGTGCATCATCACTGCATTTGAAACGTAGTCACTGTTGTAATATCGGAAATGCGGTAGCCAATTTGCGCACAGCAAGTTCCCATGAACCGTGACACGGTAATGATCAGGCAGCCTGCTTTGGTGATCTGTGATTGAGGGATAAATATTGACTGGGACATTCCCCAGTTCCTCTTAAAATGGTATTCATGGGATCTTTTACACCCTGTGTATGAGACTAATCGCCTTTGGCAGACTAAATGCATACATATACACACATTCACTCTTAATGCAAATTTTATACCTTCCCTCCACCATGTGAAATAGGGCAAGTGAGCCTGTGCTGTCCATGTGTGGGTTAAGAGTTGTTGTTACAAAGGCTTTTACTAATGGGATTGTCTGCCTGCCAGCCCTTAGGCTAGGGTGAGGTAACAGAGTGCAATCAAATGCAAGGTAGTCACACCTTGTCTGACATAATTATGTATTGTCATGATGAACTGCAAGGCCTATTAGGCTGTTGTTTTTTCTCTCTGTTTTTGATGCATTATGCGTGATCAATTTTTTTTTTTATTGTAAAAATATACTTTATTCATAAAAAATCTTCAATCACATTCAAAACCATTTCAAAAACAACATTACAAGGGTACAATCCAGGTTAAACTTTTACAAAATGTATCACCAGGTGCATCAGTACAAACAATATTACAATCATTTACAGCCTTTCATTTTGATCTGTACAGCCCGAGGGGCTCTAAACAGTTCCCAATCTCTCGGTGCGCTGTGGTAGAAAGGTCTTAGACAGCGACCCTTCCCCATTGCGCCTTTGCGGCAGCTGCCCCGAGCTTTAGTGCGTCCCTCAGCACGTAGTCCTGGACTTTGGATTGTGCCAGTCCGCAACAATCGGTCGGGGACAACTCTTTGTGCTGGAAGACCAACAAGTTTCGGGCAGACCAAAGCGCCTCTTTCACCGAGTTGATGATCCTCCAGCTGCAGTCGATGTTTGTCTCGGTGTGTGTCCCTGGGAACAGCCCGTAGAGCACAGAGTCCTGTGTCACAGAACTGCTCGGGATGAACCTCGACAGCAACCACTGCATCTCTCTCCAGACTTTCTTTGCAAAGGCACAATCCACAAGGAGGTGAACAACGGTCTCTTCCCCACCACAGCCACCTCGAGGGCATCGTGCAGAGGGGGTGAGACTCCTGGCGTGTAGGAAGGATCTGACGGGGAGGGCCTTTCTCACCACCAGCCAAGCTACGTCTTGGTGCTTGTTGGAAAGTTCTGGCGATGAGGCATTCTGCCAAATGACTTTGACAGTCTGCTCGGGGAACCATCCCACAGGGTCCACCCTCTCCTTATCCCTCAGGGCCTCTAGGACGTTACGTGCTGACCACTGCCTGATGGACTTGTGGTCAAAGGTGTTTTTCTGCATAAATTTTTCCACCAGGGACAGGTGGTACGGCACGGTCCAACTACTTGGAGCGTTCCGCGGCAGCGTGGCCAGACCCATCCTTCGCAACACCGGGGTCAGGTAGAACCTCAGCACGTAGTGACACTTGGTGTTTGCGTACTGAGGGTCTACGCACCGCTTGATGCAGCCACACACAAAGGTGGCCATCAGTATGAGGGCGATGTTGGGCACGTTTTTTCCCCCTTTATCTAGAGGCTTGTACATCGCGTCCCTGCAGACACGATCCATTTTCGACCTCCAGATAAAGCGGAAGATGGCTCGAGTGATCGCCATCGCGCAGGAGTGTGGAATGGGCCAGACCTGCGCCACGTACAGCAACAGCGAGAGTACCTCACACCTGATGACCAGGTTCTTACCCGCAATGGAGAGGGAGCGTCGCTCCCACATGCCCAGTTTCCTTTTCACCATAGCCACTCGCTCCTTCCAGTTTCTAACGCATGCCCCGGTCCCTCCGAACCATATCCCCAGCACCTTCAGGCCGTCAGCCCTGACAGTGAAGGGGACAAAGGATCGGTCAGCCCAGTTCCCAAAGAACATGGCCTCGCTCTTCCCACGATTTACCTTGGCTCCCGAGGCCAGTTCGAACTGGTCGCAGACGTGCATCAGTCTGCGCACCGACAGCGGATCTGAGCAGAAGACGGCGACGTCGTCCATGTACAGGGAGGCTTTTACCTGAGTGCCTCCGCTGCCTGGGATCGTCACTCCTCTTATGCCCGGATCCTTCCTGATGGACTCGGCAAAGGGTTCTATGCAGCACACGAAAAGGACAGGCGAGAGAGGACAGCCCTGCCTGACTCCAGATTTAATCGGAAAGCTATCTGTTTCCCACCCATTGATTGAGACTGCGCTACTGATGTTAGTGTAGAGCAGTTGGATCCAATTTCGAATTCCCTCCCCAAAGCCCATTTTGGAGAGCACATCCCCCATGTAGGTGTGCGATATTCTGTCAAAGGCCTTCTCCTGATCCAAGCTGATGAGGCAGGTATCCACACCCCTGTCCTGTACATAGGCAATCGTATCCCTGAGCAGCGCCAGGCTGTCAGAGATCTTCCTGCCTGGCACAGAGCAGGTCTGGTCAGGGTGAATCACCAATTCCAGAGCGGATTTGACCCGGTTGGCGATGACCTTGGACAGAATCTTATAGTCCACATTCAACAGTGAAATGGGTCGCCAATTTCTAATTTCCTCCCTTTCCCCCTTGTGCTTGTAGATGAGGGTGATGATGCCTTTCCTCATGGATTCTGACATGCTGCCGGCCAGGAGCATACTCTCGTACACTTCTAGCAGGTCTGGGCCGATCAAGTCCCACAGAGCCGAATACAACTCCGCCGGCAGGCCGTCGCTTCCGGGGGTTTTACTCTTCTCGAAGGACTCGAGGGCCTTAGTCAGTTCGTCAGGAGTTAGCGGTTTGTCTAGGCTCTCCCGCGTACTGTGGTCTAAGACCTCCGTGATAGAGGACAGGAAGGACTGGGAGGCCGTGCTGTCCGTGGGCTTCACGTCATACAGACCGGCATAAAAGGATTTGCTGATCCTCAGAATGTCGGACCGTGATGACTTTACTGAGCCGTCTTCTTCCTTCAGGCTGCTGATCACAGAGCGCTCTCTGTGTACCTTTTGGAAGAAGAAACGTGAGCACGTCTCATCCTGCTCCACGGAGCGGACTCTGGAACGGAAGATGATCTTGGAGGCCTCCGAGGCAAAGTGCGAGGCTTGCTGGCCCTTCACCTCTTGGAGCTCCTCCTTGACATCGACCCCCATCGACTGCAGCCGGAGCAGATTCTGCATCTTTTCCTGGAGTCGGGACATTTCCCTCTGTTCCTTTCTAGCTTTCTGGGTGCCTTTGCGGATGAAAAACCTCTTGATGCTTCCCTTGATCACTTCCCACCAGTGTGTCAGGGACTCAAAGAGGGGTTTCACGGTTCTCCAACCTTTGTAATCCCTCTTGAGCTCCTCAATGTTCTCTGGGGTCAGCAGTTGCACATTTAGCTTCCATGCCCCCCTGCCCACCCTCAGGTCTTCCTCCAAGTGGCAGTCCGCCAGTAGGAGGCAGTGGTCAGAGAAGAACACCGGCTTGACGTCGGTGGATCTGACTGTGAATGCACGGGACACAAACAGGAAGTCTATCCTGGAACGAATGGACCCGTCTGGCCGCGACCAGGTGTATCTACGCTGCGCTCCGTCTGCAGGGTTGCTGAAGACGTCGTGCAGCTTGGCATCCTTAACTGTTTCCATCAGGGATCTGGACGTAGCGTCCAATCTGCTTCCGGCCCTGCTGGATCGTCCAGCCGCATCGATGATGCAGTTGAAGTCCCCGCCCAGAATGACCGGCCTGGAGGTCGCCAGCAGCAGTGGGAGCTGCTGAAAAACCTCCAGCCGCTCAGCCCCTTGTGCCGGGCCGTACACGTTAATTAACCGGAGTGGAGCGTTCTTGTACATTACGTCTGCTACCAGGAGTCGCCCGCCCACCACCTCCTTGACCTCGGAGACGGTGAAGTTGCCTCCCCGCAGCAGAATACCCAGGCCGGAGGAACGAGAGTCGTTTCCGCCCGACCAGATCGATGGCCCGTGGGACCACCATCGTGACCATTGCCTGTAGGAGCTGAGGTGCGGTATCGCACACTCCTGCAGAAACAACAGGTCAGCTTTGACCTTGGCTAGGTAGTCCAAGGTCGCAACACATCGCGTAGTAGATTTAATGCTACGCACATTTATGGATACAATCTTTAAACCCATATTAAAGCATTTATTCTCCTACCAAACCCACTGTCTCTGAGAGTCCCAGACCTTTAGTCTGCTCCTTCATACCCGTAGTGAGCTCAAATTCCTTCACTTTGGATGGGCTGAGGTAGATCTCCTTGGCCGTGTTCTGCTCCAGTGGCATCTGGAGGTTCACGTAGTGAGCGGGTTTTGAGATGACCTTTGCTGGAGAAGCTTCTCCAAAACTCACCCCCTCTGGGGGGTTGCTGTTCCCGGCTTCCCGGAGCTGGGGTGCGATGATTGCCTCACTGCTCCCAGATTCCAGGGGCTGTGGTGCACTGGCCTCCTCAGGTTGCAGGCAAAGTTGGGGTGCGCTGGTCTCCTTGTTGTCTCCAATTTTCTGGAGCTCGGGTGTCTCGTCCTCCAACGCCCTGGAGCTTTGCCGCCTCTTCTGTCGGTGCCGCTCTGGCACTTCATCATCCGAAGAGCTGCTGCCCTTGTCATCCGTGTCGGATGGGAGACGCCTCTTGCCGCTTCTCTGGGAAACGCCTTTGCTTCTTCTTCGCTCCCTCTTACTTTTCTTGTTCTTCACCGTCCGCCACTCCCCCTGCTGCTTTTCCACTGCTGCCTCCTCCTCCATTGATTCGCTGTCCTGAGGGCTGGAAGGTTCAGGGGGTAGTGCTGTTGATTGGCTCTCTGTTGCCTCAATCTCTTTCTCCACCTTGTCTCTCTCTGTGTCCTCCTTTGTCCCGTTGAGCTCCCTGGGGGCCTTGGTGGTTGGAGTGACACGGAACCTTTCTTCTGCTTCCCCCTGGTCGGCTTTGGCTGCCTGTGCGTAAGTACGGCAGCGTTTGGGGCAGGTCCTGTAGAGGTGACTTGCCTCGCCACACAGGTTGCAGCACTTGGCCTGTTTGCAGTCTTTTGTCTGGTGCCCTTCCTGTTTGCAGATCTTGCAGAGGGAGGCGCTGCAGTTGGCCGCCACATGGCCAGCCTTGCCGCATGAGCGACAATGCTTGGGTTGCCCAGCGTAGACCAGGTAGCCACGGTTTCCCCCGATTGCGAAACTGGAAGGAGGGTGGAAAATGGCTCCCTTACCATCGGTCTTTAGCGTGACCTTAAACAGGCGTTTGCCTGTCCAGATCCCCAAGTCGTCTTGAATCTCGCTGCCGCTCCCCACCTTATCGAAGTACCTGGTGAGGAAGGTGACCACGTCGGCGACAGGGACGAAGGGGTTGTACACATGCACCATCACCTCACGTTCCCGTTGCAACGGCAGAGAAAAGTGCGGCTCCGCCGTCAGGATCTTCATCTCCGGCAGGTCTCTCTTCTCCTCGAACACCCTCAGGAGCCGGACGCAGTCTGCCACCCGCTTGAACGTCACGTCAAAATAACCACCTTTGCGGGAGTCGTGCAGGGTGAAGATCTCCGTTGCTTGGAAGCCGCACGCCTTCAACAGGATCCTCCTGGTGAAGAAGCCCCGATCCATAGGTGATCCTCCTTCGCTGTGGTTCACCGTGACTCGGACGGTGATAGGTAATCCACGGTATGGATTTGGATTGCGATTGGTTATCGCCCTTCCATCCCGACCTTGCCTTGGCAGGACCATGGTGTCGCCCCTGCAACACTACACTTGATCTTAGCCAAGAGGCCGAGATGCGTGATCAATGCTGTCTAAACTGGTACAGTGGATATCTCTCATTTACCTTTTAAAGTGCTTGTCAGCTAAACCATAAAGGGAGAGAAAGTGTTGCTTTTTGGTGATGGTGATTTTTTTTGTGTGATGCACTTCCTGGTTTTTTTAACCCCCCCCCCCACCCACCTGCAAAAATATTGTATTCTTTACTTTGGAAAGATAATCATTTCACCCTCTCAGCAACCCACAGAGCTGCAGTGGTTAGAAGCTTTTATGTTTAATTTTTTACACACCACTTTGTAACCACTTCCCATAATTTACGAACTTTTCAGAACAGCAACTTCCTATCCTGTTACCAAGAGAATAGGGAAAGGATAGGGCAGTGGGACTAACTGGATAACTCTTCCAGAGCGCCAGCACAGTTGCGATGGGACAAATGGTGTTCCTCCAGTAAAGTAACATTTTTAAGATCATGGACTCCAATTTAAAATGATAACAGTTTGAAAAAAGTGTTTATAAAATAACATAGGTTTAAAATTTGAAGTTTGTGACTGTTTTAAAATGACCTGTTGGCCTATATCTTGTGGTGAGGCTATCGGTGCTTGTTTTTATTAAGGTGTAAGTTGGGCAGCAACTTCCAGTGACTGGACATGAGGGGTTCGATGCAAAAATCAGGGAGTTTCTGTCTGAGTTGCCCTGCCCCCCCCATAAGCTGTGTTGTGCCAGTGTATTGCCCAGAGATTGGGCATTGAAACAATTGGAGAGGTATGAATTGCTGTGCTTACATGATAGGCACCCATTGAACTCGCCAGAAGAAAGTCCATTTCGGTTTAAATGATTTTTTGTGGTGTGTTAAGTCTTCATTACTGCCAAAGCCTAAGCCCGAGCAAAACTGGAGTCTGTGGGAATCGGGGAAAACTCTCCACTGTTGGAGTCATACCTAGCACAAAGGAAAATGGTTGTTGTTGTTGGGGGCCAGTCATCTCAGCTCCGAGACATCACTGCAGGAGTTCCTCAGGGTAGTGTCCTCGGCCCAACCATCTTCAGCTGCTTCATCAATGACCTTCCTTCCATCATAAGGTCAGAAGTGGGGATGTTCACTCATGATTGCACAATTTCAGCACCATTCACGACGACTCAGCCACTGAAGCAGTCCACTTCCAAATGCAGCAAGACCTGGACAACGTTCAAGTTTGGGCTGATAAGTGACAAGTAACACTCATGCCACACACATGCCAGGCAAGGACCATTTCTGACAAGTGAGAATCCATACATCTATCTTTCACATTCAGTGACATTGGCATCGCTAAATCCCCCACCATCAACATCCTGGGGGTTACCATTGAATTGGACTAGTCATATAAATACTGTGGCTAAAAGAGCAGGTCACAATTCCACAGAGAATTACTCACCTCTTGACTCCCCAGAGTCTCTTCACCATTCACAAGACATAAGCAGAAGTGTGATGGAATACTGTCTACTTGCCTGGATGAGTGCAGCTCCAACAACACTCAAGAAGCTCGACACCATCCAGGCCAAAGCAACTCGCTTGATTGTCACCCCATCCACAAACATTCACTCCCTCCACCACCGTCACACTGGCAGCAGGGTGTACCATCTACAAGATGCAGTGCAGGAATTCACCAAGGCTCCTTTGACAGCACCTTCCCCCATCACCTAGAAGCGCAAGGGCTGCAGATAGAGGGGAACACCACCACCTTCCAAGCCACACACCATCCTGATTTGGAAATATATCGGCCATTCCTTCACTGTCGCTGGGTCAAAATCCTGGAACTCCCTCCCTAACAGCACTGTGGGTGTTCCTACACCACATGGACTGCAGAGGTTCAAGAAGGCAGCTCACCACCACCTTCTCAAGGACAATTTGGGGTGGGCACGAAAAATACAGGCCAACCACATCCCGTGAAAGAAGAAAACGAAACGAAAACCTCTCTGACCCTGCAAGCTGACTTTAGCAAGTGTGAAGTGAAACTCCTTCAGATTTTACTTATTATTAGAGATTTCTAAAAATCTGAACAACTTTTTTCTATCTTTTTACCTCTCTCTTAATCCAACTGTTCTTTCCCTCACTTTTCACTTGTACCTGACTTAACATTGAATTAACTATTTTTACCAATAATACCTGGTTCAGACTTTGCAAATCTCAATAATGATTCTTCAATTTGATTGGGTCAGGAGCTACACAGTTGCTTTGCCCTCTACGCCCGGGTCATAGATCCTGTAGAGGATGCTGTGCAAAACTGGCTTCTAAATCACAGCAAGTTCCCATTATAAATCCCAGAGAAAGTCTGTGGACAAGTGCAAGTGTAATAAATGGCCAACATCATTCATTCTCTGCTGCCCACAATACCCAGGTCAGCAAGTTTGCATGTTTGTTTTTGACCTGGATAATACTTACATTGCTAATGTTAAGGGATAAGCTGCTTGAATTTTGTAACTGGCATTTTCCATCTCCTATTTACATTTCACTCTCTTCTCCCCCACATCCCACTATGAGATTTATTGTCCTTCCTCTTTACTTTATTAATGTTGTTTTTTCCCCTCTTTTTTATTCAATGTTTTTCAATTATTATTGCATGTTATGAATATCTATGGAATGTTGGCTTTTATTTCAAGGGGGCTGGAATGCAAAGGGGAGGAGTTGTCCATTGCTTTAGTCACAACCCATCTGGAGTAACTACATTCAGTTCTGGGCACTGCATCTTGGAAAGGATAATGACCTTGGAGGGGGTGCAGTGTAGATTCACCAGAACGATAGTTGGGCATAGACAGGTAAATTGTGAAGATGGGTTGCATAAGCTTGGGTTTGTTTTCCTTTGAGTTTAGAAGGTTGTGGGGTGATCTGATGAAGGGTTTAAGATGTTTAAAAGGATTCAATTGGGTGTCAAGAACGAGGGGCCTATCTTAAAGATAGAGCCATCCAGGAGTGAAATCAGGAACCGCTTTTTTTTTCACACAAAGGGCTAGTGGAAATTTGGAACATTCATCCATATGGCTGTGGATGTTGTGGGGGTGGTGGTGGGTGCAGTAGGGGTGGACTTGGAGTTTTCAAGAGTGAGGTTGGTATATTTTTATTGGGTAAGGGTATCGGGGGATATAGAGAAAAGATGGCTAAATGGAATTGAGATGCAAATTAGCCAAGATCTCATTGAATGGTGGGACAGGCTCGAGGGGCTGAATGGCCTCCTGTCCCTATGTTTCAATTTCAAAAGTGCCAAACAAGAAAGGCCTGTATTTTAATCAGTATTTGGCAACTGCTCACTTGGAGCAAAGCCTCCGATAGTCTCAATGTGGTGCATATATTTTTAAACAAAAGAAAAACATGATTCTGTTGGACTTGCTATAGACTCCATTACCCTGTCTCCCTTCCAAATGGGCTAGTCTCCAAGTTCATTCAGTTGAATTGTCTCCAATTGATTATTCCATTATACTGGGACAAAAAACAAAACTCTGCATTCATCTGGCTGGCTCTAAAAACTAATATTCATCAAATGCTCCCTCTCCTCAAGTATTGCCCCAGTTCTCTCTCAATAAATGCCCTTGCTATTTGTCCAACTCAGTTTATCTCAAACACAGGTTCAGCACCTCACTGTGGTAGCTGTTTTCAGTTGTCAAGTCTAGACACACTTACTGCAGAACACCAATTCAACAGCAGATTAAACTGTGTCCCCTAATTCTAGTCTCTCTCACAAGGGGAAAAGTCCTTTCAGCATTCCACCCAGTCAAGTCCTGTCAGGATCTTCAATAAAATCACCTCTCATTCTTCTAAACTCCCAACGGATACTGGCTCAGTGTGGTAATTATGGCTTTATGTAATGTGTAGCATACCTTTAAGAAGGGTTTTACAATGTAAGATCACATAATCGTGTGTAACCCATAGAGGAGCAGCACGGGCTGCCTCTGTATTCAGAAGGAGAAGTATGGAGATAGGGTATGATGTAGAAACACGTGTAGCTGCTGAGTACCTTGTAAATAAACACAATGTGTTCCACCTAAGAAGTGCCTGCTTATCTATATCTATATCTATCTATAGCACCAACTGAGCCATCCCACAATAAACGTGCAACTGGGATTCACTAGTCCCAACACCCAGCCCAGCCCGTCCAACCTTGGCGCATAAGATAACCCCTTCATCCCAGGAATCAGTCAAGTGAACCTTCTCTGACCTGTTTCCAATGCAAGTATATCCCTCCTTAAGTAACAAGACGAAAATTGTCAAATGTATGGGAAGGACCCCATGGCACCATTTTGAAGAAGAGCACGGAGTTCTCCCATTGTGCTGGCCAATATTTATCCCTCAACCAGCATGTCCAGGGCATTGTCACATTGCTGTTGGTGGGAGCTTGCTGTGTGCAAATTGGCTGCTGCATTTTCTAATTACAACAGTGACTACACTTCAAAAAATATACTTCATTGACATTGACGCCGTGACAGGTGTGATTGAAATGCAAGTTCCTAGTCTATGATTTTGTGATTATAGGAGTTGTCTGGTAACCAGTCCTGAGTTCCTGCCGTTAAGTAAAGTTGCGGTTTTAAATTCAATGAATCTGCTAGTTTGTGGCACCAGAGAAAGATAACAATGAAATTGAATTGTTATAAAACCCCACTGGTTTGGTAATGCCCTTCAGTGAAGGGAATCTGTCCCCCACCGTAACTTAGTTTGTACAACAGAAAACTCCAGTCTGTGTGGCTGTCTCTCAGAAGCTGAGTGAGCTGCAAAAACTATTGTGAGTGGAAGGAGCATCTTTTTCAGGGATACTCGGGATGGTTACGAAATTCTGCCCTGCAAACATTGCTCACACCCCTAAACAAACAAAAAAAAATTAATCCTCATCAGTGCATAGAATCACGCAATAGTTACAGCACAAAAGGAGGCTATTTGGCCCATCATGTCTGTGTTGGCTCTCTGCAAGAGCAATCTACCTAGTGCCATTCCCTTGCCTTTTACCTGTAACCTTGCAAATTTTCTCTCTCCAGATCATGATATAATTCTCTTCTAAAAGTGACGATTGAACTTGCCTCCGCCACACTTTCAGACAGTACGTTACATATCCTAGCTACCTGAGAGTGGTTCTCCTCGAGTCGCCAATGCTTCTTTTGCCAATTACCTTAGACCTGTGCCTGCTGGTTCTCAACCCTTCCGCCACTGGGAACAGTTTCCCTGTCTACTCTGTCCACATCCCTCATGATTTTGAGTTCGGTCAAAATTCAGTCATGAAGCACTAAAAGGGGGCTGTTTAGTTCAATATGCCTTTGCTGGCTATTTTAAAGAGCTATCCAATTAGTTCCACTCCCCTTCCCTTTTCCCATAGCCGTGAATAGTTTCCACCCCCCCCCCCCACCCTTTCAAGAATTTATCCAGTTCTCTCTTAAAGGTTATTATAGGATCTGCTTCCACTATAGTTTAAGGCAGTGCATTCCAGATCACAATTCGCTGCATTAAAAATAAAATTCTTCTCGGCTCCCTTCTGGTTCTTTTGCCAAAGACCTTAAATCTATGTGAATGCACAATCAGAACAGACCCAGTGCTGCTCTCCGCACTTAAGGGGGCTAGCATTTCAGGGATTAATGGTTGGGACGTCCTGCCTGCCAATTGAAAGTTGGGGTCGGGCAAGTTACCCATGGCTCTGCAAATTCTGCCCTCTCAAGCATATAATCAAATTCTCTGCTGAAGGTTTGAAACTTTGATGTTGAAGAATTCAAGCTTTGGCAGTGTTGAAGCAGGACAGGACTGTCGGATCCTAGTGAAGGGAGTGTGTATTTGTGTAAGGAGCACCTTCCCTATCTGACCAGCATTTTAAGAAGAATGAATTATTTTAAAAGGCAACAAATAAATTGTGTTGTGTCAAGTGGAGCTGAAGTCTTTGGAGAAATGCTACTTGTAGTTTCTTTGCTGAAGGGAATGTTCAGTAACTGTGAATCCTGCCTAAGAGGGAAATGGGAGCGGGGGGGTGGGGGGGTTGGAAAAAAATTCCGATTGTGTTAAAAGACTTTTTGTTTTTACAAACTGGATCTTTTTCCAAGGGTGATTTCTTTCAGTGTGAAGGAGAGGCAAAAAGCTAACTTTTCCCTTGTTGAATGCTTTTTGTTTTGGGTTCTCCTCAATTTTAACCTGTAATGTCGCTGAGCTTTGTGTATCGGGAGTGTCCTGACATTATATGTAAGGAATGCAAAAATGAAGCCTGCCCTTTATTTTCTACTGCATCTCTGCAGCTCTTGTAAATATCCCGCGTTACTGAAACTCAGCTGGTTTTATTCTGCTACATCTTCCCTGCAGCAAGTGTATTCCACCACAAAACTGCCAAGTTTTAATACTTAAATTCTGTTTGGCTATTTAAAGCTCGTATTGTAGTTCCGCATGCAGGAGTTCAGACTTTCAGACTTAGCCAAAAGCTGGGTTAGCACATAAAATACAGCACTTTTATTGGGTGGGGAGGAGAAAATTGTGCAAGTTCAGGTGGTTCTAATCTTTGCTTATTCATGCGTCCCCAGCAATCCGCTCCGCTCACCAGGTTGCCTCAGATTTAAGGTCCCACTTCAGATCGTTGAAAATTTTAATTTTAACTTTGACGTTGAACTCGTGGCAGAGCCAGTGATTGAAGCCAGGAGCTCCCCCGAATCTAGGTTAAAAAGGGAATGCAAGGTGGTAGCACACACCCGATGTGTGTTTTTTGAGTGTACTGCTCAGAGCTGCATTAATTTGAGATCTGGGAACACCAAATGACGTTCCTGTGTGGAGAATAAAGCCTGGGGACCAGTGTTCTCATATTTTACTTTTGGAGTGTGCAGTGATTTGTTTTGAGTGCATGGCCCCTTTTAATTTTTTTACGTGACTGTACATGCGTGGTAATTTAAAGGGGCTGACTTGTGTGTGGCCTGCATGGGGACATTCAGCTTACTGCACAACCACACAGCTCAGAGGGAATGTCGCTGAGGGCTACAGATGCTCTTGGTGGTTCTGAACACCTGTCAATTCTGAGGAAGAACAATGATTCCTTGGCTTCCTTCATTCTCTTTCTCCTCTTTTACCCTGTCTTCTTTTGACCATCATCGTCTTCACACCACCTCTCCCTTCCCCACCCCATCTGGTTGCCGTGGCTGAAAGTTTAAATATGGGGACAGGAGAGAAGTACTTTCACAGCCAATTTGCAAACTCTCACAAGCAGCAATGTGATAATGACCAGATAATTTGTTTTTTGTGACGTTGATTGAGGATAAATATTGGCCAGGGTAATTATTGGCTGGGATGTAGGGAATAACTCCTCTGCTCTTCTTCAAAGTAGTGCCATGGGATCTCTTACATCCACCCAAGCAGGTACATGGGGCCTTGGTTTAATGTCTCATCCAAAGGACTGTACTTGGCATTCCTTTGTCCACTACTTTAGTCATCTCTTCAAACATTTGACTCCTATCATCTGACTTAGTCTTTCTTCCCCTTCTGTTTGAACACAAGAATTTGGACATAGGAGCAGGAATAAGGCATTCAGCTTTTTGAGCCTGCTCCTCTGTTTGGTAAGATCTTGGATGATCTGCTACCTCAATTCCATTTTCATCGCACTGTCCCCGTATCCTTTGATTCCCTTGATATCCAAGAACCTTTGTCTTGAATATGCTTAATGAGCATCCACAGTTCTCTGGGTTGGAGAATTCCAAAGCTTCACAACCCTCTGACTGAAGAACTTTCTCAACATCTCAGTCCCAAATGGTCTACTGTGTATTCTGAGACTGTGCCCCTATATTCTAGATTCTCCAGCCATGGGAAATATCACCTAGCATCCACCCTGTCAAGCCCCTTCGGAATTTCGCATGTTTTGATGAAGTCACTTTTCATTCTTCTAAGCTCTCCAAGAAATATAGGCCTAGTCTACTCAATCTCCCCTCATCAGAAAATTCCCTTATCCCAGAAACCAGTGTAAGGAACCTTTGTTCCATTTGCTTTAGGGCAGATATGTCCTTCCTATGAGGAGACCAAAACTGTACCTAGTCTGTAGAGATGATGTGAATGAAACCACGTGAATTTTTCCTGTATCTGAAACTTTTGCTCACGATTTTTGCCATGTGTTTGGAGATATGTAGCATATCAGTTATAGTACAAAAGAGAGTTAATGAATATGTATTTCTGTATGTAACCCAAAAAGGAATGGTTTATCTGCTCCTATCCTCTTTGATTTCATACCTCTCCCAAGGGGCCCCTTTTCATGTGTGCAGTTTGGAAGGTAGATGTAAACTATTTCACCACTGAAGCTTCTCAACCTGAGGAATAGTCTCACTGAGTTGCTGTCAAATCATCCCTGAGGCAGAAAGGTATTTTAATGCGAAAAATAGAATATCTCTTGACCCACTTGATGTTTCTTTAGATAAAGTTAATGGCTGGTTAAGCAACTATGTCTATTTTTTTGAATCCATTGACATAAATTGCCAACCCTTCTGATGTTGTGACACACACTAAGGGAAGTTGTTTAAATTCATCCTGTACTTCAGCTGCCAAGGGCCTGAGCTTTGGAATTCCCTCCCTTAAGCTCTCCTCCTCTCTACCTCTCTTTCCTCCTTTAGGTTGCTTCCTCCTTCATGTCTCGCCCCCCCCTCTCCCGCCCCACCCTCACCATCCTCCAACGTGATTTACAATGTGCTGGGTTTGCGTAGACAGTCAGCGTTAAGTGCGGGAGGAATTTAAAATCAGACTGCACTGGGACTGCTGTAGCACAAGCGAGCTCAGTGAGAGTGTTTTTCCTCTTTTAAGTGCATCCGGATTAACTCTCAGCCGTCTGACTGAAATATAATCACCAGATACAGAAGCAGTGCAACCTAAGCAGTCTCTGCTCCTGGCGATATTGTTTCCAGCCACCACCCTCCTTAAACTATTTGCAGAGTCACCGCCCTTAGCAACAAAAGGTAACCCGAGGAGTGATGTGACATCAGCACATTGGCTGCTCTGTTGTGTAGCAGCAATAGGCCTACGGTTGGAAAGCTGAATATTGCTGCTATGCAAACGTAACCGACCTTTGCCCAGACACAAATCATGTAGCGTGTTATTTAACCAAAGTTGTTGCTGCTAGGATAACGTGATTAATCAGTTAAAGCAGGATCTGCCGCCTTAAAGATTCTGTGGAGCAAAGCAGTAGATTTTCCCAAAGGTTTACTATTGGAGAATTCAGCAAAAGCCTGTTTTAATCCTTTGGCTCAAGAATAAAGGATCTCACCAGCTGAAGGGGGAATATAGTTAAGAGTGTACTAAAGATGCAATAAAAGATGATATATAGTCAGTCTGCAGTGGGACATGTTTATGGACAGTATATAACATGAGCTGGTGAGTGTTTCAAGGCTGTGCTGACATTTCGTACATGGATGTTCCCCTGTTTGTTTAAAATTCTATTGAGTTCTTCTTTCACAGGCAAGGGGCTCAATCTTGACTAAGTGCCATAGGGGTCACAAGGAGCAATAGTGAATCGGCAACCGGTTTTACATCTCTCCCAATGGACTTCAACCATTGTAATAATAATGGGGAGGTGTAAACCGAGCTGACAGCTTGCTATCAGTCACTATATACGATCACACAAAGCCAAGATCTACCCTGGGTAGTGAAGACTAAGTGTAGTTCTCAGGTACAAAGGGTTACAGACTAAGGGACAACATACCAGGGCATGTGGACATAATCAGTCCCCGTTTTTAAGTCATGCATTCTGGCCTTTATTTTTAGATTCAGATCCTAAATTCCTCAGACTACTTTTAATAGCAGAGACTTCCTGCAGAAACCTCTCAATGGTGAGGTTACACATCTCTGCTGGTGGTGACATTACAGCGTGACAGGTTTACACGAAACAGTCTCCAGTCTAAATATAGTGGCTGGAATTTAGAATGAAAAATGCTGATGGAAAGTTAACCTACATTTGGCATTCAAGGTTGCTCCGCCTCTCCACAAGATCATAGCAAATCTACTATCTCAACTCCACTTTTCTGTACTATTTCCACATCCCTTAATTTCCTTAGAACTGTCCCCAAAAGCCTATCGGCCTCTGTCTTGCATAGACTGAACGATGGAGCATCCACAGCACTCTGTGATAGAGAATTCCAAAGATTCACAACTTCCCTGAGAGGAGAAACTTCTCCTCATCTCAGTCCTAAATTGTTGACCCCCTATTCTGAGACTGAAAGTTCATTTCTATATTCTGCAGCCAGGGGGAAACATTTTCTCACCATCTACCCTGTCAAACCCCTTAAAAAAAATGTATATCTTCAATGATATCACCTCTCATTCTTCTAAACTGTAGGGAATGTAGACCTAATCCACTCAAGAATGGTACCAGGAAGGAGGGACTGGAGAAGGTGACACTGTTCTCCATGGAGAAGGGAAGGTTAATGGGGGGGACTGCAATAGAGGCATTTAAAATTGTAAAGAGTTTTTATAGAGTAAATAAGTTGAAACTGTTTCCACTGGCAGAGGACCCAGATATAACCTAATTAGCAAAAGAAGCTATTGGGGAACACCTGAGCTGAGTGTTACAAAGCAGAGTGGAAACAACCTCTGTGTCTATCTTGTCAAGCCCCTCCAGAAGCTCATATGTTTCAACGAGATCCAGCTCTCATTCTTCTAAACTCCAGAGAGCATAGACCCACTTTACTCAGCCCCTCATCACAGGATAACCACACTCATTCCAGAGACCAATCTAGTGAACCTTCGCTGCACTGTCTCCAATTTAAGTATATCACACGTTAGATATGGAGACTAAAATGGCACAGAGTATTCTAGACGTGCTCTCACCAAAGCAAGACTTCTTCATTCCCGCACTCCAATCTCCTTGCAGTAAAGGCCAGCGTGCCACTTGCCTTCCCAATCGCTTGCTGTATCCGCATGCTAACGTTGTGTTCTTTGTGCGAGTCCACCCAAGTCCCTCTGAGCATCAACATTGACGAGTTTTACTCCTTTTAAAAGATATTCTACTTTTCTATTCTTCAAACCAAAGTGAATAACTTCACAATTCCCCACATTATGCTTCATCTGCCATCTTGTTGTCCACTCACTTAACCTGTCTATATCTCTTTGCAGCCTCTTTGTGTCTTCCCCACAGCTTACCTTTCCACCTGGATTTATATCGTCAGCAAACTTTGATACATTGCACTCTGTTTCTTTGTCTAAGTCATTAATATAGATTGTATACAGCTGAGGCCCCAGCACTGACCCTTGCATCACTCCACTGTTCACAGCCTGCCAACTTGATAATGCCTCCTTTGTGCCTACAGCAATAACCATGGGTGATTTTAATCTACATATAAACTGGAAAAATCAGATTGGCAGTTGTAGCCTGGATGAGAAGTTCATAGAATTATTTTGGGACAGTTTTTTTTAGAGCAGCACGAGAGCAGGCTACATTAGACTTGGCATTGTGTAATGTGAAAGGATTAATTAGTGACCTCAGAGTAAAGGCACCCCTAAGTAGCAGCGACCACAATATGATTGAATTTTACATCCAAGTTGAAAGGGAGAAGAATGGGTCTAAGACTAGTATTTTAAACTTAAATAAGGGCAACTATGTGGGCATGAAAGCTGAGCTAGCCGAAGTGAACTGGGACATGAGGCTAGGGGATAGATCAATAGAGAAGCAGTGGGGGATATTTAAGGGGATATTTCAGAGTACTGAGGATAAGTATATTCCTACTATAAAAAAAAAATTCTGAAGGGAGCACCCACCATCCATGGTTAATTAAAGAAGTTAAGGAAAGCATCAAACTTCAGGAAAAAGCACATAACGACACAAAGATGAGTGGCAGGTCAGGTGATTGGTCAGAATATAAAGAATAGCAGAGAATGACTGAAATGTTAATCAGGAGAAAGAAATTAGAGTATGAGAGGAAGCTAGCTAGAAATGTAAAAACAGATAGCAAGAGTATTTAAAAAGGAAAAAAGTAAGTAAAGTGAGTGTTGGTCCTCTAGGGAGTGACAGTGAGGAATTAATAGTAGATAATAAGGAAATGGTGAATGAAATGAACAAATATTTTGCTTCTGTGTTCACCACAGAGGATACACAAAACTTTCCAGTAATAGCTGTAAATCAGGAGATGGAAGGGAGAGAGGAACTTGGTGAAATTGAAATCACTAGGGAAGTGGTACTGAGCAAACTGATGGAGCTGTGGCTGACAAGTCTCCAGGTCCTGATGGACTACATCCTAGGGTCTTAAAAGAGGTGGCCAATCAGGTAGTAGATGTGTTGGTGTTAATTTTCCAAAATTTGCTAGATTCTGGAAAGGTTCCATCAGATTGGAAAGAAGCAAATGTAACTCCTCTAGTCAAGAAGGGAGGGAGGCAGAAAACAGGAATCTATAGGCTAGTTAGCTTGAAGCCTGTCATGGGGAAGGTGTTAGAATTGATTATTAGGGAGGTTATAGCTGGGCGCATAGAGAAACTCAAGGTAATTGGGAAGAGTCAGCATGGTTTTGTGAAAGGAAAACCATGTTTAACCAATTTATTGGAGTTCCTTGAAGAAGTAACATGTGCTGTGGATAAAGGGGAGCCTGTAGATGTGCTATACTTAGATTTCCAGAATGCATTTGATAAGGTGCCACATCAAAGGTTATTTCGGAAAAGGAAAGCGCATGGGGTAGGAGGTAACTTATTAGCATGGATAGAAGATTAGCTGGCTGGCAGAAAACAGAGGGTACGCATAAATGGGTCTTTTTCTGATTGGCACGATGTGACGAGTGGAGTCCCACAGGGGTCTGTGCTGGGGCCTCAACTATTTACAATTTATATCAATGACTTAGATGAGGGGAGTGAAGACATGGGAGCTAAATTTGCAAATGACAAAGATAGGTCGGAAAATATGTTGTGAAGAGGACATAAGATTTGCAGACGGGTACAGATAGGCTGAGAGAGTATCCAAAAACCTGATAGATGGAGTATAACCTAGGAAAATGTGAAGCTGTTCTCTTTGGCAGGAAGAATAAAAACGCAGAGTATTACTTAAACGGAGAATGGCTGCAGAATCCTGAGGTGCAGAGGGACCTAGGTGTTCTCGTGCATGAGTCACAAAATGTTAGTATGCAGGTACAGCAAGTAATTAAGAAGGCGAGTGAAATGCTACCCTTTATTACAAGAGGAATTGAACATAAAAGTAAGGATGTTATGCTTTAGTTATACAGGGCACTGGTGAGACCGCATCTCGAATACTGTGTGCAGTTTTGGTCTCCTTATTTAAGGAAGGATGTAAATGCATTGGAGGTGGTTCAGAGGAGGTTTACTAGATTGATACCTGGAATGAGTGGGTTGTCTTATGAGGAAAGGTTGGACAGACTGGGCTTGTTTCCACTGGAGTTTAGAAGAGTGAGGGGTGAATTGATTGAAGTATACAAGATCCTGAACGGCCTTGACAAGGTGGACGTGGAAAGGATGTTTTCTCTTGTGGGTGAGTCCAAAGCTAGGGGGGCACTGTTTTAAAGTTAGGGGTTGCCCTTTTCAGACAGATGAGGAGAAATTTTTTGAGGGTTGTGCGACTTTGGGACTCTCTGTCTCCGAAGGCGATGGAGGCGGGGTTATTGAATATTTTTAAGGCAGAGGTAGTTAGGTTATTGGTGGTAGATGGGAATATGGGATTCGTAACAAACACATCGGCCATGATCTTATTGAATGGCAGAGCAGGCTGAAGGGGCTGAATGGCCTGCTGCTATTTCATATGTTTTTATGTATGTACTCTTTGTTTTCTGGCCCGTTAACCAATCATCTGTCCATGTTAACATGTTAACCCCAACTGCATGAACCCTTGTCTTGTCTATTAACCTTGTGTGACACATTATCGAAAGCCTTTTGGAAATCCAGGCGTATAACATCTACTGCTTCCCCTTTAGGTACCTTTCAGTTACATCCTCAGAAAACTTTCAATTTGTCAAACATGATTCCCCTTTCGTAAAACCATGTTGATTTTTGTCTGATCATACTATGATTTTCTTAGGTGCATTGTTAAGACTTCCGTAATAATAAATGTCAGCACTTCCCTGACGATTGCTGTCAGGCAGACTAGCCTGTTTTCTCTCTCCCTTCTTTCTTGAACAGGGGTGTTACATTTGCTAACTTCAATCTGCTGAGACTATTCCAGAATCTCGGCAATTTTGTAAAATCATGGCCAGAACATCTGCTTTCTCTGTATCTGTCTCTTTTAGAATCCGAGGATAGGAATTTGTCGGATTTTAGTCCCTTAAGTTTCTCCTGTGCTTTTTCTCTGCTGATCTTAATTCTCTTATTCTTTTTAGCATCTAGATTACCCACTATTTCTGGTATGCAACTTGTACCTTCTCCTGTGAAGACGGACACAAAATATTTGTTCAATACCTCTGCCATTTCCTCATTCCCCATGATAATTTCTCGTGCCTCAGCTTTTTAAGGGGCCAATGTTTACTTTAGCTACTCTCTTCCCTTTTATATACTTATAAAAGCCCTTACAACCTGTTTTTTATATTCCTGGCTAGTTTATTCTCGTATTCTATTTTTTTCCCGTTTTATCAACTTTTTGGTGGCCCTCTGCTGGTTTCTAAAAATTCCCATTTCCTCAGACTTGCTACTATCCTTTGCAACTTTATAAGCCCCTTCTTTTAATCTAATACCATCCTTAGCCACCTCAGTAAGCCATGGATCGATCTTGTTTTTAAATGGAATATGTTTCTCTTGAATGTTTTCAATTGTTTCTTTAAATGTTTCCCATTGTTTATTTACAGCCATACCATTTAGTCTATTTACCCAATTAACCTTAGCCAATTCTTCCCTCATATCTATGTAATTGGCTTTGTTTAAGTTTAAGATTCTTGTTTGTGATTGGAGTATGTCACTTTCAAACCTAACATGGCATTCAACTGTATTATGATCGCTCTTTCCCAGCATATCTTTTACTAAGAGATTACTAATTAGAGATTACTAATTAACCCTGCCTCATTACACAATACCAGCTCTAAGATAGCTTTCTCCCTAGTTGGTCACACAATGTACTGCTCCAAGGAACTATCACGAAAATATTTTTACAAACTCATCATATAGCCCCATTTGATTGGTTCAGTTATATGAAGATTAAAGTCCCCCACAATGACTACATTGCCTTTGTCACAGGCTTTTACTATCAGGGCTATTATCCCATCTCTTTTGCCATTCCCTCTGTGTTCCCTGGAATATTTATTTTCCAACCTTGGTCACCATCTAACCATGCCATTAATGGCGATTAGTTCAAAACCATGTATCTGTATTGGTGCCATGAGCTTATCCTATTGCAGGGGCTTTGCTCATTCAGCTAAAGAGCTTTAAAGTTTATTTTTTTTACTTCAATTCCCTGCATGGAGCTTATCCGCTCATGCACGATTACAGTTAAACTCAGTTCCTCCCCTGTCCCGATCTGCTTGTCTTTACCTGCATCGCTACATTGTTCTGTGCCTCAATTTTTCTCTGGATTTCTAAATCTCTCTTCAGCTGAATCCTAACCACCCCCCTCCCCACCCCCTTCCTACCCCTGATCCTTGGTAGCGTAATCCGCAGCCCTAGTTAGACAATTTGCCAGGATACCGGTCCCAACATGGTTTAAGTGAAGCCCCTGCCAACGGAACAGCCCTCTTTCCTGAGTACTGGTGCCAGTGCCCCATGAATCGAAACCCCTTCGTCCTACACCACTCTTTGAGCCCCGTGTTTAATTCTCTAATCTATGCCAGTTGGCATGTGGCATTGGGAACAATCCAGGGATGATTACCTTTGACGTTTTGCTGTTTAATTTGGACCTTAACTCTTCAAACTCTCTCAGCACAGCATCATTCCATTTCTACCTATGTCGTTGGTTCCTATGTGGACCACATCAACTTGATCCTCCCCTTCCCACTTCAAGTTTGATTCCAGCAGCAAAGAGATCTCCTTAACCCTGGCACCAGGCAGGCAACACAACCTTCAGAGCTACCAGTCGCAGCAGCAAAAAATAGTTTCTATCCCCTTAAATACTGTCTTCTATCGCTACCACGTTCCTTTTCGCTTTCTCCACTTGAATGGCATCCTTCACTATGATGCCGTGGTCATGTTGCTCATTCACCTTGCAGCCTTCTCCCCATTCCCACAGGGAGCAAGCACCTCATACCTGTTGGTCAAAGTCAGGCTCTGTGACTCCTCCAGTGCTACATGCTGGTTCCCCTTGTCTGCCTGACTTGCAGTCACAACTTCCTGTCCCTGACCATTGACCGACTCTAAAGTTCTGCCCAGCCTAAGGTGTGTGAACATGACCGGGTAACTCTTGCCCTTCCCTGATGCTCTGCAATGTCTGCAACTTAGACTCCAGCTCAGCAACTCTGAGCCGAAGTTGCTCAAGTCACAAGCACTTAGCACAGATATGGTGGTCAGGGTTCCACAGATTCCTTAATGTTGCAGTCACAGCACACACCATCCCTCCATGTCTGTCTAATCTTATTTAATTAATTAGTCAATTAGTTATTAATTTGCACAGAGAAAGTCGGAGCAAGTCTCCTAGTTTGGAGACAAAAGAACATTCACCAGATACTGGAGTTGAAAAGGATGTAAAAGCAACATCTCTCTTTCCCTACTGAACGGAATGCCCACCTGCACCAAATTCCTGGTACAGCACCCATTCCTCATTACACTTTACCCCTATTTTCCCACTCTGTGTCTATTTGGAAAACTCTTTCAAAGAGCCACCTTCAGCCAGAAGTGGCGAGTGGATGATCCATCTCAGCCTCCTCCGGAGGTCCCCAGCATCACAGATGCAAATCTCCAGCCAAAAACAAAAATACCTGGAAAAACTCAGCAGGTCTGACAGCGTCTGCGGAGAGTGATACAGTTGACCTTTCGAGTCCGTATGACCCTTCATCAGAACTAAGACATATAGACATGAGATGAAATATAAGCTGGTAGAAGGAGGTGGGACAGGAGAGCTCAATAGGGGCCAGTGATAGGTGGAGGGTCATATGGACTCAAAACATCAACTGCAACCCTCTCCGAAGATGCTGTCAGACCTGCTGAGTTTTTTTCCAGGTATTTTTGTTTTTGTTCTAGATTTTCAGCATCCGCAGTATTTTGCTTTTATCCAAGTCTCCAGCCAATTCGATTCACCGCATGTGATTTCAAGAAACGGTTGAAGGCACTGGATACAGCAAAGGCTATGGGCCCTGACAATATTCTGGCAATAGTACTGAAGATTTGTGCTCCAGTACTTGCCATACCCCTAGCCAAGCTGTTCCAGTACAGCTACAACACTGTCATCTACCCGGCTATGTGGAAAATTGCCCAGGTATGTCCTGTACACAAAAAAACAGGACAAATTTAACCTGTCCAATTAGTGCCCCATCAGTCTACTCTCGATCATCAGTAAAGTGATGGAAGGTTATCAAGCGGCACTTACTCAGCAATAACCTGTTCACTGACGCATAGTTTGGGTTCCGCCAGGGCCACTCAACTCCTGACATAGAAACATAGAAAATAGGAGCAGGAGTAGGTCATTCGGCCCTTCAAGCCTGCTCCACCATTCAATATGATCATGTCTGATCCTCTATCTCAACGTCCTTCTCCTGCGCTTTCCCCATACCCTTTGATGCCTTTAGTGTCCAGAAATCTTATCTATTTCCTTCTTAAGTATTTTCAGTGACTTGGCCTCCACACCCTTCTGTGGTAGAGAATTCCACAGGTTCACCATCCTCTGAGTGAAGAAGTTTCTCCTTATCTCAGACCCAAGTGACCTGCCACGTATCCTGAGACTGTGACTCCTTGTTCTAGATCCCACCCAGCCAAAGGAAACATCACCCCTGCATCCAGTCTGTCCAGTCCTGTCAGAATTTTATACGTTTCAGTGAGATCCCCTCTCATTCTTCTAAACTCCAGTGAATACAGACCTAGTTGGCCCTATGTCCCCCTCATGTGACAATCCTGCCATGTCAGGAATCAGTCTGGTGAACCTTCGCTGCACTCCCTCTATGGCAAGTATATCCTTTCTTAGGGAAAGAGACCAAAACTGAACACACTACTCCAGGTGTGGTCTCACCAAGGCCCTGTACAGCTACAGTAAGACACCCTTGCTCCTGTACTCAAGTCCTCTCGCAATGAAGGCCAATATACCTTTTGCCTTCTTAACTGCTTGCTGCACCTGCATGCTTGCTTTCAGTGACTGGTGTACAAGGACATCCAGGTCCCTTTGTACATCAACATTTCCCAATCTATCACCATTTAAATAATACTCTGCCATTCTGTTTTTTCTACTGAAGTGGATAGCTTCACACTTATCCGCGTTATACTGCATCTGCCATGTATTTGCCCACTCACTCAACCTGTCTAAATCACTTTGAAGCCTCTTAACATTCTCTTCACCACTCACATTCTCACCAAGTTTCGTGTTATCAGAAAACTTGGAAATATTACATTTGGTTCCCTCATCCAAATCATTGATATATATTGTGAATAGCTGGGGCCCAAGCACTGATCCCTGTGGTACCCCACTAGTCACCGCCTGCCACTCCGAAAAAGACCCATTTATTCCTACTCTCTGTTTCCTGTCTGCTAACCAATTCTCAATCCATGCCAATATATTACCCCCAACCCCATGTGTTTTAATTTTACACACTAACCTCTTATGTGGGACTTCATCAAAAGCTTTCTGAAAATCCAAATACACCACATCCACTGGTTCTCCCTTATCTGTTCTGCTAGTTATGTCCTCAAAAAAACTCCAACAGGTTTGCCAAGCATAATTTCCCTTTCATAAATCCATATTCATTTTCTCTAATCCTGTTGATATTTTCTAAGTATCCTGTTAACACATCCTTTATAATGGACTCTAGCATTTTCCCTACTACTGATGTTAGGCTAACTGGTCTGTAATTCCTTGTTTTCTCCCCCCACCCCTTTTTTAAATAGTGGGGTTACATTTGCCACCCTCCAATCTGCCGGAACTGTTCCAAAATCTACAGAATTTTGAAGATGACAATCAACACATCCACTATTTCCAAGGCCACCTCCTTTAGTCCCCTGGGATGTAGATTATCAGGTCCTGGGGATTTATCAGCTTTGAGCCCCATTAATTTCTCCAGCACTATTGTTTCAGTAATATTAATTTCCTTCAATTCCTCCTTCTCATTAGACCCTTGGTTCCCTACTATTTCTGGGAAGTTATTTGTGTCTTCCTCTGTGAAGACAGAACTAAAGTAGTTGTTTAATTGCTCTGCCATTTCCTTGTTCCCTATTATAAATTCTCCTGTTTTGGATTGTAAGGGACCTATGTTTGTCTTCACATACTTTTTTTTTAACATACTTAGAGAAAATTTTACAGTCCACTTTTATGTTCCTTGCAAGTTTACTCTCATACTCTATTTTTCCACTCTTAATCAATCCCTTGGCCCTCCTTTGCTGAATTCTAAACTGCTCCCAATCCTCAGGCTATGTACTTTTCCAAGCAGCTTTATATGACTCCTCTTTGGGTCTAATACTAGCCTTAGGCCTGAATCTCCTGGTCGGCGTGTGGGGGCGGCTAACGCATAAAATGATGCAGGGTGACATTGGACATGCGTCCCAAAGTCACCCTGCGTCATTCCATCTGCAGTTCGGTGGGCGCGCACCAGAGTCGGTTGCGCGCCTGCCAAAGGCCAGTTAGGGCCATTTAAAAACCAATTGAAATTATTAACAGAGCTGCCCATCCAACCTTTAGGTTGTTGGGCAGGCGAAGAGCCCAGGCGGCCTTCGCATTTCTCATGAAAGCTCATCGACGGGCGGGATGAGGTTTCATGATGGCATTATAAATTAAATAAAATGTTTTATTGAAATACATAAACATGTCCCAGCTCATGTGAACAATGTCAGTTGAGGGAACATGTCTGAGTAATTAGCAGCTCCGTGCCTCAGGGAGATTTCTGCGCTCTTTCGTGTGCATGCTCCGACTCTCCTTCCTCCGCCCCCCCCACCCGCACAGGGATCACTAGCGTTTCCGGGTGCGCGTCACCCCGGTAAGACCCGCCCTTGTAACATGGCGGCGCACTGGCGGTGATGGGCTGCGTGCCCACTCCTGCCCAGCCCGCACGACGGGGAGAAAATTCTCTCCTTAATTTCTTTTGTTAGCCATGTTCGGGCCACTTTTCCTGTTTTTTTTTGTGCCAGAAAGGAATGTATAACTGTTGAAATGTATAGGTTCGTTCCTTAAATATTATCCATTGCCTATCCACCGTCATGCCTTTTAATGAAGAACCCAATCTATCTTCGCCAACTTATGCCTTATACCTTCGTAGTTTCCTTTGTTTAGATTTAGGACCCTAGTTTCAGATCGGACTACTTCACTTTACACCCTAATGAGGAATTCTATCATGTTATGGTCACTGTTCCCTAAAGGACCCCACACAACAAGATTATTAATTAGCCCCTTCTCATTGCAGAATACCAGATCTAGGATAGCCTGTTTCCTCGTTTCCTTTACATACTGGTCTAAAAAAGCCATCTTGTACACACTCCAAGAATTCATCCACCCCAGTGTTATTGCTAATTTGGTTTGCCCAGTCTATATGTAGATTAAAATCACCCATGATTACTGTAGCACCCTTGTTACATCCATCTCTAATTTCCTGTTTAATGTCGTCCCCTACCCTACCACTACTGTTTGGAGGCCTATAGACAACCCCCACTCATGTTTCTGCCGCTTGTTGCTTCTTAGCTCCACCCAGGTTGATTCTACTTCTAGATTTTCTGAACCAATATCCTCTTTCACTATCGCACTGATTTCATCCTTAACTAACAACACCACCTCACCTCCTTTTCCTTTATGTCTGTCCGTCCTAAATATCGAGTATTCTTGGATATTAAGTTCCCAGCCTTGGTCACCCTGCAGCCATGTCTCCGTAATCACAATCGTATCATATACCCGTTTACATCTATTTGCGGTGTTAATTTGTCCACCTCATTGAAAATTCCCTGTGCATTCAGATACAGTGCCTTTAGACTTGTATTTTTAACATTTTTACACTTTTTGTACTATGGCCCTATTTGCTGCTAGCCTTCGTTCCCTCTGCCTTCCACTTTTGCTTTCTACTTTTCTGTCTTTCATTCCTATCTTTGTTTCCCTCGCTTGTGCCTCCCCGCTCAGGTTACCATCCTCCTGCCATCTAGTTTAACTCCTCCCCCACAGCACTAGCAAACATCCCTTCAAGGGCATTGGTCCTGCTGGGGTGCAACCCGTCCAGCTTGTACAAGTCTCACCTTCCATAGAATCGGTCCCAATGCCTCAGGAATCTAAATCCCTCCCTCCTACACCATCTCTTCAGCCACGCAGTCACCTGGTCTGTTCTCCTATTCCTGATCTCGCTAACACGTGGCACTGGGAGTAATCCTGAGATCGCCACCTTTGAGGTCCTGCTTTTTAATTTATTTTCTAGCTCCCTATGCTCTGCTTTCAGGATCTCATCCCTCTTTTTACCTATGTTGTTGGTACCGATATGGACCAAAACCTCTGGCTGTTCACCCTCCCCCTTTAGAATGTCCTGCAGCCGCACAGTGACATCCTTGACTCTGGCAGCAGGGAGGCAATGTATCTTCCTGGTGTCACATCAGCGGCCGCAGAAACGTCTATCTGTTCCCCTTACGATAGAATCCCCGATCACTATCGCTCTCCCAATTTTTTGTCTCCTCCCTGTGCAGCTGAGCCACTCGTGGTGCCATGGACTTGGTTGTTGCTGCATTGAGAAATCCCCATAGAAATCATCTCCCTCAGCAGCATCCAAAACAGAAAATCTGTTAGAAATGGGGATGGACCCAGGGGACTGCTGTACTACCTGCCTCATGCTGTTACTCTGCCTGACGGTCACCCATTCCCTTTCTACCTGTGCACTCTTTACCTGCAGTGTGACCACCTTACTGTATATGCTACCCACAAAAATCTCAGCCTTGCGGATGCTCCATAGTGACTCCAACTGCCCTCCAGCTCTGAAACGTGTATTTCAAGTAGCTGCAGCTGGAGACATTTCCTGTACACGTCGTCACCCTGGGCACTGGAAGTGCCCCTGACTTCCCACATTGCACAGGAGGAGCATTCCACTTGCCCTGCCATGGCTTACCCTTAAATTACTCCCTTATACTTCCTCTAGTTTAGAGAATATTAAGCACAGAAGAAATACTCACCAGGCCCTACTTATCAATGCTGCCACTCTTCTTACTGAGGAGAGGTAGAAAATGAAAGGATCCCTCCCTCCATCCTTCCTTCAGCAAACTCCGTCTCTCACCAAACTCCAATTGAAGCACTCTAATGCACTCTACTCCCAAAGCAACACTCCAGCCTTGGCCATTACAGCCTTGGCCAAAACATGAACAAAAGAGCTGAACTCAAGCACAGAGGTGAGAGTGACTGCCCTTGACATCAAGGTTGCATTTAACCAAGTGTGGCAACAAAAGACTCGAAAAAACTGGGTTCAGTGGGAATCACGGGGAAAACTTTCCTCTGGTTGGAGTCATACCTAACATAAAGGAAGATGGTTGTGGTTGTTGGAGGTCAATCACCTCAGTCCCGGGACATCGCTGCAGGAGTTCCTCAGGGTAGTGTCCTCAGCCCAACCATCTTCAGCTGCTTCATCAATGACCTTCCTTCAATCATAAGGTCAGAAGTGGGGATGTTTGTTGATGATTGCACAATGTTCAGCACCATTAGTGACTCCTCAGATACTGAAGCAGTCTGTGTCCAAATGCAGCAAGACCTGGACAATATCCAGGCTTGGGCTGATTAGTGGCAAGTAACATTCGCACCACACAAATGCCAGGCAATGACCATCTCCAACAAGAGAGAATCTAACCATTGTCCCTTGATGTTCAATGGCATTACCATCACTGAATCCCCCACTATCAACATCCTGGGGGTTACCATTGACCAGAAACTGAACTGGACTAGCTATATAAATCTTGATGGAATAAATGCTGGTTTAGCCAGCGACGCCCACATCCCATGAAATAATTTAAAATAAGCCAGGTTGATTGACCTGCGTTGGGCACACTGATTTTATAAGTTCTGTTAAAAGATTTTTAGTCATAATTGATTGCTTATAATGTGTGTTTAGTGCAAATGTGCCCCAATTGTGACCCATCAATCTGGTCCATGTGGCCAAGATTACTCAGTTCTGTTGGCCTGTTTGAATTTTTTGAGTCTGGAGGGTTGGAAAGGGTTTTTATTTGTATAGTTTTATAGCTCACTGATGAATAAAAATTCTGAACTTCAGAACCGCTTTGTATCTTCTGCTCGAAGTAGATGCAGATTATTGGGAATGTTGATTTAACCCTCAAACTTGTCCCAAAAGTCTTTTTGAATGGGCCCTTGGGACTGGTGAAGATAAATTGCTTGGGCTAAAGAAAGAAGCTTGCATGTACTGCATGGCCTTCTCCAATTGGAATTCAATGTTCTATGTTCTCATCCAGTCCTCCAGCCCTCTGAGAACCCTGTCTTCCTCCAATTCTGGCCTCTTGTGGACCTTCCTTTCTGGACCTGTCTTTGGCAGCCTTGGCCCCAAGCCCTGGAATTACACCCTTAAACTCCGTCCTTTAACCAAGCTTTAGGTCACCTGTCCTAAAGTCTCTCTTGTTCGCTGGCGTTTTATCTGATCATGTTCCTGTGGAGCACCATTGAGATGTTTTTGTACATTCAAGGTGCTATGTAAATGCAAGTTATACTTGTGAGTGAAGCTCAACAAGTCAGGAAGCACTTATTCATACAAGGGTTGTGGAAATCTGCGATTCTTACCCCTAAGAAGCTATTGAGATTGGGGATCAATTGAACATTTCAAAACTGAACTCAATAGCTTTTTGTTGGGTACTTGGGTTACACAGCCAAGCAAGTAAATGGAGTTGAGGCAGACACCTAATTGGCCAGCAGAATAGGCTCAAGGTGCTGAAGGTTGTCATCCTTTCCCAAGCCTGTTCTGAAACCTTTTGCCTGATGCAGTCATTGCCTGTGGCAATGTAGACTGATGTATTGTCCAGACTCTTGTTTCCCAAATCTATATTGTTTGCATAAGCAATTAAAAACCCCCCTAGATAATGGTACCTCGTCGCTAAGAAGACATTTTCTAAGTGGGCCTTTTTTTTGTTATTTTGGAACATACTCGAACCTATCCTCTTACCTCCTAGACAATAACTGGTGACGTTCAAGGAATGGCTTAATTGAGTGTTTTTGGCCAGGTATGTGTGTGTGTGGTCCTTCTGCTGACAACCATCTTGGATTGATTTGCAATCCAATGCAGCTGCTCCCTGGGTTTTGCACTGCAGCGGAGATTTGTTTGATTTAGCTGTCTCTTTCCAGGACCCAGCATTTTCCCTGTATACATTACCAGCAAAGCCCTATTGCAGGTGAAGCTACATGTCTCAAACGTTGCTGCTGCTGCATATCCTGGTTATGAGGCTGTTGGGAGAAGGTTGGCCCTATGCCATGATTGTAAGGCAGCTGAAGCCAGTCATTGTTGTTTTTTTTATGGCCCTTAACCTCTGAAGGCTGCATAGCTGTTTGGTCACTTGGCGCATGATGTACACTGGATAGTGCTTCAAGCCATCCAACTGATTATCGGGTAAAATCAGCAAATGTTTTTTTCATACTCTTAACATAAATATGCAAGTTAAAAAATGGTAGATGCGCAAACTGTCAGCCTTTTTAGTTTAACTTAAAGAAAGATCTGAATTTATATGGCGCCGTTCACAACTGCAGGATGCCCCCATCTGCTTTGTAGTCAACAACGTACTTTTGAAGTGTAGTCATTGCCATAATGTGGGAAATGCCACAATTTTGTGCACAGCAAGATCTCATAAACAGCAGTGTGATAACGGGTGAACCTTTCGAGGAGTGGCCAGGGCGTCACATTGCTGGTCCGGACGAACTCGGCCTCTTCAGAAATGCAGAGGGTACCCGTACTCGGAGTCCTCTCTCATATAGCGGGATTGTCTGGGGGAAGCCAATCCATGACCCCTTTTTACGGCACTAGCTGCTGTATTTTGGTAAGTCTTCATTCACTAACACAGTGAAAAGCTTTGGGGCATTTAAATAGATTTTCAGTGTGTTAATGAATGAGTGTGAGTGAGGTAAGTGGGTAGTGTGGTAGCTGATAGGGTGGGTAGGGTGCCAACTGGGTAAGGCGGTGGGTGGTAGGGTGTCAACTGGGCAGGGTGACAGGGTGGGTAAAATGGTAGGGTGGTGAGGTAGGGCTGGGGAGGTGGGGGGGGAGTGAGTTTTTAAAAATTCATTCATGGTATATGGGCGTCGCTGACTGGGCCTGCATTTGTTGCCCATCCCTAATTACCCTTTGAACTGAGTGGCTTGCTAGGCCATTTCAGAGGGCATTTAAGAGTCAACCGCATTGATGTGGGTCTGGAGTTACATGTAGGCCAGACCGGGTAAGGACGGCAGATTTCCTTCCCTAAAGGACATTAGTGAACCAGTTGGGTTTTTACGACAATGGACAATGGTTTTGTGGTCATCATTAGTCTTTGTGGTCTTCGAATTCCAGGTTTTTTATTGAATTCAAATGTTACCATGTGCCGTGACGGGATTTGAACCAGGGCCCCCAGAGCATTACCCTGGGTCTCTGGAATATGAGTCCAGTGACAATGTCACTACGCCACTGCCTCCCCATGTCAGAGGGTCTGCGGGGGGGGGGGGGGGGGGGGGGGGGGGTTGGATGGTAGTCAGAGGGCCAGGAAGGGGTTGGAGGGTTGTGGGGGTGGGAGGGGGGGAAAGTGTCTGGGGGTGGGGGGAATGTCAAGGGTCAGTGGGGGAGCGTGGGTTGGCCAGGGGGCTTGGAGCGGAATCAGAACATTGGGGGATTAGTCGGAAGTTGGGCGAGGGGGTGGGATTAGGCCTGTTTTTCTTCTGTCTAACATCTCCTGGGTAACTATTCTGGTAAGTGAATCAAAGCCCTACGATATCTCCAACTCTAACTCGGAAGTGGAGACGTTTTTGGAGGGTTGCCGATCAAATCCTTTTAATTGCTGCTGTTTATGCAATTGTGCTGGAATTGAATCAAGTTTAAATGATGTGTCACGTGGATTCTCAGAAAGCATTTTTCAGAGAGTCGTCACTTTAGCATTCCTTATTCAAATTTTGTGGGTTCTTTGTTATTTATTTGATCTGGAACACGCTGCCTGAAAGGACCATGGAAGCAGGTTCAATAGTAACTTTCAAAAGGGAATCAGATAAATGTGAGAGGAGAAAAAAAATTGCAGGGCTTCGGGGAAAGAGCAGGGGCGTGGGTCTAATTGGATAGCTCTTTCAGAGAGCTGCCACAGGCACAATGGGCTGAATGGCCTCCCTCTGCTGTAAAATTATATGACTTGAGTAGAGAGAAAAAAGGACTTGCACTTTTTAACATGTTATCAAGCCCCAAAACACATCACAACCAATGAATTACTTTATTTTTTTCTGAACTGTAGTCACTGTTGCTTTATCAGTCGACATGGTAGCTGATTCAAGCTGAACAAGATTCCATAAAATAGGCATTGTACGATTGACAGGTTAACATATCCTTGGTCAGGTTGATTGAGCAAGGAATGATGATCAGGATGCTGGGCAGAATCACTCTTGTTCCAACAGTGGCCGTGGGATTTTTTACCTCCACCTGAGAGGGCAATTGGGGTCTCGGTTTTAATGTTTCATCCAAAAGGTGGCACCTCTGACACAACCGCACTCCCTCAGCACCTCACTGATCTGTTGGCCTATATTATGTGTTCAATCCTCTGGGGCGGGAATAGAACCCATGACGATCTGCTTTAGAGGCCAGAGTGCTACCCACTGGACCACAGCTGGCAGCCAAATTTCTCACGTTTTGATTTTTCCATATTGCAAATGTATAATGCAGTCTGTGTTCCATGACCTTTGTTTCAAAGAGATTGAACCACATATAATGTTGAGTTATGATTTATGATATAATGAAGAATGTGCTTTTGGCAAGATCGGACGGAGTATCTGTAAATCTAATACTGTCTATTAATGTGTTCATGTACAAGCATTGTAAATTTAGTTTGGGCCGTGCAAACATTTAAAAAATTAAATATTTGCATGTCTGCTTCACAAAGACATGTGTTTAGTGAAAAGTAGGGAGACTTCTCCCGGTGTCCTGGCCAACATGCATTCCTCAACCAACACCACCAAAACGTTAAGCTGGTTATTTATCTCATTGTCTCTCCCTCTGACCTTGGATCAGAGAAGGGATAGAGATTAAAAAAAAATCAACCCACCTGAATCCCCAATACCTCAAAGAGAATTTTTAACCCTAAAGCCCCCTTTCACCCCTTCCACCCCAGGGCTCATTGATACCCCACTGATGGGAATTTGTGGTCTGGAGAGGATGGCAAACCCCAAATCCCTGTCCTACCGATGTTGAAATGAATATGTGAACCATCCTCCTCTCCTGAAAAATTATTTGTTCCCCCACCTCCTTTCGTTGCTTCCATTGCCCCCAGTTCTCCTTCTCCTTCCCCATCTCTTTTCCCTCATCACTTGCCTCTGCTGCTCTGCTCTCTTCCGCCCCACCCCACCCCTCGCAGTGCTCCCCATTCAGTTCTACCAGCGCTTCCCCTTCATTCCAACTCCCTGTACCACACTGAGCAATCGGTCATTAGTGACAACAGACTCTCCCTCACCACCCCACCCCCCACGGTAACTTTTTCCAGCTCTGCAACTCCCAGGGATCTCTGTGCTACTCCGTTTGTGACCTCTTGCACATCCTCAGTTCTCATTGATTAATCTCTAGGAGTCATATTTACACTGCCTTGGCCTTAAACTCTGAAATTCCCTCACTTAAACCCTGTGCATCTCTCTTCTTTAAAATGCCTCTTAAAGTGTACCCCTTTGACCAAACTTTTGATCACTTGGCGTAATATCTTACATGGCTCAATGTCAAATTTTGTTTGATAAACCCTCCCGTGAAGCACTTTGGGATATTTTATTACATTAAAGGCGCTATATAAATTGAAGTTGCTGTCGCTTTGTTGTGGTCAGGAGCATGCTAAACTTGTTGATTGGTCACCAGAACCAACCAACCAACCCACTGGGCATTGGGATTAGTGCACGTGATTCCAGTTCACTCAACTGGCTTCAGATGGTTGCTCTTTTGAGTGTCCAGTGTGATCATCAGATCTGCTCAGAAAACAGTTTCTTGAAATGCAAAGTAGGATCTTTTTGAATCAAAACAAAAACTTCCAGTTTTCAGCATTAACATCTTGAGCCTGTCAGCCCTGGATCTGGTAATTAGGTATGTACTGAATGCGCATGTGGTTTGAAAACTGCAAAGAACAGTCAGTATTAAAATAGTTAAATAGCATAGACCATGGACTTATTTCCTTATTAGGAGTGTTGTGTTCTTTGGCAAGTTCAACTGTGCCAAAGCCATTGATAGGAAGTTGGAATTATTTCACATTATTTAGCAATGTGTAATTTATGTTTCGAGCTCACCGTTCTTCCAGAAATTTCAGCTTATGCTGCAGAAAAAAACCTGCCTGTTCCTCTTTTACCGCATGAGATTATTTTCAACAAACAGAAAGTAAATGTTGTTCTCGAGTATGAAAATGACAGGAAAAGCAGTCTCTATCAGAATTCCTGGAGCCATCTCTTTTTCCCTCTCCACTGCTTCAGACAATGTTGGCTCGTGCTCAACCCCATTTGATTTTAATCTCTCTGTCTCCAGGAGCTCATCTTGATGTATCTTCTTGCCATTCTATCCTCTTCATCCCCATTTTTCTGTCAAAGATAAAGAAAGACATATTTATATAGCACCTTTCATGACCTCAGGACACTCCCAAGCGCTTCAGAGCCAGTGAAGTACTTTTGAAGTGTAGTTTCTGTCGTGATAAAAATGCAGCAGCTAATTTTTACACAGCAAGCTCCCATAAACAGCAAGGTGATAATAACCAACAGTCTGTTTTTGTGGTGTTGGTTGAGAAATATATATTGATCAGGACAACAGAGATAGCTCCCCTACTCTTCTGTGAAATAATGCATGGGTTTATTTTATGTCCAACTTAGAGAGATCAGATGGGCCTCGGTTTAACATCTCGTCGGAAAGACGGCACCTCCCGACAGTGCAGCATTCCCTCGGTACTGCCTAAGATTTCCGTTAACATATTTTTTTGATGTTCCTTCATGGACAGCATTACCTTGACTCAACCCCTACTGTTTTTTGAATCTTGTTTCTTTTTAACTTTCTGTGCCAAGAGTCTGAATTTCAAACTTGAAGGGAATAGTTTGGAGCAACACAACCACTCACAATGTCACAGTCAAGATTCAATAGAAGGGAAGAGTATTATTGTAATCAAAACAAAAATTTAAAAAAAACCATTCATAACAACTTGACATTGTGATGAAAAATGCAAAATACTTCCATGTGAATGGTCTGGGACTCAGAGACAGCCATGTTCGTTGTATCTTACAACACAGAAAGAGACCATTCAGCCCATCATGTCTCTTCGATAGTGATTAATTATTCCTCCTTCTCTGCTCTTTCCCCAGAGTCCTGCAGATGCTTTTTTTGGTTCATTTTTTTTGCGTAATTACGATGATCATTTCCACGGCGGTCAGATAACTGGACTTTGGCCACTGATCAGAAATACTTCATATCGGCCCAGTGAAAACTTTTTTTTTGTGCACCTGTGACCCAAGCACCTTTGATCTCACTAATCTCTTCTCGTTCTTCTCATAAATATCCATCATGTGATATGTAAATTTCTCTGTTGCGCCTTCAATAAATAATATATAGAAGGATAGAGAGGTCTTACCTCTCATACACCCTCCTATTCCTGTAACCTCCTCTGGCTCTGCAACCCTCTGATCTCTGCACTCCTCCATGTTTGGCCTCTTGAGCATCCCCAGTTTTGATCATTCCGTGTTGACCATGCCTTCAGCTGTGAAGGCCCTGGAATTTCCTGCCTAAACCTCCCTGGCTCCCTCTCTTTTAAGAAACTATCACAAATACACTCTATGAACTCGTCTTGAAGGCTACCTTTACCAATTTCATTTGTCTAATCTATGCAAAGATTAAAATCACCCATGATTATTGCAGTACCTTTCTCATAACCGTCCTCTTTATTTCTTGATTTATACTTTGCCCTACAGTGCAGCTGCTATTAGGGGCCTATAAAACACTCCCACCAGTGACTTCTATCCCTTGCTATTTCTTATCTCCACCTAAACTGACTCTACATCATGATCTTCTGAGCCAAGATCGTTTTTCACTACTGTACTTATCCTTTCTTAGCAGAGATACCCCACTTGCTTTTCCGATCTTTCCAAAATGTCAAATACCCTTCAATATTCAGTTTCCAGCCTTAGGCACCTTGCAGCCATGACTCTGCAATGCCTATCAGATCATACCCATTTATTTCTATTTGTTCATCTATCTTGTTTCAAATGCTGCATGCATTCAGATAAAGAGCATTTAATCCTGCCTTTTTGACCATTTATCCCTACTTCAACCCTATTTGCACTCTTATGTTTGTATGCACTTCCTTTCCTGTGACACTCTGGTTATCATTGCCCATTTTGCTATCCGGCACTGTGACTTTGTCCTTTCTCTTTAATGTTCTAAATTTCCGGTCACTTGAATCCTTCCTCACCCCTAACTATTTTGTTTAAAGCCCCCTTTACAGACCTAGTTATACAACTTAACTGGACACTGGTCCCAGCACAGTTCAAGTGAAGCCTGCCCCAACGGTACAGCTCCCTTTTTACCCATTACTGATGCCAGTGCCCCATGAATTGCAACCCATTTCTCCCACACCAATCTTTGAGTCATGCATTCAAGACTGATTTTATTGACCCTACACCAATTTGTTTGTGACTCAGGTAGTAGTCCAGAGATTATTACCTCTATGATCTACTTTTTAATTTAACCCCTTGCCGCTCATAACTCCCTAAGCAGAGCCTCTTTCCTAGTTCTATGTATGTTGTTGGTTTCAAGTGAACCACAGGAACCAGATCCTTCCCCTCCCACCCCATCTTCCTCTCCAACCCTGAGGAGATGCCCTTAACCCTTGCACTGGGCAGGCAATGCAGCCTTGGGGACTTGTGTTCTTGGCTGCAGGGTACAGTATCTGTCCCCCTCACTATGCTGTCCCTTACGACCACTACATTCCTATTTATGCCTTAACTTGAATGGCCCCTGTACCACTATTACCCCTGTTATCCACCTTGAAACTATTCTACCTTGTAAGCATCATCAGTTTTGTTTTTTGCTGAAATTTTTTTGGCCTTTCAAATCTAAGAGAGCAGAGCAAGTCCAATCCTTCTGTTGAGAAGCAAAAGAGATGTACGCTATTGACACAAGAACTGAGAGGTTATAGCTATCATGAAAGATTAAACAGATGGGCCCTTCTCTCTGGAAAAGAGAAGGCGGGGAGGTGGCCTGGGAGCCATTGGACACCATTGTAAACTTGCCCTGTCTGAAAAATAACTGCCCACCACTGTTTTCTACTTTCTGTCCCTTCGCCAATTTGTAGCCATTCTCTTACTGTAGCTTTAATCTTACAGGCTTTAATTTTACCAAGACTATTATTTGCTACTTCTGCCAAATGCCTTTTGAAAGTCCATACACAGAACATCAACCACACCACCTCCATTAATCCTCTCCATGACTTCCGATGGGGAAAAGAAGCTTTTTTTTAATAAAAAGTAGTGTCCTTAAAACTAGATATTAGAAGGAACGGTAAATACAATGTCTGGAAGGATAAGAGATGTTTTTTGGGCACAGGCTCTGTTGAAACTGAACCTTCCAGGAATAAAAATGACCAGAATGTCGATCCTTGGTGGCTTGGCAATAACTCTTTTTGAAAAGTCTATGCACGTGATTATCTGGGGCAGGCATCCGAGGTTTCTGTTCCCGACGTTCAGCCCCGTCTTTCAGGTGAGATGTCAAACTGCTCCATGTCTGCCCACTCAGGTGGACGTATAGATCCTGTGCTATTTTTCTGAAGGTGAGCTAGGGGGTGGTGGGGTGCTGTTCTTCTGGGATCCTGGTCAACATTATTCCTCAATCAGCATCACTATAAACAGATTATCTGGCCATTATCACATTGCTCTTCGTGGGATCTTGCTGTGCACAAATTGGCTGCCATATTTCCTACATTGCAATAGTGACTACACTTCAAAAGTACTTCATTGGCTGTAAAGTGCTTGGGGACGTCCTGAGGCCGTGAAAGGTACAGAAATGCACATTTTTATTTTGTTTTTGTCCCTTCAGCTCTCCTCTTTTGAGCCACTTCTTCAGACCTATTTCCTTTGACCAAAGTTTTGGTCATCCATCCTCATATCTCCTGATGTGGCTCCTTGTCAAATTTTGTTTGGCAGCACCCCTTGTGAAGTGCCTTTGGGACGTATTACTACGTTAAAGATACTATATAAATAATACAAGTTGTTGTTGTTCATTGCTTCCTGCCATTGTATAATCGGTCAGTGTGCTGGGCATGCTCACAACTCACAATTGGCTGTTCAGGCAAAGCTGTACCATCTGCTGATTGTGCCAGTGTAGAGGGTCATCAGCAGAGATGCGGAGGGCAGGAAATTGGGGGTAAATACTTTTTTTTAATGTCTGCTAAAGGATATGGACAGACTTTTCCTGCTCTACATGAAAAAATAGCAAAATGGTCCTAATTTTCTATATCATGTAGGACAACAGAAATGGGTTCTGTAACCACAGTTCCAACTGTTTTATAATTAATTAAAATTATGATGCATATTGTTCCAGGTGTGAGACATTATTGGAAGTATTTGTAGAATCAGATGGTATTTAACTCATTGATCCTGTGCTGGTTTACAGCTAACATCCCCTCCTAATGTCTCTCACCTGGAAAATGTAAAGTGATCCACGGTTTAAGCTGACTCTGTCCATTGCAGCTGTACATGGTTTAAAACACAAAAACTAAAAAAAAAAATGTTTTTCTTTTAAATCCTGAAGATAGTTTTAGTTTCCTCTCCATATTCAGCATTGTTCTTACATAGTGTAATACACAGCTTTATTCCAAACATGTCTTAGATTCCTTTGGAATATGCATGTGCCAAATTCTTAATCTTCACCAGAGCTCTTAACTGGTTAAGAACTGAGGAGTTTTCATCCATAAACAAGTCTTTAGGATTGCCCTTCCAAAACTGATGAACCTCAAAGAAAGATTTGCATTTCCATAGCACCTTTCACAACATCACAAAGCGCTTCACAGCAACTTGCTTTTGGAAGTGTAGTTGCTATTGTAATGCAGGAAATGTGTAAGCTAACTTGTGCACAGCAAGCTCCCACAAACAGCAATGTGGTAATGATCAGATAATCTGTTTTAGTGTTGGCTGAGGGGATACCGGGAGAACCCCTCCCTGTTCTTCTTCAAAACAGTGCCGTGGGATCTTTTTACATCCACCTGAGGGACCAGGCGCAGTCTTGGTTTCATGTCCCATCCAAACGAGGCCCCCGTCAACAGTGCAGCACTGGTAGTGCATTGAACCGGAGTGAAAGCAAGTCATCCTTGATCCCAAGGGATTGCCTAAGAATCAGAGAAGACTGGGAATGTCAACCTAGATTTTGTGCTCAAGATTCTTAGGGGGCTTGACAGGGTAGATGCTGAGAGGTTGTTTCCCCTTGTGGGAGAGTCTAGGAACAGATGGCATAATCTTAGAGTAAGGGGTCACCCATTTAAGACAGAGATGAGGAGGAATTTCTTCTCTGAGGGTAGTGAATCTGTGGGATTCTTTACCGCAGAGTCTATAGAGGCTGGGTCATTAAGTATATTCAAGGCTGAGATAGACAGATTTTTAATCAGTAAGGGAATCAGAGGTTAGGGGAAAAGGCAGGAAAGTGGAGTTGAGGATTATCAGATCAGATCTCATTGAATGGTGGAGCAGATTCGATGGGCCAAATGGCCTACTTCTCCTACGTCTTATAGTCTCTGGAGTGGGACTTGAAGCCATGACTTTCTGACTTACCGGCAAGAGTGCTACCCACTGACCCTGATGTGTATCTACTGTGATGTGCATAAAAATGTATATATATTTTATAGATATATTCCAGCACAGATACTGTACTGCAGATATCACACCTTGCTACACGTGTGGAACACAGTGCTGTGTGCATTTAGCTAGTGATTGAGGTTGACCAGCACCTTCCAATTCAAAACTTCCAGACCAAACAATTAAAATGAAAGGGTTTCGGGTATGCTTAACTAGTGAGTGAACTTTGGTTTTTATGGGAGAACAGATTGAGTTTACTCAATAATGCATTGGATGTTACATGGTCAGAGGTAAGAGTTCTTCCACTGACTATGGCTACCACCTGTTGGATTGTAGTCCGGAAGACCACTGCATTCTTTGACAACAGTCCTGCATCTCTACTGTTCTACCCATTCGGAAGAGCTGAAGAGGCTGTGGGGCTCTTTGCTCTAAAAAAAAACGAGAAGGCCGATGGGTGAGCTGATAGAAAACCTTTTAAGATTATGGAAGGGTTTGATATGATAGGGAAAATATTCCCATTTGTGGGGAGAGATCAAAGCAGAGATAATAAATCTTCAATGGTGGTACTACATTACAGCTCGGTTAGGGAACCCGAGTTGCTGTGGCAACGTGCACTTTTACATGCATGTTGTAGCCTGGAGCTATGGATAGTGATGACAGAGGCTCCAACTTACTTTCTTTCTCTCCCGCTCTTACCACCTGTCATTGGCGTGTGTTGGAAGGATTTGCAGCTTGATACTCAACCCTGTTTGGCCATATTATGAACACACCTTCCTTGACCATCAAGTCCTGGGGTGGGACTCGAGCCCAGAGCTTCTGGCTCAGAGGCAGGGACACTACCCACTGCACCACAAGACTCACACAAATACAAGATAGTCGCTAATAAATCTAATAGGACACTTGGGAGAAATGGCTTTATCTTGAGAGCAGTGCGAATGTGGAACTTGCAAACACTGGAGATGGAATGGTTGAGATGAACAGCCTGGATGTATTTAAGGGGAAGTTAGATAAATGCATGAGGGAGAAAGGAATAAAAGGATATGCTGGTTGGGTGAGATGAAGAGGGGTGGGAGGAGGCTCATATGGAGCATTAACATCAGCATGACCAAGTGGTCAGTGTAATTCTATGCAATGAAGTTTCCCTTTTTACCTCAGGCAGTGTGTGAGTATCAGATAACAATATCTTCATGTAAACATGATAGGTGAGCGTATCCACACCTTCCCCTCCCTTCCATTCAACTTCAAGGAGATGCTGAAATAACCCCCCTCCCTCCTTCAGCACCCCACAGAAGCAGAGGATTTTCCCTTAATGTTGTCAGATCTTTTGTGATGATATTAATGGCAAATTGAATGATGATAATGGGGGCATTGATGCTTATTCTGCTAAGGTGCAGCTTTGTTTAAGGCCACATAACCTTTTAAGATTTGAATTGTAACTACTATAAGCAAACACATCCTGAGGATTCTTGGAGTTTTCTTTCTGTTCACTTGGGGGTTGGAATGTCCATGTGAGTTTGGGCCTGTGGTCCAGCAGCAACAGGCCTTGTGAGATTAACCTTGTGTTTGTGATTTCCAAACACCTGTATGCTGATGTTCCATTTTTAATGGATTATAGTCAAGAAAGAACTGTGGATTTGTGGTATCAAAAAGTTGCTGAAACTATTTAAAATCTTAAACTCGTTACACTTGGATATATTCTGAAGTGTGGGTTAAGTGTTAAACCTGTGGAGGAGCTATGTCAATATTAAAGTGTCATATGATCAGAAACATGTTTTTAGGCCTGTTATTTGGAGGGAGTTAGGCATAATGTGTTGGAAGATTTTATCGTATCCATTGTGTTATTGAATTGGAGCAAGCAATATAAGACTTGGTATCTCGTTTCATAGTTTACACTCATTGAGGTTAAAATAAGATAAACTTATTGGCTGTCAAATGAAGGAGGGTGCCCAATGCAAATTATAGAATTGTACAGCACAAATGGAGGCCATTCAGCCCATCATGTCTGATTCTTTGAAAATGCTATCCAATTAGACCCACTTTCCCACTCTTTGCTCATTTAGACTTGCAACTCAATCCCCTTCAAGTGTTTACGAGGATACTAATTAGGAGCAGGAGTGGGCCACTTGGCCCCTTGAGCCTGCTCTTTCATTCAATAAGATCATGGCTGATCTGATTGGAACCTTGTGGTAATTATGGTTTTATTTAGTGTGTAATGTACCTTTAAGAATAATGCATGTTAAGGAAGATCACGTGATCTGCAGTAACCAATGGGCGAATAGTGCGGGCTACCTGAGCAGTCAGTGAAGAGATGGAGTTGGAGTTGAAAGCACACGTGTAGTTGCTGCTGAGCACATTGTAAATAAACTTAATGTTTCCACCCAAGAAGTGTCTGCGGATCAACTCTATCATTAATAGTCCAATAGGCCACCCCACAACAAACTGGCGACGAGGATAAAACAGGATTGAACAGAAGAAATCAAGTTCAAAAGAAAGGAAAATATACACACCAGGTATGCTGTCCCTTTAAGTTAAAGAAGAAACGGGCCCTGATCCAAATAGCTGAGAAATCTCCCCACATTGAAAGAATGGTACCAGGGTCGCAGGACCCCTGAGTGAGAGTCCACAGGATGGGCAAGCAAAACATCGGAAAAGGGAGAGAATCTGTATGTATGTTGTAAAGTGGGCGGCAGCTCCGCAGGCTCAGCGGGTTAGAGAAGCTAAAAAAAAAGGAGCAGTCACTGCCGAAAGCATTTAAACAAAATCCACCACCCCGGTCGGGTCACAAGGCCGCTGGGTCTCCCGAGCTGCGGGACATTAGGAGTTCAAGCAAAAAAAAAAGGCACTGAGAGGGGGAAAAGGAAGAGAATTGAAATTGCAGAGTTTGAATGCAGAGATTGCAGCCGCACCCTTCCTTTTGTTTTAAAGTTTGGAAGCTAAAAGAAAGACTCACAATCACAGGGATCCCGCCAAAACTCGAAAAGCGCGGGAAACACACCAGAGAAAAGCTGACGGCTGCAGAGACAGCCCGAGTGGTGACCGCTCTTAAAGCAGCAAAACATTTAAAATGGTACATACAAGAAAACTGGCTATGGCCAGAAAATTAGAAGAGACCCCAGAGAAAGGGCAAACCTGCCGAAGGGAACAAGAGACCCCAGAGAGAGGGCAACTCCACCAAGGGCAACAGGAGACTCCAGAGGGAGAGCAACAAGAAATTAAACAGTTGAAAGAACAGTTGAATGTCCTTCAAGATCAAATGCAAAAGGAATGCATGAACATTCAGCAACGTGAAGAAATCAAGGCCGTCTCAAACAGTAGATTGGAAGCACAGCAGAAGAAACTCGGAGGGCTCAGGGGAAGCCCCGGTAATCGGAGAGGGATCGGGGGAAGCCCTGGTAATCGGAGAGGGATCGGGGGAAGCCCTGGTAATCGGAGAGAGTTCAGGAAGCCCTGGTGATTGGAGAGAGCTCAGGGGAAGGCCTGGTGATCGGAGAGGGCTCAGGGGAAGGCCTGGTGATCGGAGGGGGCTCAGGGGAAGCCCTGGTGATTGGAGAGAGCTCAGGGGAAGGCCTGGTGATTGGACAGAGCTCAGGGGAAGGCCTGGTGATTGGACAGAGCTCAGGGGAAGGCCTGGTGATTGGACAGAGCTCAGGGGAAGGCCTGGTGATCGGAGGGGGCTCAGGGGAAGCCCTGGTGATTGGAGAGAGCTCAGGGGAAGCCCTGGTGATTGGAGAGAGCTCAGGGGAACCCCTGGTGATCGGAGAGGGGAAGCCCTGGGAGTCGTGTATCGCTGGATACAGCCGGGAGACAGGAGTTTGGATAAACTCCAAGGCAGTGCCAGCTCAGTGAAACTAGCTGTCTAGCAAAGAGCTGAAGAATCAGCTAAATGAATCCAAAGAGGCTTTGGAAGCAAAAGTCGCAGAATTTCTCAAGAAGCAGACAGATAATGGAATTTTGGGAGGCTCAGCCACTGAGCTTAGACAAGTTGAGCTTGCCTCAGAGAGAAATCTGGCCAATAGTGAAGTCGAAATAAAGGCAGAGATTAGAGCCTGTGCTAGAAAGAAGAAGCATGTAGAAAGAAGATACAGAAATACTAATAGGGCCTCCACCCAGTTGTGGGGAAAGTGAGAGTTATAAGAGAGGCACCTGCACCAAAGAACACCTCAGAGCTCAAATCATTCCTAGGAATGATCGACTATTATGGGTGGTTCTTACCCAGTTTGTCTACAGTGCTGCCCCCCTGCATTCTCTACTCAAAAAGAACCAACGTTAGTCTTGGGAGATGTCCCAGAAAGAAACTTTCATAAAGATGAAACAATTGTTGCACTCGTCCAATCTATTAGTGCATTATGACGAGGCGAAAGATTTGGTGCTGACATGTGATGCACCTCCCTATGGAGTGGGAGTAGTTCTCTCTCATCGGATGGAGGATGGCACGGAACGGCCAATAGGTTATGTATCAAGAACACTCACCACAGCGGGAAAGGGATACTCACAGGAAAAAAAGGCCTGTCCATCGTCTTTGGTGTCTAGAAATTTCACCAATACGTACATAGCCATCGTTTTACAATCGTTTCAGACCACAAACCATTGCTAGGATTGTTTAGTGAGGATAAGGCTATACCACCCATAGCCTCAGCAAGAATACAACGATGGGCTTTATTTCTGGCAGCATACAAATACACCTTCATACACAGGCCTGGCAATCATATTGCAAATACTGACACCCTTAATCGTTTGTCTTTAGAAGAAAATGATGAGCACGTCCCAGTTCCATAGGAACTTGTCTGACTTAAATTCCTTAGATTCCTCGCCAGTATGTGCTCGACAGATCAGAGATTGGACAAGCCGGGACCCAGTCCTATCTCAAGTATGAGAACAAGTGCCACATGGTTGGTCACAGGAGCCTGTGTCTGATGGAATGAAACCGTACTTCAACAGAAGACATGAAATAACCAGCCAGGATGGTATCATATTGTGGGGAGCACAAGTTATAGTTCCTCCAAAGGGAAGGGAGCCACTTTTAATCGATCCATCCAGGAATTTCCTGAATGAGACCACAGCACGCAGCTAGAGAGTTTAGTAAAGCACTATGTGCAATGTCAGCAACTGTAAAAGTTGCCAGTGACAGCTCCGTTCCACCCATGGGAGTGGCCAGTTAGACCCTGGGTGTGGTTACACATTGACTATGTTGGACCTTTACTGGGAACAATGCTTCTGCTCGTTGTCGATGCCCATTCAAAATGGTTGGATGTATATGAGGTGAAGTCACCAACATCGGCCGCTACAGTTGAAAAACTACGCCAGAGTTTTGCCATTCACGGACTACCAGAAGTAGCTGCTTCCAATAACGGGACGGCATTTATGAGTGCCGAGTTTCAACGGTTTATCAGCCTCAATGGTATCACTCATGTGAAAACTGCACCTTACTGCCCTTCCACAAACCGACTGGCCAAAAGGGCGGTTCAAACATTCAAAGCAGACATGAAAAAGCTAACTGGTGATTCCTGGCAACCAAGCTAGCACACTTTCTTTATCATTACAGGACTACTCCTCACACAACAACAGGTGTCACACCTGCGGAGTTATTGTTGAAACACCGTCTCAGGATGAGATTGAGCTTAATAATGCTGTATTTAGAGGGGAAGGTGGAAAGGAGTCAGGGAGGCCAGAACACTGGACATGACTGGATAGTTGTGAGAGGAAATTTACAGTGGGAGGGACAGTATATGTGAAAAATGTTGGGGAAGGGCCAAAGTGGTTATCAGGTGAAATAAGTGCAGTGACTGGATCTCTATCTCACCATGTGAGGGTGGAAGGCCAGATCATCTATAAACATGTGGACCATTTAGGGAAGAGAGAGAGACAAATCACCAAGATTTGGTTCCACCAGTGACCATGCCCGGGTCTGCGTTTCCTGTTGAAGATACTTAACCCAGGATTGATATGTCTGATATTCCTGTAAGAGTTGAGGATACAGAGCTGCGAGTGCCCATCGAAGCACCTGATGTTCAGGCAACTCAGGAGAAGCAGGTTCCTGATAAAGAACCTGAAGTTGTGGAGCTGTGACATTCCACATGTACCAGGAAACCACCTGAAAGACTGAACTTATAAATTCCTCACCCAGTGTAAATATTATGTTGTCTTGAAAAATATGTACTTGTAAATATAACATGTATAGCCGAGTTAAAGGGAGAGGAATGTAGTAATTATGGTTTTGTCTAGAGTGTAATGTACCTTTAAGAATAATGCTTGTTAAGGAAGATCACATGATCTGTAGTAACCAATAGGAGGGTTGTGTGGGTTACCTGAGCAGTCAGTGTAGAGATGTAGTTGGAGTTCAAAGTACACATGTAATCGCTGCTGAGTATGTTGTAAATAAACTTAATGTTTCCACCTAAGCAGTGTCTGTGGATCAACTCTATCGTTAATAGTACAACTCAGCCACCCCACAGCAAACTTCAACTCCACATTCCTGCCTAAACCCAATAACCTTTCACCTCCTTGCTTATCAATAATCTATCATCTTTTGAGGAAGGGAGTTCCAAAGACTCACTATCCTCTGAGAGAAAAATTTCTCCTCATCTCTGTTTTAAATGAGCGACCCCTTTTTAAACAGTGACTCCTAGTTCTAGGTTCTCCCACAAGAGGAAGCACCCTCTCCACATTGACCCTGTCAAGACCCCTCAGGATCTTATATGTTTCAATCAAGTCGCCTCTTACTCTTCTAAACTCCAACAGATAGAAACCTAGCCTGTCCAACCTTTCCTCATAAGCCAATCTGCCCATTCCAGGTATTAGCCTAATAAACCTTCTCAAAACTACTTCCTTTACATCCCTCCTTAAATAAGGAGACCAGTACTCCTACACAGTACTCCAGATGTGGTCTAACCAATACCCTGTATAACTGAAGCATAACCTCCCTACTTTTCTAATCAATTACCCTCACAATAAACGGTAACACTCTAAATTTGCTGTACCTGCATACTAACCTTTTGTGATTCATGCACTAGGACACCCAGATCCCTCTGCATCTCAGAACTCTGCAGTCTCAAGCCATTTAGATAATATGCTTCTTTTTATTATTCCTGGCAAAATGGACAATTTCACATTTTCCCATCTGCCAAATTTTTGCCCACTCACTTAACTTATCTATACCCCTTTATAGCCACTTCATATCCTCTTTGCATCTTACTTTCCTGCCTATCTTTGTGTCATCAGCAAATTTAGCAACAAGTACCTTTGGTCCCTTCAGCCAAGTAATTTATATAAATTGTAAAAAGTTGAGGCCCCAGCACTGATCCCTGTGCACACCACTCATTACATCTTGCCAACCAGAAAAAGACCCATTTATGCCTACTCTCTGTCTCTTGTTACATAGAAAATAGGAGCAGGGGTAGGTCATTTGGCCCTTTGAGCCTGCTCCACCATTCAACATGATCATGGCTGATCCTCTACCTCAACGCTGTATTCTTATGCTCTCCCCATACCCCTTGACACCTTTAGAGTCCAGAAATCTGTTTTCTTCTTAAATATATTCAGTGACTTGGACTCCACAGCCTCTGTGGTAGAGAATTCCACAGGTTCACCATCCTCTGAGTGACGAAGTTTCTCCTAAATGGCCTAACCCATAACCCGAGACTGTGACCCCTTGTTCTAGAACCCCCTCAGCCAGAGGAAATATCATCCCTACAACCTGTCTGTCCATCCCTGTCAGAATTTTATACGCTTCAACGAGATCCCCTCTCATTCTTCTAAACTCCAGTGAATACCGGCCTAGTCGGCCCAATCTCTCCTCATATCCTGCCATCCCAAGAATCAGTCTGGTGAACCTTCACACTGCACTCCCTCTATAGCAAGAATATCCTTTCTTAAGGAGACCAAAACTGAACACAATGCTCCAGGTGTGGTCTCACCAAGGCCCTGTACAGCTGCAGTAAGACATCCTTGTTCCTGTACTCAAGTCCTCTCGCAATGAAGGCCAACATACCATTTGCCTTCTTAACTGCTTGCTGCACCTGCATGCTTGCTTTCAGTGATTGTTGTACATGGACACCCAGGTCCCTTTGTACATCAACACTTCCTGATCTATCCCCATTTAAATAATACTCTGCCATTCTGTTTTTCCTACCGAAGTGGTTACCTTCACACTTATCCACGTTAAACTGCATCTGCCATGCATTACCCACTCACTCAACCTGTCTAAATCGCCTTGAAGCCTCTTAACATCCTCCTCATCGTTCATATTCCCACCAAGTTTCATGTCGACAGCAAGCTTGGAAATGTTACATTTGGTTCCCTCATCCAAATCATTGACGTACACTTTGAATAGCTGGAATAGCACAGGTCCCTGTGGTACCCCACCTTCACCACCTGCCTTTCGGAAAAAGACCCGTATATTCCTACTGTCTTTCCTGTCTGCTATCCAATTCTCAATCCATGCCAATATATTACCCCTAATCCCATGTGCTTTAATCTTGCACACTAACCTCTTATGTGGGACTTTATCAAAAGCTTTCTGAAAATCCAAATACACCACATCCACTGATTCTCCCTTATCTATTCTGCTAGTTACATTGTCCAAAAGCTCCAGTAGGTTTGCCAAACATTATTTCCCTTTCATAAATCCATGTTGACTTTGTCTAATCCTGTTGATATTTTCTAAGTGTCCTGTTATCACATCCTTAATGATAGACTTTAGCATTTTCCCTATTACTGATGTTAGACTAACCGGTCTGTAATTCGCTGTTTTCTCCCTCCCTCCATTTTAAATAGTGGCGTTACATTTGCCATCCTCCAATCTGCAAGGACTGTTCCAGAATCTACAGAATTTTGAAGATATCAATCAACACATCCACTATTTCCGTGGCCACCCCCTTTAGTCCCCTGGGTTGTTGTTTATCAGGCCCTGGGGATTTATCAGCTTTCAGTCCCATTAATTTCTCCAGCACTACTGTCTTAGTAATACTAATTTCCTTCAATTCCTCCTTCTTAGTAGACCCTTGGTTCCCTAGTATTTCTGGGAAGTTATTTGTGTCTTCCTCTGTGAAGACAGAACTAAAGTAGTTGTTTAATTGCTCTGCCATTTCCTTGTTCCCTGCTACAAACTCTCTCATTTCAGACTGTAAGGGACCTACATTTGTCCTCAAATACTAGCTAACCAATCGTCTATCCATGCTCATATGTTACCTGCTACACCCTGAGGTTTTATTTTGTATAGTAAACTTTGATGTGGCAACTTGTTAAACGTCCTCCGGAAGTCCAAGCACAGTTCATCTACCGGTTGCCTCTTTATTCGTGTTGCTTGTTACTTCTTCAAAGATCTCCAATAAATTGGTTAAACATGATTTCCCTTGCACAAAACAATGTTGACTCTGCCTGATGATCTTGAATTTCTCTAAGTACCCTGCTATAATGTCTTTCATAATAGCTTCTAACTTTTTCCCTATGACATATTTTAAGCTAACTGGCCTGTAGTTTCCTGCTTTCTCTCTCCCTCCTTTCTTGAATAAAGGAGTTACATACGCAACTTTCCAATCTAATGGAATCTTCCTGGAATCTAGGGGACTTTGGAAAATATTTATCCAATTTCCTTGTTAAATGTTACCATTGAATCTACTTCCACCATCCTTTTCAGGCAATGCATTCCAGATCACAAATACTCAGTGTTTAAAAAAGGTTTCCATCTTCCCTAGGTTCTTTCACCATTTGCTTGACTCTTTCGATTCATTTTCTCGTGGCCTTCTCCCTTTCTCCCTGAAGCCAAGTCCCTTCCTTGATGCCCTGGCTGGTTTGTAAAGTTACAATGTTGTGGAGTTATTACCTTGTCACATTCCTGCTTCTGTCACCTAGGCCCTCTTATCTCATGGCCTTAATTATAAAATTTAAATCCCTCTGCAACCTCATCCCTCCCCTATCTCTGTAAGCTCATCCAACACTATGACCCTGAGATTTTGGCACTGCCCTCTTCAGCATCCCTGCTTTTCATTTCTCTAATACTGGCCGCCATGCTTTCAGTTGCCCTAGGCACAAAACTCTGAATTTCCCTCCCTCACCTTGATTCCTATACGACCTCTCTGCCTCTCTCTCTCCTTTAAGACTACCTCTGGCCAAACATTTGGCCACTATCTCCTCAGGTGCCTTGGTTTCACGTTTATTTGATAACACTCCTGCGAAGCAGCTGGGGACATTTTACTACATTTAGGATGCTATAAAATTGCATTAATTCTACATTTAATTAAATATTTTTCTTTTCCCATAGCTCCAGAGATGAATGGACTTGCATCTTGCCCTCTGATTATGAATAGCTGTTGCATGAGTAACTCTCATAGAAAACCTTTATTAAGTTTTAATTTTAAAAAAATGACGGAGTGATTTCCCCTTAGAACTGGTTTACAGGACTAGATTCTTCATTCCTTCTGACATCTCATTTGAAAAATACATTTGGCCGCGGCCCAGCCATTTAAAATCCTCACAGTGCAAACCATTAATTGCCAGTCTGGTTGTGCGGCAAGGATGATTTTCCAGATAAAGCTGGAAATATTGGCGTTTGGTCAGCATTCTCTTCTGGTGTTTAACCATAGTCAGAAAGCTAACCATTCTCTGCTTTCCCATAACTTTATTTTTTACATTTTAGGAATTGCCCACAAGTCCATGTGAACAATGCTTTAATTGAAGAATTGCTATACTCTGCTTATTTGCAGTAAATTGTAATCTTATTCACGAGAAAAATCACTGAAAGAAGCACATTGTGAACCAAGACCCCAGCACTCCGTGCTTGTGGGGTCATAGAATTCACCCAGATTTCTCCTTTGCCATTTCTTCTTCCCCTTCCCCACCCTGTACCCTCACCCCCCATTGTATATCTATTAACTCAATGTTCTGACTCCAGCTGGAGACTTCTAAGCTCCAGATAGCCAGATGATCCCCATACATCTCGCACCTTTCACACACACTCTGTTAAACCCCAATTCTCATTCATGCTTCGTTACCTGTTGATATGACGATTCCAGCACGCTCCTATCCGGCCTCCCATGTTCTGTTCTCCATAAACCTATGATCATCCAAAACCCAGCTGCCTGTGTCTTAACTTGCAGTGAGCCCTGTGCCCTGATCACCCATGTGTCTGTGGACCTAAATTGCTTCCCAGTCACGCACCGTCTTGACTTCAAAATTCTCATCCTTGTTTTCAAATCCCTCTGTCACCTCACCCTTCCCTATCTGCATAATCCCCTCCAGCCCCACAGCCCTTTGAGATATCTGCACTCTTCTAATTCTGGCCTCTTGTGCATTCCCAAATAATCGCTCCACCATTGGTGACTGTGCCTTCAACTGCCTGGGCCCTGAGCTCTGGCATTCCTTACCTACGCCTCTCCTCCCTTCTTTCCTCCTTTTAAGACACCCCTTAAAACCTATCTCTCCAAACAAGCTTTTGGTCATCTGACCTGTCATCTCCTTATATGGCTTAGTGTCATACTTTGTTTTATAGTACTCCTGTGGACACCTTGAGATATTTCATCACACCAAAGATGCTAAATGCAAGTTGTGTGAACAGTAATGGCCTGAAACTCATTGCCTACAAAGGCAGTGGAAGTGGAGATGATGAATGATTTCAAATGGAAATTGGATGGGTACTTAAGGGAAATCAACTTGCAGGGCTATAGAGATAGAGCAGGAGAATGGGACTGACTGGATTACTCTACAGAGCTGGCAAGGACCCAGTGGGCTGAATGACCTCCGGCAGTGCCTTAGTGACTCTATCACCCTTTAATCATAGCCAGAGAGTAGCCTGCAACGGCTTCTCTTCCTGCTCCCAAACCTTTACTCCCAAGAATCTATCCTTGCCCCCACACCCCCCCCCGCCGATTTCCCATCTCCATGCTGCCCTTCGACAACATCATGTGAAAGCACAGTGTTACTTCACACATGTACACTGACAACACCCGGCTCTACCTCACCACCACCTTCTCGACTCCTCCACTGTTGCTAAATTCTCAGACTGCTTATCCAAACTGGATCCGTGCCGGCTGAGCAGAAATTTCCTCCGGTTAAATATTCGGAAAACTGAAGCCTTTATCTTGGGTCCCTGCCCTGAACTCTGTTCCCTCGCCGCTGACTCGAACTATCTCCTGGGTTCTGTCTCAGGCTGCTCTGTCACATTTGATCCTGAGCTGGGCTTTCAACCACAGATCTACACTGTCACGAAGACCACCTGTTTCAACCTTCGTCACGTCGCTGGACTTCACCTCGGCTCATCTCACTGCTGGAATCCTCATCCATGCCTTTGTTTTTCCTGATCACTCCCAAGCACTCCTGGCAAGCCTCCCATATTCTATCCTCTGTAAACTTGAGGCTATTCAAAACCGTGCAGCCTGTCTCCAAACTCGCACTAAATCTTGTTTACCCATCAGCCCTGTGCTCACTCGTCTACACTGGCTGCAGGTTAAACAATGCAGCAATTTTAAATTTTTCATCATGGTTCTTAAATCACGCCGTGGCCTCAACCCTCCCTATCTCTGTCGGCTACTACAGCCCTACAACCCTCCGAGACCTCTTGTGCTCCTCTAATTCCTGCTTCTCAACCTCCCCTGATTTTAATCACGGCACCATTGGCGGCCATGTCTTCAGCTGCCTGGGCTCTTAAGTACTGGAATTTCCTCTCTAAGCCTCTTTGTCTCTCTCTCCTTCAAGACACTCCTTAAAAACCTACCCCTTTGACCAAGCTTTGGTCACCTGTCCTGATATCTCCTTGTGAGGCTTTGTGTTATATTTCATTTACAGTTTCTGCTGTGGCTCAGTTGGTAGCACTCTCACATCTGAGTCACATGATTCTGGCTGAAGTTACACTCCAGGGCTTAAGAATGAATAGCGAGGCTGACACCACAGTGCAATACTGAAGGAGTGCTGCACTGTCGGAGGTGCCACCTCTTGGGTGAGAAGTTAAACCAAGGCTCCATCTGCCTGTTCGGGTGGATGTAAAAGATCCCATGGCACCATTTCAAGGAAGCACAGGGGAACTCTCCCCAGTCCTGATCAATATTAATCCCTTAATCAACATCATAAAAACAAATGATTTGATCATTGTCACATTGCTGTTTGTCAGAGTTTGCTGTACACAAATTGGCTGCTGCATTTCCTACATTGTCGCAACCAGGATGGGAGGAGTGCATGAATTATCTCGCCCCACTACTCCACAGGCCGTACCATTAATTTGTGTTTACTTTTCTCACTGAAATGGCCAATTGTTTACCTCTCGTGCCCTGAAGAAAAGAGAGACTGACCAGGCTTCTTCAAAATACTCGGAATGATTCATTTATTATAAAACAAAACTCCTTTTAAACCAGTTTCAAGAACTGGTTGACACACAATTGTAATCTGGACGTGTAACTGACCAGTCGTTTTAAACTTCTCCAGCGCGCGCACATTTACACACATACACACACACACACATCCACACACACACACACACACACACATCCACACACACACACACACACACATGCACACACACAAACAAAATACATGTCGCCTCTGCAGAGTCGGTGGATGGAAAATAATACTTAGAAAGAAAAAAAAAATTCAAGTTCACGGAGGTTTGATGCTGTCGGTCTGAAGCTCCCTCAGGTGAAGTTAGATGGCTGGGCCCAGTAGATGTCAGTTCACCGATGATGCTTCAGTGTGGAGGAGAGTATAGCTGGACCAATTCTTCCTCTCTCAGCCAGCAAGTCCATACAGACCGACTACACTCAGATGAGGATTATCTGGCTACAGGTTGAGTGAGAGCAGAGAGAAAGAGAGAGCTGGTCAGGGTAGCCTTCTGTTCTCAGCCTTTCCCCAACAAGACTGACAGTTCAGGTGATTGCACGGAAGAGGTTTGGGTGTTGACAGTTCGAAGGTGAACTTATGACCCTTTTTAAAAAAAAAACCTCTGAGGCAGCCTCCCACTGTCCAAAACCAGAACAAAAATTGCTGGGAAAACTCAGCAGGTCCGACAGCATCTGTGGAGAGGAATACAGAGCCGACGCTTCGAGTCTGCATGACTCCTCATCAGAAAGTTTCAGATTTCCAGCATCTGCAGTATTTTGCTTTTATCCCACTGTCCAAATGCTGTAATGTCCTTCCATATTTAAAAAAAAATTTACTTTAAAGAGAGATGATTCTAATACGTTACAACAGTGACTACACGTCAACAGTATTTCGTTGGCTGTAGAGCGCTTAGAGACATCCAGTGATTGTAAAAAGCGCTATATAAATGCAAGTCTTTTTATGTAATCCATTTGAAGTACCTTGGGATGTTTTATTATTTCAAAGAGGCTATACAAGTTTAAGTTGTTGTTGCTGTTGGATGGCGCTTGTCTTGTGATCTGATGCTCGAGGGTTACTAACCCTGCCGTGGGGAAGTTACTGGTGTGAATGGATGTTTTATCATTACTTGTTGCCCTTTGTTCAAGCTCTCGCTTGTAGCAAGATGTCTGGAATGGCATTGTTGACAGTTCAGTCATGGTGTAAGCTATGCGTGTTGGAACAAAGCTGCCATCAGCTGCTGTTTGGGGGTATACACCTGCCTGCAGCTCGCATTAGGCTGGAGGACAATGAGAGTGTTCAAATACAGGGGAGTCTGATTGCAGCTAATTATACCGCAAGCTTCCACTCGAACCATTCCTTCATGCTTTGTTCTGCAATGACCTTCCGTTACAAGTAGCATGTACGTTACAACCTGTTTGTAAAGTAACAACACATCATGTCCCAAAAACTTGTGTGCGTTGAGGAATTTTGAACTTACAAGGGAAATGCCTGGCCTGCAAGTGAGATATCCTGGTGATGATGAAGAAAGGACCGGATCCTGATGGGGGAGGGGAGGTGTTTTAGCATCTGGATCACTCTGAGAATAGAGGTTTCACTAAGGATAACAGTCTGCTGGAAAATGGAAGGACAAAGCCAGTATTCCTGTGAAAATGATGATCTGACCCTAACATGGTATTTAACCTGGAGGGTGGACAACTAAATCTGTTCTGATTCAATAGTGAAAATTAATGCAAGTATTCAGTTCTCACACGGGGATCATAAAAAGCTGTTCCAGCATTGAAATGATTCCGAATGTTGCAAAAGCGTTGGCTTAGACTAGTGTGTCTGAAGTTCGGATACGTAGGGTACGGTTTTCTGACACCTAGGCATTAATCCATGTCAGAAAATTATTTTAAGATGTTGATAGTATTTCTCTGTGCAATCCTTTCCAAAAGAAATGGAATGTAAGCAACCACATCTCTAAGTATGGTATTAAAATGTTTTTATTCTGAGCAGAAACATATGATTGCAAGCAGGGTTCTGCACGTAATGATGCAGAACAGAAACTGGCCATTCAGCCCATCTTGTCTGTGCCAGCTCTTTGAAACAATTATCCAATTAGTCCCACCCATCCTGCTCTTTCTGTATAGCTGTGTATATTTTCCCTTTTCAAGTATTTATACAATTCGCTTTTCGAGGGTACTATTAAATTTGTTTCCACCATGCTTTCAGAACATTCCAGACCAGAACAATTCACTGAGATTGGCCAATTTCTCCTCATCTCCCTTCTTGCTCCTTTTGCCAATTGCCTGAGATCTGCGTCCTCTGGTTACCAACTCTCCTGCCAGCAGCAGTGGTCCTTATTTAATCCATGATTTTGAACACTCCTATTAAATCTCTCCTTAACCTTCCCTGCTCCAAGGAGAACAATCCCAGTTTGTCCAGCCTCTCTCTCTCTCATAACAGGGATAGAAAGCTACAGATTTGAAGTTCTGTTGTGTCCTCTGAGCTTCATTTATTGTCGTGTGCAGCAATATTTTATGAAGAATCTCTTTACACAGAAAACTCCCGGTTCCGAACATTCGGGTTTCTCTGTCCTCTTCGTAAGCCATGTTTCTACAGCTGGGATAAAAACAAAAAACTGCGGATGCTGGAAATCCAAAACAAAAACAGAAACACCTGGAAAAACTCAGCAGGTCTGGCAGCATCGGCGGAGAAGAGCACAGTCCTCATGAGGACTCGAAACGTCAACTGTGCTCTTCTCCGCCGATGCTGCCAGACCTGCTGAGTTTTTCCAGGTGTTTCTGTTTTTGTTCTACAGCTGGGAGTTGTATTGAAGAGAGCCTCTGCCTAATTCAGTGGGTAACGCTCTCTTTCATCTGAGTCAGAAGGCCATGGGTTTAGCTCCCACTCAAGAGACTGAGCATGTCATCCAAGCTGGCACTCCCAGCACAGTTACTGAGGGACTTGTCTTCATCTTAGGCAGTCCCTCGGGATTGAGGGTGACTTTGCTTCCGCTCCGGTTCAATGGGCTCTGAGGTGGCTGATAAGTCCATGTGGGTCAGGTGGTGCTTGAAGGATTGGGGAGGTGGGGTTGTTTGGAGGTTTGAGCGCTCTCTGTCTGGTGTCTTGACTTCACCTCTGCACATTCCTGACCAAGTCTTTCGATGTGTTTGGCAGCATCGGTGGAGAAGAAATCAGTTAACGTTTCGAGTCCTCATGACCCTTCGGCAGAACTGCCGAAGGGTCATGAGGACTCGAAACGTTAACTGATTTCTTCTCCACCGATGCTGCCAGACCTGCTGAGTTTTTCCAGGTAATTCTGTTTTTGTTTTGGATTTCCAGCATCCGCAGTAGCTTTTAGCTTTTTGTTTTTATTTCGATATGTTTAGTGCCTTCCTCCCAAATGAACCTTCTCCATTTTGGCTGGTCACAAGCCAGGGACTCCCATGAGTCAACGTGGCTGTTTGAACACTCTAGGGATGATTTTAGGACATCCCTAAAGCATTTCTGCTGTTCTCTTTGGGAGTCTTTGGCTGTTATAGAGTCCTGAGTAGCGCAGTTGCTTTAGGAGTCTGGCATCAGGTATATAAACAGTACGCCCCACTCAGCGGGGCTGGCTTTGAGCACTGAGGGAGCACTGCACTGTCTGAGGTGTGAAGCAAACATTATACCAATGCTCTGCCTGCCCGCTCAGGTCAATGTGAAAGATTCCACGGCTAGTATTTTGAAGAAGGACAGGGGAGTTCCCTCTGATGTCCTGGCCAATGTTTATCTCTCAATCAATATCACGTACTAATAGATTAGAATATTAACTGATTACGCTCTTTGTGGGAGCTTGCTTAGCATAAATTGGCTGCCACATTTCCTGTGACAGCCGGGACGACACTTCCAAAGTATTTTATTAAGGTTTTGAATAAAGAAGGAAAAATTGTTTCCACTGATGGGAGGGTTGGTAATCGGAAGACACCGATTGAAGGCAATGGGCAAAAGAACTGGGATGAGGAGAATAAATTTGTTCCCTCAGTGAGTACCTTGTAACCCTAACTCCTTGTAAAGCACCTTGGGGTGTCCTGAGGTCCTGAAAGATGCTGGTCTTTGTTTTTCTTCGTAGCTTATATTTGATTATGTGAATCAAATAAAAGGCTAGAAAACCAAGCAAGATACTACTTCTTTGCATCTGGGGATTTATAATTTTTTTTTTACCTCTTTGGCTTCTTCACCAAACTGCCTGCTAGTCACCTACACCTAAAGCCAGGATTTTGGTCGTGCACCCCTAGTGAGGCCTCTGAGGAGTATCGAACAGGAGTAGGCCTTTGGGCCTGGCTGATCTGTACCTCAACTCCATGCGACATCTCACTGTTTTATTAATTGCTGGACAAAGAATCGGCACTTGAGAGGGAAGAAGATAGCAACATTAAGGGCAAAACCAGGGGTGAAGGGAAGTGTGCCAAGGAGGTTTTTCAAGGCAGGGAAGGAGGTGACTTGGCGGAAGGTTCCAGAAGATGAAGGTGTCGTAGTTGAAGGAGAGAGGGAAACAAGTCATGTTGAAACTACTTGAGTTGTAGGAATCACAGAATTGTTATGGTGTAGAAGGAGGCCATTCGGCCCATCATGTCTGGACCGGCTGTCTGAGCATTTTAACTTAGTGCCAATCTCCTGCCTTTTCCCTGTAACCCTGCACATTGTTTCTATTTAAATAATTCTCCAATGCCCTCTTGAATGCCTCAAGTATAGAAGGGATAGAAGTGTAGAGCAGCCATTGCTGTGAATCGAAATAGTGAGTTCACCAGAATTCCACTGGTGTGTAGCTTGATGACATTCAACTAAGTGAAGGCCAGCTGGAGTTGGGCTTGTTCCAAACAGCCTAAACCTATTCTGTTTATAGTTGACAAGTCACAACTAAGGATCGCCATGGTTGTGTTTATATTTTGAATCACCACTGTGGCATTTGACCTGCCTTGGTTCACCAACACTTCAAATTTACAAACATCATTCTTGTGTTCAAATCCATCCTTGGCCTCACCCTCTTCCAACCAATCTCCTCCAGCCGTATAACCTTCTGAGATCTCTACGCTCCTCCAATCTTGGCCTTGTGAGAAGTCCCGATTTTAATTGCTGCATTGACAGCCATGCCTTTGGCTGCCTAGGCCCTAAGCTCTGGAATCCTCTCCCTAAACCTTTCCACCTCTCTATCTCTCTCTCTCCTTTTAAGACTGTTCTTAAAACCTACCTCTTTGACCAAGTATTTGGTCACCTGCCCTAATATCGCTTTATCTTGCTCGTGTCAAATTTTGTCTGATAATTATTAGTGTGAAATGCCTTGGAATATTTTGATTATGTTGAAGGCGCTTTATAAATACAAGTTTTTGTTGCTGAATCAACTCTAATAAAGAGCTCCAAGTATTCAGGGCAACAGAAGATAACTCAGAAAATATTCAGTGACTTAAAAGGTCAAAGAATGTGAAGAATTTCACAAGACTTAGTTTATCTATATGTAAAAAAATTGAGAACATTGTTAACTTTACTGTGCACTCAACAGTTTTGCTATCTGCTTAACTCCTGTGGCAGCTCCTGCTGTCTCTCAGTGCCTTAAACAAGTGCAGTTTTTCATGTTAAAATATTTGTGTAGAACAATGAACCAATGGCATTGGGGGTTTGCAGTGTGTAGTTCACGATATTCCATTAGATTGTCAGTAAGTGACACCAGATAGGACACTTCATGTGGGTGTGTCAGGCTTTGTTTGAGCAGGTTTTCAGTGTGAGATAATGTGTCTTACCAAAGCACACGTGTCTGTTAATATGTTTTACAATATACGATGGGAGCTCCTTCCACAGAATGCACCTGTTTCCACTTGTAGTTTGTGTCGATTTCCTATTCACGTCGGGAGTTGGGATGTTCCGTGGTAGCACTCTCTCCTCAAAGTCAGAGGGCTGTGTGTTCAAGCCCCAGGTTAGAGACACGGTTGCGTGGGCAGTCATGTGATGAAACTTCCTGAGACACGTCCACCAGAGTCGGAATGCCACGGCATGGGTGACCGCAAGCCAAGTATAATATTACCAGGGGCCCTCGCTAGCAGATTGACCAGGCTGCTGGCCGTCACAAGTCTCAGCGTCGCAGCTGGTGGGAGAGAATCTGTGCCCCAGGAATCCAGTGGCGTTAGCCATGGCCTCCAGATGTGTAAAAGCAACTTTCACGTTGGCAACAAGTCAACAAGGTGGTGGATGCCCTGCCATCTGAAAACATCCCACTGAAGTTAGAAAGCCGCTTTGATGTCATTAGTGTGACAGTGTTAGCAGTAGAACGTGCCAAGCTGTAGGCTTATCTGCAGATGTTAGAATGAGCTTCCATCTGTCCTCTCAAGATCCCATGGCCACTGTTTTGAAGAAGAGCAGGGAAGTTCTCCTTGGTGTCCTGAGCTGATATAGCCCTCAGCGAACACCACTTTAAAAAAAATAACAGACCAACTGATCCATTTATCTCATTGCTGTGTGTGGGATCTTGCTGTGTAGAACATTGGCATTGTGTTTCTCAATACTGCAGCAGTGACTACATTTTAGAAGTACTGCATTGGCTCTAAAGGGCTTTGTTTGGGATGTCCCGAGGGTGTGGAAGACGTTATATAAATGCAAATTTGCAGTAGTATATTCAAGTCCGAGGCTTTGTAGCTGGACAGATATTTGGTAAGACATGGAAAGGTAATTAATTTTAAAAATTGCATTACACAACCTAACATTTGGCATTTGAGTAAGTGAGTATAGTTTAATGAATACAGTAAGACAGACGAGGACTCGAAAGCGTCTGAATGTGATAGGTGACTGGGCAGGGGGTTTAGTGTTCTGCAAATTAATTGAAATCCTCTCTGGAATGTGTCTGTGGAATGTTCCTCGCTGCCAAATTGTTATCACATGCTGATTGATGGAAGTATTTACTGGCAGATGTCAGCCGCTTGGCTATTTATTTTCAGCCAAAGGTCAGCCCTGAAACGGGATTTATTTGTGGGGGGTGCAGTGGAGGTGTTTGGGGTAGATTGTGAAAACTAAAACTGGAGCAAGTTTGGCGGATCTTACACAATCCGTGTGTAACTCTTTCCATGCACAGGGTTCAAGGAGGGAGGCACATTGACCAGAATGTACTGTGCAGCTTGAGTTTGGTTCTGGGTGATAGCTCAGAGTAATTGGATTATTCTTAACCCTGCGTTTCCAAAGTGAAAAGGGGCCTTAGGGATTTATCCCTTTTGTATTTTTGAGACCGCTGTTATGGGTAAAGAATTTGTTTTTGCTCCTAATAAATGTTTATTGGCTTTTCTCAAATTAATTTTCGAAACTCAACAGGTTTCGATGACCATCTCATCCCTTACATCTTGCATTACACAGGAATTCCATAGATTTAAAGATCTAGCAGTGAATTATGAAGATTAGAAATTCTTTTGTACCTGTTGGACATTACAAATACTGTGACTGATCCATTGAGAATTGTGTTTTGCTGGGTTTAGGTTATCTGCTGCGAGTGTCTTTTTACAAATGTATTTGCTTTTCTGCTGATGTCCCCACCCCCTCTCGAAAGTTCCAGGAAAAGCGTTTGTGTTTGATTTTTATCAGATTCCTGCGAAATGTACGATTAGCTGTAGAAAGTCTGAATTCAGTTTTTGCACAAAGATGTTTCCACTTGTGGGTGGAGACCATAACTAGGGATCAGAAATAAAGACAAATAACAAACCCAGTTGGGAACTCAGGAGAAACTTCAGACAGTGTTGAAAATGTAGAACTCACTACCACAGGTAACAGTTGAGGTGAACAGCATAGATACACGTAAGGGAAAGCTAGGTAAACTCATGAGCAAGAAAGGAATAGAAGGACATGTTGGTAGGATGAGATGAAGTAGGGTGGCAGAGAGGCTCCTGTGGAACATAAACCAGTTGGACCAAATGTCCTTTCATAAAAACAAAATGCTGAAAAACTCAGTAGGTCTGGCAGTGTCAGTGGAGAGAGAAACAGTTAACGTTTTGAGTTGAATATGACTTCATCAGAACTCTGCTCTGAAGATGTTCTGAACAAGAGTCATATTCGACTTGTTAACTCGGTTTCCCTCTCCACAGATGCTGTTAGACCTGCTGAGTTTTTCCAGCATTTCTGTTCTTAGTTCAAGTCTTTTGCATCCACAGTTTTGTGCTTTTATTTAAGGCCTGAATGACCTGTTTGTGCTGCAGTACGTTCTAGGGAATGCTTTGTAAAATGTTGAAGCCCCAAAACCCGTTTTGAATTTAGTTTTGCTTAAACTGGGGATAATTATCTGCAATGGTACTTGTCCCATTTCAGATCATTGTGCTTGTTAGAGGAGAAATCACCATTGTAACCCATTTGAATAGCTGTCCAGTTCTTTTGTAACAAAGCCTTTTGATGCCCTAATTGTCCCTCCCTAAAGCAGCCTCCTCTCTTTGCATTGTGGCCATGTCTACTCAATTGTTCTGAAATTGCTGCTGGTGGTTCGTTGTGTGTCACTTTGCGAGGTGAAAGGTCAAGAATGCTATTGGTCAAAGGGCCACCTGCTCTTATCGAAACGGGGACAAAACACCCTACAAATCAAAAAATTCTTTTGGTGGTTATTCTTGTTAAGTTGTTTTATGCTCCAATTTAGCAGAAAGTGAAAGTCTTTCTCTAGAGAATCTAGTCATTAGTTTCTGAGAGAAACTTTTTAAACATGCTGTTTAAGGGTGCTCCTGTGGTTTCATAAGGTCTGCTAATATGAATATTAGCTTCTACCCTGAATGCAGTGTAATATTCAATCGCAGGGACATTGGATGTTCATTCTCCATTTGAGAGGTTTCATCATCCACCCAGAGCTGATTCATCTGATTCCAGAGATCAGTGTGAGCACGAGAAACCCTACAACGGGTTTTGGGGAGAGTGGGCGGGTGTGCGGGGGGTGTTTAGGGGAGAGTGGGTGGCTGTGGGTGGGTGAGCAGGGGGTGTTTAAGGGAGAGGGAACGGGGCGTTATTCAGGGAGAGTAGGCAGGGGCACGGGGGTGTTTCGGGGAGAGCGGGCGGAGGCACGGGGGGGGCTGTTTCGGGGAGAGTAGGGAGTTGCAGGGAGGTTTTGGGGAGAGTGGGTGGAGTTGTTTCAGAGAGAGTGGGGTGGGGTCTGGGTAGGGTTGTTTCGGAGAGAGGGGTGGGATCTGGGTGGAGTTGTTTTGGAGAGAGCGGGGTGTGCAGGGAGGTTTCGGAGAGAGTGGGTGGGGTTGTATCGGGCAGAGTGGGGGTTGTCTGGGTGGGGTTGTTGTGGAGAGAGTGGTGGGGGTTGGGATATGGAGGTTGAAAGCTGGGAGTTTAGCAGGTTGTGAAATAGAAGAGATATCCTTTGAGATGATAGAAAAGGCCTTGATGAGAATATCGAAAAGAACATGGTCTGGTTTGCTACTGCTTTTGGGAGGAGTTTAAACTAATTCGGCAGGGGGAGGGGACACAGAATGTTAGAATAGGGACACAGCATAATACTGTAAAACAATCAAGTCAGAGGGAGTACAGCTGCATTAAGCTTCAAGGGAGTAAGGCAAGGCTGGATGGCTTCTACATTAATGCCAGGAGTATTACAGGTAAAACAGATGAGTTAAGGGTAAAGATTGACACATGGAATTGTGATATAGTAGCCATCACAGAGACGTGGTTGAGGGAGGGGCAGGATTGGCAGCTCAACATTCCGCGATATAGAATCTTCAGGCGAGACAGGGGAGGGGGTAAAAGAGGAGGAGGCATTGCATTATTAGTTAAGGAGTCAGTTACTGTAGTAAGGAGAGATGATATCTTGGAGGGGGCATCAAATGAAGCTTTGTGGGTAGAGCTTAAGAATAAAAAAGGGGCAGCCACATTGTAAGGTATTTATTATAGACCCCCGGATAGTCAGCGGGAAATTGAGGAGCAAATGTGTGCACAATTTGCGGAGGTGTGTAAAAACAATAACAATAGGGTAATTATATTAGGTAATTTCAACTTTCCCAACATTAATTGGGATAGACATAGTGTTAAGGGCTTGGATGGAGTGGATTTCTTGAAATGTGTACAGGAGAACTTTTTAGGTCACTATGTAGAGGGTCATGTGGAAAGACATGGACTAGTCAGGGATGGTCAGCATGGATTTGTTAAAAGGAAATTCTTGCCTCACAAATTTGATTGAATTCTTTGAGGAAGTGACAAGAAGGGTTGATGAAGGTGGTGCAGTGGATGTTGTGTACATGGATTTTAGCAAGGCATTTGACAAGGTCCCATATGGCAGATTGGTCAGGAAAGTAAAAGCCCATGGGATTCAGGGTAATGTGGCAAACTGGGTAAAAGGTTGGCTTTGTAACAGGAAACAAAGGGTAATGGTCGATGGATGCCCTTGCGAATGGAAAGTTGTCTCAAGTGGTGTTCCATAGGGCTCGGTGTTGGGACTCTTGCTGTTTGTGTTATATATTAACGATTTGGACGTGAACGTTGGGGGCACGATTGGGAAATTTCCAGATTACACAAAGATTGGCCGAGTATTGTATAGTGTAGAGGATAGCCATAATCTCCAAAACGATATAGATGGGTTGGTGGAGTGGGCGGTAAAGTGGCAGATGGATTTTAACATAGAGAAATGTGAGGTCATACATTTAGTCGACTGCATTCGCTGCTCCCAATGCGGTCTCCTCTACATTGGAGAGACCAAACGCAGACTGGGTGACCACTTTGCAGAACGCCTTCGGTCTGTCCGCAAGCATGACCCAGACCTCCCTGTCGCTTGCCATTTTAACACTCCACCCTGCTCTCATGCCCACATGTCTGTCCTTGGCCTGCTGCATTGTTCCAGTGAAGCCCAACGTAAACTGGAGGAACAGCACCTCATCTTCCAACTGGGCACTTTACAGCCTTCCGGACTTAACATTGAGTTCAACAACTTCAGATCATGAACTCTCTCCTCCATCCTCACCCTTTTTGACCTTTTTTCTAATAATTATTATATATAATTTTAAAAAATTTTTAAAAATCTATATATTTTTATTTTCCCACCTATTATTATTTTTAAAATTTATTTCCATTTATTGTTTTATCCCCACCTTTTAGCCTATTTTGATCCCCTCCACCCACCCCACCCCCACTAGGGCTATCTGTCACTTGCTCATCCTGCTTTCTACCCTTAACGTCACCATTAACACATCCTTTAGCTAATATCACCACCGTCAACACCCCTTTGACCTTCTGTTTATGACATCTTTTGTAATCTCTCTTTTGCCGCCACCTATCACTGGCCCTCTATCCTGCTGTACTTGTCCACCCTGCCTTAAACAGCTTATATTTCACCACATTTCTAATTCTCTTTAGTTCTGATGAAGAGTCATATGGACTCGAAACATTAGCTCTGTCTTTCTCTCCACAGATGCTGTCAGACCTGCTGAGTTTTTCCAGCAATTTTTGTTTTTGTTTCAGATTTCCAGCATCCGCAGTATTTTGCTTTTATCTTAGTGATCAATGTCTTCACAGCTTTCAGTGATTCTTTAGTCTCTTTGTGCTGATAGCTGTTTGATCTGTTCTGCTAGGTGTTAACACATTGGTCCCCTGCACCTGATTGCAACCTCAAGGTAACCCAGTCAGTGGTGGGGGAATCCGTTCCCCAGGGATAACCAGATTTAACAAAGTTACAGCCAAACTTGAGACCCATTGAGTGAGGAACTGGAAGTGCGGGCACAGGCATCTCAGAAGAACATGGATTCAAACCCCACTGCAGTCACTTGAGCCCATAATCTAGGCTGTCACAGAGGTGCAGCACTGAATGAGTGCTGCACTGTTAGAGATGCATGAAACGTTAAACTGAGTCGACATCTGCCTCTTGGGTCGACGTAATCTAGCCCATGACACTAGAGCAGGGGAGTTATCCCCAGTGTCGCGGTCAATACTCATACCGTAACCAACAGCTAAAAATAGATGGCTTGGCCATTATCTCGTTGCTGTTTGTGGGATTTTGGAGGGGAACTACCCGCTGAGTTCCATGTAGCGTTCAGTAGTTTGGTGTTTGATTATGTATGTCTGTTCTCTGGGCGCAACTAGTTAAGCCTGAATTTGGTTACTTAAAGAGAGACTGAACTGAGGCTGGCTGCTGTAAAACATGGGGGCAGACATTTTAAAAACCTTGTGAATAAAGCACACATTGGGTGTGTATCATCTCTGCACATTGCGAGGCATAAAACACAACATTCTACACGTTGCAACAGTGACTCCATGGGGAAAGGGCAGGGCAGTGGGGCTATTTGCAGAGAGCTGGCATGGGATGTGATGGGCTGAATGGCCTCCAGTGTTGTAACCTTTCTGTGTTCTCTGAAAATGTACGCTATTGACTGTGAAGTACTTCGGGACCTCCTTGGATCACATTGTATATGTAAATTGTTCTTCAATTGTGACAACATTTTTACTTTTTGATCTGTTTATGTAGCGGAAAAGAGTAGAATTACTGCAGGGAATGTTCACAAGATTAATCCTGAAGTGGACATGTCAGCGAATAATATTGAGGCATCATCAAAAGTCAGACAAGAACAGAGACATTATGTTTTTGGCAGCTTAACTCAGTGACCAGGATTGTTACCTAATAATGAGAGGCAGCAAATAAATCCAAATGTGTTCAAACCTTTGCTACTTTTTACTTGTCGGTAAAATTTCCGTTAATACCAGATTTCATATATTATTGTAGCTCAACAACTTCTCATCAGAAGAATGTGAAATGTGGAAAATTCATTCCTTTTATCCTGCTCTATTTGAGAAGCATCAAGTGTGGCAGTGTACCCTTTACTTTAGGGGCAGGGGTAACATGTCAGAATGTTACAACAGAACCGCTGGTCACACACACGCACACACTTGAGTGCACCCACTTAAAATTCCTCCACTGCTACTCCTACAAAGAGTCCTAATTGCAGACAGAAGACGCTGCATGCTGATGTGATTCAGTTGCTGAGGCATTCACTAAGGATCTGCAATGCACTGCCTGAAAATGGATGGAAGGATATCCCTCAGTCAAAATCACTAAAACAAATTATCTGGCTATTTATCATGTTTCTGTTCGTGGGAGCTTGCTGTGCCCAAATTAGCTGTCACGTTTCCTACATTACAACGGTGACTACGCTTTTTCATTTGTAAAGTGCTCTGGAACATCCTGAGATTGTGAAAAGTGCTGTATAAATGCAAGCTCTTTCTTTCCCTCCTTCCTTCTAGTTTTCTTTCTTATCCCTCTCTGCTCCTCTCTTTCATGGGCATAGGCATAATGGGCCAAATGGCCTCCTCCAGACTTACGGCGAGCAATGCCATGACAGATTCGCTCATCTTTGATAAATGTTTCTGAGCTTGGATAGTTTGTGTTTTAAGAAGATGGTTTTGCTAGCATCGGTTCGATTGTCATGTTGTTAGTTTGGGTCTGGAGCAAAGCTCGATATGCACGTTTGTGTAGTCTGTTGGTCTATGTGTAGAACCTTGGTTTAACCACATTTGGAGTGGCAATCTAAGGTTTTGGCCAGCTTATTGCACAAAAGGATATAGTCCTTTGATGAATCAATAAATCAGAGTGGGTTAAACAGCCCCTGATGGGGTAGACACTAGAGAGGTGTAAAATAAGATTTATGGCATAACACCAGAACTGAGATGTTACACCCTATTGAGAAAGAATGAACAGGCTACCTCAGCAGTCAATGTAGAGATGGAGATTGAGTTGGAGTTGAAAGCACACGTATAGTTGCTGCTGAGTATATTGTAAATAAATTTAATGTTTACACCCAAGAAGTGTCTACAGATCAACTCCATCATTAACAGCACAGCTCGGCCACCCTGCAACAAACTGGTGATGAGGATAAAACAAGATTGAACAAAAGAAATCAAGTTAAAAAGAAATCGGCACTGTACCTCGCCCGGTGATTGTAAGTGGCAAGCTCTGTTAGAATTGAAGAAATTATCCCCCCTCAAACTGCCACAATTTGGGAGAATTGATCCTTTTGGACTAGCCACAGACAATTGGTCTCAGTAAATGGAACGCCTCACATTCTTTTTTCAAGCAAACGAGGGGGAAGAAGCAAACAATCCTCTTTGAGTACTTATGGGAGCAAAATGAACAGTGTGATTCGAAGTTTGACAGCGCCAGATTCAAAGAGTTCCGATGAATTGTGATGGACCTCGTGAAGAGTAATTTTAAACCAAAGCCCTCAGTCACAATGTAGAGGTTCAGGTTTAATTCACAAAATAGAGCCCCGGGTGAGACAATCGCATGCTACCTGGCAAATCTGAAGCAGCTAATGGAACATTATGAGTTCGGTACGATTCTGAACGGCATGCTCAGAGATCGTTTTGTGTGTGGTGTGAAAAAGGACACAATTCAGAAAAGATTATTGTCCGAAATGAATCTGGATTTCAAGAAGGGGCTGGAGATAGCGTTGGCCGTGGAATGCACAGTAAGAGATTCAAAAGCAATACAGGCTGCGCAAAATAGGGCCATCCTCCACATCGGGTGGGAAACCTCAGCCAAAAGAGGTGCGAAAAAGCGAGTCTCTGCTGAGAAGCGGGAAACAGCCCCCACTAGCTGAAGAATGAAGAAAAATAACTTAGCAGCGAAATTAAAGAATAATTTTAATAGAGGCAGAAACAATCAGTCTTCTAGCGATTGGCAGTTTAAAAAAATCAAATGCTATAATTGTCATAGAAATGGAGATATGATGAGACAATGCAAGGAAAGATTCGAGCAGGCTCATAAACAAAAGAGGCCCAGTGAAATCTACAATGGAGAAGAGCCTGAAACAACAAAGTCAGACATTTACTCATTGTTTCATCTGAAAGTTGGAAAGACAGAACCAATATTTGTCACAGTGAAAGTGAATGGTAGACCTGTTAGAATGGAAGTGGATACAGGAGCTTCCACTACAGTAACTGGGGAACATACCTTCAGATATTTGAACAATGGTGAATGTCAGTTAAGTTTAGAAGAAACAGCTGCCAAACTAAAAACATATACAGGTGAAGACATTCAAGTGAAAGGCAGAAGCAGAGTAACTGTCCATTATGGGAGCCAATTGGCACAGCTACCCTTGATGGTGGTAGTAGATGAAGGGGCCGAATTGGTTAAAGGAGTTTAAGTTGGAATGGGCTGAAATTTTCTAGTTGAGAGTAAGTGGGCTACCAGAGCTACTTAGAAAGCATGCCACCATCTTTAAGGACAAACTGGGGATAATTCAGGGCCTGCAGGCCAAGATTCAAGAAGCAACCCCTCGCTTCATGAAGGCGAGACCAGTGGCATATGCACTGTGAGGTCAAGTCAACATTGAACTGAGCATAATAGAGAAACTGCGTGTTATACAACCTGTTCAGTTCTCAGGATGGGCAGCACCCATAGTCCCCACCCTTAAACCCGACCAAAGCATCCAAATTTGTGGGGACTACAAACTGACGGTTAATAAAGTAATTAAGCTAGACAGACACCCCATCCCAAAAATTGACGACCTGTATGCCAAGCTGGCAGGAGGGACAACGTACACAAAGCCTGACATGAGTCATGCTTATCAACAACTAGAGTTGGATAAGGCCTCCCGGCAATTTGTCACAATTAATACCCACAAAGGGTTGTACCAATATATACGATTGCCTTTCGGTGTCTCCTCAGCTTGTGCCATCTTTCAGGGAATAATGGAAAGCTTACTGTAGGGACTGGCCCAGGTTGTAGTCTATTTGGACGATGTATTAGTGACAGGATTCACTGAGAAAGAGCATTTGGCAAACTTAGAAAAAGTCTTAAAACGTTCCTTACAAGCTGGGCTGCGTTTAAAAAAAGAAAAGTGCATGTTCCAAGTGAGGGAGGTAATCTGTTTGGGTCACTGGGTAGATTCACAGGGTCTCCACCTGGTCGAGGAGAAAGTGAGAACCATAAGAGAGGCACCTGCTCCAAAGAACGCCTCAGAGCTCAAATCATTCCTAGAAGTGATCAACTATTATGGGCAGTTCTTACACAATTTGTCTACAGTGCTGGCCCCCTCCCCTCAGGGGAGGCAGTGGCCTAGTGGTATTGTCACTGGACTGGTAATCCAGAGACCCAGGGTAATGCTCTGGGGTCCCAGGTTCAAATCCCACCCTGGCAGATATTGGAATTCAATAAATATCTGGAATTAAAAGCCTGATGATGACCACGAAACCATTGTCAATTGTCGTAGAAACCCATCTAGCTCACTAATGCCCTCACCTCGTCTGACCCACATGTGACTCCAGACCCACAGCAATGTGGTTGACTCTTAAATGCCTTCTGGACAAGGGCAATTAGGGATGGGCAATAAATGCTGGCCTGGCCAGTGACACCCACATCCCATGAACAAATATTTTAAAAAAATCCTCTACTCAAAAAAAAATCAGCGTTGGTCTTGGGAGGTGCCCCAGAAAGAAACTTTCATAAAGGTGAAACAATTGTTGCACTCGTCCAATCTATTAGTGCTTTATGACCAGACAAAGGAATTGGTGCTGACATGTGACGCATTTCCCTACGGAGCGGGAGCAGTGCTCTCTCATCGGATGGACGATGGCACAGAACGGCCAATAGGTTACAAGAACGCTCACCACAGCAGAAAACGGATACTCACAGATAGAAAAAAAAGGCCTGCCCATCGTCTTTGGTGTCAAGAAATTTCACCAGTACGCACACTGCCATCACTTTACTATCGTTTCAGACCACAAACCATTACTAGGATTGTTTAGTGTGGACAAGGCTATACCACCCATAGCCTCAGCAAGAATACAATGATGGGCTTTAATTCTGGCAGCATACAAATACACCTTCATACACAGGCCGGGCAATCAAATCGCAAACGCAGATGCCCTTAATCGTTTGTCTTTACCTGAAATGATGAGCATCTCCCAGTTGCACAGGAACTTGTTTTACTGTTAACGTTCTTAGATTCCTCACCAGTATGTGCTCGACAGATCAGAGACTGGACAAGTCGGGACCCAGTCCTATCTCAGGTACGAGAACAAGTGCTACATGGTTGGTCACAGGAGCCCGTATCTAATGAAATGAAATCATACTTCAACAGAAGCATTGAAATAACCAGCCAGGGGTGGCATCTTATTGTGGGGAGCACGAGTGATAGTTCCTCCAAAGGAAGGGAACCACTTTTGATTGAACTTCACTATGCACATCCAGCAATTTCCCGAATGAATTTCCTGATGCAACTATCTATGGTGGCCTGAGATGGATGGCGAAATAGAGAGTTTAGTAAAGCACAGTGTGCAATGTCAGCAACTGTTGGATGTATATGAGGTGAAGTCACCAACGTCGGCCGCTACAATTGAGAAACTATGTCAGAGCTTTACCATTCACGGACTACTAGAAGTAGTCGTTTCTGATAACGGCACGACATTTACAAGCGCTGGGTTTCAACGGTTTATCAGCCTCAACGGTATCACTCATGTGAAAACTGCAGCTCACCACCCTCAAGCGGATTGGCTGAAAGGACGGTTCAAACATTCAAGACAGGCAAGAGAAAGCTAACAAGCGATTCCTTAGCAACCAAGCTAGCACGCTTTCTTTCTCATTACAGGACTACCCCTCACACAACAACAGGTGTCACACCTGCGGAGTTATTGTTGAAACGCCATCTTAGGGCAACATTGAACTTAATAATGCTGTATTTAAAGGGGAAAGTGTAAAGGAGTGAGGGAAGTCAGTAAACTAGACATGACTGGCATAGTTGCCCATCGAAGCACCTGATATTCAGGCAACTCCGGAGAAGCAGGTTCCTGACAAAGAATCTGTAGTTGTGGAGCTGCGACATTCCACACGGACCAGGAAACCACATGAAAGACTGAACTTGTAAATTCCTTACCCAGTGTAAATATTATGTTGTCTTGAAAAATATGTACTTGTATCTGTATATGTATATGTCTAGCCGAGTTAAAGGGGGAGGAATGTAGACTTATGGGTTTATTTAGTCTGTAATGTACCTTTAAGAATAATACTTGTTAAGGAAAATCACATGAACTGTAGTAACCAATAGGAGAATATCAGGGGCTACCTGAGCAGTCAGTGTAGAGATGGAGTTGGAGTTGAAAGCACACGTGTAGTTGCTGCTGAGCATATTGTAAATAAACTTAATGTTTCCACCTAAGAAGTATCTGCAGATCAACTCTATCATTAATAGCACAACTTGACCACTGTAGAACAGGTGGCCTAACTGAGATCTTTCAAACAGTGGAAGTGTTTGTTAGGGTAGACATAGAGAAAATGTTTCTTTTCCCACTTGCTGGTGAGACCAGAATTCGGGGTTATAAATATAATGGGGTGGCCAAACTTTCTGAACCTTGGAGCTGCATACAACAATCTCCAGACATTCGAGAGCCACAAGACATAGATAACCTTTAAAGGCATGTTTTCATTACTATTGCACACACTTGGGTGCCCTCCTTCCCCATTCAGCCACACTCACACATCCCCTCCACCTACTCCACCCCCACCCCCAATCTGGATTTATCCTCCTTGCCTGGATGTGGGAGAGAGGGGGCTGTCAGGGCCCAAACCCCAGGCCTCAATTCTCACTGACCCCCCACCAATCCTTTGTCCCGCTTTTGGCCACTCTCACCCCAGTCCGGGACAGATTCACCTCCCACAGTCAAGGTGGCATTAGGCAGGCAATCCAGTACAGGAGTGCTCTGCAAACTGGGTATGGTCTCTGCATCTCCGAATCACAGCGCTGGTGCTGGACCGGTTAGGGTAGGGTTGAGCCGGCGGATGTTGTGGCTCTGCATGCCCAGCATTCCACCCGTATCTTAAGAATGATCCAGATTATTCTCCCTGCCCTAACAACTTCCCCACTTTATCTGTAAAGTTGCACTGTTAAAGAGCCACGCGTGGTTCATGAGCTGTGGTTTGGCTGTCCATGAAATATAAGATCAGGTTAGCCAGGCTTTCGTCAGTCTCAGGGGATGATGGACGGCGCTCGGTGTGTTTGTCACCTCTGGTTTGAACATTGCCTGTTGTGGCTGTGGGAGCCGATTTGTGAGTGGCACAGGCGAATAGCATTGGCCTGAGGTCGACCGATGTTTTTACCTTCTGGTGGGCTCTCTTTTCTGCCATTTAATCATTTAAAGATAAGGTGATCATTGATCAGTCCAATAGGAAATTCACGAACGACTTCTTCACCCAAAGAGCGGTGAGAATTCATTTACCACAGGGAGTGGTTGAGACTGAATAGCGTGGATGCATTTAAGAGGAAGCTGAATAAACACACGAGGGAGAAAAGATTAGAAAGAAATGCTGATAGGGTGAGACAAAATGGGGTTGGGGGGGAAGGGTGGGGGCTTGTGTGGAATGTAGACCCGTTGGGCTGAATGGTCAGTTTGTGTGCTGTAGAATTTTATACAATACTAAGTGTTCAGAGTGATCCGTGACTATAAAAGGTATTATATTTTGGAATCATGAAGCTATCTGCCAGCCGTAAAAGGAAATGCTTGGATTGTGATTTAAGTCTGAAAGGAACTGGTCGGGAAATAATTATCTAGGGTGTTGACCCAGAAGGGTAATTAAGGTCTGGCACAAATCTCGATTGTTTAAAACAGGTTGTTTGAACTTTCCTAATTTCTTAAAAATATGATCTGCCTTATGAATCTCTTTGTGGAAGTTTCAGAATCTAAAGGGAAGCTCAAGGTAAACCAGAAAGTGCTGAAGATTAATAGATACCTGTCTTGTTCTTAGCTGAGGAAGATTATTGAGAAGGAGCAAGATGCAAAGAGGAAGAGGCTTAGCCTTTGAGTAGCAGGTACACACAGGGCTATAGGTGATTACAGTAAAACTCAGGGACAGAATAGAAATAGATTCACTGTAAATGAATCAGCAGCTAGGAAAAGTGTCAGTGGGAACTGGTTTAAAATACCATCTGTTTTTTATTGTTATAATATTTGTGCGGATGGTTTTGATCTCCTTGTCTCAGGAAGGACATGCTTATCTTGGAGGGAGTGCAATAAAGGTTCACTAGACTAATTCCTGGGATGAGGAGATTGTCCTGTGAGGAGAGAGACAGTAGACTAGGCCTATATTCCATGGAATTTAGAAGAATGAGAGGTGATCTCATTGAAATGTATCCAAAAAAATTATAAGGCTTGTTAGGGCAGATACTGAGGTTGTTTAGGTTGTGTGTGAAGTAGAAAGAGTTGCAGAATGTATGTGTGACCCTTCACAGGAAGTATATATAGATTTATATAGCTCTGACGATGAGTGTAAGGATTATATTGCCCAAGGCCATTGAACACAGGTTTGCTGTGATTATGGAGATTAGGTTTATATGATGGCCTATAGTCCAGTTAATTGGAGGGAGGGGTGGTGGTGGAATTTCACTTGTGTTCCCAGGGTAGTTGTGAAGTGGGATGGCTGGGGGTTCTTGGATTGATGATCTGGGTTTGTACAACATAGTGTTTACCACTTCTCTGAAAAACACAAGGTGGTGTGAAAACACACCCTGCAGATAAATTACATCTAAAAACTGAACGACCGCCAATTTAAATCTCAGAGTTGAGTTCAGTGACTAAAACAGAAATGCAGAAGTATCCCCGACAACTTTTTGAACAAGCTGCTCGAAAGCACCGGGTATTCAGAGATTCAGAAGGAAAAAAACCCGTTCAACCACATTGCAGAGAAAAGGCAACAGAAATTTGGCACAGGGGACCAGGAATTGAAACTTGTGCCAACAGGTGCAGCATTGTCACAAGATCACACTTGACCTGACCTGATGCACCTTACCAGAAGGGCCTTGGAAACTCAGGAATTCCGATGAAAATCAAAATCTGGCCATAACTTTTATATTTTTCCAACCCTGTCCAGTTTCCCTCCCACCTTCCTCCCTCAGTAAACTTCAATTCATGCGAAACTCTGCTGCACGTACCCTAACTTTCCCCAGATGCCGCTGGCAGCCATGCCTTGAGACCCTTGGCCCTGGAATTCTCTCCTAAATCCGTCCACCTCTCTCTCCCCCTTAAAGACACTCCTTAAAACCTATCCCTTTGACCAAGCTTTTGGTCACTTGTCCTAAGATCGTCTTATAAATCAAAATTAGACATCGAGCCAAATAAAACTCCTGTGAAACAGCTTGGGACGTTTTTACTTCATTAAAGATGCTATATAAACACAAATTGTTGTTATTGTCTTTGTGGAAAATTTCTCAACAAGCGTTTTGTTTACACTGAATTTAATGTGGAAAAAACAAACCTTGCCAGACTCTTTATGGCGCACCATAAGCTGGACTTGTCATGCCATTATGAACTTGTTGAATGACATATCCTTCATGCAGCCAACCTCTTATAAGCATTGTACCAGTGGGCCGCCTTCTCAGCTCTTCACGCTGCCTTTGACAATTAGACCAATTCCTTAATTAGGGAGTTTGCAACAATCCTGTTCGTGGATGCAAATGTCCTCCTGCCTCCTGGACACAATGCCTTGTACTCCGGTGATGTGGGTGCAGTCTGTCTCCATTTTTCACACTCAAGCGGGATGGACAGGGTGGCGGCTGTGGCTCAGTGGGTAGCACTCTTGCCCTTGAATAACAGGGTCGTGGGCTCAAGTCGCACTCCAGAGACATAATCCAGCCTCTGACAGTCCCAGACCTGAGGGTTTGCTGCACAGACTGAGGTGCGCTGCCTTCCAAATGAGGTAGTAGGCCGAGGCCCTGCCTGCCCTTTCGTGTGGAGGCCCCACCATGTTGGAAAGAGTGAGAAAACTGCCCCCAGGGTCCAGAACAATATCTACCTCTCAACCAACATCACTGTAAAAATATTTTATTCATCCATCATGATTGCTGTTTGTGAGATCTTGCTGTGCACAAATTGGCTGCTGCCTTACCTCCATTACAAGTGTCTACACTTCAAAAGTACTTAATTGGCTCTAAAGCACTTTGGGACATCCCAAGATCATGAAAGGCACCACATGAATACAGGTCTTTTTTGTTGTCAGATTATGTGACTCTTGGGGCATAATCCTGTCCATGTGTGCACTGTCCAAGAAGAGTTGATGGGTAACAGTCTGGAGTTGATTGTCTTCCTCTACCACTCCACTACAAGGAGTGGCTGAGTACAAGGAAGCTAGATAAGCACTTGATAGAGAACAGAGTAGAAAGTTATTAGGATGATGGAGTGAGATGAACTATATTTGAGGATCATAATGTGAAATGATGAACAGTAGAAGATGGCAGTGCATACAGTGCCATGTAACTCTCAATAGCTTGGCTGGTCGAGGTGGGGTAATGATATTTCCTTATGAAATGATCATTAGCATTGGATCACTTCCAAACTCTGCAGCAATGCCTGAATTCTATCTCACCCAAACAATCACGTTCTGCTTGTTTCTCCTGTTTAACTATTACCAGAGCAATCAAATCAAGGATAATGGAAGAAGTCAAATTTCCTTTTCCAGTCCAAAGGGTTTTTCAGGATTTTCTGCCATTTTGTGGATCGGAATCTGCAATTCCATTTGATTATTTTTCTGTGGAAAATGACAAATAATTGGCTTTGACCATCACATGTAGTGAGGCAGAGATTGCTTCTTGTGGATGTGGAGGGGGAAATCTTTGAGCAATTTGGCACCAAACAAACAACAATTCACACTTATACAGGACATTAACATCGTAAAATGTCCCAAGGTGCTTCATAAAAGTCTAAGTGAAACAAAACTTAACACTGAGCCACATGAGGAGGGAGAGGCAGAGAAGTTTCAGGAGGAACTCCAGAACTTAAAACCCAGGCAGCTAAAGGCACGGCCACGGGTAGTAAAATGATTAAAATTGGGGGTACACAAGGGGCCAAAATAAGAGGCGCTAAGGGATCTCGGTGGGTGGGGGGTGGTTTGTGGGGCTGGAGGAAATTACTGAGATAGAGAGGGGAGAAGCCATGGAGGAATTTGAACCCAAGGTTTTTTAGACTGTACTTTGCAAAGCTACTAAACCATCAATACAAAACGACAATTTTGACCAAAAACATGGATTTGGCTCTGAGCTCTTCGAGGGTTGTGCAGTTTGGCCAAATCTTTTAAGTTCTGCCTTGCAGTTACAGAAAATACCATTTAAAGTCCTCTGCCCTATCCCTGAGAATGAACAAAATGCCTGTGCTTTTGTTTTGGTTGAAACTATCACAAAACAAAGATTTCCTCTTTCTCTCCGCTGGACTTTGGTTTACAATTTGCTTGCTTCCTCTACCAAACCCATATCATCTTATTAGGTTGTTAATGCAGAAGAAGCAATCAGATTAGTAGCAGAGTTGAACAGGATCTCGCACTACACTGTGAGAGTGAACAGCTGACAGACTCCAAGGTAAATCAATGAGCAGAGCTAATGTGATTGGGCAATGAGCAGAGATACTGTGATTGGGCAGTGAGCAGAGGTAACGTGATTGGGCAATGAGCAGAAATAACCTGATTGGGCAATGAGCAGAGATAACCTGATTGGGCAATGAGCAGAGATAATGTGATTGGGCAATGAGCAGAGTTAATGTGATTGGGTAATGAGCAGAGTTACTGTGATTGGGCAGTGAGCAGAGGTAACGTGATTGGGCAATGAACAGAGCTAATGTGATTGGGCAGTGAGCGGAGATAATCTGATTGGGCAATGAGCAGAGATAATGTGATTGGGCAGTGAGCGGAGATAATCTGATTGGGCAATGAGCAGAGATAATGTGATTGGGCAGTGAGCAGATGTAATGTGATTGGACAATGAGCAGAGGTAATGCGATTGGGCCAATGAGCCAGTTCCTGTGGGTGGACTGATTAGGAAAAGGGAGTGAAAATGTGTCATTTATGAAGTGGTAAATCAATCTTGCAGGATCAGACAGGCAGGACCCAAAGACCACACCTCAAATATTGGTGAAATCCACTAGTACTACACTAACTGTCAGCCTACACTACATAGAGTTGAAGTGTATTGTTTGCTATGGCCCCCCCTTCTCATCTCTGGTGAGAGACTTTTTCTTGCTTCCATATTTTTCCTTCCGTATTTTTGCACCATCAATATATCTCTCTGTTCCCTTGTTCTGTGATAACGTTAAGTCACACTGTTCTTATACACATCCTACCCAGCTCAAAGCCCAAGTAATTTCCCTGTTTAGGTGGCACATTGTCCTTTCCTGAAATTATAGAGCTTTGTAGCTGGCCATTTGACCCACCACACCCACAAGATTTGTAGGAGCTATCCAAATAATCCCACTCCCCTGCTCTTATCCCAGGGCCCTGCAAATCTTTCCCCTTTAGTACCCTCTGAAATAGCCTAACAAGCCACTCAGTTGTATTAAGCCACTACAAAGTCAATGAAACTGGATGGACCACTCGGCATTGACCTAGGTACTGAAAACGACAACAGCAAACTCCGCTCTGTCGACCCTGCAAAGTCCTCCTTATTAACATCTGCGGTGGGGAGCTAGTGCCTAAATTGGGAGATCTGTCTCACAGACTAGTCAAACAACAGCCTGACTTAGTCATACTCACGGAATCATACCTTATAGATCATGTCCCAGACACGACCATCACCATCCCAGCAGAAGTGGCGGCACAGTGGTATACAGTCGGGAGGGAGTTGTCCTGGGAGTCCTGAACATTGACTCTGGACCCCATGAGGCCTCCTGGCATCAGGTTAAACATGGGCAAGGAAACCTCCTGCTGATTACCATGTACCGCCCTCCCTCAGCTGATAAGTCAGTGCTCCTCCATGTTGAACACCACTTGGGGGGAAGCACTGAGGGTAGAAATAGCGCAGAATGTACTCTGGGTGGGGGACTTCAATGTCCATCACCACGAGTGGTTCGTTAGCACCACTGCTAAGCTGGCCAAGTCCTAAAGGACATAGCTGCTAGACTGGGCCTGAAGCAGGCGGTGAGGAAACCAACAAGAGGGAAAAACATGCTTGACCTCATCCTCACCAACCTGCCTGCTGCAGATGCATCTGTCCATGACAGTATCAGTAGGAGTGACCATCGCACAGTCATTGTGGAGACGGAGTCCTGTCTTCACATTGAGGATACCCTCCATCGTGTTGTGTGGCACGAGCACCATGCGAAGTAGGATAGATTTCAAACAGACCTAGCAACTCAAAACTGGGCGTTCATGAGGTGCTGTGGGCCATCAGCAGCAGCAGAATTATACTCAACACAATTTGTAACCTCATGGCCCGGCATATTCCCCACTCTACCATTACCATCAAGCCAGGGATCAAACTGGTTTAATGAAGAGTGTAGGAGGGCATGCCAGGAGCAGCACCAGGCATACCTAAAAATGAGGAGTCAACCTGGTGAAGCTATAACACAGGACTACCTGAGTGCCAAACAGCATAAACAGCATGCACTAAACAGAGATAAGTGATCCCACAACCAACGGATCAAATCTAAGCTCTGCAGTCCTGCCACATCCAGTCATGAATGGTGGTGGACAATTAAACAACTCACTGGAGGAGGAGGCACCACAAATGTGCCAGCTGTGGCTCAGTTGCTAGCCCTCTTGCCTCTAAACCAGAAGGTTAAGTGTTCAAATCCCACTCCAGGGTCTTAAGCACAAAATCTGTGCTGCTGTTCCACTGCAGTACTGAGGGAGGGCTGTACTGTCTCTCAAACTGATGTCCCATCCAAAGAGTACATTACACTGTTGATTAGAGAAAAAGGGAGGCTTATGGCAGATACCGGGGGGCTCAAAACTGTGGAAGCCCTAGAGGAGTATAGAATGTGTAGGGGGGAACTTAAAAAGGAAATTAGGAGAGCAAAAAGGGGGAATGAAAAAACGTTGGCAGGTAAAATAAAGGAAAATCCAGAGTTATTTTACAAGTACATTAAGAGTAAGAGGATAGCTAGGGAAAGAGTAGGGCCCATTAAGGACCATAGTGGTAATTTGTGTGTGGAGCCGGAAGATGTAGGCAGGGTTCTAAATGAATACTTTGTGTCGGTGTTTACAAGTGAGAGGGACGACGTGGGTATGGAAATCAGGCAGAAGGACTGTGATACAATTAAAGAAATTAGCATAGAAAAGGAGGGGGTTCTGAGTGGTCTGGCAGGCTTATAAGAAGGTAAATCTCCAGGCCTGGATGAAATGTATCCGAGGCTGTTGAGTGAGGCAAGGGAGGAGATAGCAGGGGCGCTGGCAATAATTTTCAACACCTCTCTGGCCACAGGAGAGGTGCCAGAGGACTGGAGGACAGCCAATGTGGTACCGTTATTCAAGAAGGGAGGAAGGGATAAACCAGGGAACTACAGGCCAGTCAGTCTTAACCTCAGTGGTGGGGAAACTATTGGAAGCAATTCTGAGGGACAGAATTAATCTACACCTGGAGAGGCAGGGGTTAATCAAGGACAGTCAGCATGGTTTTGTTAAGGGGAGGTCATGTCTGACCAATTTGATTGAATTTTTCGAAGAGGTGACCAGGTGTGTAGATGAGGGCAATGCATTTGACGTAGTCTACTTGGACTTCAGCAAGGCTTTTGATAAGGTCCCGCTTGGGAGACTGATAACGAAGGTAAGAGCCCACGGGACCCAAGGCAATTTGGAAAACTGGATCCAGAGTTGGCTAAGTGGCAGGAAGCAGAGGGTGTTGGTCGAGGGGTGTCTTTGTGACTGGATGCCTGTGTCCAGTGGGGTTCCACAAGGATTGATGTTGGGTCCCTTGCAGTTTGTGGTATATATAAACAATTTAGACTGAATGTAGGAGGGTTGATCAGTAAGTTCGCGGATGACACGAAAATTGGTGGAGTGGTAAATAGTGAGGAGGATAGCCTTAGATTACAGCAGGATATAGACGGGCTGGTCAGATGGGCTGATCAGTAGCAAATGGAATTTAATCCGGATAAGTGTGAGGTGATGCACTTGGGCAGGACAAACAAGGCACGGGAATACAGGATGAATGGTAGGATCCTGGGAAGTACCGAAGGTCAGAGGGACCTTGGTGTGCATGTCCACTGGCCCCTTAAGTTAGCAGGACAGGTAGGGAAGGTGGTTAAGAAGGCAGATGTGATACTTGCCTTTATTAGCCGAGGTGTAGATTATAAGAGCAGGGAGGTTATGCTGGAACTGTATAAAACGCTGGTTAGGCCACAGCTAGTGTATTGCATGCAGTTCTGGAATCCGCATTATAGGAAGGATGTGATTGCACTCGAGAGAGTGCAGAGGAGATTTAGCAGGATGTTGCCTGGGCTGGAGAGTTTTAGTTATGAGGAGAGATTGGAAAGACTGGGGTTATTTTCCCTGGAGCAGAGGAGATTGAGGGGGACATGATTGAGGTGTATAAAATTATGAGGGGCATAGATAGGGTAGACAGGAAGGAACTTTTCCCCTTGGTGGAGGGATCAATAACCAGGGGGCATAGATTTAAGGTAAGGGGCAAGGTGTTTAGAGGGGATGTGAGGAAGAATTTTTTCACCCAGAGGGTGTTGGGAATCTGGAACTCACTGCCTGAAAGGGTGGTAGAGGCAGAAACCCTCATAACATTTAAGAAGTATTTGGATGTGCACTTGTGATGCCATGGCATACAAGGCTATGGGCCTAGTGCTGGAAAATGGGATTAGAATAGTTAGGTATTTGTTTGACCAGCGTAGACTCGATGGGCCGAAGGGCCTTTTTCTTTGCTGTAGACCTCTATGATTCTATGACTAAATATCCCCATCCACAATGATGGAATAGCCCAGCGCAGCAGTGCAAAGATAAGGCTGAAGCATTTGCAACAATCTTCAGCCAGAAGTGCCGAGTGGATGATCCATCTCGGCCTCCTCCGGAAGTCTCCAGCATCTCGGGAGCTAGGCTTCAGCCAATTCAATTCACTCCACATGATATCAAGAAACGGCTGAAGGCACTGAATACTGCAAAAGCTATGGGCCCTGACAATATTCCAGCTATAGTATTGAAGATTTGTATCCCAGAACTTGCTGTGCCCCTGGCCAAGTTGTTCCAGTACAGCCACAACACTGGCATCTACCAGGCAATGTGTAACATTGCTCAGGTATGTCTGTCCACAAAAAACTTCACCAATGACCTCCCTTCCACCATAAGTTCAGAACTGAGGATGTTTGCTGATGATTGCATAAAGTTCAGCACCATTCACGACTCCTCAGATACTGAAGCAGTCCATGTCCAAATGCAGCAAGACCTGGACAATATCCAGGCTTGGACTGACAAATGGCAAGTAACATTTGCGCCTCACAAGTGTCAGGCAATGACCATCTCCAACAAGAAGAGAGGGGAGATGGCGGCATAGTGGTATTGTCACTGGAGTAGTAGTTCAGAGACCCAGGGTAATTCTCCAGGGACCCGGGTTTGAATCCCACCATAGCCGATGGTGGAATTTGAATTCAATAAATATCTGGAATTAAAAGTCTGATGATGACCATGAAACCATTGGCGATTGTTGTAAAAAAAACCCCATTTGGTTCACTAATGCCCTTTAGGGAAGGAAATCTACTGTCCTTACCTGGCCTGGCCTACATGTGACTTCAGACCCCACAGCAATGTGCTGACTCCTAAATGCCCTTTGAACAAGGGCAATTAGGATGGGCAATAAATGCTGGCCCAGCCAGTGACACCCACATTCCATAAGTGAATAAATAAAATCCAACCATTACCCCCTAACATTCAATTCAATGGCATTATCATCACTGAATCCCCCAATATCAACATCCTGGGGATACCATTGACCAGAAACTGAATTGGACTAGCCACATAGATTCTGTGGCTAGGAATCCTTCAGCGAGTAATTAATCTCCTGTCTGCCCACCACCTACAAGGCACAAGTCAGGAGTGTTTTTGAATACTCCCCGCTCGCCTGGATGAGTGCAGCTCATGCAACACTGAAGACGCTTGACACCTTCCAGGACAAAGCAAGCTGCTTGATTGGTGCCTCATCCACAAACAATCACTTCCTCTACCACCGACGCACAGTAGCAGCAGTGTGTGTACCATATACAAGATGCACTGCACAAACTCACCAAGGCTCCTTAGACAGCACCTTTCAAACCCACGACCACTACCATCTAGACGGATAGGGGCAACAGATAGCTGGGAACACCACCACCTGGAAGTTCCCCTCCAAGTCACTCACCATCCTGACTTGGAAATATATCGGCTGTCCCTTCACTGTCGCTGGGTCAAAATCCTGGAACTCCCTCCCTAACAGCACTGTGGGTGCATCTACACCACATGGACTACAGCGGTTCAAGAAGGCAGCTCACCACCACCGTCTCTAGGGCAATTAGGGATGGGCAATAAATGCTGGCCTAGCCAGTGACACCCACATCCCATGAACGAATAAAAAAAGTTAAGTTTGAATTTTCACGGAGTCGGGACAACTCTGGAGACATTTAAAAATAGCTGGTGGGACATGATTCCGACATTCCTGCCCCCAATTCCCAGAACCCCCAATGTTTGCTGGCAGGGGATGAGACTTGCTCCCTGAATTCCCAACCTGGCAGCGATTCCATTGCAGGGCTAGGCATCCCCTTGTCCCCTGCAATTTTTGTGGAGTTCGACCAGCTTCCCCATGACTTGTGATTCATGGCTTCTCAGAGGAGACGTGAACCATAGTCTGGATTGTGAACCCTTTGAAAGGTAACTTTCCAAAAAGCATTTGATTTGATAAAGTGCCACATCAAAGGTTATTGTGGAAATTAAAAGCTCGTGGTGTAGGGGGTAAAATATTGGCATGGATAGAAGATTGGCTGGCGAACAGGAAACAGGGAGTAGGCATAAATGGGTCTTTTTCTGGTTGGCAAGATGTAATGGTGGCGTGCCACAGGGATCAGTGCTGGGGCATCAACTTTATACAAGTTATATACATGGCTTGGATAAAGGGACCGAAAGTATGACTGCTAAATTTGTTGATGACACAAAGATAGGTAGGAAAGTAAGATGTCAAAATGACACAAGGAGGCTACAAAGAGATAAAGACAGGTTAAGTGAGTGGGCAAAGATCTGGCAAATGGAGTTAAATGTGAAGTTGTCCATTTTGGCAGAAAAAATAAAAAAAGCTTATTATCTAAATGGTGACAGATTAAAGAGTTCTGAGAAACAGAGGGCTCTGGGTGTCCTAGTGCATGAATCACAAAAAGCTAGCAAGTAATTAGGAAAGCTAATAGAATGTTATTGTTTATTGTGAGGGGATTTGAATACAAAAGTAGGGAGGTTTTGCTTCAGTTATACAGGGCATTGGTGAGTCACATCTAGAGTACTGTATACAGTATTAGTCTCCTTAATTAAGGAAGGATTTAAATGCATTGGAAGCAGTTCAGAGAAGGTTTACTGGACTAATACCTGGAATGGATGGGTTGTCTTATGAGGAAAGGTAGGACAGACTAGGCTTGTATCAATTGGAGTTTAGAAGAGTAAGAGGCAACTTGATGGAAACAGATAAGAGCCTGAGGGGTCTTGACAGGGTGGATATGGAGAGGATGTTTCCTCTTGTGGGAAAATCTAGAACTATGGGTCACTTTTTGCAAATAAGGAGTTGCCTGTTTAAGACTGGAAAAACCTGGAAAAATCTCTTCCCTGAGAGTCTTGAGTTTTTAGAAGTCTCTTCCTCAAAAAGTGGTAAAAGCAGAGGTTGATAGATTCTTGACAAGGGGGTGAAATTATCGGGGGTAGGCAGGAATGTGGAATTGTGGTTACAATCAGATCAGCCATGATCTTATTGAATGGCAGAGCAGGCTGGAAGGGCTGAGTGGCCTACTCCTGCTCCTAATTCGTATGTAGGTTTAAAAGGCCTTACTCATGCCCCCATGTCCCCCATGCCCATTCCACCCTAACGCATGATAACGTAAGCACCCCCCCCCACCCCCACTCACCTGGGCATTGAAGGGCCAAGAGTTGGCATGGAGGACATGGCAGGGTGTGGGTTGGAGGCATGAGTTGGCATGGAGACAATAAGAGGTATTGGTGCTGGGTTGAGGGGGCAAGAGTTGGCTTGGAGGTGGCATATGGAGTGTGTAGAGGAGTGAGGGGTGAAGGCTAGATGGCCCAACAATCTTTAATATAACTGGGGCGAAGTCCCAGAGAACCAAGGCAGGCCTTCTAACCAGCCACCCTGGCACTTGGCCACCCCCATGGCTGCCTAGGCTTTACTTCTGGGGTTGGTGTGCCTGACCTCATCCCACACACAGTCTCCCCAAGAGTGAAAATCATGACACTTGGGGACCTTTCTATTGAGGCGGGTCTGACCAGTTAGGAAATTTCTCAATTCAAGCTACCTGCCTCGGTAGTGAAAATCCAGGCCTTACTATTGAATCAGCTTCAACCATTCCACATCACCACAACTCAGTTCATGAAAAAAATCTTCAACTCCTCTCTGGCTCTTCTGCCAGTTACCATAAACCTCGTACCCCCTGTGCTGTGTTCAATGGAATTATTAGTCCCAGATGCAAAGAGCTGCCCTTTCATTGCCTGTAAAGCATATTGGAATGGCTTGTGGTTTTAAAAGACTCTCAAATTCAATGTTCAGTATAACTTGGATCACAGTTATTATTGTGAAACTGTCTATAATTTTGGATTGTGATGAAAGAACAGGGAAAAAATGCACAGAAGTGCAGAAAAATGGTTTCTGAGGAAATGCAATTCATGGTCAGGGATTTGTAGAGCCAGAAGGTGAAATGCTCAATTTCTTTCGTCGGAGTTAAATTTTTACATAAGAACACAAGAAATAGGAGCAGGGTTAGACCATTCGGCCCCTCGAGCCTCCTGGGCCATTCAGTGTGATCGTGGCTGATCTTTGACCTGAACCCCAGTTCCTGCCTAAGACCCAAAAATCTACCAATCGCACTGAATATATTCAGCGACTGAAAAGCTCTGGGATAGAGAATTCCAAATATTTACTGCGGTAGATTGAATTGCATTCCCTGATCAGGGAGCAATATGAAACAAACTGCTATCATGGTGTAGATTATCCTTTCTGGAAAAATGTGTTTCAACTTTCGGATCGTTTTTTATTAGAACTGCAACAAACCAGGACTGTGTTTCTTTTTTGTCCATTGTTTGTTAGAGTGTTGGGAGATGTTGTGGGGATTTGGTTCAGTACCTCTGATGACAGGTCATTGGTAACAGGTAACTGGTCTCCTGGAGTTTATTTGGTTGCCTTCGGGAGTTGGAAAGAAATTTCTCCAGAGTGTCTTCCTGAAAGTGACTTTTGTTAGCCTCCCACTGAGTTATTGTTACAAATGTTTAAGGATGCTGGCAGACCATCTTCACGGGTAGGGTGAACATACATGAAACATAGGTAATAAGAGGAGGCCGTTCAGCCCCTTCAAGCCTCTTCTACTATTCAATTAGATCCTATTGTATCTCAACTCCATTTCCCCGCTTTTGTTCATAACCCTTAATGATACCTGGAATGAGCGGGTTGACATATGAGGAAAGGTTAGACAGGCTGGGCTTGTTTCCAGTGGAGTTTAGAAGTGAGAGGGGTGACTTGATTGAAGTATATAAGATCCTGAACGGTATTGACAAGGTTCATGTGGAAAGGATGTTTCCTCTTGTGGGTGAGTCCAGAACTAGGGGGCACTGTTTTAAAATTAGGTGTCGACCTTTTAGGACAGAGCTGAGGAGGATTTTTTTTTCTCCCTCTGAAGATTGTGCGACTTTGGAACTCTGTCTCAGAAGGCGGTGGAGGTGGGGTATTTTTAAGGCAGAGGTAGATTCTTGTTAGGTAAGGGAATCAAAGGTTATGGGGGATAGATGGGAATGTGGAATTCGAAACACAAACAGATCAGCCATGATCTTATTGAATGGCGGAGCAGGCTCGAGGGGCCGAATGGCCTACTCCTGCTCCTGTTTCATATGTTTGTATGTTCATATGTTAACACCTTTACCCAACAAAAATCTGTTGACCTGCTGAGTATTTCCTGCACTTTCTGTTTTATTTCAGATTTCCAGTTTATTTTGCTTCAATAAAAATTTGCTGGTCCCTGTTCAAAGCTGTCAAATGTTACATAACCCTGAGCTTTTTGGGGAGAGAATTCCAAGTTTCCACGACCCTTTATGAAGAACTGCTCCCTGACATCATTCCTTAGCAGCCTAACTTTTATTTTAAGGTCATGTGTTCTGGACTCTGCCCAGAGTTTCTCTCCGTCTTCCCATCCTAATAAATGCATCCGTTAGAATGCTCATTTAATCTTCTATACTCAGAGGGAATACAAGCCTAGTGTATGCAACCTGGCCTCATAGTTAAACCTTTTTAGCCTGGTATCATTCTGGTGAATCTGTGCTGTGCCCTCCCCAAGCCCAATATACCCTTCCTGAGGTTTGGTGCGCAGAACCGAACACAGATACTCTAAATAGAGTCTACCCAGAGCTCTGTACAAATGTAACTTAACTTCCCCACCCTTTTTATTATTTTCCTCCTCGGAGAACTCCTAAGCATATTTGTTAAATTCATCCTGACTCCCTGATTTTTGGGTCAAATACAAGTTCAATTTCAATTTCTGTTAGCTCCAACTCTTGATGAAAATAGGCTCGTTGGAATGTGGTCTTTGTGTTTAATATAAGAGATCCAGATTCGTCCTTTAGGTTCCCAACCCTCCAGAAATTACAGATTTAACTCCAGGACACTATGAGTAACACCCGGGCAGAAACATCCTAGAGTGGGCTAAAACATCATAGTTTTTTTTTTAAGTTAAAAAAAGGTTTGAACTGTTTTTTGGTTAGTTATAAAATTATTGAATATGGGAAGGAAAAGCTGTTTGACTGATAGTAATGAAGCCTCAGTTGAATAATGAAATGATTTATTTGCTTTCGGATTGGCTGTGGGAAGGCGGGGCACCATGTGGTGACCAATAGCAGGAATGTGGGGCGGAGCAAGTGAAGGCAGGAAGGTCATATGGTGAAACTTCCAGGAATGGAGTCATAACTAGGTTGGAATCATACCCAGCACAAAGGAAGATGGTTGTGGTTGTTGGAGGTCAGTCACCTCAGCTCCAAGACTTCACTGCAGGAGTTCCTCAGGGCAGTGTCCTTGGCCCAACCATCTTCAGTTGCTTCATCAATGACCTTCCTTCCATCATGAGGTCAGAAGTGGGGATGTTCGCTGATGATTGCACAATGTTCAGTACCATTCGCGACTCCTCAGATACTGAAGCAGTCCATGTCCAAATGCAGCAAGATCTGGACAATATCCAGGCTTAGGCTGACAAGTGGCAAGTAACATTCGTGCCACACAAGTGTCAGGCAATGACCATCTCCAACAAGAGAATCCAACCATCACCCCTTGATGTTCAGTGGCATAAATAATACAATAAATCTGGACTACAAAAGCTAGACTCAGTAATGGTGACCATGAAACTATCATCAATTGTCATAAAAACCCATCTGGTTTACTAATGTCCTTTAAGGAAGGAAATCTGCTGTCCTTACCTGATCTGGCCTACATGTGACTCCAGACCCACAGCAACGTGGTTGACTCTTAACTGCCCTCTGAAATGGTCTAACAAGCCACACAGTTCAAGGACATTCGGGAAGGGCAACAATGCTGGCCTTGCAGGCGACACCCACATCCCATGAATGGGCAAAAAAGAAATTACCATCACTGAATCCCCCACTATCAACATCCTGGGGGTTACCATTGACCAGAAACTGAACTGGACCAGCCATATAAATACTATGGCTACAAGAGCAGGTCAGAGGCTAGGAATCCTGCAACAATTAACTCACCTTCTGACTCCCCAAAGCCTGTCCACCATCTACAAGGCACAAGTCAGGAGTGTGATGGAATACTCTCCACTTGCCTGGATGAGTGCAGCTCCCACAACACTCAAGAAGCTTGACACTGTCCAGGACAAAGCAGCCCCGCTTGGTTGGCACCACAGCCACAAACATTCACTCCCTCCACCACTGACACACAGTAGCAGCAGTGTGTGTACCATCTGCAATATGCATTGCAGGAACTCAGCAAGGCTCCTTAGACAGCGCCTTCCAAACCCACAGTCACTACCATCTAGAAGGACAAGGGCAGCAGACACATGGGAACACCACCACCTGCAAGTTCCCCTGCAAGCCATTCACCATCATGACTTGGAAATATATCGCTGTTCCTTCACTGTCGCTGGGTCAAAATCCTGGAACTCCCTCCCTAACAGCACTGTGGGTGTACCCACACCACATGGACTGCAGCAGTTCAGGAAGGCAGCTCACCACCACCTTCTCAAGGGCAACTAGGGATGGATAATAAATGCTGGCCCAGCCAGCGAAGCCCACATCCCGTGAATGAATTTTTAAAAATACATCCGAGCAGAGTTGGCAACTCCTCTCCAGGCTCTTTGTGTGGAAATGGGCAAGTGTCAGTGGGGGAGTTTCCAAAGTCATATCAAAACAAACTGTTTGCATCACAAAATTTGATCTACAAACAGGATGTGTTATTGTTGTTTGCAGCTTGTAATATGAAACCTGAATCTGGGCAGCAATTTTTAAATCTATAAAATTCATATCCTACCACACAAGCTTTGTGCTATGAATGGAATTTTTGACTGTCGGCTGGTGGGATGGTGAAGAAATTCAGTGCGTCATTGCTCTGCTTTACATTCCCAAGTTACATCTGAGCTTCTTGATCCTTATTCTCCGGGGAAAAAAAAGTCAGCTTTACCTTGTAGGGTGATAAAGCATCGAATGAGCAGTGGGCTGTGGGGTTGCCAACCCTCCAAGATTGCCTTGGGGTCTTCAGGAATTAAAGACTAAACTCCAGCTCAACTGCGAGCGAATCCCAGGCAGAAACATCATAGGGGCTTTGGGAAAAAAAGCGTCGATTTCATTTTCTTTGAACCCTTTTGTTGATCAATGATAAAGATGTTGAAATGGGGGAGAAAGGCTGTTTGGTTGACAGTTAAAAATTATCCAATCAGGTGAAGGAGTCTGTTCCTGTTCCAATAAATGCAGGGAGATGGGCACTGTGGTTGGACAAGCTAGATGACCAATAGCAGGAGTGATGGCGGGAGTGGTTGCAGGCTGAATGTCATGTGATGAAATCGCCAAGAAAACATCCAATCAGAGTTGGCAAACGTACTGGGGAGGGGCTGGGTTAAAACTCGGTGAATTTTGTTACTTGGACTCGTTCATAGATTTTCTGTCATTTGTTGGGTTCCACTGACAATTTCTATATTGCTCTTGATATTTTATTTTACAAAACTAACTTGTAATGGAATTGTCATTTTCTTGGGTAGTTTTAATGTTTTACTAGTTAAGCTCCCATTGGCTTTGCATTTGGACAAAAGCTTGGTCTCTCCTTTTGAAAAAATATTTAAACTTAAGCTTTATTGTTGTGGGTTGGCTACCAAGAAATAGAAACATGGGAATTGGATTAACAAAGACTAGGGTCCATTAATTTGCCTTCTACAAATCTGGTAATCCTATGATCGGCCAGGATCTCATTAAATGGTAGAACAGGTTTGAGCAGTTCAGTGGCCTCCTCCTGTTCTATGATACAATATAATGCATGTGTTTACGAATCATGGCGATCAATCTCTGCCAATATGGCTACAACAGATCTTGGGAGAATAGAGATCCTTTTCCTCACCCCCTTCTTTTTTTCCCCATCTCTGTCCCCTCCTCCCCTTTTCCCCTCCTCCCCTTCTCTTCCCTTCCCATTTTGGGGAACTCTACATGCTGCCTCAAGGTCTCCAGTTATTCCTGACAGCGCCAAACAGCTGTGGGAAATCTCACCTTTGTTTGGGAAGAGGGAATAAAGTGAGTCGGGGAACATGGAAGATTGAGGATCCTCAGTTGCACTCCTCCATGTCTCAACTTGGTAGTTGCAGAATGATAGGTCTGGAAAACCAAAACTGGTGCAGCAGAGAGTGCACTCCTGAGGATGGGCCAACCAGCTTACTGGAATAGAAGTAGAGGGCGGGTGCACCTCACATGGTAGAGTTTGACTCAAATACAGGGAGGAGGTCAGTCAGTCTCTAGAACCAATGCTCCTCTCATTAGTGAATTCTGTTTGAAAAAGGGATTACTTTCAAAAGCCTTTCCACTATTTTTTCTCCAGAGCCCTGACGACGATGATCATTCAGGACAGAAGCTGCACCAGAGGGAGGATGCCATTACTCAACAGAACACTATCCAGAATGAGTCGATTACATCTGATGCAAGCAGCCCATATAACGTAAGAATTGTTTTGTATTTTCTACTCACCGTCATTTTTTTGCTGTTGCAATAATAGGGCCACAATCCATAACTAAATAGTGTTCTATAATTGGCTTATAGGCTATCGAATGCCTTAAAGTAGCGATGTCCATGCTTGATGGTTGGGGTGGTCAGTACATGGGGACATAAAGCACAGGAAGCTCAGTCTGGAGTTTGTATTTATCTGCTGTTTTTTTGCCCTGTTTGAATTTTATTTGCATGGAAGTTTGGAAAACATATTTTTAGTGCTATGCCTGATTGGTGGATCATAGAATCTTTCATCACAGAAGGAGGCCATTTGGCCCATCCTGCCTGTACCAGTTCTTTGAATGAGCTATCCAATTAGCCCCACTTCCTTGCTCTTTCCCCATAGCCCTGTAGATTTTTCATTTTCACATATTATAGGATCAATTACTATTGAATCTGCCTCTCCCGCCCACTTAGACAAATTCCAGATAATGGCAATTTGCTATACGGAATAAAATCTCATCTGTCCTCTGGTTCTTATGCCAATTATCCTAAATTTGTGACCTCAGTTTACTGACCCTCCTGCCTGTGGTAACAGTTTTTCTTCACTTACTGTATCAAAACCATTCATAATTTTGAACACCTCTATTAAATCTCCCCTTCACCTTCTCTGCTCTGAGGAGAACCATCCCAGTTTCTCTTGTCTCTCCATAGAACTTAAATCTCTCATCGCTGGCGTTCTATCACATCTCCTCTGCCCCCTCTTGAAGGCCTCGACATCCCTCCTAAAATGTTACACCAAGGATTAGAAGCAGTGTTCTAGCTGAGTCCTCATAGCGGATAAATCTTAAATCTGAACACCACGATCTTCAGATCAACGTAAATTAATTAGAACACTGATTTAAACTTTATCTTGAGTCTCAAGGCCTCATCAAACACAGCTATTCAGCTAATGAAGCAAAGACTTGGAGGCACCTACTATAAAGTATGAACGAACCTTGTTTCTAATTCGGGCTGGGAAAAGGTCAGTTGGGCTGAATGTACTGTTTCTGTGCGGTAAATTCTATGTAGTTCTATGCGAGTGCGCATAAGACAGTGAGAAAATGTTTCCGTTTGTGGGGAGCACAAAAATACAAGTTATAAATGTAAGGCATTCCTTAATAAATCCATCAGGGAATTTCAAGAGAAACTTCTTTACCCAGAGAGTGGTGAGAATGTGGAACATGCAACAGTCCAGGACAAAGCAACCCGCTTGATTGGCACCCCATCCACAAACATCCACTCCCTCCATCACTGACACACAGTAGCAGCAGTGTGTGTACCATCTACAAGATGCACTGCAGGAATTCACCAAGGCTCCTTAGACAGAATCTTCCAAACCCACCACCACTACCATCTAGAAGGACAAGGGCAGCAGATACTTGGGGACACCATCACCTGGAAGTTCCCCTCCAATCCACTCACCACCCTGACTTGGAAATATATCACCGTTCCTTCACTGTCGCTGGGTGAAAATCCTGGAACTCCCTTCCTAAGAGCGCTGTGGGTGCTACATGCTACATAGCACCTACACTACATGGACTGCAGCGGTTCAAGAAGGCAGCTCACTACCACCTTCTCAAGGGCAAGTGCTAGTAAATGGGATTAGGTAGGTCGGTCAGGTGTTTCTCACGTGTCGGTGCAGACTCGATGGGCCGAAGGGCATCTTCTGCACTGTGTGATTCTGTGAATTAGGGATGGGCAATAAATGCTGGCCTAGTCAGCAACACCTATATCCCTTGAATGAATAAAAAAATATATGGAGTGGTTGAGGTGGATAGGATAAATGCATTTAAGGGAAGGCTCGGTATTCACAAGAGGGGGAAAGGAAAAGAAGGATGGAGTCTAATGAAGAATGGGAGGAGACTCATGTAAAGACTGATATTGGTCACTTGGGCTGAATGGCCTGTTTCTGGTCTCTAAACTCAATGTAAAATATTCTCTCCAATTGAACAAACATTACTTCCCCCCCCTACCTCAGAGCAGCTGTCCTTTCTGTGTAATTCTGTGTAAGATTGGAATAAGCTGAATGTGCTTCAGGTAGGACAGAATGTCCTCAGCTCAGAAAAAGTGGCTCAGTGGGTGATTGGTAATGGAAGGGTCAGTACATGCAATATGCATATGTTTGTATATATTGTTCTTTACGCTATCATTTCCAACTAGCTGCAGTTCCTTTGTACTCTTGCTGGATCCGTATTAGCCTGAAATAAAAACCAGCAGGGAAGTTTCTCTCTCACTGTATAAAATTACTGAGTATTTCTTGTCCAGCTGAATAAGCAAAATATTTATACGGACTACGTACTGAGAAAGAGAAATATTATGATTGTGTTGTCCACAGCTTCTCCCTGATAAGGGCTCAAATTTCCCCCCTTTCCAACCTGCTCCCTTTAATTATCATAGATTTCAGTGCCTACCTTACATGTCTAAGTCTTTCGAATCAGGACACAGGAGGCTGTGGGCATAATCTTCACGCTGGATTTTTAATCATCTCCATCTGCCTTTTAATTGCATCTCTGAAGCATCATCCCAAAACCCTTCATGTAGAGCACTTGCATTTATATAGCGCCTTTCACAGCCTCAGGGTGTCCCAAAGTGCTTTATAGACAGTGAAGTATCTTTTGAAGTGTAGTCACTGTTGCGATGTAGGAGACACGGCAGGCTCTTTGTACACAGCACGATCCCACAATCAGCAACAAGATAAATGGTCAGATAATCTTGTTTTAGTGATGTTGGTTGATATATAAATATTAGCCAGGACTCCCCTGCTCTTCTTTGAAATAGTTCCATTGGAACTCATTTCTATTCCTGGATACCTGCATTTGAACCTTCAGACCTTATCACTTTGTAGATCTGTCTTTTTATGTGTGCGGTATTGTTGGTCAAAAGAGTGGTGTGTTTTCTGCCATATTTTTACCATGTCAACAGGGAGGAAGCATTTTGTGCAGACTTTTCCTTTGTGTGCCAACACCCATTGACACCAGAAATGGTAAACCGGGGATGACATTCCAGTTACTGATCTATAACTTCACAGCGTTTCATTTAGGGCGGTTTGAAACAAAACATCCCATCCTAGCCTATTTGTAACTAGTAATTTATAGTGGTAATGGGTAAGTGAAAAATACTAGAAATATGTACAGACGTCTCCCTCCAAAACAATTTACAATTATGCAGCAATTGAGGGATTATAGGGAAGATTATCCTGTGCTAGAGCACGAGATCTCTGTTTTCCTTTTAGATGCCAGTGTTAATAGCAATCCAGCCTTTGAGTTACAAGGTTCAAGTCCCACTCCAGAGACTTGAATGCTATATCTCAGCTGGCACTGAGTGGAGTACTGAGGGAGTGCTGCACTGTCAGGGTTGCTGTCATTCAGATAAAACATTAAACCAAGGCCCGCTCTCCATCTCAGGTGGACATAAAAGATCCCATGGTACTAATTCGAAGAAGATCAGGTAAGTTGTCCCAGGTGCCAGGGGCCTATTTTTATCCCTCAATCAACATAACTAAAAACAAACTATCTGGTCATTATCACATTGCTGTTTGTTGGAGCTTGCTGTGCATGAATTGGCTGCCACGTTTCCTACGTTACAAGAGTGATACACTTCAAAACTATTTTATTGGCTGTAAAGCACTTTGGGATGTCCTGTTAATGAAAGGTGCTATATAAATGCAAGGATTTTCTTTCAAGAATCACGTCCGTTCTGTTTTAATTTGTGAAACTGATTCATTGTCGAGGATTTCATTGATACATTTTAGTGGGCCAAGGTAAGTGGTAAGAGGGAGAAAAACAAAACAGTTTGTGTTTGGAACGCATGTATTTGATGCTGTACACGGCTTCTGGTCAGTAAATGAATCTGAATGACAGCCGCTGTGAACTTCCCCGGAGATTTGTGATCTCTTTTTGAGCACGAGCCAAAATTCCAGCAATAAGGGATTAGGGCCAAGTTCACTGGGTGACACAGCAAAAGCATATACAAGAGCTAAGTGTAATGAGCAGCTTTAAAGAGAAAAAAAAAAATCAAATTTCTAGCTTAATTGAAAATTCAGCTTCTCATATCCCAACTCATATTGTCCTATTCACCCATCATCCACTGTGCTCTCCTCACCTACACTAGCTCCCAGCCCACTAACGCATCAATTTTAAAGTTCTCATCCTCTTTCTCACATCCCCCTGTGGTCTTGCCCCTCCCTATCTCTGTAACCTATCCCAGCCCCACAACCCCCTGAGAATTCCACTCTCCTCCATCTCCAGGATCCTGTCCATTCCCCGCCTCCTTTGTCACATCATTGGCGGCTGTGCCTTCAGCTGTCTAGGCCAGAAGCTTTGAAATCCTCTCTCCAAACCTCTCCGCCTCTCTACCTCTCCTTTCACAACACTTCCTTCAACCAACCTCTTTGACCAAGCTTTTGATCACCTGACCTAATGTCTCTTCATGTGGTTTGATGCATTTTTTAAAATCTGATTATAATCCTGTCGAGCATCTTGGGATGTTTTACTGTGCTATATAAATGCAAGTAGTTGTTTTGCAGGAAATAGCAGATCACATAATTGAATTAGTTGGAGAGCCCAATAAATATAGAAATTAAAAAAATCAAATGTTCTCAGACATTAATCTATCGAAACTCTTCAAGGTGGTGTGAATAGGATGTATGAAAGGGCCTCAACTAGCAATGGAAATCAACCTCAATTTTGATGCAGTGGTTTAACTCTCTCTGATCTGTATCTAGTTCACATTTTCAATAAAGACCGCAATTAATTTTAAATAATCAATGACTACTTCACTTAAAATATGATCAAATACAACAATTGCCAATACTGACCGAGAGACACATTTCCAATTCCTGCCACTGGAGTTATTACAGTACAGAAGCAGCCCAACTGGTCCATACCCGTCTTTATGCTGCACATAAACCTCCTCTAACCCCTCTTCATCTCACCACATCAGCATAACTTTCTAGTTACTTCTTCCTCGTGTGTTTATCCAGCTTCCCCTTAAATGCATCAAACTATTTGCTTCTCCGCTCCCTGTGACAGGGAGCGACACATACTCGACACTCTCTGGGTAAAGACATTTCTCTTGGATATTTTAGTTTTCGACTTACCCACAAATGCAAACATCTTCTCTACCTTCATAATTTTAAAGTTCTCCATCAGGTCGCCCCCCTCAGTCTTCTCGTCCTCCCTTGGGAAGATCGCATACTTGATTCACTTTCATTCGTTTATTCATGAAATCTGGGTGGTGTTGGCAAGGCCTAATTGTCATTGGGAAGGTGGTGGTGGAGGCACCTTCTCGAGCCATTGCAGTCTGTGTGCCTTATAGTGTTTTGTAGCGGCTTTGATACACTGAGTGGCTCACTAGGACATTTCAGAGGGTAATTACAAGTAAATCTGGAGTCACATATAGACCAGACTGGGTAAGGATAGCGGATTTCCTTTGCCCAAGGGTATTAGTGAACCAGGCGAGTAGTCTGATGGTAAGTAGCACTAATATTATCTTTTAATTGTAGCTTTTATTTAATGAACTGAACTTAAGTACCCCATCTGCTGTGAACTCATATCTCTGGGTTATTGGTCCAGCCCTCTGGATTACTGGTTCATTGACAAAACCATTATGCTTCCGTACCCTTTTCTAACTATTCAGATTAGTGGATGGGAAATTGGGTGGGGTCTGTAAAGAGTGTGCACACTTCCATGCCCAGTTGTCCTGTTTTCACTGTGCCAAGATTAGCTAATGGACCCCATCAGAGTTCCTTCCCTAAATCACTCCATCTCTCCTCTTCACCACCTTTCAGAGACCTATCAAAACCAACCTGTTGGTCCATTACTTTGGTTGTGCCTCCCAAATCTTCCCACCTTAGTTCAGTGCCTGTTCCCTTTTCCATTCCCTCCCAACCCCTCTCTGTAAAGGGTCTGCATAAATGTAGGTTTGCTGTTGTAGTTATGTTGGGAGTTGCTCTATATCCAGACTTATATAATCTCCAGAAACTAAGACCAAGCAGGTTGTCTTCAACTCTAGAGCACTACTTCACGCTCAATTTAAACATAGCCTTGGTGCAAACAGTAGCCCTTGCTCTTCAATGGAATATTGTCTTTTGCTTTTTGTTGATGCTCATTTTGGTAGATCTTCACAATTGGAAGGAAGCTTTATTTGGATCTGGCTGAACAACTTTGGTTGAATTTCAAGTAAAATAGTCATCACTGTCTAACTGCTGATTTGACCCACCTTTGTTCTGTGGCTGATGTGCCCACTCTCTCTGTCAATCATCTGTAACAGTTGAACGGACTATCACTCCACTCCACTCCACTGACTTCTGTGGAGTTTGTTTTGTCCTTGTTGTTCTCGCCTGTCTGCTGTTTTAGCTTTTGACTCCTGGTATTTCATCCATCTGATTTCCCATATTGGTTAGCATATGTTGTAAATTATTTGACTTGTGTGTGTTACATAACCTCTGAAAAGCACAGTGTATTAATATCTGGAAAACATTTCTGCACTAAATGTTTAGCGATGGCAAATGGAAAACATTAGTGTCTCATCTGTATTTAATAGTTTTCCTTTCCACTAAGAAAAGTAAATTGTAGGTCCCACCAACCAAATGAATTTCATTAAAAGCTGCTTATTGCATTAGCATTAGGCAATCAGCCACTTTGCCCCTATCCTTCCTGTGATCAGCAAGCTGCTGTGTTACATAGAATTACGGAGAATGTACAGGACTATCAAGTCATTTGGCCCTATCGGTCCAAACAGGTGTTAATGCTCCACTAAAGCCTCCTTCCTCATCTAATCTTATCAGCATAACGCTTTATTCCCTTCACCCTCATATGCTTGTCTAGCCTCCCTTTAAATGTGTCTATCCCCTTTGTCCTTTAAGTTGAAGATGACCATGTTCATCCTCTGGGGTGTTTGGTGGGGTTCTG